>NC_056631.2:166824021-167521521 GCF_002870075.4 Lactuca sativa
AGGAAGCCATATGAATATGTTCAAAGGTCAACATGAATTCAAAATAAAGTTGGCAGGAGAATCAATTCTCTGTCCATGCATTGAATTGTCTATTGCCATTGAATTAAGGGATAATTACTGACTAACCCAGGTGAACCGAAAAAAATGACTTATTATAGTAATATATTTATCACTTTGTACACATTTAGTCATTAATATTTTTTTGCACATTTAGTCCTTAATATTTTTTGTTGAAAATAAATTCTTATTGTTTTTGTACACATTCAGTACTTATGACCATTTTCTTTAGGTTTTGCTCACGTCATCCTATGTGAGACAATTACTAATGAGATGTTCGGGGCTATTGATGTTTATGGCCACTGCGACCTCAACTACTTGGTTGTTTCGGTCTTATGTTTCGCTTAGGTCTTGTGTTCTGAATGACATAACTTGTTCATACAATCTCAGATTTTAACGATCTTTATATACACGCGTTCATATTTGAGTCTACTACAACTTTCGTTTAGATTACTCTAGTTAAAAAGTAATATATTTTTACTTACAATCTTTATATACATGTGTTCTTTATGAATGTATGTATGAAATTTTTTTATAAAATTGTAATTAAAAATATATTACTTTTTAACGGGAGTAATCTAACGAAAATTGTAGTAGACTCAAATACGAACGCATGGATATAACAATTGTTAAGATTTGAGATCATATGAAGAAGTTACGGTGTTTAGAATACAAGACCTAAACACCAAGCAATCGAGACCACATTGACCATAAGCATGAACAACCCTAAATTCCTCATTAATAATTGTCCTATGTAGGATATCATGAGAACAACCTAAAGAAAACGTTCATAAGTACTAAATGTGGACAAAAACAAAAATGACTTATTTTACAACAAAAAATATATTAAGGACTAGATGTGTAAGAAAATATTAAGGATTAAATGTGTACAAAGTGAGAAATACATTACCCTATTAAGTCATTTTTTCTGGCTTACCTGGAGTAGTCGATCATAAAGACTGAATGTGTACAGTTAAACAAGTTTAAGGGGAAAATCTGGACGGAAAAAAAAACTCAGTGGCCAAATGTATACAAATCGAAAAATATATTACCCATATAAGTCATTATCCCCTGGATTAACTGTTTGAAATTCACATGCATATATTTGTACAAGACAATCAATTCTCATGGGTTCACCATCCCGATTACAAGCATTAAACCCACGAAACCGCTAAACACACTCAAGCTAGGTACCGTTTCCCGGCGGTACCCCCGGTACCGCCTATCCCATTTCCAAATCGCTTTTGAACTTCGTCCTGTCTTAATAAGTTATCGCAACACACAGATAGTTTATCAAAAAGCTAGTTTATAAATTGTTATAAAGTATAAACAAATTTTGTAGGATAAACACTAGATTGCAACAAGCTCAAAGAGTAAGTTTATAAGCTAGCATAATAGCATTTGCACACCCAATCACAATTACTAAATTACAATAACCTCAAAAATAAGGTATTTTATAAGTCAACATATACATGCCATATATCGACGGTTCATATAACAGAACATCAAAACTTGGGTGTTTAATCCGACAAACTCAACTACTTTTATCTATTTTGTCATAATTCTTATCATCGATATGAGTTATATTTTGCTTGTAACTAGTAATTGAGTCCACGTTTTTCCGTAGGTTTTTACGTGTTTTTGTTGCATATTAGGAAAGTAGAGGAAGGAAAATCGTATTATATATACTATGGGGACGAGGAATAAAACGGAAGTTTACAAAATAAGGGTTGTAAGTGACATTTTACAAAGTTGAAGGTGGAGGGGGTGAAAACAATATTTTAAAAAGTAAAGGGATGAAAAATATCATTTTACAAAATGAAAGGGTTGCAAGTGGCAGATTAAGAAGTTTAGAAATTAAACTTAAATTTAAGAAGTTCAGAAATTAAACTTAAATTTCATGCCTTAATATAGTTGTACATTATGCCTTACTAATTGTACCTTTAGCTAATTCGCTCACATAAAAAAATTTAGATTTTAATGATATTTATTTATAATTATGTGAGATATAACAAATGGTTAGAATTTTAAAAGTAAAAATAAAACGGGTCAAGTGGGTTTCATGTTGTACTAAGTATATTCAAACATATCAAGTTGCTAATTGTTTTATAAATGCTTATTTTATTTCTCTTTTTATTTAATAGTATGCTTATAATAGTATTTAAATGTTTTATATGATAGTATGCTTTTAGTAGTATTTAAATGCTAATTATATTTAACATTAGAACTTATTTAGTTTGATATGAGCAATTGAGCATGTTTGGAATTGGTAACATGTTCAATTAAAAGATTTACTGAAAATTGAAAATCACATATTTGTGTAAAAATAATGGAATAGTTAACAATAAGGAAGGAAAAATATTTGCGGTGAAGGTGGATCGAACACCTGACCTTCAGATCTTCAGTCTGACGCTCTCCCAACTGAGCTATCCCCGCTTTTTGTTATTTTCCCATATCTTTAGTTATATATTGTAACTATTTGTCACCATCATCAATTGGTCAAGTAGCGGATAGATAAAACAAAGACGCCCAAGCCCCAAAGTTTGTTCAGAACTATATTTGGCCACCCATATACAATTATCAGGCATTAGAGTTAACAAAATTAAAATAGATGAAAGGTGGGAGTTTGTTCGAAGTATATTAAAAGGGATGTTTATATCCATGTATAATGTATATTGTTTTTACTAAATCATATATTTTATTTTGAGAAAAGTATAATATAATTCTTATATGGCATAATGATTTATAAAAATATTAAATTAAATAATCTTAAACTTGTACGGATCCACAAAATCACATTATTAATTACAAAAGCACACATCGCTAAAACCTCTATTTTACAATGTTTTAGATGCCTATTCTATTTGATGGATGAAAAACAACAATGTTTACGAAACTTGTGTTTATGGAAGAAAAACCTTTAATGACAAGAAAAATTAAATTTTCAATTTTTGGAACCCTAAAATATATGCTTTTTAGATTATAGATAACTAAATGTATATTTTAAAAATACAACCCTAAAAACAAACTCCTTGATTCTCAAGGACTTTTAACGAAGAAAAACTCAGCTGAAATTAAAGAGTTAATAGAAGATTTTTCTAAACATTCGCGTGAGTATCATAATCCTCGACATGATGGAACTAAAGGAATTGGGAGTGACACTTCTGAAGACATGGCGATTGTGTTAGTTATGTTGAATAATATGGACAGAAGAATGACAAAGATGGACCAATCTATACATACTATTCGTGTGGGTTGTGAAAGATGCAATGGACCACATTTAACAAAAGATTTCCATTTGGACGATAACGGGAATAAGAAAGCTTAAGTATGTTACTCAAGTAGAGACAAATACGATGAAGATTGGAGGAAGCCAAAGAAAGAATGGTTGCCTTATGATGAATAAAAAAAGAAAAAGGAAGAAAGATTTAGGCAAACAGGTCGAGGAATCTACCAAAAAGAGTAACCACAGCCTGAAAAGAAAATTGATTTAGAGTCCATGCTTAATAAATTCATGGAGGCTTCAGAAAAACGACATGATGAGACTTATGCAACAATAAAATGATGGGTTTTGAGCATTACAACATTCTTATGTGCACATACAACCCTAATTGCTTTGGACCTAGGTTTTTCTCAAGTTATACATGCAAATTAATTTTCCAAAGCAAGAACCCTAATTCTAAGATATAAAATTGAAATATAATCATATTAGGGTTAGATGAGTATCTTTCTTGTTAGCTAGTAGTAACAAGCAATCCTCACTTCAATTCCTTGACCTTCGAAAGCCTAGTGCCCCAAGCGTTGCACCTATAATGGAGTCACAAACACCACAAGCAAAGAATGATGAAGAGAGATTAAGAAATTGGCTAGGGTTCTCTTAGGAATCAAGTGGTCGATTTCTAGAGGCTAAGGGGTCCTTATATACTTGTAGTTGCTAGGGTTTTAAGTGGAAACCCTAATCTGATTGCTTAACCCTTAAGCAGCCCATGGAAACCTTCCAGAAGGCCCCCTTGGACGAAATCTTCTATGGGCTTCCCATAGATTTCGTCCGACCCTTCCAAAGTGATCCAACAGCCCATTTTGCAACTATCAATGATTTGCAAAACCAGTCCCCTTACTTTTAATCAGTTTCTTTTAATCCCAAAATTAATTTCTGATTAATACTAATTAAATAATATGATTTCTCAATTAATATATTACACTTATAATATATTAATAAACCATTAATTAACCTCTTTCTCCAAAACTCATCCTGTCCAGTTGTTATGGTGAAGGCAACCCAAAAGGACCATGTTACAATCAAATCAAGTACATATCACTTATATTTATGGGCTTGGACACCAAATCCAAAAGTCTCCCACTTGGATAAGTCTAATAACTATAACTGCAAGTACGACTTCAAAATCTGACTAGCAATTGTAGCTCTCAAAAGTCATTGTCGAACTCTAACCTAGTCAATGACGCGTCCTTTAGATAAGGGATCATATAATCCTCCGTTCTACGAGATATCGTGTGGACAAAGACATGGAACAAAATAATTCTCAATGTCCAACAATTTGTTTCCTGATTTCTGATTTGTCTGACATACTTAACTGAATACATCAATTATGTCCTGACCGGGCCCGACACATAAGTCAACACAAAATCATCGAAGGGACCAAGATATCGTTTTTATCCTCTTAGGATAAAAGGAACATATAAACTTTGACTTATATGCTTGTACTATTTACTCGTCAAATCATACACAATAACATGTTTTATAACATCAAATTACTGATGCGTTTACGCATTATCAATGCACAACCAACTTATAAACAACAACTCATATATCTCAGTTTAAGATTATACGAAATTATCGTCTCACAATCACTCGCTAAAAATTCAATGAAGTGATTCACATGAGCGTGGGTTTAACCCAATACTCAAATATTATTTCAAAAGTACTCATGAATGTTGCAGTAAACCTTTGTTATGTTTAAGCACTTAGACAATCTACAAACTAAATTCATGATAGTCTAACCTCATAACTTACTTCCAAAGTATGATTGATTGTGGATAATTTGAACAATCTAGTTATTCTTGAAGTAAAACATGAAAAAGTGAAACAATAGTAAACAATTGACACAATATAGTAAATAATACTTATATATAAATCTCCACTATATAATAACCAAATGTCAGTTACATTTATCTATTACAAGTTTCTAAACATCTATCTATTCACTAAAACTAATATCGTCCTTTACACCAATGTTCCTCGCATGTTGAACGTACTTAATCCTACTCAGACCCTTTGTAAAGGGATCCACATGATTCTCTTCTGACGATACCCTCTTTACCACGAGGAGTCCTTCTTCTACCCGTTGTCTGATGAAGTGGTATTTTCTGTCGATATTTCTGAATCTGCCATGATCCCTTTGTTCCTTAGTTAAGGCAACCGCTCTTTCGTTATCACATAAAATCTCCAGAGGCTCCTTTATGGATGGTACAACTCCAAGGTCTCCAATGAAATTCTTCAACCATATCGCCTCCTTCGACGCTTTGCTCCCTGCTATGTACTCTAATTCACACATTGGATCGGCCAAGCTCACCTGCTTGGAACTTTTCCATGTAACTGCTCCTCTATTTAGGGTAAACACCCAGCCCGACTGAGAGCGGAAGTTATCTCTGTCGGTTTGAGAACTGACGTCACTATACCCTGTCACTCTCAAGTCATCACTCCCACCAATTATAAGGACCCAGTCCTTAGTCCTTTGTAGGTACTTAAGAATGTTCTTAACTACTGTCCAATGAGCTCTACGCGGGTTCTCTTGATATCAACTAACCATGCTCAACACAAAAGCCACATCAGGGCGAGTACATGTCATAACATACATGATCGAGCCAATGGCGGGAGCATATGACACTCAACTCATTTCCGCTATCTTGGCATCCGTACTCGGACTCTGAGTCTTAGTCAGCTTGGTATTGCTTTGGGTTGGCAGTTCCCCCTTCTTGGAATTCTTCATGCTAAAACATTTCAACACCTTGTCCAAGTAAGTACTTTGACTAAGTCATATTAGTCTTCTACTCATGTTTCTTAAAATCCCTATCCCCAGAATGTAAGCAGCTTCCCCTAGATCCTTCATAGTGAAACACTTCCCAAGCCAGGAATTAACCTCCTGCAAGGTCGGGACGTCGTTTCCTATGAGAAGTATGTCATCAACATACAAAACTAGGAAGCTAACTATACTCCCACTATCCTTGACATACACAGAGGACTCATCCCCACTTCTAGAGAAACCAAACTCTTTGACTTTCTCATCAAAGCAAAGATTCCATCTGCGAGATGATTGTTTTAATCCATAAATGGATTTCTCAAGTTTGCACACTCTATTAGGATATTTAGCAATCACAAAACTCTCTGGCTGACACATGTAAACATCTTCAGCCAACTTCCCATTAAGGAAAGCGGTTTTTACATCCATCTGCCAAATTTCATAATCATGAAATGCAGCGATTACTAACATAAACCTAATAGACTTGATCTTGGACACTGGTGAGAAGGTGTCATCATAGTCAACTCCTGAAGTTTGAGTAAAGCCATTCGCAACCAGTTGTGCCATGAACGTATGCACCTTACCATCCATGTCGGTCTTCTTCTTGAAGATCCATTTGCACCCAACTGTCTTCCGGCCTGGTACATTGTCAACCAAGTTCCAAACTTGATTCTCATACATGGAATGGATCTCGTTGTCCATTGCCTCTTTCTATTTTGTAAACTCGGGGCCCTCCATGGCTTCCTTGTAATTAGTAGGCTTATCCAAATTTACCAGCATACTGTCATAGATAAATGTATCACCTTCCGTAGTAATATGAAAACCATAAAACTGATGGGTTTTAGTCCTAAGAACATCCTATGTGCTCATACAAACCCTAATGCTTGGATCTAGGTTTCTCTATTGTACATGCAAGTTATCCAAGACTATAAACCCTAATTCTAGCATATGGAAATCGATATTAACATATAATTAGGTTTAAGATATTACCTTGATTGTTATGTAGTAATAACAATCCCAATTCCTCCTTGAATTGACTTTGGAAGGCTTAGAGTCACAAGTGTCGCTCCTCTAATGGTTCACAAACACCATAAGCAAGAGGATGAAGAGGAGAGAGGATGGAGGCTACCAAAACTCGTGTGAAACCCTAGCAAGAAGCTTGTTCACGTTTTTGGTCCTTAAGTGATCTATATATAGTGAGGCAATTAGGGTTATCTAACAAGGAAACCCTAATTTGGATGCTTAAGCCCTAAGAAACCCATGGAGCCCTTTCCATAAGGCCTTGGACGATTTCATATGGGCTTCCCCCATAGAATTCGTCCACCTTATAATATAAGGCAATCCATGGCCCAAATTGCAATTATCTTATAATTACAATTCCAGTCCCTTAAGTTTAATTAATCTCTTTTAGTCACAAAACTAATTACCAATTAATTATTGACTAATATTAATTAAACAATATGATTTCTCCTTTAATATATTATTCCCATAATATATTAATAAATCATATTTAATCCTTTCTCTCCATAATTCATCCTATCAAGTTGCTTTGGTGAAGGCAACCCAAAAGGACCATGCACCATCGGGTCAAGTACATACCAAAATAGTTATGGACTTAGACACTAATCCAACAGTCTCCCACTTGGATAAGTCTAATAACTATTATGCGTATGACTTCAGATCCTGATCTGCAATCGTAGCTTTCCAAAGCCGCTGTCAACTCTGATCCTATCAGTTACGCGTGTCCTTAGATAAGGGATCATATATTTCTCCATTCTAGATATCATATGAGATATGATTTCAAATCATTCTCTTTGTACTATATCTCGATTTCCGATTTATGACGACTGACTAATTGAACAAATCAAATTAGCCCTAGCCCGGCCGAGCATTTACGTTTGGCATCACTAAATCATCGAGGGGCCCAAAGATATCGCTTTTATCCTACTTTGGATAAAAGGAACGGATAAACTTTGATACAATGCTTGCTTGCACTCACTCACCGAATCACACACAACAATATGTTTTATAACACCAAGTTACTAGTGCGTCTACATATTATCAATGTGCAACCGATTTGCAAGATACAACTCACACATCTCGGTTTTAAGAATATAAGATATTATCGTCTCACCAATCACTCGTGATACAATTAATGAAGTGATCCAAGTGAGTGTGGGTCTAATCCAATGCTCAAATCATATTCATAAGCACTCATGAACATTGCAGCAAACATTTGCTTATGTCTAATGCTCTTTAGACAATCCACACACCAATTCACAACAGTCTTCATTCATACCTACTTCCAACATATGAACGACTGTGGCCCGTTTGAATAATTCGATTATTCTTAATAAACTCAATTATTCTGGAAGTCAAAACATGCAAATGTGAAACACAAGAATAATACTAATCCCATATGGTCTCAAACCTTTGAGCATAAATAAAACACCTTTTATTTATCACCATATTGATTACTCATTATTTGTCGTTTCGGGTAATCAACTTCTTACTTGAATTATTACACTTGTCCCATGCTCCTATCATGCACACAATGTTTACCTACGGTTCTTACCTTTTGAAATAGATCACATTGAACACATTTCCAATCATTCTCATTTCACAACTCTAAATCCTTTTCATAAGTGAAAGAATATCAAATTCTTGATACTTATAGAATATGCTAGATTCTAACATTCTATGCAACTTATCCTTTCGTAATGTCACTGCACCAAAGTCACAAAGACTATTGCCAATGATATTACAAAATCCTTTATCGGAGATTGTTACAATACAATTCCTTAGATATGATGTCTCTCACTCAAAGTACATTCCTTTGAACATCCTTTTGCATAAAAGTTTCTAATCTAGACATAGATTTTCAATATTCAATTCCCAATATGGACACATTTCCATATTTTCCATATGACAACTCATTCTTAATAGAATCTTGTCTATTCATAATGATGTCGATATGGTCCATCCAATATGGAAACATTTTCATATTTTCCAATACTATACTTTCAACTACTCACAAGCGACCAATCTTCGTCGAACTTTGGATTGTCCTTTGATAGTTGTTTAATTATTTTAGTCAAAACCGATTCTAGTCCTTTTTCCCTCTAAATGCTCTAGACATTTGGAAAATTTTAGAATGGTCAAATATTATAGCATTTGCAATCGATCCTATACCCGAAGTGTATGGGACACGTTGCATAATGTTTTACATAAAGATTTGATACTATATCAATCTTCTGCCATAATAATTTATTTGCTATGTTCTCAAAATTCGAATTGTGAAGAGGAATGTCGTAATCATAATCGAAATTTTAAGAAGACACTATGTACCTTTGACTAAATTTTATTAACATTCCACAACCTAAGCCTTTAGAAATGAAATGAATCATAATATTCTCTCCCTTAATTATAGCAAAACAACATTTCAACTCGTACAACTTTGCAAAGTATGACTCTTGTTTTTCTATAATTAATATTGCCAACTTGCAATACGTGCCTTAATAATCATACAATCATAACATTTATGCTCCCACTATCATGATGATTATTATAAAACATAACACTTATGCTCCCACTAGCTTCGACATGTATTCATAAACATCTTAACTTTTAGAAAAACAATGCTTGTTGAATTTCTTAAGTTCATGTTTCTAATACTTAGTGCTTTGATAATCTTTTATCAAGGCTTCTTGAACTTATACACCTTTGCCTTCGATAGTTCATATGTGTGTCTAAACACTTAAGACTAATTGCCAAACTTCACAATTCAAATTATGGAAAGGGATATCGTAACCACGATTGAATTCGAGAATGCAATTTTATTATCTTCTTAAAATCTTTCTTAGTGAAAGCATTTCCTCACAATCATTTTCATGAAGGAGGAAATCTTATGACACTTAGATTTAAACGGTGTATGTGTTCCTATCCATGTGAATTTGTTAAAACTAAATTTTACGACAAATTCAAACTCATATCGACCGAACTTTCTTAATCTTGATTTCTTGCCTTATGGTAGCACAGCTGCCCACCATGTCTTCCAAGTAGTTAAGCAGCTCACCCTTTCCTATCAATGTACCTTTCATTGATTAAGGTGCTTTGCCTTTTATGCGTTCAAAATGAGAACTCATAGAACTCACATGCATAATTAACTCGATTGGATTGGCACAGAAACAAAAATAATGTCATCACGATAGGTTGTAAACCTCAACTCGTGTGTTAGTGATGATCGATAAGGTTTATTTGATTTGTTCTTGAAACCTTTCAAGACCATTAAGACTCCCACTGACTCCTTGACATATAAGATTCTCTTGTCAAAACATTTCTTGACAAACAAATATTCAAGAGTTAGTGTAGCTTTTATCAAAACTCTTCATAAATTGGTCCTAGTTGGTCTTTGTCTTATCCAAGACATCACAACTTTCCACATTTGATGAATGTTACAAACCTTCTTAATACTTTTCACTCAATGTCACAATCTTAACTTTAAGACTTGTTATTGTAACGAAGTATGATAGACCTTTTGATTTAACCATTTCTTCAACTCTTGATTTCTCTTCTTATACATACAATTGTACTAAGACTCACTTAGAGGATCAATTGAGATATGGTTCTTAATCATTAAGACCTATCATAAAGCATAAAAGGTACTCTCCCTTCTTCTTAGAATGGAGAAACTTTTATCTTTCTGCCTTCTTGATTCTTCTTATTAGTTCTGCTATTGATTTAGACATTTTCAATCAATTCAGAATTACACTTAATCTTATAAGTATAATCATAATTACTAAACTTTTAGTAAATCATGACGAATATTTTGTTACTCTTATGGTGGACTTTGATCAACACGCAACTTTGTGTATTCGATCTCCAAGTCCTTCACTTGACACTTTGTCAATGAATTAGTCTAATTTCCAAATATGAAATTTCTCATTCATCGTGCAACCAAGTTGCATGATTCCAAGTTTCTGTCCAATTGAAACTTGGGCGATGAGAAACTCTCCCTATTTGGTAAATTTTCGACATTTCCATAAACAACATAACTAAGAATCAAATCCATCATTGCTAATAATAGAAACATTCAAACATCAATTTTTTTCATACACGCCATTGCAAGGATAATAATATAAAGTCAAAATTTATTTTATTGCAGAAAAATTTGTCCTTACAATGCAATTCATTGAAAAACTATGTTAATACATATTTCTAATTCTAACTCTAAGTAGTAGCTCAAGAATCTAATCTTCGAGAAATGCAATCGAAATCCATTCCTTCACGGTTAGATTTTGCTCACTTCTTCCCTTAAGCTTCCTTTCTTTTCTTCGATTCTACAAAACATCAATTGTAATCTTATCACATTATGTATTAGGAATCTAGAATAGAAGCTTAAAAGAGTTAGTTAATGGATTTTACCTATATTAGAGCCATACGTTTCGACTCTCCCATCTCTTAGATCTCTTAGGTAAATTGGGCAACTTCGTCTCCAATGCCCTTTCTCTTGGCAATAAAAGCAAATTGACTCTTTTGGAACATGAAATGGAACTACTTCAGACATTGCCTTTCTCTTATGATCAAACTTTTCGAACATAGCATGTCTTTCATTGCCATTGTCTATATCCATAGAGGTCTTGAAGGCAGATTCACCGATCAACTTTGCTTTTCTATTGCGCCAAATCATTGCTGATTCAGCAGCAATAAGCATATAGGTGAGATCTATAAGGGTCACGTCGCAGTTCATCATATAGTACTCTCTTACGAACTCACTATATGATTTAGGAAGTGACTGAAGAACCCAATCAACAACCATCTCCTCACAGACAACGGATCCCAACATTCTTAACCTATCAATGTGTGACTTCATCCCTAGGACGTGTGCACACACCGACTTTCCTTCTTCATGTTTACTTGCCAAAAGGGCTTGAGTGAGCTTGAACTTTTCAAGCCTTCGAACTTGTGGGTTAGGGAGAATAATTGGAGGAGGTGGAGGAAGTGAAGCATGATTTCTTGTTCCTTGATCGAATCGTGGAATATCATCTTCATGTGGAATGCTTGTTCCACGGGATTTGGGAAGACCATAGTTGTCGAACTTTGACATCTACAATACGGTAGAAAACGAATTCAAGTTAGTTGATAGATTGAGTCCTTAGTAAATCACCCAAATGAAATACTAAGGCTAGGACCCAACACAATATTCTACAAATCGGGAGAGGGATGCCGTAACCCAAATTGCAGAACATTTGAAGGTAAGTGAATGACGATTCACTAATTTCCACCATTAAAAAAACGAAAAAGAAATTTAAGTTTTAAATCTATGAAAACTCCTAGATCCTATGAGATTCATTGAACATTTCAATGGCATGTTTAAATCTCGATATGCCCCTCTTGTTTGTGACTGGGATGTCGAGGATCACAAAGCGGGTGTGAATAACCATGCAAACTTACATGGTGCCCTCACATGTTACAGTCACCTATTCGATGTGCTGGTAAACCACACACGCTCCACCGAACTATGACAAACATTGAGTCACCCTTTGCTACCTTTGCTTAGAACCATTTAGTGTGCCGGTTAACCACACACGCTCCACTAACGTCTTTGCAAGGGCACAAAGTGTAATTTCATGGAATTGCATCAATTCACTTTTGCCTAAGTAACTAAGATTGGGAATTTTTAAAACATTTAGTTACTTTTGTACTTTATTATACTTATAATGAAAGGTTTTGTCCTATCCTACCCTTTCGGCTAACGACCCTCCAGTAGTCAAGAGTGTGGTGGGTAAGAGTGGATACCCATTCAATCGCCATTTTATAGGCAATTTCCTTAAACACCCCTTATAGACCAGCTTCGTGAATGAGGCCTACTAACGGTAAGACTGACTTTTACTCATACATATATATAATGTTAGACTTTTAATGTTATATATAGTATAGGGTGTATTTTATACTTTCAAAATACTAGGTGGTCTAATTTAACAATTATACTTTTAATTCAATTAAATTGTAAACCTAAACTTTTATGGATTTATTAAACCTCTTTTAATTATACACCTTAATTAATTAATAAAACCATAAGGGTGCGATTTGAACTTTTTCAAAACAATACTAGAGTTTTAAAATTTAACATTCCTAATTAAACTTTTAATCAACTTTTAAATTCCAAAACTTGAGGGCAAGTTTTGAAACATTTCAAACATTAGGGTTTAGAATTTAAATATACATCAAAATTAAACAATTAATCAAAATTTAAATTCCAAAACTTGAGGGCAAGTTTTGAAACATTTCAAAACATTAGGGTTTTAACTATTTAAATTTCAAAACAACAAAACTTTTGGGTTCAAATTTAAACCATAAAACCTAAGGGGAAAATATGAAACTTTTCATAACAACAAGGATCAAATAACAAATAATCTAAATTAACAATTAATCACATAATTATCCATATTTGATTTATTTAATGATTTCTTGCAAAATAATTTATCAATTTAGTCAAAATAATTAATCAATTATCACATAAGGAAACAATTATCTTATTAATTGATAAATATCTTCAATTGGATCAAGAATATAGTCAAATATATCATAAAATCGGATTTATATTGATCTAATATGATAAGGTAACTATCCCAAAGCAAAAACAGCAAGAAATCCCGAGATATACTCCATCTGACGAGTTGACTCGTCGATTCAAGCTTGGACTCGTCGAGTCTGCATGGACTCGGCGAGTTCAGCTATGGAATCGGCGAGTCCAGCCTCCAGAACATCAAAAATCGAATTTTTTGAACATGTAATGCATCAATACAATTGAAACCAGTCTAGGCTCTGATACCACTGATGGGTTTTAGTCCTAAGAACATCCTATGTGCTCATACAAACCCTAATGCTTGGATCTAGGTTTCTCTATTGTACATGCAAGTTATCCAAGACTATAAACCCTAATTCTAGCATATGGAAATCGATATTAACATATAATTAGGTTTAAGATATTACCTTGATTGTTATGTAGTAATAACAATCCCAATTCCTCCTTGAATTGACTTTGGAAGGCTTAGAGTCACAAGTGTCGCTCCTCTAATGGTTCACAAACACCATAAGCAAGAGGATGAAGAGGAGAGAGGATGGAGGCTACCAAAACTCGTGTGAAACCCTAGCAAGAAGCTTGTTCACGTTTTTGGTCCTTAAGTGATCTATATATAGTGAGGCAATTAGGGTTATCTAACAAGGAAACCCTAATTTGGATGCTTAAGCCCTAAGAAACCCATGGAGCCCTTTCCATAAGGCCTTGGACGATTTCATATGGGCTTCCCCCATAGAATTCGTCCACCTTATAATATAAGGCAATCCATGGCCCAAATTGCAATTATCTTATAATTACAATTCCAGTCCCGTAAGTTTAATTAATCTCTTTTAGTCACAAAACTAATTACCAATTAATTATTGACTAATATTAATTAAACAATATGATTTCTCATTTAATATATTATTCCCATAATATATTAATAAATCATATTTAATCCTTTCTCTCCATAATTCATCCTATCAAGTTGCTTTGGTGAAGGCAACCCAAAAGGACCATGCACCATCGGGTCAAGTACATACCAAAATAGTTATGGATTAGAACAACCATTACACCAACTAAAACAAGTTTTAAAACACCAAAACAGTTTAGGGTAATGTTTCTAGTCCATTTCCAGCAGCAAAAGTCGAAATTCTGCATTCTGATCATTCTACTCGCCGAGTGCACGAACCTACTCGTCGAGTAGGATGCATTTTGCCTTGAACTCGGTGAGTCCCCCCATGGACTCGGCGAGTCCATCAGCCAGACAGCAACAATTTCAACTTTTTTCACTATTTTGCATCAAGTATCAAACAAGCAAGCCTAGGCTCTGATACCACTGTTGGGTTTTGAGCAATCTAACACTTCCTAAGTGTGCATGCAACCCTAATAAACCTTGGATCTATGTTTTCTTCTAAAATACATGCAAATAATAACTTCCAAGGTTTCTTCCTAACTAGCATAGCATAAGGATTATGAATCATAAAAGTACTAGTAGAAATACATACCTTTTGATGATGGTTGATTGTTTGGAGTTTGAGAGCCAAGCACCAATAGTGTGAATGCCTCAAATGGAATCACAAATCACCACAAACACTTGGAAAACTTTGAGAGAGTGTATACACACATAGAAAATCGGCCAAACACACAAAACCACACTAGTGGCTATTTCATGCAACATAAGCATGCTTATATAGTGTACATGGTTAGGGTGAAACCCTAATAACCCATGACCTTTCCTTTTCCAAGGATCCATGGGTTAAAAGCTCCATGGATCATCCATGGACTTCCATATAAGCCTAGCCCATTAACAAATGACTGTTAGCCCACACCATATAAAACAATAGCCCACAATTTAATTAGTCTTCCTTTTAATCTCTAAATTAATTCATAATTAATTTAAGACTAAAACTAATTAAATAACATGACTTCATATTAATATATTATAACTTATAATATATTAATAAACATATGTGTATAACTCTCATAAAATTATCCATAAATAGTTCGGGTGAAGTGCAACCCAAATGGACCATGTTGGGTCGGGTCAAGTATATACCAAATAAGTTATGGACTTAGACACCTTATCCAACAGACTCCCACTTGGATAAGTCTAATAACTATATTTGCGTATGTTACTTCAGGAACCAACCAGCAATCGTAGCTCTCGAAAAATCTGTTGAACTATGAAGCTCCATTTTAGATAAGTGATCATATAACCCTCTGTTCTCATGATATCAACCGGACAAATACATGGAACAACGTCGTACTTATTGTCCAGCAGTTTGTTTCCCGATTTTCGATTTGTTTGACAAAGAACTTTAATCGAACACATCAATTTAGTTCTGACCGGCCGGTACATAGGTCACAACAAAATCATCGAGGGGCCCAGATATCGCTTCTATTTCTAGAAGGAACAGATAAACTTCGACTCATATGCTTGTTCTACTACTTGTTGAATTGTACACAAAGGCACGCTTTATAACATCAAGTTACTGATGCGTTTACGTGCAATCAATGCACAACCAACTCATAGGTAACAACTCATATCTCTAGGTTTGAAGATTTATATGATATTACCGTCTCACGATCACTCGAGATAAATTCCATGAAGTGATACAAGTGAGTGTGGGTTTATTCCAATACTCATAACTTATGAGCACTCATGAATGTTGTAGCAACCATTTCTATGACTAAACCCATTTAGCCATCTACAAACTCGATTCATGACAGTCTTGATTCATACCTACTTCCAACATATGAACGACTGTGGAGTGTTTAAATAACTTAGTCATTTGGAAAGAATAACCTAGCTATTTAGGAAGTCAAAACATGCAAAGTGAAACACAATAATAATCGAATCCAATATGGTCTCAGAACCCTTTTAAATATAAATAGAACCACCTTTTATTTATCACCATATTGATTACACATTATCCATTGTATAATGTTTCAAACAATCAACTTAAGACTTGAATAAAAACAACAGTCGTCCCATGCTCCTAGCATGTACACTTTGTTTTTCTAAACAATAGTTATGCCATACTCCAAGTATGCACACTATGTTTGTCTATGATCCTTACATTGTGATGTAGATCAATTGAACATGATTCCAATGATACTCATTTCACAATCCCAAATCCTTATTGTAAATGTGAGAATCCCCGATTCCTATCATTTACCAAAAAATCTGTTAGATTTTAAACTTTTATGCAATGTTCCTCTTGTAATGATTATGCACAAAGTCACCAAAACCTTGTCACCAGTCATTACAGAGTATTCCAAAGAAGGTCAACTTCTATGGAACGGAAGTCTCATATTCAAAGTACATTGCTTTGAACATCCTTCTTGCATTAAGGTTTTCTAATCTTACATAGATTGAATAACTTCCACCTATGGAGACATTTCCATAGTCCCATTTTGACTATCACTTCCGAGCAAGAGTTACTTCTTTTCAGAACATGTCAATACGGTCCTTTCCGACAACTCACATCATACTTCCAACTTTCCCTGAGCAACCAATCTTTGGCGAACCTCAGATTGTCCTCGACAATTGCTTAATCACTTTAGTCATATCCAGTTCTAGACTTTTCCCTTCTCAATGCCTTAAGCATTTGGAAAATTTAGAAAAGATGAATATTATAGCACATGCAATCGATCCTATATCCGAAAAATATGGGACACGATTCATGATGTTTGACATAAAGACATGATACTAGACCAGTCTTTTGCTACAATATTTTTTATTTGCCATGTTTTCAAAATTTAACTATGAAGAGGGATGTCGTAATCATAATCGAATTTTGAAAACGCAATATATATAGAATTTCTTCAAGTTGAACCATTGCAACATAAAATTCATATATATATATATATATATATATATATATATATATATATATATATATATATATATATATATATATATATTCTTGACTAAAGATGATAAAAATCTCAATCTAAGTTATAGAATTGAAATGAAGTATAATTTCCTCTCCCTTAATTATAGCAAAACAACTTTTCAACCTCTGCAACTTCACGAATTGAAACTTTGTTTTCTATAATTAACATTGCTAACTTGCAACACTAAACGTAATAATCATGCTCCCACTAACATGATGATTATCTGCAAAACACTTATGCGCCCACTAGCTCTGACATATTTCCAGAAATCTGTTGGACTTCTGAAATTTAGATTCATACACCCTTTCTTAGATAGCTCACATGTGTGTCTAAGCAATTTCAAGAACTATGAAAAGGGATGCCGTAATCATAGTCTCAATTTCTTAGACCTTTGCCATTTCTCACAAGTCCATGTTAGTGTGCCGGTTAACCACACACGCTCCACTAACGACTTTTGAAAATGCAAATAACACAATTGATATCTACGTAAAATCTACTTAGTGAAAGCGTTTCCTCACCATCATTTTCATGAATCGGAGAGAAACCTTATGACACTTAGATTTTGTAGTGTATGAGTTCCTATCCATGTGAATTTGTCAAAACCATAATCACAAGATAAGGTTAGTGACAAATTCAACCTTACATGGATTAAACTTGTTCAATCTTAGTTTCTTGTCACCTTGGTAGCACAAGGCCCACCAATGCTTCCAAGTTGAACTCTGATAACTTACATGCAAATTCAACTTATTTGAAGTAGGTACAGAAATAAGAATTATGTCAACACGATAGGTTGCAAACCTTAAGTTGTGTGCTAGTGATAAATTACAGGTTTTACTCTTGATTAAATCTTGAAACTCTTTCAGGATCTTTAAGGCTCCCACTGTCCCCTTGACATATAAGTTTCCCCAGTCAAGAACCATTCCTTGACAAAACAAATATTCAAGGGATAGTGCGGATTCTTATCAAGACTAACACTTCACACAATTGGTCTTAGTTGGTCTTTGTCTCATCCAAGACATCACAACTTACCAATCTCAAATGTACAAGGGTAGAAACATTCTACACTACATTTGATAAGTGTTTTAAACCTTACTTTATGTCACTCAATGTTCCAATCTTGGAGTATGACTCTAAGAATTGTTTTGGAACGAAGTATGACTCATCTTCTCGATCTTAACCAATCCAACAACACATGACCTCTCCTCTTAGCCATAACAATGCACTAAGACGTCCTTAGAGCATGAATTTGTGATATGGTTTCATAATCATTAAGATGATCATGAAATACGATACTAAAGTACTCTCCCATCCTTTCAGATTTGAGAAACTTTTATCTTTCTACCTAATTTGATTCTTCTCATTTGTTTTGTCATACATTGTAACCTTTCCAATGTTACAGAATTATACTTAACCTTATAAGTATAATCATATTTACTAATCTTTAGTAAATCATGACAAATCAATCTTTGTGGTGGACCTTGACCAGTGCACACCCAGTGTACCTAATTCCTTAGTCCTTCAATTGACTCACATATACATGTGATCAAAGAATTACTCTTAATTTTCAAAGATGAAAATTCTCATTCATCATACAATACAACTTCTATGATTCCAAGTTTCTATCCAATTGAAACTTGGGTGATGAAAAACTTTCTTCATTTGGTAAATTCAGACACTACCACAAATGAAAGAATCAAATCCACTTTCCAATATTGCTATTACTGGAAACATATAAGCAACAATTTTCCACAGATGCCATTGTAAGGATATTTTTTAAAATAAATAAAATTAAACCCTTTTTTCCTTTTATTTTAAAACTTTGCGGAAAAACTTATCCTTACAATCCATATGAAAACCTTGTTGTTATCTATTCATAAGCAATATATATATTATAACTCTTAAGCAACAGCTCAAAATTCTGATTGTCGAACCATGCGTTCGAAAACCCACCTTTGCAATCAGAATCAACATATACTTACTTTAAGCTTCCTATCTTTTCTTTGATTCTTAAAAACATCAGCATGTGACCCATTCACATTATGTAATAAGAATCTCCAAATAGGAACTTAATAGAGTTAGACAGTGGACTTTACACGAAGTAGAGTCAAACCTCTTGACTTGATCAACCTTATGACCTTTCAGGTGAATAGGGCAGCTTCGCAACCAATGCCCCTTCCTTTGGCAACAAAACACATGGACCCTTTGGTAATGGCACATGAGACTATCTTAGAATTTGCCTTTTCCTTTACTATTTGGTCAACCGAGTTGACTATAGCCGATCCCTTTCCATTGGGAAGAGAAATCCTTTTCTAGATATCCAATGCTACCATTGTCAATGTCCATGTAGACTTGGGAAGTTGTTCTTTTAATCAAATTTGCTTTACTGGTGTTTTAAATCATTGTTGATTCCACAACACCAAGCAAATAGATAACATCATTAAGGGTCATGTCATAGTCCATCTCATAGTAGTCCCAAAGAGACTCACTATGTTACTAAGAAAGTGATTGAACATCCAACTTTCACGGGACTTTGACACCCAACTCTCCCGGCTTGTCAATATGTGACTTTATCTCCAAGATGTGAGCACACATAGACTATGCTTACCAATAGGGATTGAGTGACTTTAAACTTTTCAAGAACTTGTGGGTGAGGGAGAATAATTGGAGGAGGTGGAGGAAGTGAAGCATGATGTTGAGGGACACCATCTTCAAGAGATTTGGGAAGATCATAGTTGTCTGAACCAGACATCTATAATGGGAGAAAATCAAGTTAGTTGATTCAAAGTCCTTAATATAACACCCAATATGAAATATTAAGGCTAGGACCCAACACAATATTTTATAATTTGGAAGAGGGATGCCGTAATCCAAGCTATAAAATATTTGAAGGTAGGCGAATGACGATTCACCAATTTCCACCATGAAAAACGAAATAATTTATTAGGTTTTAATTGGATTTGAAATTCTTAGATCTTTTGAGATTCATTGAACTTTTCAATGGCATGTTTCAATCTCGAGTGTGCCCTCTCAAATTTTGTGACTGGGATGCCGAGGATCACAAAACAAGGTGTGAATAACCATACCAATTCACTTGGTACCCTTAATATTATCACCCAATCAATGTGTCGGTTAACCACACACGCTCCATTGATCTATGACAAACATTAAGTCACCCTTCGTGATCCTTACTAGTCCAAGTTAGTGTGCCGGTTAACCACACACGCTCCACCAACGACTTGGTAAGGTACAAAGTGTGAATTCCATGGGCTAGCACCAAATTCACATTTTTCCTAAAGTAACTAAGATTGGGAATTAAATAAAAAATATTTAGTTACTTTATAATAATCATTATACTTTTAATGAGAATTTAAAGTCATTGTCCTACCCGTTCGGCTAACGACCCTCCACCAGTCAAGCAAGCGGTGGGTGAGAGTGGACACCCATTAAGTTGCCATTTTATAAGCAACAACCTTATACCCACCTTATAGACCGGCTTCGTGAATGAGGCCTACTAACGGTAAAACGACTTGTTCTTATACATATATATATAATAATTAACCATTAATGTTATAAATAGTATAAGGGTAGAATTTTAACTTTTAAAACTTCTAGGGTATGGAATTAAAGTTTGTGTGAGACTTTACAAATTCCAAAACTCGAGGGCAAGTTTTGTAACTATCCAAAACTTTTCATTTCATAACTTATGAATTAAAGGTTCATAAAAATGAAGACTCTTCATTTTCATGTAACTTATGTGTTTAAATGTGTGTTAAAGAAAAGTGACCTTTGGATATCCATAACTTGAGGACAAATTATGGACTCCATTAAAACACATAAATGATCAAGAATTAATTCTAAACAATTCAACAAATAATTCCTATCATCTTCTAAATTCATAAGAACATGAACATGATCATCAAAATTTCAAGAATTATATGAACACATAAAAATCATGGAATTTTGATATATGCTATTGTAAATGGATTAGAACAACCATTACACCAACTAAAACAAGTTTTAAAACACCAAAACAATTTAGGGTAATGTTTCTAGTCCATTTCCAGCAGCAAAAGTCGAAATTCTGCATTCTGATCATTCTACTCGCCGAGTGCACGAACCTACTCGTCGAGTAGGATGCATTTTGCCTTGAACTCGGTGAGTCCCCCCATGGACTCGGCGAGTCCATCAGCCAGACAGCAACAATTTCAACTTTTTTCACTATTTTGCATCAAGTATCAAACAAGCAAGCCTAGGCTCTGATACCACTGTTGGGTTTTGAGCAATCTAACACTTCCTAAGTGTGCATGCAACCCTAATAAACCTTGGATCTATGTTTTCTTCTAAAATACATGCAAATAATAACTTCCAAGGTTTCTTCCTAACTAGCATAGCATAAGGATTATGAATCATAAAAGTACTAGTAGAAATACATACCTTTTGATGATGGTTGATTGTTTGGAGTTTGAGAGCCAAGCACCAATAGTGTGAATGCCTCAAATGGAATCACAAATCACCACAAACACTTGGAAAACTTTGAGAGAGTGTATACACACATAGAAAATCGGCCAAACACACAAAACCACACTAGTGGCTATTTCATGCAACATAAGCATGCTTATATAGTGTACATGGTTAGGGTGAAACCCTAATAACCCATGACCTTTCCTTTTCCAAGGATCCATGGGTTAAAAGCTCCATGGATCATCCATGGACTTCCATATAATCCTAGCCCATTAACAAATGACTGTTAGCCCACACCATATAAAACAATAGCCCACAATTTAATTAGTCTTCCTTTTAATCTCTAAATTAATTCATAATTAATTTAAGACTAAAACTAATTAAATAACATGACTTCATATTAATATATTATAACTTATAATATATTAATAAACATATGTGTATAACTCTCATAAAATTATCCATAAATAGTTCGGGTGAAGTGCAACCCAAATGGACCATGCCGGGTCGGGTCAAGTATATACCAAATAAGTTATGGACTTAGACACCTTATCCAACACATGGGTAGATGAGGTTGTTGGTAGGTGATAAAAGATGAGTTGGATAATGAGATAAAAGGGTGAGGAGGTTAGTTTTAGATCCGGGAGTATGGATCAGATCAGGAGGTTAGTTTTAGATCTGGGAGTATGGATCAAATCAGGAGGTTAGTTTTAGATCTGGGAGTATGGATCAGATCAGGAGGTTAGTTTTAGATCCGGGAGTACGGATTATGTATTTTTGAACTATGTGTTCATCCGATAAGGTATCATGTGCATAGTCCCTTTCATGGACATGATGTTAATACATGTATTGGTTAAAGTATTAAATATTTATATATATATATATATGTGTGTGTGTGTGTGTGTGTGTGCGTGAAGTATTTGTTATTGCCCGAAATACGTGTTAGATATATTTGATGATATGCAACGTGCGAATCGGTTATGGTTCAATATGTGTTAAGATGTGAATATATGATATTATTACTTAAAACTCTGTGTTAAGTATGATGGGTTTTGAGCATTCTAACACTTCCTAAGTGTACATGCAACCCTAATAACCTTGGATCTACGTTTGTCCAATTATCATGCAAAGTTGAATTCCAAGGTTATATTCCTATCTAGCATACACTGGGAACAATTTTTTTAACTTGAATGGAAGATAGAATAACTTACCTTATTGTTGCTTATGATCCTTGAAACCTTGTAAGCCTAGCACCCCAAGTGTGATGCCTCAAATGCTTCACACAAGACCAAATGCAAAGGAGTAAACTTTGAAAGAATCTTACACTTGCAAAAATCGGCCTAGCCCTCACTAGTTCATGTGTAGTCGATTTTGGTGGAGAATGGGTTCCTTATATAGTGTTGACACATCTAGGGTTACACCACGTAAACCCTAATGTGTCATGACTCTTCATTTCCATGACCCATGGGTTTGTAACTCCCATGGAGCATCCTATGGGTGGAACCCAACTTGATAATCCATGGAGCCTCTTAGCCCACTATACAAGTTATGGATGATTTACATAATCAACCCATATATTTAATTAGTTATCTTTTAATCACTTAATTAATTCTAAATTAATTCTTGACCAAAATAATTAAATAATATTATTAATATATTAGAACTTATAATATATTAATAATCCACAAGTGTTATTTCTCTCATTTATTCTATCCAACTGCATGGTGCCATGTCTCCCAAATGGACCATGCCGGGTCGGGTCAAGTACATACCAGAAATAGTTATGGACTTAGACACCTTATCCAACAGTCTCCCACTTGGATAATTATAATAACTATAACTGCAAGTATGACTTCAGGAACCGATCAGCAATCGTAGCTCTTTCAAGGTTTCTCGGAACTGAGAAGATGATAATACGCCATTTAAGATAAGTGATCATATAATCCTCTGTTCGAGATATCAGCCGGAAAAATACATGGAACAATGTCTTACTTATTGTCCAGCAGTTTGTTTCCCGATTTATGATTTGTTTGACAAAGAACTTAATTGAACACATCAACTTAGTTCTGACCAGGCCCGGTACATAGGTCAAAACAAAATCATCGAAGGGCCCAGATATCAACTTCTAATCCAAGAAGGAACAGATAAACTTCGACTCATATGTTTGTTCTACTACTCATTGAATTATACACAAGAGCACATTTTATAACATCGAGTTACCAATGCGTTTTCGTACAATCAATGCATAACCAACGAATAAGTAACAAATCATATCTCTAAGTTTGAAGACTTATATGATATTACCGTCTCACGATCACCCGAGATAAATTCCATGAAGTGATTCCAGTGAGCGTGGGTTGAGTCCAATGCTCAGACCTTATGAGCACTCATGATTGTTGTAGCCATGTCCAACACTTTAGACCTCTGCAACCAATCATGACAGTCTTGATTCATACCTACTTTTGACATATGACCGACTGTGGAGGTTCGAATAATATGATATACCAAACATAATTATTCTGGAAGTCAAAACATGCAAAAGAAATATAGTAAACGACTGACAAGAGATAGCAACACTTTACTCATAAATAAAACACCTTTTACTCATCATCTAATGTCAATTACCCTTTACAAATTTCAAGGTTATCTAACTACTAAATGTAATATCATCCTTCAGCCCTATGCTCCGAGCATGCTGGAGATGCTTAACCCGAGTCAGTCCCTTCGTGAGGGGATCTGCTAGATTCTCATCCGATGATACCCTATTTGCCACGAGGAGTCCTTCTATTCGATGTCTGATGAAATGGTAGTTTCTGTCGATGTGTCTGGATCTCCCGTGATCCCTTGGTTCCTTGGCTAAGGCAACAACACTTTCACTATCACAGAAAATTTCCATTGGCTCCTTAATAGCTGGTACAACTCCAAGGTCTCCAATGAAGTTCTTCAGCCATATCGCCTCCTTTGCTGCCTCGCTAGCTGCTATATACTCCGATTCGCAAGTTGAATCAGCCACTGTCTCTTGCTTGGAACTCTTCCAAGAAATTGCTCCTCCGTTTAGGGTAAAGACCCAGCCTGACTGAGAGCGGAAATTATCCCTATCAGTCTGAAAGCTAGCATCACTATACCCTACAACTCTCAAGTCTTCACTCCTACCGAGGGTAAGGACCCAGTCCTTAGTCCTCCGTAGGTACTTGAGGATATTCTTTACCGCAGTCCAGTGTGCCTTACTTGGGTTCCCCTAATACCTGCTAACCATGCTCAAGGCAAAGGCTACATCAGGTCGAGTACACGTCAAAGCATACATGCTCGATCCTATAGCCGAATCATAAGGTATTCAACTCATTTATGCTATTTCAGCCTCAGTACTAGGGCTTTGTGTCTTAGTCAATCTGGCGTTACTCTGGATGGGTAACTCTCCTTTCTTGGAGTCCTGCATGCTGAATCTCTTCAGCACCTTATCCAAGTAGGTACTCTGACTAAGTCCAATTAGTCGTTTACTCTGGTCTCTCAAGATCCTTATCCCTAGAATATAGGCAGCTTCTCCTAGGTCCTTCATAGAGAAACACTTCCCAATCTAGGACTTAACTTCCTGTAGAGTTGGGATGTCATTTCCTATGAGTAGTATGTCATCCACATACAATACTAAAAAGCTAACTATACTCCCACTAGCCTTGACATATACACAAGATTCATCTTCACTCCTAGAAAAGCCAAACTCTTTGACTTTCTCATCAAAGCAAAGATTCCATCTGCGAGGTGCTTGCTTTAATCCATAAATGGATTTCTCAAGCTTACACACTCTATTAGGGTACTCTGTATTGACAAAACCCTCTGGCTGACTCATGTAAACATCCTCAACCAACTTTCCATTAAGGAAAGCAGTTTTGACATCCATTTGTCAAATTTCATAGTCATGAAATGCAGCTATGGCTAACAGAACCCTAATAGACTTAATCTTGGCCACTGGAGAAAAGGTCTCATCATAATCAACTCCCGGAGTTTGTGAGAAACCCTTTGTAACCAGTCGTGCCTTATAGGTGTGTACATTACCATCCATGTCGGTCTTCTTCTTGAAGATCCATTTGCACCCTACAGTCTTACGACCTGGTACATTCTCAACCAAGTTCCAAACTTGATTGTCATACATGGATTGTATCTCGCTGTCCATTGCCTCTTTCCACTTGGCTGACTCAGGGCCTGTCATGGCTTCCGCGTAACTGTTAGGTTCATCCAGACCTATCAATGTCTCATCACTGATAAGTGTATCACCTTCCGCAGTAATATGCAATCCATAGTGATGCTCTGGTGCATTCCTAACCCTTGTGGAATGCCTCAGAGGTATAGACTTGTCAATTGGCTCAATAGGAGTTTCCTCCTCAAGTTGAGTGCTAGGGTTTGAAGTTCCTTCACCACTTGACTCTTGAATTTCTTCAAGGTCAACTTGCCTCCCATTGTTTCCTTGGCTTATGAACTCTCTCTCTCTTTCTCTCTCTCTCTCTCTCAAGAACGCCCTCCTAGCTACAAAGACCACATTTTCACTAGGTCTGTAGAAGAGGTAACCAAAGGATTGATGTGGGTAGCCGATGAAAATACACCTCTCGCTTCGAGGTTCGAGCTTATCATGAGTCTCGCGTCTCACGAAAGTCTTACAACCCCAAATCTTGATGTGGTCTAGTTTGGATACTTTACCAGTCCACATCTCATGAGGAATTTTGGCAACTTTCTTTGTAGGGACTAGATTAAGGATATGGGCGGCAGCCTCTAAGGCATACCCCCAAAATGAGATTGGTAGCGAAGCTCGACTCATCATGGAATGAACCATGCCCAACAAGGTCCGATTACGCCTCTCATCCACACCATTCAACTGCGGTGTCCTGGGAGGTGTCAATTGTGAGACAATCCCACATTCCCTAAGAGAGTCGAGGAACTCTGAACTAAGATACTCACCACCTCGATCGGATCGAAGCATCTTAATGTTCCTGCCCAATTGATTCTCGACTTCCTGTTTAAACTCTTTAAACCTTTCAAAAGTCTCTGACTTATGCTTGATTAAGTAGACATATCCATATCTACTATAATCATCAATAAAAGTCAAATAATAACGATTAACATCCCTTGTGGCATGTTTGAAGGGCCCACACACATCCGTGTGTACAAGATCCAACAAACCTTCACCCCTCTCACAAGAACCTGTGAAGGGTGACTTTGTCATTTTTCCAAGTAAGCATGATTCACAACTATCATCTGACTTTAGGTCAAATGACTCCAAGACTCCATCCTTTTGGAGTTGGCCTATGTGTTTCTTGCTTATATGTCCAAGACGACAATGTCATAATGATGCTTTATCCAAGTTATTATCATTAACCGAATCAATACACAAAACATTATTTCCTAAGTTACCAATCACAGGTACAATTTCATACACACCATCACAAGGTAATGCTTTAAAATAAAGAACATTATTAAAGAAAGCATTAATCGAACCAACTTCATTATTAAATGAAAAGGTGAAACCTTGTTTATACAATGCATGAAAGCAAAATAATATTTCTTGCTATTTATGGCGAATAACAAAATTTATTCAAATCTAAATTAAACCCACTACTTAGCGATAAAGTATAAACTCCAATCTTGGTGACAGGTAAAGCTTTCCTATTCCCCATGATTAAGTTTATTCTTCCTTGCTCCAAATTCTCACTTCTTCTTAGTCCCTGCAAATCAGAACATATATGAATACCACAACCGGTATCAAGGACCCAAGAGTTAGAATGGGGTGAGTTATTAGATAAGATAGTGTAAATACCTGCATGGTTGGGTTTAACTTTCCCATCCTTCACATCTTGCTGGTACTTTGGGCAGTTCCGCTTCCAATGTGACCTTTCATGGCAATAGAAGCATTCAGCCTCTTTTGGGTCAGAAGAAGGAGTGATGAAACCTTTCTTAGTTCCACTTGAAGAGGATCCATAAAGGGTCCCAGCCTTGGTACCCTTCGAAGAGCTCTCCATCTTCTTCCCTCGACTTTTCCCAATTGCCAAAAATGGGGCGGAGTTTGGAGTAGGAGTGTTAACAACCGACTTCCCCTTAAGACCTGTTTTTGTGGTCTTGAGAAGTCCCTGAAGTTTGCTGAGTGTGACCTCTTCCTTGTTCATGTGAAATGTCATGCGAAATTAATCATAGCACGATGGTAAGGAGTGCAAAATGATATCTATTGCAAGCTCCTCAGGGAAGTTAACATTAAGCTTCAGCAACCGATCCACATACCTTTGCATTTTCTACATGTGGCTCGTGACGGACTCTCCGTCCTTCATCAAGGTTGTTATCATGGAGCAGATGGTTTCATACCTCTCTTGTCGTGCACTTTGATGGTATTTTTCCATCAGATCTTGGTGCATTTCAAAAGGATAGAAGTCGTCATAGGACTTTTGGACTTCTGCTGTCATGGTGGCCATCATGATGCATGCTACTTTGGTAGCATCCCTTTCATGTGCCTGGAAGTCAGCGATCTCCTGGGGAGTTGCAGTGGTCTCATCAATCTCCTTAAGCTCCTTATCAAGGACATATTCTTTATCCTCGTAGCGGGTAATCATCCTGATGTTTCTGATCCATTCATTGAAGTTGGATCCATCAAAAGTGACTTTCCCACACAAGTTCATAAGGGTAAAGGAGCTATTAGGATTAGAGCCAGAAGCAGCGTTGTTTGAAGACATCTGAATGAAGAGAACAAGATTAGTTTAGATATTAAGAGATTCCTTAATAAAACACCCAAATGTAATATTAAGGCTAGGATCCAATCACAATATATTATAACTTAGAAGAGGTATGTCGTAATCCATGTTATAACATATTTGAAAGGTAGGTGAATGACGATTCACCAATTTCCACCACGAAAAACGAAATATTGATATTAGGTTTTTAATTGGTTATTAGAAATTCCTAGATTCTTTGAGATTCATTGAACTTTTCAATGGCATGTTTCAATCTCGAGTGCGCCTTCCAGGTTTTGTGACTGGGATACCGAGGATCACAAAACGAGGTGTGAAGTAACCATGCAAATCGCTTGGTACCCTTAAAGTTTATCACTCAATCGATGTGTCGGTAAACCACACACGCTCCACCGATACTATGATAAACCTTAATTCACCCTTTAGCTACCTTTTTAAGTCCAATTTAGTGTGTCGGTTAACCACACACGCTCCACCAACGACTTAAACAAATTGTAAAGTGTAATTTCATCGATTAGCACCTTATTCACATTTTTCCTAAAGTAACTAAGATTGGGAATTTTAATAAAACATTTAGTTACTCTATAATATTCATCATACTTTTAATGAGAATTTATAAGTCCTTGTCTTACCCGTTCGGCTAACGACCCTCCACCAATCAAGGAAGCGGTGGGTGAGAGTGGACACCCATTAAGTTTCCATTTTATAGGCAACAACCTTATACCCCCTTTATAGACCGACTTCGTGAATGAGGCGTACTAGCGGTAAGACGACTTGATCTTATATATATATATATATATATATATATATATATATATATATATATATATATATATTATTAACATATAATATTATAAAGTATAAGGTTTGAATTTTAACTTTTAAAATTCTAAGGGTTGGAACTAAAGTTTTAATTAAGACTTTACTTGTTCCAAAACTTGAGGGCAAGTTTTGTAAACTTTCAAAACTTTTCATTTCTTATAACTTATGAATTAATCGAGTCATAAAAATGAAGACTCTTCATTTTTTATAACTCTTGTGTTCTTTTAATGTCTTTAATAAAAGTGTGACTTTTGGTTTTCCATAACTTGAGGACAAGTTATGGACTCCATTAAAACACATTATGATCATGAATTAAACTACCATGAAGGTTACAAGCAATTCCTATGATCATCTAATCTTCATAAGTTCAAGAACATGAATATGAACATTTCAAGAATCAAAAATTACACTTAAAAATTTGTAATTTTGATAATTTCCATTGCAAATGGATTAGTATAAACATTACACCATCTAAAACAAGTTTTCAAGTACCAAAACAGTTTAGGATAATGTTTCTAGTCCATTTCCAGCAAAAAAAAGTCGAAAATCTGCATTCTAAGGCTCCTACTCGTTGAGTGCACGAACCTACTCGGCGAGTAGGATGAAATTACACATGAACTCGGCGAGTCCCCCCATGGACTCGGCGAGTTCAGCAGGCAGATAGCACAAAATCGACTTTTTTCAACAGTTTTGCACAAATAACAAACAAACAAGCCTAGGCTCTGATACCACTGATGAGTTTTGAGCATTCTAACACTTCCTAAGTGTACATTCAACCCTAATAACCTTGGATCTATGTTTGTTTAATTATCATGCAAAGTTGAATTCCAAGGTTATATTCCTATCTAACATACATGGGGAACAATTTTTTTTAACTTGAATGGAAGATAGAATAACTTACCTTGTTGTTGCTTATGATCCTTGAAACCTTATGAGCCTAGCACCCCAAGTGTGATGCCTCAAATGCTTCACACAACACCAAATGCAAAGGAGTAAACTTTGAAAGAATCCAACACTTGCAAAAATCGGCCTAGCCCTCACTTGTTCATGTGTAGCCGATTTTGGTGGAGAATGGGTTCCTTATATAGTGTTGACACATCTAGGGTTACACCATGTAAACCCTAATGTATCATGACTCTTCATTTCCATGACCCATGGTTTGTAACTCCCATGGAGCATCCATGGAGCATCCTATGGGTGGAACCCAACTTGATAATCCATGGAGCCTCTTAGCCCACTATACAAGTTATGGATGATTTACATAATCAACCCATATATTTAATTAGTGATCTTTTGATCACTTAATTAATTCTAAATTAATTCTTGATCAAACTAATTAAATAATATTATTAATATATTAGAACTTATAATATATTAGTAATCCACACGTGTTATTTCTCTCATTTAGTCTATCCAATTGCATGGTGCCATGCAACCCAAATGGACCATGCCAGGTCGGGTCAAGTACATACCATAAATAGTTATGGACTTAGACACCTTATCCAACAAAGTATACACTAGTTAGCATTGCCTAAACGGAGTTAGTATCAAAAATTAATTATAAGCATTGTAGGTTTGCCTAGTGATGGGTAAGACTTAAAAAGGGATGTTTAGTTCAATTAAGTTTGGACATTGGATTGCCTTTTATTAAGAGTACGTGTGTTGTGAGATTGATGATCGGTGGAGTATGTCCTACATACAGAAGTACATTTAAGTACGAAGTCCTTTTCAAAGCTCTGTGTCTTAGGTGTTGCTTGTGCCAGGATACTATTATGTTATCGGGTACGAGTCCTTCGCATACCAGAGTACTAAAACGTGCCAAAAGTACTATCATGTACAAAGTCTTTTTGACAATTTTGTGTGTCGGTTACAGGAGCATACGGGAGTACTATAGTAGTATTTTCCCATACTTTTATTTTGAGGGAGCTTTGGAGTTAGCGTTTCTTTTATGAAGTGATCGACCGAGCTTCATATGTCAGCGTTTTCTTTCACGAAGTATTAAGGGAACTTCATAGACTGCCTAATAAAGTGTGTCGGTAATAGACCACTGCTAGGTATGTCTGGTGTTATATTGTTGAATAGGGTGCGTCTAGGGGTGAAATACCTCATGATATTCAGGCCACTGCTAGGCAAAGTTCGATGCTGGGATAGGTAGAGTCTGGGGGTATAATACCTCATGGTAGTCGGGCCACGCCTATGAATTGTTATCTAGATAACTACCCCTGACTTGGTTGTCTTGTGGTTCTTTCTTTTACGAACGAAGGTTCGTGGTGAAACTTATTCCATTCCCCTCAATTGATGTCTTTATTGATCCTCGTTTGATGCCAGGAAATTTCCGAAGCAACTTCGTCAGTTCGTTGTTCATATCGATTCCTTAGGCTAGATCTCGTAAGATCATTGTATAGGGTCAGTATGTGGGGATCGAAAGGATAGGATATATTGTTTTAGAAATATGTTTTATATGTGTTTATAATATTAGTGGTTTTGCAGGATCGAGATATACTTTATTTTCACATTGTTTGAACTAAGAGCTTTCGTACTCTGTGTTCCTTAGGTGATTGGGTTCACCAGGGATATTCGAACTAAGTGTTCATTATATATTTGAACTTAGTGTTCATCAGGGATATTTAAACTAAGTGTTCATTAAGTGTTTGTGAACTAGGTATTCATTAGGTAATATTGGAACAAAGTGTTCATTAGGTGTTCTTGAACTAGGTGTTCATTAATTATTGTGAACTGCGTGTTCACTAGAGGTAATCTAAGAACCTTGGCAGCACTAGACTTTGTGTCAGTTCCTTATGGCAATCCTTAGGAATGAATGGGAGAAGGTTAATCGGTTCTTAGGATAAATCTTTAAGAAATAAAGGAAGATAATGGGGGTGGGTAATTAGATTGATTGTTTGATAAGTGAATATAATAATTATATTATTGTGGGTTGAAAACCCTGTATGCTCACCAGGCTCCCAAGCCTGACCCTCTCAGTTTTCTTTGTATTACAGGTTATGGAACGAGAGCATAAGTTGGATAACATAATGAGAGATTTTGGATTATAGGCCACTAGTTATGAATAACTGTTGTAAGGTCTATTTTGTTCTGTTTATGCTTTTGGTCTGTATTGAACATGACATCCCGAGATTTTGTTATATAATAAAAATACATTTCATTAAAGAAATGCTTTGATAAATTCTTATCATATTTTGTTTTGGGAACAAATTCTGCAACTGTTTTCTTTAAAAGATTACTCTGATTTTAAAAAACAAAGCATAAACAAAGCGGTCTTTTCTGGCCGTGAAATTGGGAATGTCACACAATCTCAGCTTTTTCTGGACTTCCAATGTTGCTAATGTCCAATAACGTTTGGGAGTTCGATTGACCAATCAATTTTGCTTTACCATTGCGCCAAATCATTGTTGATTCGGCCGCAATAAGCAAATAGGTCAAATCCATGAGGGTCATGTCGTTTTCCATCATATAGTACTCTCTTACGAACTCACTATATGAGTCAGGAAGTGACTGAAGAACCCAGTCTATAGCCATCTTCCTTGAGAAATCGACACCCAACATCCTTAACCTGTCAATATGTGACTTCATCTTTAAGACGTGTGCACACACAGGTTGCCCATCTTCATGTTTTATTGCCACTAGGGCTTCAGTGAGCTTGAACTTTTCAAGCCTTCGATCACGTGGGTTAGGGAGAACAATAGAAGGAGGTGGAGGAAGTGAAGCATGACTCTCATTTCCTTGATCGTATCTTGGAACATCATCTTCATTTGGAAAGCTTGTTCCAAGGGATTTTGGAAGACCATTGTTAGATTTAGACATCTACAAAACGGGAGAAAATTCAAGTCAAGTTGATTGAGTCCTTAATAAAACACCCAAAATGAGTCATTAAGGTTAGGATCAAACACAATACTTTACAACCTAGAAGATGGATGCCGTAATCTAGTTGCATAATATTTGAAGGTAGGTAAATGACAATTTACCAATTTCCACCATGAAAAACGTAAATGAAGTTTAAGTTTTAAATGAATTGAAACTCCTAGATCTTTTGAGATTCATTGAACTTTTCAATGGCATGTTTAAATCTCGATTATGCCCTTCAGGTTTGCGACTGGGATGCCGAGGATCACAAACAAGGTGTGAATAACCATGCAAATCACGTGGTGCACGCAATGCTACTATCACCTAATGAATGTGCCGGTTAGCCACACACACGCTCCATTGATCTATGATAAACATCGAGCCACCCTTCACTACCAATGTCAACCCCAAATTAGTGTGTCGGTTAACCACACACGCTCCACTAACGTTTGACAAGGGTATGAAGTGTAATTCCATGGATTAGCATACAATTTCACATTTTGCCTAAAGTAACTATGATTTGGGAATTTGTAAAAGCATTTAGTTACTTTGTACTTCATTATACTTATAATGGAAGGTTTTGTTTGATCATACCCGTTCGGCTAACGACCCTCCACTAGTCAAGAGTGCGGTGGGTAAGAGTGGATACCCATTCAATCGTCATTTTATAGGCAATTTCCTTAAACACTTTTTATAGACCAACTTCGTGAATGAGGCCTACTAACGGTAAGAATGAATTTTTACTCATACATTTATATAATATTAGATTTTTAATGTTACATATAATATAAGGGTGTATTTTATACTTTTAAAATACTAGGTGGTCTAATTTAATAAATTATACTTTTAATTTAGTTAAATGTAAGTCAAAACTTTATGGAATTATTAACTCTCTTTTAATTATACATTTAATTAACTTAGTAAGACCATAAGTATGTAATTTGAACTTTTCAAAATACTAGGGTTTTAGAATTTAATATTTCAAAATTAAACTTTCAATCAAATTTTAAATTCCAAAACTTGAGGGCAAGTTTTTGAAACTTTTCCAAAACTATATCAAGAATATTCTAGATCAAAAAATTCAAACAAGGCAATTAACAATTAATTGGTAATTATCTAATTATGACCTAATCCAATTTCTTGCAAGATAATTCATCAAATAACTCAAATAATTAAATCTTATCTTATAAGGAAACAATAATTTGATTAATTGGTAATTATCTACTATTTTGGTAAGGATAAACACCCAAAATCAATGAAAATAGGATTTTATTAATTAAAAATGTTTTTGGTAATTATCCTACGCCAAAATAGCAAGAAAATCGCGAAAATACGCTGCCATACTTGCTAACTCGTCGAGTCTACACTGGACTCGCCGAGCACCCAGTGAACTCGGTGAGTTCATTCATGGACTCGGCGAGTCCAGCCCCAAAAAGTCAAAATTTTCGATTTTCAGGCAATATTCAATCAAATAAGCATCAAATTCATTAACAAACAGCTCTAGGCTCTGATACCACTGATGGGTTTTGAGCACTACATCAATCCTATGGTGTACATGCACACCCTAATGCTTTGGATCTAGTTTGTCTAATGAACATGCAATCGAATATCGAAAGCTATAAACCCTAGATCTAACATATTATAAACTGAATTAGGGTGTAGAGAATACCTTTGATTGTTATGTAGCAATAACAATCTATTACTTCCTTTGATTGGCTTCAGAAAGCTTGGTGTCTCAAGTGTTGCGCCTCTAATGGAGTCACAAACACCATGAGCAACAAGGATGAATAGGAGAAGAGAGGAGACAGCCAAAAACGACTAGAAACCCTAAAGGAAGTCTTAGACACGTTTTTGGGGCCATATGGGTCCTTTATATATGTAGGCTATTAGGGTTTACAACTAGGAAACCCTAATCTGATTGCTTAAACCCTAAGCAGCCCATGGACTCCTTTAGAATACCTCTTAGACGAATTCCTTATGGGATTCCCATAGAATTTATCCAACCTATATTCCAAGGTGATCCATAGCCCAATTATAATTATCTTATAATTACAAATCCAGTCCCCTAAGTTTAATTAATCTCTTTTAGCCACAAAATTAATTCTTAATTAATTCTTGACTAATATTAATTAAACAATATGATTTCTCCTTTAATATATTATTCTTATAATATATTAATAAATCATAATTAAACCTTTCTTTTTACATAATTCATCCTACAAGTTGCTATGGTGAAGGCAACCCAAAAGGACCATGCTCATAATCGGGTCAAGTACATACCAAAATAGTTATGGACTTAGACACTAGTCCAACAGTTTTGCCTGGAGTTTGCTTCCGAGCAAGCTCAGTTGACTCTTTATCTGAGCATGCTCAAGACTGACATTAGACAGTTTGTTGTTACCCATCATTGTGATACATTTTAGGAGTTACAGGAGGCCTCTATGTGGCGTGAGCTTGAGATTGAGCTGCAGATGAGAGAGCAGAGGCAGGACCCCGATGCAATTACAGCCTGCGCCGAAGCGGTCCAAAACTGCCGATTCTAGGTCTAGAGGCCAACGCGGCGCACTTATGGGAAGTGCGGGAAGGGTCATTCTAGAGTTTTTTGATCCAGCGTTGCGTACCGCAAGTGTGGCAAGGAGGGGAACTTTGCGAGGGATTGTCGCTAGTTAGCCCCAGTTCAGGATATGGGGATTTGTTACCGCTGTAATTAGGTTGGTCACGTGAAGACCAAATGTCCATTGCTCGCTATCAGGCCGGCGCAGGCTCCAGGGCCGGCTACACTGAGGATTACTGTTGGGAGTCAGGGTAGAGCAGAGCCCCCAAGGGATCAGGGACGCGCCTTCCAGCTCATGGCTTACGAGGCCAGGGCAGCACCAGATGTGGTGGCCGGTATGTTTCTATTCCTTAACTTTTTTATTATATTTATTTTATGCTCATATGTGTTGTACCTATGTTAGGTACGTTCTTAGTGAACTCCTTACTTGCTCTGGTATTGTTTGACTCGGGGGCGAGTCGGTCTTTTGTCTTGCGATCTTTTGGTAGGGAGTTCGGTTTACCCTTAGGAGAGCTAGAGTGTCCTTTGCGAGTCTTCATTAACAACGAACACGAGATTTCTTCTTCTTCAGTGTATGAGGGTTACGTTCTAAAGATCTTTGGGGTATCCTTCCCGATTGACTTGATTCCATTTCCCATGGGGGATGTTTGTGTAATATACTGGCTGAGTCGTTTCGGTGTCATGGTCGACTACGAGGGTCAGCATGTGGTAGTTCGTACCCCAAGTGGGGGAGAACTGGTTATCTACGATGAGAGCATCAGGTTGGGTTCAGGGTTCTATTTAGCCACCAGGGCTCGACAGTATATTCAACACGAGTGTGCGGGTTATTTGGCGTATGTGGCAGATACATGGGTCAGGGTTCAGGTCTCGGTTTTAGAGGTTCCAGTCATTAGAGAGTTTGCTGATGTGTTTCCGGAGGAGTTACCTGTAGTGCCTCCGGAGAGGCAGGTCTAATTTAGGATCGACCTAGTGCCAGGTGCGGCCCCTATTGCCAAGGATTCGTACCGATTGGAACACCAGATATGAAGTAGTTGTTATCTCAGCCGCAGGAATTGCTAGTCAAGCAGTTCATCTGTTCGAGTAGTTCTCCGTGGGGAGCGTTGATTCTCTTCATCAAGAAGAAGGATGGTTCGCATTGGATGTGCATAGATTACCGGGAGTTAAATAAATTGATGGTGAAGAACCGTTATCCACTTCCACAAATTGATGATCTCTTTGATCAGCTACAGGGAGCATCTTGGTTTTATAAGATAAACTTGAGGTTCAGGTACCATAAGTATAGGGTGAGGGAGGAGGACATGGAGAAGATTGCGTTCCGAACTCGTTATGGACATTACGAGTTCGTGGTGATGCCGTTTGGGCTCACCAACATGCCGACAAGATTCATGGACCTGATGAATCGGGTATGCAGACCGATGCTCGATCACTTAGTCATTGTGTTTATAGACGACATCTTAGTGTATTCCAAGACCATAGAGTAGCATGAGGAGTACCTTCGTGAGCTACTAGGAGTCTTGAGGCGGGAACGGTTGTATGCCAAGTTCTTGAAATGCGAGTTTTGGTTGCAAGAGGTTCAGTTCCTTGGACATCTCGTTAACCAGGAGGGGATTTTGGTCGATCCGGCCAAGATCAAGGCAGTTATGCAGTGGGAGGTTCCGAAATCTCCCTCGGATATCAAGAGCATCTTGGGATTGGCACCGAAGATTCATACACGATTTCTCCACGAGGAAGGGGGTGGATTTCTGGTGGGTCCCAGAGCAGCAGACTGCATTTGAGACTCTGCGAGGCGCCGGTTTTGACACTCCTTGAGGGAGTTGAGGATTTTGTGGTGTTTTGTGATGCATCGATCAGCGGATTAGGAGCATTCCTCATGCAGAGAGGACGGATGATAGTCTACGATTCGCGGCAACTGAAGCCGCATGAGACGAGATATCCCACACACGATTTAGAATTAGGAGCGGTGGTATTCGCTCTCAAGATTTAGAGATATTATCTCTACGGGGTGTGCTGTACCATATACACGAACCACAAGAGTTTGAGACACATCATGGATCAGCCGAACCTGGACATGAGGCAGCGTAGGTGGGATGGATGTAGTCAAGGATTATGACTACGAGATCCTTTACCATCCGGTTAAAGCGAATGTTGTGGCGGACGCCCTGAGCGGCAAGTCGGCTGGATCTTCTATTCCAAAAACATGTATGAGGTTATCAGTGGATTCTCCGCTTGTGAGCTTGATCAGGGAAGCTCAGCCAAGGGTGTACGACAGGAGAACTGGAAGGTGGAGAGGATTAGGGGTGAGATCACCAGATTCTTGTAGGATAGTCGGGGATTGTTGACCCGTTGTGGTCGGGTATGGGTTCTGATGTCTGGTGGGGTCAAACAGATGGTACTGGAGGAGGCTCATAAGTCTCCCTTCACTATTCACAAGGGCCACCAAGATGTACCGAGATTTGAGACTGAGTTACTGGTGGCCGTGTATGAAGAGAGAGATCGCCTGGTACGTCGAGAGGTGCTTGACATGTAGGATGGTAAAGGCCGAGTATTAGAGGCCGCATGGCAAGCTGAAACCTCTAGAGGTTCCCATGTAGAAATAGGAATAGATCACAATGGACTTCATCACTAAATTACCGAGAACGGAAAAGGGTTTCGATGCTATTTGGGTCATCGTGGATCGATTGACCAAGAGAGCCCATTTTCTGCCCATCCGGGAGAGCTCATTGGCCGAGAAGCTAGCCGATGTGTATATTCGCGAGATCGTTTCTTGCCATGGGGTTCTAGTCTTTATCGTTTCAGACCGTGATGTTCGATTCACCTCCCTTTTATGGTAGAAGTTCCACGAGAAACTGGGCACACGGCTACATTTTAGTACAGATTATCATCCGCAGATAGACAGCCAAAGTGAGCGGACCATATAGACCCTCAAGGATATGTTCTGGGCCTATGTTATTGACTTTGGTGGGAGCTGGGACTCCTACCTACCCCTTGCAGAGTTCTCCTACAATAATAACTTTCATTCCAGAATTGGTGCTCCACCATCTGAGCTATTGTATGGAAGGAGATGTCGTACCCACAGTCTGTTGGGGTGAGGTTGGCCACAAGGTGATGGGTCGGACCGAGGTGGCTCCGCAGACTACCAAGTAGATTTAGCAGATAAGCAGCAATTGCAGAGTGCTCAGAGTCGGCAGAAGAGTTACGCCGATCTGCGCCGATCTGAGTTGGAGTTTCAGGTCGGCGACAAGGTGTTGCTGAAGGTCCCACCCTGGAAGGGTGTGATTCGCTTCAGGAAGAGCGAAAAGTTGGGTACCCAATACATTGGTCCGCTTCAGTTATTGCCAGGGTTGGCAAGGTGGCGTATAGACTGGATCTTCCGGAGGAGCTCAATCAGATCCATAACACATTCCATGTTTTGCAGTTATGAAAGTGAATTTTGGATGAAGATACGGTTGTGTCACTAGGTGACATCCAGGTCGACGAGGGCCTGAACTACATAGAGAGATCAGTGGCTGTTTTGGTGGTTTTGAAGAAGAAGAAGTTAGAAAAAGGAGGAAGAACATGGGAGGAGCTTGTAGATCCAGGAGTTTAGCATCTTTTCTGACTCATTTGAGGTATCAAGCTTCAACATTGACCATTGCATGCTTAGTTGTAGTTTTAGGGTGTTTTATGTGACATTTTGACTCCATAGTTGAGATTTATTGTGTTCTGGTAGTTCCAACACATAAGAGCTGTCCTTTTGAGCTCTTGGAAGCATTTAGAGTCATAAAAATCGGACCTTGATGGTTAAGCCACAACCATGCAAGTGTTAGATGGTCACAAAGTGTGTTTCAGGACTTAAATCATGTCTTAACCCCCATCCATGCATGCAAAGACATAAAGTTTGTAACTTTATGGTTTAGGATGTCTTAAAGGACCTGGATCTATGTTTTAGACGCTAGGACTTAATGGATTAAGTCACAAAAGGAGTTCTAAGGAAACTTGTCAGTAAGTTGGGCACACGTACCAGGTATGTCGTGCATATGCATGTAGAATGGATAAATGGGTATCTGGGCCTTAGGAAGTTGGGCCTAAAAATAGTTGGGCCTTATGACCCACTGAGGAGTAAGGCTTTTGGGGCTAGACCTAGGATATATGGTATTGGGCCTTAATGGGCTTTATTAGGCCTTGAAACTTAAATGAATGGACTTGGGCCTTAATTTAATTAGGAGCCGGGCCTTGAGAGAAAGAGGTCCAATAGGCCAAGGATTAGGAAAGCTTGCCTTGGGACATGAACTAGAAGTTGGGCCACAAAGGAGTTCTATTTGGACCCAATGATTGACTATGGAATTTATTATGTTTTAGGGAGAGCAGTTACGAGCCATCCGAGGAGTACGATTTCGACATACGTAGTGAGGTGAGTCTCCCTTCGTAGAAATTGTGGGTTGAAGGCACCAATGCCAACCCACTAATATTGATATGGCCTAGTAATTGTATCTGTGATAATCATTAAGGTGGTATGTATTGTGTAACATCCCGACTCCCATGTATGAAATTTAAGGGTTTTTTTTTATGCATTTCATAAGACCTACTCGACGGGTTTAAGGCCCCGACTCGTCGTGTAGAGACCAAGATAGCCGTGTAATTTACAAAGCCTACTCGACGATTTGGAAGACCCAAATCGACGAGTTGGCAGCAGATCATGAAAACCCTAATTTTTAGGATTTGCACCCTATTTAAAGGACCTTAAATCCCCCACCAGCCTCCCTTACCACCTTATTGCCTATAGAAACCCTATTTTGTGCATCATATCTCATTGTGTGTGTATGTGTGTTAAAGCTTAGAAGGTGACTTTTAGTGCTCTTTTGGAAGGAAACTCGAAGATTGAAGAGATTGGAATGAGGAGGAGGCTATCGATCCGACATCTGTTTTGTTTTCGCAACCATCTTGAGGTATAAAGTTGATACCTTGACCTCTTATTGCTTAGATCTCCTCTTATGAAAGTATATGGTAAATTTTTGTACAAAATGGAGTCATTCTCGGATTTGAGCTTGTCCAGATGATGTGGTTTCAGATCTAGACACCTCTAGGCCTCCATGAACATAAAGTTTCCCACTTTATCTAGTCTTGGCCCTCCTCCATGCCCTAAACCTCTTATTAATCTTAGTTTTAGTGTTTTAATCCCTTTGATGCCTTGCATGCACGTAAAGTTAGCAACTTTACGTGGTATCCCAGTCTTAAGAGGTTAGATCTGTAGTTTGGGGCCTTGAGTTTGTCTGGAAGGGGCTGAGTACGTTAAGACAGGAAGACTGCCAACTCGACGAGTTGATAGGGTTTTCCCGCTTTCTGGATGTTGAGTGAACTTGGCGAGTTGATAAGATAACTTGACGAGTTAGTTAGCGCTTTTTCCGATTTTCTGAGTTCCGAAGGAACTCAACGAGTTACTAGCTGCACTCGACGAGTTGGGTCAACATGGACTGTTGACCTTGACTGTGACCATGGTTGACCAAGTTTGAATTCTGAAGGTATTTCGGTAATTTGGGATTTTAATGGAATTCATCATATGGTGGTTATAGGCAGTTGAGTTTGGAGTTGTGTGTTGGGATTCAATTTTATCGGTTCAGCACAACTTATGAGGTGAGTTTTCCTCACTATGCCAATAGGGTCGAAGGTACTAAGGCCGACCTTTTTTGGATTTTCATCCTGGTTATCGCATGATGATATGCTTAGTGACCGGTTAGATCTGTATCCTAGTATATAGGATGATGTTATGTTTAGTGACCTGTTAGGTCGGCATCCTGGTATATAGGATGATACTATGTTTAGTGACCTGTTAGGTCGGTATCTTGGTATATAGGATGATGCTATGATTAGTGATATTTTAGATATGTCTGACTGTTTGTACATGTTGGCTAGCGTATGATATTATGTGTTGATTGTGTGATTGCGGATGAGTCGAGGTGGTCCTACTTTGTGCTCTAGGCCAACAGACCCAAGGCAACCCATATAAACTGAAGGCCCATCGGGGAGTACCAGACAGGCCGAAGGCTCGAAGAACGGTCCAAACAGGCTGAATGCTTGGTAGGGCGGACCAGACATACTGAAGGTTTTGAGAGTGGACCAGATAGACTAAAGGCCCGACGAGGGAGGTCCAATCGTACTAAAGACTCTATATGCATGTTGTTGGTTATGATATTGTTCTGATTTGTATGGTGTTGGTATTTTGGGGGAACTTACTAAGCTTCAGGCTTACAGTTTTGGATTTTGTTTCAGGTACTTTGGATAATCGTGGGAAGGCGAAGGCTTGATCGTGCACCTCCTCACATTTTATGATTTTGAGTTTTGGGATACTCTGATATGAAACTATTTGAAAACATTTTGTAATAAGTAATGGTTTTTGGATGCTTGAAAAAGTTTTAAATTTTTATGAATTTTATGGATGTTACATATTGTTTGATGCTTATGTGTGATATACATGATTTATTTGGTAGTAGTAGGGGTGAAATAGACCCGTAATCGGTTGGAATGAAACCGATGGGTAGGTCGGATACCCCGGTATATCTGACATGGGTAGGTTGAGCACCTAGGTAAGCTCAACAGGGTATGTCGGCCACCCAGATATGCCTGACAGTACGTTTATGATTTGTAAGTGGTATGGTGGGGGAAACTCACTAAGTTTCGTCTCGCTAAATCCTATGGTATTTTGAGTCATAATTTTATTAGGAATATTACACGTTTCAAGGATAATGATTTAACGGTTTAATTCTTAAGTGTTATGCGAGTGGTGGTGAACATTGGTGGGGGATTTGTAATACCCCGCAAGATGTTGAGCAAGCCATTGGTCAACAACAGGAACAACCAAGACAAAGGGGAAGGCGAAATATTAGAGCTTGCGGGAAAATGGGCCAACCACAACAACCACCTCCAACATTTGAGGGTGGGGTACCAATCGACCCTTTTCAAAGTCGGGTCGAAACTTATTTGGACAATCTCCGTGGGGGTGTCAATTACCACAATCAAGCTATTGATGTCTTATTTACGCATCTTAATATGGAACGACCTCCAACAATGCCGCCTCATTACTCGTACATTCCAACTTGGGAGGAGTTGTGGACAAGGCAGGGGTATGGAGCCGGAACGAGTGGAGCACAAGAGGATGGAGATGATTATTAATTCCATCATTTGTTAAGTTTTTATTTTGTTTTAGTTTGTTTTGATTTGGGTTTTAAGTTTTTATTTGGTTTGTTTTGAACTTGTAACCAACTATGGGATGAATATTTTTCTTCTTTCCATAATCCCTTTACTAGGTTACAAATTTAGTGAGCTACCGTGAGCGGAATAACGAGAGAATAGAGATAGTAGCATTCGAGTAAAACCGTGTCATTCGAAGTTATGAGTCGAAGCCCACAATTTTTAATAACTATGGGGTTAATTTCGTGAGAAAATAGAGTTGAGGGAAGAGTCAAAAAAATAATAGAGTATTAAAAGGGTCTCAAAACTGTAACATACCAAAAATACAAGCCAAAAATTTCATTTTTAATTACATCATTTTAAAACCAACAGTGTAATAAAACATCTGTAATATTATGTCATGTCAAAACCAAAGTAGAAATAATCAAACATGTTATCATAAAACAATATCAGAGTGTAATCCCAAAGATCTCATGTGCGGAAAACCATAGTGTGATGCGCTGCGATCAAGTCGGCTCCTTTCCTTTAAACACGAAGTACCTGAAACCAAAACTAAAAACCGTAAGCACGAAGCTTAGTGAGTTCCCCCATCATACCACATACCACACAATCACATAACATACATACTGCCAGACATTTCTGGGGTGCCCGACCTACCCGGTACGGCCATTCTGGGGTGTCGACCTATCCATGCGGCCATTCTGGGGTGCCGTCCTACCCGTGTCAAGCCATTATGGGGTGCTGACTACCCATGTCAAGCCATTCTGGGGTGCTGACTACCCTTCGGTCCTGACGACCGAACCTCGGGGACTATTTCACCCCCTGCTACTACTACTATCACATATCATAACATAACAGATTATCAGACATATCTGGGGTGTCTGAACTACCCTTCGGTCCTAACAACCGAACTCGGGGACTGCTCCCGTCCTACTACCTCTAACTCATATAATAGATCATGCTAGCATATAAACATAACATCACATACTGTCAGACGTATCTAGGGTGTCTGACTACCCTCCGGTCCTAACAACCGAACTCTACTACTATCACATATAACATATCATGCTAGCATATAACATATCAGGTAGTAGCAAAAACCTAGATGATATCACAGAGACAATCATCTATCATACGTCTCCTACTGGTGGGCCGACATTGTGGCCTTAGACCCACCGCTACTGGAAGGTAACTCACCTCACATTGCTGAAGTCCCGAAGAAACAACCCCACACTTGCTGAAGTCCCGCAGACTCGACCCCAGCTGCTGGCTGACAGATTCCCGAACTGTCAACACTAGAATAACACCCAATTAATAATTGGGTCCCAATACATAACCATAAGTATATTCTTTGGGTCTTTACTATATTACCCCTAACTTGGCTTATTCAAGCCCAAGGCCTAATCCATAGGCCCAAAGTCAATTAGAAATCAAAGCCTAACACATGGCCCAAATTTCCAAATTGGGCCTACGCCTAAACATGGTCTCATTCTAAGGCCCAAACTATGGCCCATCTAAGGCCTAATTTTCCAAATTGGGCCCAAGCCCCTTATATGGGCCTTACCCCAGGCCCATTAAATTATTCTAGTTCATTGGCTTGACTTTGGATGGTCCATTATTATCTCAATCATTTAGGCCCAACATAAAGGCCCAATAATATACCCAAGTGAAATTAGGGTTTCACATAAAATGATGATTAGGGTTAAGTTTCCTACTTAACCCATTAAGGACTTAATCCATTAAGTCCACTATCGCTTAGATTAATCTTGCGAATGATTATTATTTATTATTCCACGTTATTAGTAATTCCCGTGTGTGTGACCCGATTAATTCTTAAAGTTAGAGTTTCATTGGCATTACGGTTTTCCAATCCAAATATTAGCCCATTTATCAATTTGCTGGCCTTTTATGTCAATTAGGGCTTTATTGGGCCTATTAGGCCCACTGGAATATCATTAAGCCCATTAGGATTCATTGGGCCCATTAGGGCTTCTTTGGGCCCATTAGGGTTTTAAGCACCCCAAACGAGTCGACACAATCCGGCAAGGCACACCGCCACCCGACACGGCGGCCGATGGCGGCAGGAGGCGGCAATCACCACCCTACGGTGGTGGTTCGGGTTTCTTTTCATTATTTTTCTTTCCGGTTACATTTTACAATGCTAATCTCTAAAATATCACACACACAATTAGGCTAAACACACACACACAACCACCTGTGGTGGGCAGCGGTAGCAAGTGGCGGCAGCCACCACCCTATGGTGGTGGTGATGCCTTTTCCGACCAAATAAACACCCACACACACACTTTCTTGAAAACGGATCCTTCCATCGATCTAGCGGCGTACGGTGGCGGCAGTGGTGGTTTTACGATGGCAGCCACCACCTCACGGTGGTGGCGGACACTTTTTTGTTGGTTCCCAGTCAATCAACGCACACAACAAACCCTTCCTCGAGATTCTGAACACAACCACCACCGGTAGTGCATAACGACAACAACAACACCACGAGCGGCATAACGGCGACAGTCATGACGGCGCCAACCAAGCTGAGACGCGGCGATGACAAAAAGAAGAAGAAGAAGAAGTGAATGCAGCTGGGGAGGAGGAAGTTAGATGAGAATCAACGGTTGCTCGGCGGCTTAGGTTAAATGAAAGCGATTCCCGACATCCGGCTCCGATCCACAGCCTCTATCTTGTCGGAAATGGCAGTAGCGAAAGCAGTAAGGCGACGAGGGTTCGACAGCATCCTCCATGATCTCGGCGGTCCCTCCCGATAGCCGCTACATCGCACACGTCTCCGCCAGCGACGGAGACACCGGTGGGTCGAGCATCAGCAAGGAGATGGCGTCGGAGGTTGAAGATGTATAGAGAGAGAGCGGAGGCTGATGGAAGGCCTCTAGGGTTAGGGTTACGCAGCCTTTAAATACCCGACCCCATTCCGAAAGTTTGCCATAATGGCAACAACAGTCCCTCCCCTCCTTTTTCTTTCAAATGTAATCCAACATTTACCCTTTTAACCCCATCCATGTAACTCCCTTACAAAATAAGCCCCATATTCTAACAAGTGGCCCATCCGTCGGCGATTATTTTCAAGTAAAGTCCATATGTTACCATTCAGCCCCTAAACCTCCAAAATCTCTTCAAATTTAGTTCCAATAATTCACAGATTAGTCCTTGCCTTCAAAAATGCTTACGAAACTAATCCAAAACTTACACCTTAACCCCCGACTTCTAAAATTGTGACAATTAGCTCTTCGAGACCATCCTTTGATATATAATTATTTATTTTAGGGCTACCATCTGCTCATTAATTAATTTATTTATTTGATAAATAAACAGGGTCTTACAAAAACATTTATATATTCAGTTGCATTCCACTTGCATAGAAGACTTAATGCGCAACTGCATTTTGTGACTACCAATATCTACGTCGTGGCCCTTCATTCCACGTCGTGACTTTGGAAGCCATCGCGATTTCAAATACGATTTACATCAACAACACGACATAAATTACAATACCATGTCGTGGTTAGGACATATGGCATTTTTAATCCTCTCTTTCAATTTTATAATGTGGCGTATGCTTTCCCAAATTGAGATGCTATACTTTGAAGATCTTATACACCATATTTTTTAAACATTCAAGTTTCTGAATCGCATTTTTCTGGCACATTCACATATCTCGGAGGATCGAAGTTTCATTCACGTATTCAAGGTGTTCAAGTTATCCACACGTTCAGAATCGATCTCGCCACTATTACCCCAAGGGAGTTTGTTCATTTTTCTCCCTTTTATTGTTTTTTAAATTATTTTATGCATACAGTGAGGTCATTGTATGTAATAAAGTGTGAGGTAGGAGGTAGAAAAAGTAAATTGCTAGAAAATTTTAAAATTTTAAAATTTGAAAATTTAAAAATAGATTTGAAATAATAATCTAAAAATTAAATCTAGTAGTAGTTTAAACTTAAGTTGCTAGTGTTATGTGGGATGATCCAATGCGAGCTCAAATGTTTAATTGAGCCAACATATGTTATACTCCCTCCGTCCCATAATAATTGTCCACTTTTGACTTTTGAAGTCTTTATTCATCAACTTTGACCTTAAATGTTGTTATTTGTGTTATGTATTACTTGTTGAAACTTATAGCAATGAAAAAATATTTAAAATACAATCCATTCATAAATTTTGCATTAAGTTTTATATATCAAGGATAAAAATATTTAAGGTCAAAGTTGAAGAATAAAGACTTCAAAAGTCAAAAGTGGACAATAAATATGGGACGGAGGTAGTAGTATATTTGTGGCTTCCCAAGTTCAAGTGAAAAGTCATGAGATATGAAAGGTAATCTGGTAGTTTATATGACATAAAAAGTTTTGCAGCCTATACTTGAAATCTATCAAGGAGAACTTCTGTAGTCATTGCACTTAGACGAATACCTCTAACCAATAAAGGTTGAAGGTAAGTTCCCTTGCTTAAGCATGTAGGTATTGAGCGAAAAAAAAGAGTTATTTAAAAAAAAGAGAGAAATTACCAAAAAGTTGTAAGAATTTTGGGAGCTATAAAGTATGAAGATCAAAAGATCAAAATTTTGAAGAATCAAACAATTGAAGATACCAAAAATCAAACATAAAGGTGGTGAATTCAAAGAAATCAAAGATCGATTATTCAAAGAAGTGAAGAATTCCAAAGAGCTCCATTATGGTATCAAAAGTTGTAATTTTTCTAGATTATGTATGCTTGGGTAGCTTAACCAAAAATAACTTAAGGTTAAGAAATATTTATGAGGATTGATTCGAAGGGTTGCAAAAATGAGTGTTGTATAAGCTAAGGGGTAAATGTTCATAAGGATTGTGAGTATTTAGGATTGGGAAGTTGATAGGATTTTAGACACAAATATGCGCATTGAGATCTTGGTATAATGGCTAAGTTTAAAGTGGATTATCTTATGTGATGTTGGTGATGAAAGTTTGACTTAGAATAGAATAGTTTTGCTTGAGGGCAAGAAAATGATAAGTGTGAGGTATTTGATATTGCCATATTTATACATATTTTTAGGCAATATTTTAATATATTTTTATTAATATATTGATTATTTGCAAATATATATGAAACTTATCAGATTAAATTATATTTTGCAGCCAAAAGGAACAATCTTGAAGAATAAGGACCATTGTTGACAAGAAGTGGAACTTTGGAGGATTAAAGAATTAATAGAAGAAAAATTCTTGTGAAAAAGCCCAAATCACGACGTGACCATCATTTACACGACCTGGAGTGAGTGTTCTAGAAGATAAGTCCACAGGAAGTTAGAGTCCTTGCCCGATAAAGATTCATCTTATGTACACGACGTGAAATCCCTGTGCACGTCGTGAAGTGTGAAAATTCCCAAAACTATATATATATATATATATATATATATATATATATATATATATATATATTTGTTCACTTTCACGATTGAAGGAGGTTTGGAAGATTTTAAAAAAGATTTTCGGAGAAGAATTGATCAGAAAAACGAAAATTAAACATTCATTGAATGAGATTTATTTGAAGGTCAAGAGATTGAAGATTATATTCATCATCCTAGTTTAGTACACTATGATTATGCCTTTTATTATTGAATTTGTGTCTGTGTTATCAACCATGAGTAGCTGAATCTAGTAGCTTCCATTTAGCTAGATGAAGCTTTAACTCTATGATTTAGTTAATTGATTTATGGATTTTAATTGTTGGTTATGAGCTTATGTTTGATTATCTTTATCTAGCATGTTAATATTTGATGCTTTAATTGCTTAAATTCAGGTTCTATGTAGCTTAGTAAACATTAAATTACATAAACTTGTTACCTAGTAGTTTACTGACCATTAAATTGCTAGAGTTAGGATCGACCCAATCTTAGATAAATAATAAAAGTAACTAATTTAGTTGTGCTGGAGAACATAAATTATGACCACAATTGTGTTTATTTTGATTAATCTTACATAGCTTTTCTATATCTTATAACTGATTCTATGTTTGCTAATGTATGACCATACATAGTTTTACATGAATTAGTGAAACCATTAGTAAAATGGATTTGAATTGCTAATAAAATAATAATTGATAACCAACATTAATAATCCATAATCAGTAGCTAACCATAGAGGAAAAGTGTATTCGAACTAATTGGAAGTGTTTTTAGTAATTGATTGAATCGTTAGCTTAGTGATTAAGTTTGTTTGAACTTTCAAAATTAGATGAAAAACCAATTAAACTTTTGCTTGTTTTAGGTTAATCTATTAGTAGTTAGTTTAGTAAATTAAATCATTTTCCTGAGATCGATACCCGATTGTTTGTGCTATATTATTTTCAACAAGGTCCACTGTCTTAAGTCATAACAATTAGTTAGATATTTGGTAAATAATAGGTGTAGCAATATTTCGACATCATTAACAAACGGAAAGAAAGTTAAGAGAGAAAGAAAATGAAAACAAAATTTTCTTTTGTGTTCCCGAGTTGTAGAGAAGTAGCATTAAAATTAATTATTTTGTTATTATTTTCCAAATCCTTCCAAATCAGAAGGAAAATTAGAAGGGAAAATGATCATTCAATTTCCTTTCACTTCTTTTAATGAAACTTGGGAAGACTATTTTTTATTTTTTATTTTATTCTCATTTCCACAAATTTACTTTCTTTTATTTCGTTAAGTTAAACTTGGAAACGAGATGGATGTGTATTATTCCTACCATTTGCCCAACAAAGAATAAAATGTCCAACAAATAAAGACAATAAAATCATAACTCAAAATTTCATTTTCTACACATCTTCATCGATATCATGTCAAACGAGTCAGCAAAACTCACCTAAAAATTGAATATACTTACTTATTTTTTTTTTTAAATGGCAATATTTATAGTAATACAAACCGTTTGTAAATTTTAAACAGTGTTATGTTTACTGTTCATCTTTGGGAGTCATATATTACCACAATACCAATTTTTTGGTATTGGTTTAGTTTGTGAAAGTAGGTTTAGTTTGAAGTTATGGGTAATCTCAGTTCTAGATCGGTACCAAACCAAAGGGTACCACTATACTAACGTTTTTCGAGAGCATTTCTAGGAATGAAGATCGATTTTAAGTATAAGGTATCCTACTGTGTGGTTCGAAAAAATTGGGTCAGTCTGCTCGCCCCTAAACGAAAATGACTATATTTTTTTGGAAATGACAAACGAATTAAGTGCAAGCCTACTCGCAATATTTCAATGAGCATCTCGAGTTCGAGTTCCTTTAGAGGACAAACCCAGCCCCCATAGGGATTCTCAGGGAAAAATTTCCCATATGTGGCACCACAAGAGATAGTTTAAGGGAATCGAACTCCCAATCTCACGCCCCACATGTGTATAAAACTCAATGCATCAACCTAGCTAGACTGGACATCACTTCCGAAAATAACTATGTGGTCCACACATTTTACTCCACAACGTATATAATGCCAATAAGAAGGTTGTAAATGATGAAAAATTTGACAATAATTTGCCTTAAAAATTTGATAATAGTTATCTTTTAGCTAATCATTTTATTTTTATTATGTAATTGGTAACTTTATGTTATTTTGTTGGCATGCAAGCATAATAACAATAATAATTGTACATATTGGGGTGAATGTCTATTGTTCATAGTATTGACTAATCTTCCATTTCATCATCAGGTCCTCTTGAGAAAGTTCTCTCATTAACTGAGATAATATAAAAAAAACCTTACACCAATTGTCATATGCCTTTCAATGTCATCATCTAGTTCATAGTCCATGATACATCATCAATTGTGATCATAACCCCATCTTCAACATATTATCGAGTATTAGAGTTTTGAGAAGAGAATGTCATTGACAACTTGTGCAATGTAAGAGAAAAATATGAAAATTAATCATCCACAACCAACAAATGTACCAATTAACATGTAAAAATGATACAAAGAAGCTTCAAGAAAACCTCAATCATAAGAAAAAGTTAAAGATAAAAAGCCAACAATTTTGATCAATAATATTGATTAACAAGAAAAAAAGAAGAAATCTATTTTGACCCGTTTAGGAGTAATTAATTTGAATTTACAAACAACCTTAAAACAAGGTAATGATTATGGAGAAAGTGAGAAACCCTGTTTTTGAATTTTTTATGTAACTTTTTGTTATTCAATTGGACTCGATGCAAAATATGACATCTGTAGAAAAAGGTGAACCTAAAAAACATTTATAACATTGACCCCAAATAAAATAATACATGTGAATAGTTTTTCTTCTTTCAACTAATAAAAAATTTCCCCCTTGTCCAAATAGTCGAACGCATATAGAAGCCTCCAAGAAGACCTTCATTCGCGGCGGCCCCCTGCCTACGATTATTCCACGAATCTGCGTGAAAGTTCTACTTCTTCATTCATTCGTTCTTCCGTAGAAGATCCAGACCAATCTGTTCCTCAATCCCGTAAGTTTATTGAATCCAAAGGATCTGGTTTAATCTTCGGTGATTCTTAATCGTTTGCGTTACCTCTCTCTCTGTATATATTTGCTGAAAATTTATATATACATCTGGTTTGAATCTTCCGGTATATGTTTATTTTTTTGTTAAGCGTTTTATTTTTTAACCGATGATTTCGTCTTTATACCTTTGTATGATTTGTGGATAACAGCATATAAAGTTGACGCTAGCGATGTTCGGTGTTTTCCGGCGAAGAGTTGTTAGCGGAAGCTCCTCTGCTTCGGTAAAGGTAGATTTCATTTTCAGGCATCTTTTATATGTTTACTTTGTGTTGTATTTTTATCTATACGATTTCCTCCATGTTGAAAAGAACAAAATAGAATGTGTCAACTGTGTTGCGTTTTGAGCTCAAATATGATACGACTCGTTGCTTTGTATAACAATGGAATCTGATAACCACACTAAACCGTAGCCAAAGTACTCCATCTGTGATGAAATAGGGTTATATCATGTTGTTTTTACTCGGTTATTGATTTTAGGTAAACTTTTTAGAAAGGAAACTTATATAATATAACTACGTTATTGTATGAAATAACAGGAGTTTCGCAATAGAAATTGTCTAGAGTTGTCAAACAAAAAGCATCAATTTAAAATATGAATTTGGAGAATACTAGGTTTAGCAACAGAAACTGAAATGGACTGCAGTATTCAGAGGTAGGGAGGGAATGCTACATTATGCACATTAAGAGTAATATAGAAATATAAAAAATGGACAGGCCATTGATATTACTTTACTGTATTTTGGACAGATCATAGGAAAATCATGGAGAAGGACTTGTCCTGTAGCATCTACAACTGCAACTTGTTTTACTTCAGAAGGAGAGGTATTATTGTCTTATATTCCAAAACCATGTATTTTATTTTTATCCAATATTATTTAATTCTACGTTCTGTTTTCTTATGGTTAACTTTTCAACATGTGTATAGGTGTTGCTCCATCCGAGAATTGTTGGAAATGTTAGGAGTATATGTCATGTTGCCCAACCTGGTAAGTTTCAGCCCATTTATTAGATAGTGTTTTGTTTGATGGAATCAAGGAAGGAATGGAATGGTTCATTCCATAGCCAGGGGAATGTAATGACTCATTCCATTATCCTCGTGATTCCATTCCATCCTACTATTCTGAGAAACACTGATTTTGAAGTGCATTCATTTAGTCATGTAAGGATCTAATTTTTTTTTACCATCCTAATGCTGTTACAGGTGGCCCAGTGAATTTAAGGCCATTAAGGTTAGTTCATAATGCTATCTTTTTACCCATGATTCAAATTCAGTAGTATTGATCTAAGTAACTAGACTTCCTTTTATTCACAGGGAAGTTATGACCAGTCTTCAGCCATCTGTGAGCATTCAAATGCAAACCAGAATGTTCTCCTCAAGTGGTGTGATACTCATATATATTTCTTTTCTGACATTTCATTTACATGTAAATTCTTAATGTTTAAAAGGTTAATTTTGTTTCTTGAAGGTGATTTGGTTGATGCTGTTGTCCCTTTTATGGGTGAATCTATAAGTGATGGGACACTAGCAACTTTCTTGAAGAGTATGTCTATGTCTCTCAATGTATTTCATTAACAATATCCTGAATTATTTTTTAAGCTTCTGATTTTTAATTAATGTTCTTGGAACAGAACCTGGTGATAGGGTAGAAATTGATGAACCAATTGCACAAGTTGAAACAGACAAGGTATTTCTTATACGTGGGTAGTGTTTCATATTCAGTAATCATGGATGGAATAATGAAATGAAATGGAATGGAATGAAGAAATCCTGTTTATTTGACACACAGGAATGTAATGGAGCATTCCATAATCTTGGGCTGATTTTCATTTCATGGGATTTTTATTTTATTTTTTATTTTTATGATTCCATTTATGAGCTTGTAACCATTGGTAATGTTTCTGTATGTTACAGGTTACAATTGATGTTGCTAGTCCTGAAGCGGGTATAATCCAAGAGGTAAATTAAAATATTTTTCAATTTTGTTCAAAAAAATGGATAATTTTTTTAGAAAACTAAAAGATTCTAGCTTTGATTTTGTTAGTTTGTGGCAAAGGAAGGGGATACTGTTGAACCAGGTACAAAAGTTGCCATCATTTCAAAGTCTGCAGAAGGTGCATCACCTCCTCCTCCTTCTCCATCCAAAAAAGAAGAAGCTGTTTCTCAGCCACCAAAGGTTGAGGAGAAGCCAGCGCCAAAAGTCGAAACTGCCCCTATCATTGCAAAGCCTAAGCCTTCTGCTTTACCATCACCATCACCTTCTAGAACCTCTCCTTCAGAACCCCAACTTCCTCCTAAAGAAAGAGAAAGACGCGTGAGTCATTCACATATTTTATATTAATCCAATTGAATCAACTTTAAAGTGGTTGAAATGGAATATTTGTTTTGATGTTTTTAAGGTTTTGTTTGATTGAATGGTGTTATGTTTAATGTGCAGGTTCCTATGACTCGTTTAAGAAAGAGAGTTGCTACACGTCTTAAAGATTCTCAAAACACATTCGCTTTATTGACTACATTTAATGAAGTTGACATGTAAGATTTTACTTTCTTATATTTTTATTCAAAAACCAAGAAGAGTAAATTACACGAATGGTCCCTATGGTTTGGGGTAATTTGCACGTTTGGTCCCTAACTTATTTTTTAACTCGGAAGGTCCCTACTGTTTGTTTTGTTGCGCGTTTGGACCCTGTCTTACCTAAAAAAAACTATTTTGCCCTTGATTTTTTTAAATCAAGGGCAAAATAGTCTTTTTAGGTAAGACAAGGACCAAGCGCACAACAAAAACAAACAGTAGGGACCTTACGAGCTAAAAAAATAAGTTAGGGACCAAACATGCAAATTACCCCAAACCACAGGGACCATTCGTGTAATTTACTCAACCAAGAATATACAAGTAAAGGATACTAAGAAAGAGTACAAGTTAGGTAGATAACCGTTAAGAAATTAAAAAACCAAGCTCAATAACCATTGTTCAACAAAAAAGCGATAAGTTAATTTGTTTTTTTTAGCATACATGTGAATTAGTAAAAATCATTTCTCATATTTTACTTGATACTTGGGTTTATGCAGGACTAATTTGATGAAACTCCGTTCTGAATACAAGGATGCATTCTTAGAGAAACATGGAGTGAAATTGGGTCTGATGTCTGGATTTGTGAAGGTATTTCCTGAAACACAGGGATCATTTCTGTAATTTTGTGATACAGAGGACAATTTCTGTAAATTCTCTATTAGTCAGGGACCATTTCCCTAATTTTGTGATGCACAAGGACCGCTTCTGTAATCTTCCAGTTAAGCAGGGACCATTTCTGAAAAAACATTTGTTAATATAGGGATGAAAACTGTCATTATGCTAAACATCCACAATTATATTTAATGTATTAATATTTGATTATTTTCACTCAGGCTGCTGTGAGTGGACTCCAAAATCAGCCAATTATAAATGCAGTTATTGATGGTGATGACATCATCTACAGAGATTACATTGATATCAGCATAGCTGTTGGGACTCCAAAGGTAACAAACAAACAACTTTGAGATATATTTTTATTAAAAAAATGCAACACAATGACATTCTTGTATTTTCTTTAAAGATTGTGAATTTGTTGTTTTTGTAGGGACTTGTTGTGCCAGTAATTCGAAATGCTGAAAAGATGAACTTTGCTGAGATTGAGAAAGAGATCAACAGTCTTGCTAAAAAGGCAACCAGTGGAACAATATCTATTGATGAAATGGCAGGAGGCTCTTTTACCATCTCTAATGGTGGTGTTTATGGAAGCCTTTTGAGTACCCCAATCATCAATCCTCCACAGGTACCCTTTTGCTTCTTCTTTAATAAAGTAAAATACAATTAAATATTTAATTGGCTAAGTTACAAAAGTTACGGATATCATCCCCATGTTTCATTTGTTGCATATGTGGTCCTCGAAGTAAAATTACTGTATCCTTTGGACCAAAATTGGAAAAATCACCTATACTCAGGGGCCAAATTATAGTCATTTTCATTTTACATGGAACATGGACCAAAATTGTTGAAAAAAACCTCAAATAAGGATCAAAATTGCAAGATAAAACTTTTTGGGACCAAAATAGCAAAAACCGGCTATGCTCAGGGGCCAAAAACGTAATTATACAACTTTTTTTGGTAAATAAGTTGACTGATGAATCATATGGTGTGAAATGACAGTCTGCAATATTGGGAATGCATTCAATTGTGAGCAAACCAATGGTGGTTGGAGGCAACATAGTAGCAAGACCCATGATGTACATCGCCCTCACCTATGACCATAGGCTAATTGATGGAAGAGAGGCTGTGTTTTTCCTCAGACGAATCAAAGATGTGGTTGAGGATCCGAGGAGGCTGCTTCTTGATATCTAAAAACGCTGATTTTGCTTCTTCATAATCATTCATGCTGAATATATATATTCTGGTATACTTGAAACTCTTTTTGACCAGAATAATCGTCTTTCTATTTCTTGCTAAATTTTTTTCTAGGCTTTTGCTCTACTTGATTGCAGCTTTAGCCTAGCTTAGCCACGTTTGCATTTGATATGATATGAGTACTACATTTTTATAAGTCAAACTCCAACACATGGTTTGGTTTGGTTTTACACCAATCTATACTTGAATAACTTCATCAACAACATTTTTGATGATATGTCTTCTGTCAATATGGGGAACTTCTTGGTGGGGTGTACGTAATGTTTTTTTGCTTTTTTTTTTTTTAAGTCCTCTACAAAGGTGAAAGTGTATGATTTATATGGAGTGTTTTGATATTGATTAAAATAAAATTCAAAAACAGAAGTAGATAGAAATACTAAAGTTCAATAGATAAAATGAAAAAGACTACTGAACGTCTATAATTCTTAATTTTGTTAATGCTATATTAACATGGATCCAACCAGCAATTAATGCACATGAATTTGTATGTGGGATTTTTATTTTCTGATGTCTCGAAAGCCTTAAGAAAAGCTACATCTGAATTAGTTCATTACTATTCAACTAAACTATGCTTTTCTAGTTTTCTTCACACAAAAGAGTGATATATTACTTCCCAAAGAAACAAAAAACATATGATTCGTTTCTACTTTCTACCAATACAACAAACTTGTAAGGGACTTTCTTTCTTTTCCCTTTTGTGACTCGCTGAAAATAGCAAGGTTTAAGTAATAATGAATACAAACTAAAATGACAAGCGATTTTCTTTTTAAAATGACAAAAATCGATATTATAGGGTATAATGACAAAAACGCTTTATGCCTGATCACCACATTTGTAGCTCAATCTTATTATATTGACAAAATTAGTATTTTTAGGGTAAACCCATAGATACGAAGTCTCATATTCAAAGCACATTCCTTTGAACATCCTTCTTACATAAAAGTTTCTAACCTACACATAGATTCTTAATTTCCAACTCCCATTACGGAAACGTTTCCATATTTGCCTTACGACAATGTATTCTTAATAGAATCCTATCTATTCATAATAATGTCAATATAGTCCATTCATTAGTATACTTTCAGTTGCCCACAAGTGATCAATCCTTGCAATCAAATGAGAACTCATAGAACTCACATGCATAGTCAACATGAATGGGTACATAAACAAGAATGTGTTAACACGATAGGTTACAAACCTCAAGTCGTGTGCTAATGATGAGCAATAGGTTTATTCTTGATTAGTTCTTGAAACTTTTTAAGACCTTTAAGACTCCCACTGACCTCTTGACATATAAGATTCTCTGTCAAGAAATGTTTTTCGACAAAAAAATATTCAAGTGTTAGTACAGATTCTTATCAAGAAAAACACTTCATATAATTGGTCATAGTTGGTCTTTGTCCTATCCAAGACATCACAACTACCAATTTCAAATTTGAAAGAGTAAGAAGCATTTCTACTCCACATTTGATGAGTGTTACAAACCTTCTTAAAGATGTGTCACTCAAGGCACAATCTTGGATTACGACTCTAAGACTTGATTTTGGAACGAAGTATGATTCACCTTTTGATTTAACCATTTCAACAATTGTTGATTCCTCTTCTTAACCATACAAATGCACTAAGGTGTCCTTAGAGGATCAATTGTGACATGGTTTCATAATCACTAAGATGATCATAAAACACGATACTTAAGTACTCTCCTTTCTTTCAGATTGGAGAAACTTTTATCTTTCTACCTAAATGATTCTTCTTATTCGTTCTGCCATACATTGAAACTTTTCAAATGATTTAGAATTACAATTAATCTTGTAAGTATAACCATGTTTACTAAACTTTTAGTAAATCATGACGAATAGTCTTATCGTTCTTTGTGGTGGACCTGACCAATGCACAACAATGTGTACTAGATCTTCTAATCCTTCACTTGACTCACATCTACATGTGAACAAGGAATTAGTCCTAATTTCCCAAAGATGAAGGTTCTCATTCGTCACACGATAACTCTCGTAACCAATACTCACATTTCGAGAACGTGACATACAACCCTTATCGCCTCAACACTCCCAAAAGCTCTCTGGTCTTGGAATACTCCACGATATCATCAATGAACACAATAACTGATCGGTCGAGCATCGACCTGCATACCTGATTCATCAAATCCATAAACACTGCAGGCGCATTGGTGAGCCCAAATAGCATCATCACGAACTCGTAATGCCCATAACAAGTCCGAAATGCGGTCTTCTCCACGTCCTCCTCTCTCACCCTCACCTGATGATACACCGACCTTAAGTCGATATTGGAGAACAAATATGCACCCTGTAACTGATCAAATAGGTCATCGATCTGCGGAAGCGGATAACGGTTCTTCACCATTAACTTGTTTAACTCCCGGTAATCAATGCACATCCGGTGTGAACCATCCTTATTCTTGACGAACAATATCGGCGCTCCCCACAATGAACTTCTCGGACTGATGAAATGCTTACCTAACAGCTCCTGGAGCTGAGATGGCAACTCCTGCATCTCAGGTGGTGCCAAACGGTACGATGCCTTAGCAATCGGAGCCGCACCTGGCACACGGTCAATCCTGAACTCAACCTGCCTCTCAGGAGGCACACCAGGTAACTCCTCCAGACACACATCAAAAAACTCTCTGAAAAATGGCACATCTAAAGCCGAGACCTACTCCCCCACCCGAATATCAACCATATAGGCAAGATAACCCATACGCACATGCTAAAATACTGTCGAACCATGGCCGCCGAACAAAACCCTGTTCCAACCCTGGCACCCTCTCCGCAGATGATCAATTCTCCCTCACTTGGGGTTCGAACTATCACTCGCTGACCCTCGCAATTGATCATAGCCCCAAACCTGCTTAGCCAATCCATCCCCACTATTACACATACATCTCCCATGGGGACCAGAATCAAATCGATCAGATAAGGAACCCCAAAGATCTCCAACACACAACCCTGATACACTCTGGATGCAAGAACACCATGTTCGTTGGCGATAGAAACCCGCAACGGACACTCCAACTCGCTAAAGGTCATACCAAAATCCCTACTAAAAGATCGAGACTAAAAGGACTTACTCGCGTCCGAGTTAAATAACACAAGTGCAGGCAAAGAATTCACTAAGAATGTACCAGTCACGACGTCAGGCGCTGCCCTGACCTCCTAGGTAGTGAGCTGAAAAGCACGGCTCGAGCCCTCGGGGGCTTCACCCTACCCTGTCACCCATCAGTAATCCTCAGAGTGGCTGGTGTCGAGGCCTGCGCCGGCTTGGCGGCGAGCAATGGACAGTTGACCTTCACATGGGCAACCAGATCACAATGGTATCAAATCCTGGTGCTTGGTACTAGGGCTGGCTGGCGACAATCCCTCGCAAAGTGCCCCTCATTTTCACATTTGTGTCATTCAGAAGTAGATCGGAAAGAACCCTCATGAACCTTGTCGCACTTGCCACAAGTTCGGCCCTTCTGACTCCCAGATCTCACATCAGTGGCCTTAAACCACTTTGTCGTAGGCTACAACTGCATAGGGGCATGCCTCAGATCCCTCTTCTGGAGCTCCATCTCAATCTCCCGTCTCCTCGCGGCCTCCTGTAACTCAATGAGTGAACCATAACGTTGAGTAGACACAAACTAGCGGATGTACATCTTGAGCATGCTCAAGTACCGGGTCATCTGAGCTTTCTCAAATACAACAAACTCAAGGCAAAACAACGCTCTCTTAGTGAACATCTTGGTGATCTCATTCAACAACTTCGTCCCCTACCTCAGGTCCAAATACTCCTGGGCTAATCTCTCTTTCTCTCTCTCTCTCTCTCTCTCTCTCTCTCTTTCTCTCTCTCTCTCTCTCTCTCTCTCTCTCTCTCTCTCTCTCCCACCAAAGGGACGTATCTTGAGCAGAACATCTTAGAGAATTGCTCCCAAGATACAACAACTCTCTGCTATGGAGTGTATGAACCAGTAACCAGCCTCCATCAATCCTTCGCTCCAGACCGAAGAAGGTTTGGAGCGCACTTGACCTTCTGGTCAGCTAGGCAAGAGCAAGTAAAGAAACATTCCTCAACATTGGACAACCACCTAATGGAAATGATCAGATCCTGGACTCCGTCAAACATCGGGGGCTTCGTATTGTCGAAGTCCCATTACTGGAAGGCTCTTCCCCCACCAATTCTTGCAACAACGACGACCGCGGTGGCCGCAACAGCAGCAGCCTCAGAAAGTGCAGTGTATCGGTCATCAAAGAACTCCATCATGACGGTCTTGATAGACCCAAACAACTCCAATATCTGCCCCCGGGCAATAGAAACAACCTCAACATGAATCATCTCCCTAACCTGATCCTCAAACAACCCTGACCTATGCTGGCCACTCGCTCTTGCTCCTGATCCGAATCCTGACTCAAATCGCCTCGTAACCAACATACTAAAAAATAAACTAGAAAATATCAAATGAGGCACATATCATACCATATGATCCATTCCAACAAGACTCTAGGGGTTGTGACTTCCTTGCTACGTGTACGAGTCCTGTGCTTCCAGTAGTACGAGCTTATACTACCTTCTGCACCTACTCGTATTTGTCTCAGAAGATCATCACAACAACCCTAACAACACACACTAGAATACACATACATCCTATTCTCACTTCCTAGAGAAAGGCTAGACATTCCTCAACTGGCCGGCTGACCTCACATAACTTATCCATGAAACTTCCACCAACCCTACAACACTCGTCTATACTAACCATAAAATAACACTAGATCCTATAGACAATCGAATACTTGATTCTACCCTAAGCTCACAATCAGACAAAAATAAGGAACTTTTCTTGAAGTGGGTATACAAAAATCAGTAACCCTAAATTAAGTAACACATCACATAGTCAGTAAAACGATAATACCTAAAGAAAATGGGAGTTGTTGGACAAAGAGAGGAAGCTGGAATAAGGGAAATCGAAGTAGTTAACGAAATCAACACATGGAACTCGATTTCTCCTTCCGAAAACAATAGGTCGCAAGGTCGTTGGCGATGAAGGTGGTGGTCGATCATTATGGAGGCTGACGACGTCAAAGGAACCAGTGAACGTCGTTGTAGCGATGGCCGTCATCAAGCATGCACCATTCGAACGAGAGAGAAAGAGGTGAACGGGTTGTGATCGTGAATGAGGGACGAGACTTAACTTCCTGATTTTAAGGTGTAGATAGCTATGACAACGACTCGGCAAACTAGGAGCAAGAATTCAAGTTTCAGCATGGTTTGAGGGAAGGAAATTAAGGTTGGAAGGTATGTCGATGGGGCCTGGTGGGCTGATGTAAGGAGGAAGACGAGTTCTAACAATAAGTTCTTTTAGCTCATATAGTAAGACATATTGTTGGAGGTTGAGGATTCGAGTCCCTCATCCTTATTTTCTCCAAAAAAAATCTAATTTTTTTTTTTAAATTGTAAAGGAAGGGCAAGCCACATGAGTCGACACATAAGCCCAATAGTCCACTTAACGCGCCTCTTTAGCAAGCAGTCAACTTGGTGCCACTCAGCAAGTTGCACGTAAAAAACGGTCAAAATGATTACAATAGCCGGTTTAAGTTGCAAGTAAAAAAAATTAAAGTGATTACAATAGCCACTTTCCTGTCCATGAACTTTAATTTAGGAACCCAAAACTTTGGGATTGATTATCCATATACCAATTAGGGAATTAGGGATATAAATACACAAGTTGAAACCTTACCATGACAAAAATTTGGGATTGAGGCAGCATGGGTAAAATGTCTATGACTGGATCAATAAGTTTTAATTGTGGTAGTCTGAATTTGATCGAGTCCAACCAAACCTCTTACCACACCCAATAAGTAGTAAGTAAGTAGGGGTGACAAATCGTGCTATCGTTTCGTGTTTCTGTCTGACACGACACGACAAGGTTTTATGTAACACGAACACGATCCGATGTCGTGTTTTTTTTAACTAACACGAAAACAAACGAATTAAAAAACGACAAACATGAAAAATATAACATATACTAGATACTAGTTTATTTTAATGAATACTTTATCAATATAACACGGCAAACACGACAAACACGATAAAGAACTGCTAAATCGTGTCAAATTTTGAACACCAACACGACATGACATCGTGTTTTTTACAGTTAACACGAACACGACGCGAACACGAATTCAATTTCAGTTTCGTCCCAATTTCGTTTCTTGTCGTGTATTTTTGTCGTATCGTGTCATAAATTGCGACCCCTACCATAAAGAGACATATTAACCAGCCTATGATCATGGACACCTGCAAAGAACAAAGTTATATATTTAAAAAATTGAAGTGAGCTGCACGCATCTTACTACTTGTGTTTGTATCAAAACTCAAGAACATTTTTTTTCCTAATTTTCATAACAAAATAACATCTTTAACTCTATTTTAAGTTGCTCCAACAGGGGGTACCTTTCCTCTTGAGCTAAAATAGAGCAGAACCCCTGTCTGCAACCTTTATCTCAGTACTTTACAGCTGTATAAACATCATGTCACAAATCTTTTTTTTTTTTTTTTTTTTTTTTTCTTTTTGTCTCAAAAGGAAGCATTCCATAGAGCAGACTCGTCTTCCCCACATCGCTTGTGAACATCTTTAATCCTATCAGCAGATCTGCAAATCCCGCTGCAACTCCAATCAAATGATGCCACACATACATTCCCTGCTTGAGCCTTCCATTCACAATCTACAACAACATTTAAGTGTTGTTAATAGGACATTAATTTAATTGTTTCCCAAAGTGTGACGTTATTTCTTAAAACTTATTTACCCAAACAACATTCTATCAAGAAAACGTTTATGATTATTATTATTACCTGGTGGTGTTCCACAACACAACCTCCTATCATCAATGTGCTCCACATCCAGTCCAATAAACCATGATCCAATCGAGACATCCTCATTCGCATATTTGTGTAGTACATGTCTACAACATTCCAAAACATCCAATAATGAGATCCAGAATATTGATGACATAATAATTTCTCAAGTTCTTCATGTTTTTTTATAGAATAAATTTTTAACATCATGATCATTTATCAACACAAAACTTTATAAAAAAGAAAGAAGCATGGGCTTACTGGTTTATTGAAATATAAGTAGCTAAATCTCTAGAGATTGCATATAGTTGACCCGTAGCATGACGAAAATACTTGTTTCCTACTTCACCAAATTTCCAATGCTCGGGTTCATGATATCTCACTCCTCTATTCACAAAACAACCATAATTACAATCATATCATTCTTTGTAATATAACTAAAAAAAACAATAAGTAGCTAGTTTCAAGGAAGAGATTCTGCTTACTTATGAGCAAGAACGGGCCCCGATTTCATGCATCCAACATATACACGAGGCTTTGACTGATATCTACTTAACGTTGCTCCAAGTGTACCTTCACACAATAATTTAGCTTTGTAAATGACAAATCTTAAAAAAAAAAACGTAAGACTCACCCTGTTTGTTACAAAACAAGTTGTACTGTGTCTGACATACATTGGACTGTGATTAACCGGTCTCAATGGTCCCATCCTTTTGGGTGGGACCAAAAGCTTTTAGTCCAATGCAAGTCAAACACAGTACAACATGTTTTGTAACAAACAAGGTGAGTCTTATGTTTTCTTTGAATGATTTGTCATTTAGAAAGCTAAATTACCTATATTTACATGTACATCATCATCAACTTTGACATAAAAATCCGCATCCCACAGAGCAACAGCTGTAGTTATGTACTTTTTTGTTTTTGCAGATAATTCAAGGTACCCTTCAATATGCTCCAACCTCAGAAAATCTCCATGCTTCTTTTCTTCTGCTTCAATAGCTCTATCAAGAATACCACCTGATGTAGCACTGAAAATAAAATAATTCATCAAATATGAATTACATGTAAATAAGATTGATATGATTATTAGATACACTCTGTTTACCTGTGACCTATCACAAATCGCATAATAATACCCTTTTCTTCCTCGAGCTTTTTGAGTTTATCACCTAAATTTATGATGCAAAAAGAACTTAATAAAAAAAACTTGAAATAATATTATATGCATCAAGTGGAAATGTAAAAAATTTAACCTTGAGGCATCCAAGTAGCACGAACAGAGTCTCGTCTTTTTCGGCTGCTAAAAGCCGTATTAATCCCAATAACCATAAAATATTTTCGTTTTTTGATGGGATTAAGGAGTGTCAAATCATCAGATATTGGAGATCCTGTAACTATGGAATCTTGCATTGCTCTTGCTGCTGCTAATTCCATCTCCAACTTTGAAATTGTTTTGTCTAATGTTCTGCATCCAATAAGTTTTTAGGTTGGTGTTTGGTAAAGATGGAATCAAGGAAGAAATGGAATGGAAATGGAACTAAAAAAAGTTGTTTGTTTTGAATGATGGAATGGACAATTGATTCCTTGATTTTTATTATTTTCATTCATTAGGCAGCCGTATTTTTTTTTATTCCATCATGGAATAGTGTGAGAAATTATAAAAAGTTTAATGACAAAGTTCTTTTTTAAGAATACATTATTCCATTTAAATATTACGTTCACTTTCAAAAAATTAACTATAAATTTTTATTTATTAAAATCTTATTTGTGTTTATCAGCTTTTATTATGTTTAATTTGTTTAGTTTTGTAAATAATAAATAATGAGGGTTTTAAGCCCTTGGGTCGCGGCGAAATGGACCATTTCTGTAATTTTGTATTACACACAGGGACCATTTCTGTAATTTTGTCTCACACAGGGACCATTTCTGTAATTTTGTCTTACACACAGTGACCATTTCTGTAATTTTGTCTTATATAGGGACCATTTCTGTAACTTTCTATTATATAGGGACCATTTCAGTAAATTCATCTATTTCTTACAGAGGGACCATTTCTGTAAATTTGTCTTAGATGGGGATCATTTCAGTAACTTTGTTGCACAAGGATCATTTCGGTAATTTTTACTCACACAGGGACAACTTCTGTCATTATGTCTATTTGAAACAATGAACTATTTATGTATTTTCTTTTTACACAAGGATCATTTCTGTCATTTTGTCTATTTGACAGCTACTGGGACCAAAATTGCCATTCACTTTCCCTACAGGGATCATTTCTGTCATTTGAAACTACATAGACCAAATGTGCAATTCACTAAAACAAAGAACAAAGACCATAGCTCGATTTGACCTATTTAAAATATTGGTAATGTTATATAGTATAATAATAGAATTATAACTAAATAATATTTAGAATATTGTTAAATTATACCTTCTAATCTCCCATCATATGAAATTCATAACTATTTTTGTGAAACATAAATAATACAATAAAAGGTAAATATCAAAGCTTACTGGACAGCGTTGTGCGTTTTTGAAACTTCCCCAATATTGTATTTAGAACCCCTTCTTACATCATTCTACCAAAAACCAAAAATCCCAAAAATTTTGTATGAGAAATATATAAAATTAGAAGTAAAACAAGTGATACGCTCATGTAAATTGTAATTAGTTACTCACTGATTTTGTATTGCAATCCTCTGCCAAAAATTTTAGATTTTCAGCTTCGTTTCTGGTTGATCTTGATATGCCTTTAGCTTCTGGCTCTTTCCACATTCTATAACCACAAGATTTTAAATTAGTTCTTGATGTAATTCAATATCATGAAATTCACAAAAGTAATCATCAAAAGCAAGCCAAAAAGATTGCACAAAACCCCAAAACGTTGGGTAAAGATTAGAAAAAAGATGAATTTTTATTTCAAGATTCGGGAACCACACTCAAATTTGTGGAATTTAGGGTCAAAATCAAGAACATACCCATCAAATTTCTACACATGTTATGCAAAATAGATGATTATACAACTTTCAAATAAGAAATCTTTTTGGTGCAAAACCTGTCGGTGAACAGCATTCCAGCACAGAAGCAACTGATGCAAAGAAAAATACTCAATTTTCTCGACACCAAATTTCTTGAATTCGACTCTGGTCCACCTCTGTTCTTCCAAGAAGCCATGGCTGAAATCTTTCGTGTAGAACCAATTTAAGCTAATCTAAGCACGAACCCATGTCGTGAACACACCCAATTGATCAAGAAACACACCACACAGTCTGATTGATTTCCAAATTACAATATTTTTAAACCCTAATTAAAAATATTTGCCCTGAAAAGTGAACTCTAATCTTCCTTGTTTGCAGATGCTACTTGAAACGACTGAACATGAGTGAGTTGAGGGCAGTTGTGAAGTGTCAAAGAAAATGGTGGTTCGGTGGAATATTTTGAGAAGAGAGTCCCACCGACATCTAAACAGTGGTGGCGATGGCGACTTTAAATATGTCTCCGCCATTGTAGTGTAATAATAGTTGTATTTGCCGTGTACAACCTTCTTTGTCTTAAACTTACTATTTTGGTTTTAGTAAAGAAAAAGGTGTCTTTCACTAGAATAACGAAAACGAGAGACTATTGCGAAATGATCTAAAGATATTTGCGACTTTATATATATATATATATATATATATATATATATATATATATATATATATATATATATATATATATATATATATATATATATATATATATATATATTTTGTAAAATACTCGGTTTTTTAAAAAAATAAAAAAAATTTCGTTTTTCAAATTTTCTAGTTTATTTACAAATTTGTTTGGTTTCATTTATTTATTCTTCCTAGTGATGTGCACTTCATGGTGGGTAACGAGTAAAAAAAATCTTTATTAGCTATGTAGAGCGCTATCTTCTCCCAAATATTGTTCACATCAATCAAGAATAGAATGTGCCAAGAGATAGACTCATGAAAATTGTGCTGAGCAACTTTTGCCTCCTTTCGTGAAGAGGGGGTAGTATTCCCTGGATGTGTTCAGATGGGTGGTTTAGTTTGATCCGATCCGATCCAATCAAGTGTTTGATACACAACTCATTGGGTCGATCAGCATTTTTGGCTGACTCGCTCCAGTCAACCTGTTTGATAAAGGGGCTAATCCTGTCAAACCCAGTCCATTGTTTTGATTAGGTCCTAGGTAATTGGCTGATTCAGTCCACGGTAAAAAAGAAGCTGACCGGAACATTTCCTCACTTTACCCCTGATTCTTTTTACGCTACATCGTGAGGACGTGAACGACAATCCCATTGTTTCTCTATCTCCTGCTTTTGTCTTCACCAAGTTTGCAACTCCTTTCTGCCATCGTCGACGCCTTCTTCATTATGATTCTTCCTGCCAGGGACTTCTTCAATCGCTGGTAACCTCTGACGTTTTTAATCTTCCTCTTTAATCGGTTCATGAAATCGATTTCATGAAATCGGTTTCACTAAATCGTTTTTGAAATCTATATACATAGTGTGATAGGTAAACATCTCCATCAATAACAGGTTTTCATAATTTTTATGTGTGAAATTCTGATGAATATATATATGAATTTAGGGTAATTTCTTTGCTGATCGATTTTTGCTCCTTTTTGCTGTTTGGTTTTTGCTGTCAGTTGATACACTTGTTTATTGTTGCTCCGTTTCCACCATTTCCAGTGCCACATTTATGGAAAAGATAAAAAAAATTGTTTGACTCTTTGAATTTCCACTGAGATAGATTCCATGTGACTCTTTAATTCACATGTAAGGAAATATAAAGATTTGGTATTATGATTAAATAAATCTTGTATCATGTTGCATTATGTTATGTTGTTCGAACTTGCTCAAGAGATTAACCATTCACAGATTTCATGATATATATTCTATATATGTTAATCTCTATCTCTCAAGTGGTGCCAATTGAAAGTTGAATGGACCCAAAAAGGTTGAACAAGGAGAACCTTATGAACATAGAAATGGCCTTGCAGTTTTTTATATTAATATATGTTGTTATTCTTGTTAAAAAGATTTTTATTGTTGATTTTAAACTTTTATTTTTATCAGGGAGAAGAGTCGAGAATGATTCAAATAAATGTGAAATATTGAATTGAAAGTCAAAATTGGTGTTCCAATTTGCTTTATAATTTGATTAAAACAAATAATTCATGTTTTTTTTATTATGTTCACTTTGGGTATGTATATGTATCATCAAAGTTCATTGCTTTTACTGGAATAATGAATAAAATTCTTCATTATTTTTAGCACTATAAAGAAATTTCCATCAAGGGATAATATGGTCATTTTGCATCATTCATTACAACCGGTCAGAGATATAATCAAACAGCATGGTTTCAGTCAGACGTGGACTCGGTCAGAAGTTCTAACCCAATCAGCACTAACTCAGTCAACACTAACTCGGTCAGCAACTATCAAACGACCCCTAAATTCAAATCGATTTCGGTTTTTCAAAACATTGATCTAAAATAGTCCAAATTAAATTCAAATCCGATCTGATCCAACCAAATTACAATTCGATTGGATCGATTTTTATAATTCGGTTTCAAAACGGAACATTTTAAAACCACATATAATTAGAATATTAATCAGTTTTATAGAATAAACAAAAACAAATTATTTGGTTATGGTTTAAAATTTATAAACAACTACTAAATAAATATATTATAGTTTAATATTTTATAAATAAAAACTTTTGAGATAAAATGCATATTAAGGTTTTTATTAGGTGAAACATTTTGAATCTATTCCAAAAATAAATTACTAAATTAATAAATAATTATAGACATGCATAAATAAGAAATTGTTATTTGGTTCCTATTTTATAAACAAAAACCAATCCAAAATAATAATTTGGTTTTGTTGAAAACAATCCAAAAATCTGAATATCTGAACCAAATAGTCCAATTCAAATTATTCAATTGGACAATTCGGTTTATCCAAATAATGAATAACCCTAATATACCCTCAGCAAGTCGAGCTATACGTCACCGGTGCCAAGCCTTCACTTCGACTCCACGTACAACCTTACGGGTATTTATGATAATTTTACAAAAAATTTACAGTTAAATTACAAAAAAAAATCAAAACTCGTCGAAATTATAAAGAAAAAAATGGTAAAATCAAAACTCATGGAAATTATAAAGAAAAAAATAGTAAAATTAAATGCATCTGACTATTATCATTTGCAAAATACATGATTATTTTGAGATGGCTTTTAAAAAGTTGTCATTCGACTTCAATTTATTAGTACATTGCATTTATGCATTTTTTATTATGAGTTCTTTGGTGTTTTGCATCATTCAGTGCATACAATTATAACATATTCAACCTTTCATGATATTGAAAGGATTGTATACACATGTGGTTTATTCTATTTAAACGTCATGGTTATAATTTTAGATTGTGAGGTGTTAGAAAATATAGGAAACTATACTCAGGTATAAAGAAAATGAAATAGGAAATATAATGAAAAGTTGAGGCATGTTTTAAAACGGTTTCATTAAAACAAATATGAATCACACAAGCGTTTGTTTCATAGGATACAATCACGAGAACTGTCGAACTCAATTAGGTTTGTCTATTGAACCTAGATCTTGGGATCTCAAGTCTTATGGGTTAGGTTTCCTTCATATGAACTCCTTTATTTAAGGGTTTTAGTCTCATTCTTGTAGTTGACTTACTAACTAACTCTCTTTTGCATTGTTATCCTTAGACATCACATAGTAAACAATGATATTTTAGTTGAGAGTAATCTCCTAATGGTATTATGTCTACAAAGAATATGTATAGACTTACCATTATATATCACAATGTGTGCTAAGCCAATTGTTGATGGTGCTACATATGAAAAACATTAACTTAGGCTATTTTGGAATGTCTTCACAAATTAGTGTATCCATGCTGCCTATTCGCCATATTTATCTGGGTGATAAACTCACATTCCATTGTATATCTTGTTGTACCTTTCTGATTGGAGGACTTCCACGATATAGCAACACCACAAAAAATGAATACCTATTCACTGGTTGATCTGGAATCTTTTGTGTCAGATATCCAATTTGCATCATTTTATCCTTCAATAACATTTAGATATTGACCATAAGCAAACTTAAATATCTAGGAATCCTAGTCATATGTTTCTAATGCTTTGCATTTGGATTACTAGTACATATTCTTAGTCTACTTACAACATAAGCCACGTCGTATCTAGTATAACATATTAAGAGCATTATACTACCAATGATTATTGTTGGCATCCTAAGTCATTGATACCAAACACTTGGAGAACAAGCAACCTAGTTTATGGTAAGTCGGTCAATAGCTAGTTTCCTAATTCTAAGTTACAAGTCGATAGTTAGGACTATATATACATTGTCAAGAATCGAGTTACGATCAATAGAGAGACATTGTAAACATCGTAAGTTTTGAGTAATTTTATCATAATAATCAAACAACTTTTTTGTTAATTTAATTGTGTTTACATATTCTAATCTTGAATTTGTATCAGAGCTCGATTGTTGAAAGCTTTGAGATCAAATACTTGTCTGTTGACGAGTTGGTCAACATGCCAGATACAGATACAGGGTTAGAAGGAGGAGGTGCTCTAGTAAAGGCAAAGGAGCTAGGATTGACCGTCGTTGCCTATCCCATGCTCAATTTGACAAACTACACCGTATGGGCACCGAGAATGAAGGTTGTCTTATGAATTCATAAATCATGGACTGTAATCGATCCAAGAACTGAGGAGAATGAAGAAAAGGACTACCTGGCAATAAAGTTGTTATATCAAGTGACCCTAGAGACTTTTATCATGCAAATCGGAGATGTGAAGTCCTCAAAGGCATTGTAGGATGCAATCAAAGCTAGGCACGTGGGTGTTGACCGCATGAAGGAGGCTAGGTTACAAACCCTGATGTGTCACGCCCCAAAACCGAGAACGGCGGAAACATTTTGGAGTGGATTACGTCATGTCAAGTATCACAACATATGCAGTATAGTAATCAAAGTACAACAACCATTGCATTAATAGTAATAATTTTACATAGGTTACATTATACAATAACATCAAAGTAAATACAGAGAATAACATAGATTGCAGCTCGGTACAAGGTTGTCTTCATAAAAGCTCCCGGGATGTACCTGCCTACTAACGACCTGAGAATACAAGTTATTTTGAAAGCGAGTATCAACATTTTTAATGTTGGTGAGTTCATAAGTATTTAATGACATTTGTATAAATACAAGTTTTCCTTCTAAATAATCACGTAAAAGATAGAGGTTTAGAATTTTACAGAGTGTTAGAATCCTTTCCAGAAAATCCCATATTTTCTAATAAAAAGTAGTCTTCTACCAAGACTCAGTTGTTTTATGTTTAAACCAAAGAGTGTCTCTACTAAAAGCAGTCTTCTACCAAGACCCGATTGTTTTATGTTTAAGGAGTATTTTCCCCCAAAAGTACTATCATTATCAAAATATAGTTTACACTTTAAAGGATATGTGAGAAAATCACAAGTAAAAGTAATAGGGAAAATAACATTTTACTTCAGCAGTAACACTTCTGGCTAAAAGTAAGTAAAACATAGACTCCGGGTGGTATTGAATAAATCAATACGCCTCGCAAAGTCTAAAGAAATAAAGTACAGACTCCAGACGGTATTAAGCGAACATTACGCCTCGGAGAATCTAAAAGAATCTTTAAATCCTAAGTAGGTTTGTTTAAAGATTTAAAATGTGGCCTAGTGTATAACTAGGAAGACGTATTATAAGGATTATTTTATATATAGAAAATATCATGATGATACTTATTACCTTAAAGCCATGAATTATAAGGTAATTCTAGAGATATTCGTAACCATACTGATTGACAATAGAGTACTTGACGACCTGCTGGCGTCGGAGTGAATGTGACATTTGTCATCCCTTGGCTTGGTCGGCTGGGACTGTAGCTACCAGTCAGGATGTGGGGTTGTCGGTCCCGTATAGATCTATACACACAATGCCCACTCTCCCTCCAGGAGACTCTGGTTACCAACTTGACAACGGTGAAATCCGTATCATGAGGATGCATCTCGTATTTTAATTTCTATAAACCTTTCTTTTACTAAGGGTATACGTTTTAGAGTATAGATATAACTAAGTTCTCCTACCTGAATGTTATAGTAGGTTCTCCATTATGAGTGTTATAGTGGGTTCTCCTTAACGAGTGTTATAGTGGATTCTCCTTTATGAGTGTTATAGTGGGTTTCTAAACTATAGTTTACCCGAGAGGTTATCTAGAAGCCTTTGCTACCCAAAGGTGATGAATCTACTGAGAGGACTTTTATGTCTATATATGTATACATGATATATAACTAATAATTAAACGACCTTTGGACGGATAACCAATACCCTAGAACCACATCCAAACAAGGAAAAGGAGGAAGGGCGAGCTAGCCTTCCTAAGTCCTTTAAACATTACTTATATAACTATACAGATACAGGCATGCATTTTACAATGTAAAAGCATAAAAGAAAGTTCTGTAAAAACCTTTGGAAAACTTTTGATAATCTAAAAGAGTATTTCATACTTTAAAACAAGATTTGAAAAACCTTCAGCTGGATAAAGCAGTTTGACAAGCAAAAATCTATTTTGCTATACAGTTATTAATCACATGAGATTGATATAATAACTCTATAGTTCAAATTTTATACCCCCCCATAAAAGCATTTAAAATCATTTAAAAGGTTAATTCAGGGGTATGAACTCACCTGACGTGGGTGACTCAGATGGACGGACGATATAGGATGCTATGTGTCGATTGAGGACTTGACCACACACTCAGATCCTATTTAACAAGTAATGATACATTTAAGTATCCAATTGGTCATTAAATAACTAATTAAGCAAGTAAGGATGTCCTAATACATGAAAACACTTTGCTGCAAGTGTTAGGAGTACCAAGGGTTGCATATGAAGAGTGTATGGACTCACATTGGAGTTTACTCTTCAAATGATGGCCCTTAGGGGTGTTTACGGTTTATGGACCATAACCCCCATGAGTTTACGGCCGTAAACTCATGGTAGTGGTGCCATGGGGTGTTTAAAGGTCTTATCTCACTCAAGGAATTATGCTAGACTCGAATCAAGGGCTATGGAAGTGACTAGGGCTCAAAATGGACACTTATGGAGTTTACGGTCCTTGGACCACTCCTTGGGGAGTTTACGGCAGTAAACACATGATTTTACGTCCGTAAACTCATGTTTGCCCCTTCCTTTCATGTTTTGGTGCATCTAGGCTAAGCATGCAAAGTCCTAGTCACATATACAAGCCATACAAGGTGTTAAGGGCATCAAAACACCCTTTGGGAGGTGTTTACAGTTTTGGGAGGTCCCCAAACCGTAAACTCATGTTATTGAGGGATTTTTGGTGTTTTCAAGTGATAAACTTATCAAGGAAAGGATCTATGCTAGTTGTCAAGGCTTAGAATGAACTAGGGCACACTTTGGCACCCTTTTTAGGGTTTACGGTCCAAGAACATCTTGGACCGTAAACATCTTGTTCTTGGTTTTTCATGGGTGATTTCTTGATACATGGAAGTATAACACACCTTAATATACTCTAGGATAGAAGCACTTACGTTATGCGAAGGTTGGGACGAAAGCTTGAAGATCCTTGGGAGAGAAATCGGGTTTTCTCTAGCTTGAAATGGAAGAAATGAATGAAAATGGCTAAGTGCCATATATATAGCCTTTGGGGTTTGTGGTCTAAACTCCCTTGTTTGGCCGTAAACACCTAGTCAAGGTGTTAATTGATTTATCGTTATACAAAACACCTAAAGGACACTTCCATTTAATTGTTCGTTCGACGAAAAATTTAAATAAAATACTCGAATGGGCTTAAATCTGGCCAAAAATGTTTTGGGATTAATTTGGCAAATTTTTAATGTGCTTGATTGCGGAGTTTATACGAATGAAAATTTCGGGTTGTCACATGATGGCAGAATTCGACCGATTGACAATTTGGCAGGAAAGTTATCCGGATTAGCCTTAAAATCGGCAGCCCTAGGAGAAGTAATTGATGAGACTAAGATTGTGAAGAAGTTTTTCAAATCATTATCGAGAGCGAAGTTTACTCACATAGTGGCTCCATTGGAATATGTTTTAGACCTAAAAATTGTGGGCTTCGAGGATGTGGTTGGAAGGCTCAAGTCATATGAGGAGCGAATCAAGGAAGAGGACGTCAACGATGGAAATCAGACGAGGGTTATGTTCGTGAAATCATCTGGCGGTGTGGTGGTGGTTTGTTTGGTTCTCATGGTGGGTCGAAAGGAAAGGGGATGGAAAAGGGGTTTAAACAGTCCAATTCGAATTCTGACCCAAAAAAGAATAAAACCAAGAAGGACCGATCCAAACTTATTTTTTATCGGCGTGATAAAGCAGGCCACTTCGCATACTAATGTCCGGATTGAATCCAAAAATTACAAGAAAGTAATTTTATCGAAAGTGAGGATAACGATGTGACCGTATTTTTACACGAGACCGTGTTCTTAAATGAAGAGAAAGTGATACCATCTCGATACGAATCACAAGATAGTGATGTGTGGTATTTAGATAATGGACAAAGTAATCATATGATGGGAAACTAATTGTTTTTCTTCGAAGTTGATGAAGGCATAATCTGGAGGGTTAAATTTAGAGACAATTCGTCTGTAAAAATAAAAGGAAAATGTGTTATACTTTTCCAAGGGAATATGGGACAAAAACGGCTCATAGGTTATAGTGGTAGTAGTCACAATATTGACTCGGATGACAGAAAAAACACAACCGGTCAAATATTCTACTATAGGTCATCCCCGATAACATGGTGTTCGCAAAAGCAAGATATCGTTGCCTTATCATCTTGCGAGGCAGAGTTCATGGCGGCCACCGTGGCTGCATGTAAACCTATATGGCTTCAAGATTTGTCAGGAGAAATCATGAAAAAAGCGCAATAGGAGGTAGTTCTAAGAGTTGATAAATAAATTGGCTATTGAACTAACGAAGAGTCCCGTTTTTCATGGAAGGAGTAAACACATTCACATGAGGTTTCACTTCATTCGTAATTGTGTTAAAAATGAACAAGTGGATGTGGAGTACATTCCCGGTGAAGAACAAAAGGCGGACTGTAACACCCCAAAAATCATGACCAAAAATTTCATTTTTAAATCATTGAATTAACCATAGTTACTAAAATCATTTATTAAACAGGAACCATAATATCTCAAAACATCAAAATTAGTATATCAACATCAAAACATATGTCAAATGTATATCGGAGTAACATCCTAAGCTAACATCATGGTGTGTGCAATGCAGTCATCCCGAGCTCTTCCCCTTGCTACCGAAAGTACCTGAAACCAAAATTGAAAACTTTAAGCACGAAGCTTAGTAAGTCTCCCCAAACTACCACATACCATACATATAATCATATAACCACATGATGACATAACATGGGCCTTGTCCGCTTCATCGGGCCCCGCCCAACATCGGACCGAAATCCGGCATCGGGCCCCACCCTGCATCGAGCAAAGCTCGGTATACATGTAAACATATCAACAATTACACAAAAATAATCACATAACATAAACATATAAACATTCCTCAGACCCCAACCGGTTTGGACCGAAATCTAGAAAACATACTAACATTCCTCGGGCATTGCCCGACATCAGACTGAGATCCGAAAATATACAAAACAGACACATGCAAGAATCACGAAGACATCAAGCATACGAACATTCCTTGGGTATCGCCCGACATCGGATCGGAATCCGGAAACATATAAACCTACATCGGACACTGCCCGACATCGGACCTTGGTCCGGAACATACTAGCATACAAATACGGGCCGACATTGGTGTCTTCAACCCATTAATACAGGAGGAAAACTCACCTCACAATTGGAATTCAAATATTGTTGCTCACACTATCAGTTGCATTGGTCTATTCCACACCTATGAAATCATGCAATGAAACCCTTAGACTTACCCTCTGTGACAACCCGATATTTAGAGACAATGCAATGTAAAACCAGTCAAATTTAGGTCAAAATATAACTTTCCTAAAATCTTATTTGGGTTAAATCAAGTATTAGGGATCGTAACAAGGTTTTCATACATATAAAGAACACAAAAATATGAGTTATAACGAAGAAGTTATGACCATTCTAAGATTTCCGACAAAACCGGCAACACCGATTAAATGAAAAACGCGAAGTTTCAATACAATAGTTTTTAGCCTTAAGTATCTAAATGAAAGTTGTAGATAACACTAAACCGTGAGCGTACATAAAAAGAACGTCCAAATCTCACTTCGTATGAGGAAGTTATGATTTTTCCAAGATCCGGATATAACAGTAGACAGCTAAAAACTCGAAATAGAGCTCAAGAGACTTTTGGCCAAAACAAACTAAATGAGAATTGAAGGTCTCAATAATAGTAGCGCAACGGCGAAAAGTATGACAAAAATAGACATCGGATGAAGATGTTATGGAATTTTAACGGACTTATCGTGTCCCGGCCCGTTAAAAATAAATAATTAAAAATAAATTCAAAATTTGCCGATGAAATCTAAACAAAAGTTGTAGATCATATTTTTAGCTACACGTGCATATAAAGAACGTCGAAAACGGAGCTCGTAAGCGAAAGTTATGGATTTTACAAGTTCGAGGCCCGAAATCTGAGGCTGTCAGGCTTGCCACGACGTGGCACAAGTTTGCCGCGACCCGGCAAGTGACTGAGGGAGTCCAATCAATGGAAGAGGATAAGTTTGACTCCCCACGACGTGGCCAGCCTTAGCCATGACGTGGCACACCAGAAATGCCCCTATAAATAGATTTCAAGGGCTCCGAGTTCCATTGCTCAGTTCCTTTCTTTCTCGCACCGAAACTCTGCGTTTAAGCCCCCGAGACCCTCCCAAAGCCCCGGTTTTCACCTTCAAGTCCCGAAGGAAGGTTTTGTGTTCCCGAGATTCCCGAGAATCCCGAGATTTTCCCGCGTTTTCAACTCTTCCTGTCGAAGTTCTGCTCGATTCTTCTCTCGACTACTTCAAATCAACCACTTCAATCAAGTGAGTTCATACCCCTACAAACAACACTTTCAAATGTTTTATAAATGCATTTTATACACTTTAAATGGGGGAATACAAGTAAACACACGATTATCATCGTGTGAAAAACATAAATCTGTTGTTATACTCTTTGTTATATAATCAATCATATGTGATTTATAACTGTGTTTTCAAACAAGGGATTTCTTTTACTTTACACTGTCTTATCAAACAAACTACTTTTAAATCGTTGTATACACTTGTAAAGGGGGGGGGGGGGATACAAGTAAAAACACGGTTATTATCGTGTGTAACATAAAGTTTCACCATATACTCTTTTTATCGAGTGAATCATATGTGATTCATAACTACTTCATAGGAACTTTTGTATGCAATATATATTCTCGATAACATCTTGTCTTTGGGAAATAAAACATGTTTATATATGTATACACGAATCAAACACTTTATTTATACTTTAAGTATATGTGATCATTTATGTCACTTTAGATGTTATACTTTACATAACAAGTGAGCATTACACTAGGATTTACAATACGAACGAAACACACACTTTGAATAACTATAATAGGTATAGTTTACGAGAAAACCATGAACATTTACATACTAGAAACATTATATCAAAGAGATACTTTCACATACAAGAACAAATGGACATTTTTATACGTAAATCTGTTTTATACTAATTTTTATGAGACGGTTCACGTACTTTCGAGTATGCATTATTAAGTCCTGTATTATATACCATAATCCCTTGTAGGGGGAGCGTGATATTTGTGTACAGATCTATACGGGATTGACAATCCCGCACCTGAGCTGTTAGCTACAGCTAGGCCGGCAAGCCTGGGGTGACAAACGTCATAACATTTCAATGCCTGAAGAACGTTGTTACAGGAAGTCTGGGTCATTAGTATGGTTATAAAACTCACATGGAGTATTAGAAACACATTGGTTTATGGGGTTATCAAATGCCTTAGTGATTTTATATTTACACAAATCTATTATTTAGGCATGAAAAACATCATTTTGTTATAGTTTTGGAGTTTTTAAACTACATACACACTTATGAAAAGATACTGGATTTCTAAAGGTAAACATACAAAACAGTCGATTTTTGGTAGAAGACTACTTTTATACTAGTAGAAAATATGGGATTTTCTAGAAACTTTCAAACACGTACAAAGCATTTTATTCAGTTTTATACAAATGTAGAATAATTCCAAATGTCTTCTTCATACTTATACGAACAATTACATTGATTAATTCCAAACGTTTTCTTCATACTTATACGAACAATTACATTGATTAATTTCAAACGTTTTCTTCATACTTATACGAACAATTACATTGAACAATTTCAAACGTTTTCTTCATACTTATACGAACAATTACATTGATTAATTCCAAACGTTTTCTTCAAACTTATACGAACAATTACATTGATTAATTCCAAACGTTTTCTTCAAACTTATATAAACAGTTACATTGATTAATTCCAAACGTTATCTTCATACTTATACGAACAATTACATTGATTAATTCCAAACGTTTTCTTCAAACTTATACGAACAATTACATTGATTAATTCCAAACGTTTTCTTCAAACTTATACGAACAATTACATTGATTAATTCTAAACGTTTTCTTCAAACTTATACAAACAGTTACATTGAATAATTCCAAATGTTTTCTTCATACTTATACAAACAGTTACATTGAATAATTCCAAATGTTTTCTTCATACTTATACAAACGATGACATTAAATACTTATGAACTCACCAGCTTAAATGCTGACCTACACTTTCAAAATAACTTGTATTCTCAGGTCACTAGTAGACAGGTACGATGACCAGGTTTTGTGAAGACAGAGCAGTCAAGACTACTCTTTTATTTTGATTACTTGTTGTAATGTCTTATTACTATGAAAGAACACACATGTATTAAACTTTTACTATTAATGCAAAGGATGATGTTGTTGCTTGTTTACTACTTTACATTTGTTGTGATACATTACATGACGTCCTCCGCCCCAGAACGTTTCCGTTGTTCTCGGTTTTGGGGTGTGACACCCTCCTTCTCAATAATTGACAAAAAGTCAACTTATGTCAAAAGTCAACGCCTCGGGTCAATGGCCAACTTTCCCTCACGTCGTGACCTTCCTTGGCTCACTTCGTGAGAGTCAACTCGACTTGGGTCGACACAACAAGTCAACTCGGTTCACTCGCCTCAGGGTTTTAGATCGGGGCAGTCGTCGTGCTCACGTCGTGAGACTATACTTCTCACGTCGTGAGAACTATTCTGTGAGCATTAAGCTCTTAATCCTTTAAGATGTGTGTTGGGACTTTCCATAATACCATATCTAGCCTAAAGGACCATAAAAATCATATCTTTTCAGTTGGGTCAAAAGAAGGGTATAAACATCAAGATTCAAACTTGGAGTCCAAAACTTGCACCAAAATCCATATACAAGGGTTCTAAAACAGGAAATGACTTAATGGTCCATAAAGTTGCTAACTTTATGGACCTCATGCATGATAATTCAAATTCCATGCAAAGAAGGTAACCGTAACCTAGATCTAGCAAGATTAGAAGAGAAAGGTGGGATCTTTGAGACTTACAGAGGCTTGTGAGCTCAGAAGTGCCACAAGGAGGAGCTTATCTCACCAAAAGGAACCACCACAAGAGCTTCTTCTTTTTATTCAAGGAAATCAAAACACCAATAACACACCAATACCACCAACAATGGCTCAAGGCTCAAGAGGGCCGAATCTAGGGTTTTTAGTGACTTGGGAGTGAAAGAGGCTGAGGATGGGCGACCCTAGCCTCCTCATTCTGTTTCATACTCGATTTTTAGGTTTTGAAACCATCAGGCCCGACTCATGCTGTGAGATCTTATGTCTCACGTCGTGAGGTTTGAGAATACGAGTCAAACGGTCAATGGTCCTACTCACGTCATGACCACTATGGCTCACATCGTGATCTTCTTCTAAATGCAAAAAATTAATATTTTTAGTGCCTCAGGATTCGGATGCTACACGGACATTCTTACTAAACCACTAGCTCGAACCAAGTTCATAAAATCAGTTTAGCATTCTATAGTATATATATATATAATTGTAGCCCAAAATCGTTAGCCCAATGTAATATTATGATCTGTTTCGGACATGAGAAAGTGTGAAAATGGCATCAAACCAATCAACTAGCGATGGGTATTAATTCATTCATCAATTGCGCATAGAAAAACGAAACGTCTATTGGCACATTGAAACACGTTGCAGTGATGCTGTTGATTGGAGAAATCGATGCCTCGATGCTTATAATCTGTTGCTCTTAAAATTTGATAAATAAAAAGTAACCGATAACTAATTTTAAGATTTTCTGATTCTTTGAAATCCATATTCTGCTTTGAGTGCTTTCGATTTCTTAGTTATCAGTCAATTACGTACCTGATTTCTCTAATTTTTGGTTTCTAATCCTCTAGTTTCTAGTTTTTCAAGTTTCGATTTGTGATTCTTTAATTTGGTCCTATGGTTCAGTTATAGCCTTCTAGGTTAGGAGATATATTGTCTGAATCCGAGATTTATGTTTTATTTCTATTATTCTGATTTCTTTTCTTTGATCTCGTTCTAAGTTCCAATTTCTAATTTATGTTCATGTTTAGTGTAATTTCCGATTAATAGTAATTGACTATTTTTGTTATTGTTTCAGAAATTGGGGCGTTTCTTGTTGGTGTTGCAACATATTTCTGTTCGAAATCTATTTTTTAGGTTTGAATTTTTATTTAGCTTTGATTCTTTTTAAAAATATGATTTTTTGTGGTTCCTTTTTAAACTTTTTTGTTATGTTTCTATTGAACTCCATTATTTTGACTATTTGGACTTCTAAAGGCAACATAAGTGCAGATATTTCATTCTTGCTATTAGATAGTATGTAACACCCAAAAAATCACGCCAAATTAAAACTTTTTCAACTCACTTAAAAACCATTTAATCATTACATAATTTGTTTTCAAAATAATAATTATCAGAGTATCCCAGTTTCCAATCATAAAACATAGAAGCAGGAGGAGCGGTATGATCAGGCCTTCGCCTTCCCTTGATCACCAGAAGTACCTAAAACAACAAACTGAAACTGTAAGTCCGAAGCTTAGTGAGCTACCCCAAAATACCAATTCCATACCAATATAACCATAACATATCACAAATAGAGAACAACATGCATAATGAGCCTTCAGCCTGACTGCACTGCCTCGCAGGGCCTACAACCTATCTGGACCGCTCCCGAGCCTTCGGCATGACTGGACTGCCTCGTAGGGCCTACATCCTATCCGGACCGCTCACCGGGCATGTTGGCCTACAACACAAAGCAGGACCGCCTCAACCCAACCCCTAATCAAACAAACATGTGCACATATATATCATACGCTAGATCATATCATATAATAGTCAACCGATCTAACATATCACAAATCATAGCAACATCCTAAAGACTGAAATACAGACCTAACCGGTCACTAACATATCATAATTCTATAATCAGGACACTGACCTAACCAGGTCACTAACATAAGCATAACGTCATCCTAACTACCAGGATGTAAACCAATAACATAATCATGCCATAATCTGGATAAAATCATAAAGGGCCGACCTTGGTGCCTTAGATCATATTGATATAGTGAGGATAACTCACCTCGCAACTATCGACTCGTAAGATAAGCTCAAACTCTCGGACCACTGCCACTAACTCCACCACCTATATTCATTGTAAACCATACTTGTAAATTTCCAATCCCCCAGAGTGTCCCCAGAAGTCAATTGGTCAACCCTTAGTCAAAGTCAAAGTCAACTGTCAAGGTCAACAGTCCGCTGAGGTGAACAACATCGGGTAGTGCTCCTGCATCTCTGCCTCCGGCTCCCACGTCCACTCGGATCCCCTTTGATGTTCCCACTGCACCTTCACCAAAGGTATCTCCTTGTTATGCAAAATTTTCTTCTTCATTTCCAGAATGGCCACAGACCTCTCCACATAATTCAGGCGCTCATCGACCTGAATATCATCCAACGACACCACTGCCTCCTGATCCATAATGCACTTTTGCAACTGAGAAACATGGAAAGTGTTGTGAATCCGGCTAAGCTCCTCCGGTAGCTCCAGCCTATATGCCACCTTGCCAACCCTGACAGTGATCCTGAACGGCCCAATGTAACGGGGACCCAATTTCTCCCTCTTCCTGAAGAGGATTACACCCTTCCAGGGTGATACCTTCAAGAGTACCATATCACCCACCCGAAACTCTAACTCAGATCAGCGTATGTCGGCGTAACTCTTCTGCCGACTCTGAGTGGTCTGCAATCGCTGCCTAATCTGTTGAATCTTCTCGGTAGTTTGCAGAACTACCTCCGTCTGTCCCATCACCCTGTGCCCGACCTCACCCCAACAAATCGGGGTGCGATGTCTCCGCCCATATAACAGCTCGAAAGGTGGGGCACCAATGTTGGAATGATAGTTGTTGTTGTAGGCGAAATCTGCAAGCGGTAGGTGGGAATCCCAGCTCTCACCGAAGTCAACAACACACACCATTAACATATCCTCAATGGTCTTAATGGTCCGCTCACTCTGACCGTCAGACTGCGGATGAAAAGCGGTGGTAGAGTGCAAACATGTGCCCAGTTCCTCATGGAACTTCCGCCAGAAACGAGAAGTAAATCTAACATCCCGGTAGGAAAAATGGACACTGGAACCCCATAGCGAGCGACGATCTCGCGAACATACACGTCGGCCAATTTCTCGGCCGAGGAACTCTCCCGTATAGCCAAGAAATGGGCACTCTTGGTCAATCGATCCACGATGACCCATATAACATCACACCCTTTCGCCATCCTCGGCAGTTTGGTGATGAAATCCATCATGATCTGCTCTCATTTCCACATGGAAATTAGGGGCTGCAACATACCATGCGACCTCTGATGCTCAGCCTTAACCATCTTATAGGTCAAGCACCTGTCGACATACCAAGCGATTTCTCGCTTCATACATGGCCACCAATAATTCAAACTCAAGTCTCTGTACATCTTGGTATCCCCTAGGTGAATAGAGAAATGAGACTTATGAGCCTCCTCCATAACTGTATGTCTGACCCCATCAGACATCGGAACCCATACCCGACCGCATCGGGTCAATAATCCTCGACTATCTTGCACAACTGGTTGTTCTCACCCTGATCCTCTCCAGCTTCCAATTCTCAGGTCGCATGCCCTCAACCTGAGCATCTCTGATCAAACTCACAAGCGGAGAATCCACCGCTATCCTCATACATATCGTTGGGGTGGATGACCCAACTGACTTGCGGCTCAAGGCGTACGCCACTACATTTGCTTTTCTAGGGGTGGTAAAGGATATCATAATCATAGTCCTTGACTACATCCAGCCACCTGCGCTGCCTCATATTCAGGTTCAACTGATCCATGATGTGTCTCAAGCTCTTGTGATCCGTGTATATGGTACAACGGACCCCATAAAGGTAATGTCTCCATATCTTGAGAGCGAACACCACCGCTCCTAGCTCTAAATCATGCGTAAGGTATCTCGTCTCATGCGGCTTCAACTGCCGCGATGCGTAGGCTATCACCCGTCCTCTCTACATGAGGACCGCCCCAAACCTATGATGCATGCATCATAGAACACTACAAAATCCTCAACTCCCTCTAGGAGAGTCAAAACTAGAGCCTCACACAAATGCTGACAGAGGGTCTCAAACGCCCTCTGCTGCTCAGGGCCCCACCGGCAATCCACCCCCTTCCTCGTCAGACAAGTGAGAGTACTACAATCTTGGAGAAATCTCGAATAAATCTCCGGTAGTACCCTGCTAATCCAGAAAACTCCTGATATCCGAGGGAGATCTCGACACCTCCCACAACATAACTGCCTCGATCTTAGCCGGGTTGACCAAAATCCCCTCCTAATTAACGAGATGTCCTAGGAACTGGACCTCTCGCAACCAAAACTCACACTTTAAGAACTTAGCATACAATCGTTCTCGTCTCAGAACTCCCAACAACTCCCTGAGGTGCTCCTCGTGTTGCTCTCGGGTCTTGGAATATACCAAGATATCATCAATAAACACTATGACCGAGTGATCAAGCATCGGTCTGCAAACCCGATTCATCAGGTCCATAAATACTGCTAGCGCATTGGTGAGCCCAAATGGCATCACTACGAACTCGTAATGACCATAACGAGTCCGAAACACGGTCTTCTCCATGTCCTCCTCTCTGACTTGGATCTGATGATACCCTGACCTCAAATCTATCTTGGAGAACCATCATGGACCATGTAACTGATCAAAGAGGTCATCTATCCTCAGGAGTGGATAACGGTTCTTCACCGTCAACTTTCTCAACTCCCTATAATCAATGCACATCCGGTACGATCCGTCCTTCTTCCTGATGAAGAGGATTGGTGCTCCCCATGGAGAACTGCTAGGTCGAATGAACTGCTTGCCCAGCAGTTCCTGCTGCTGTGAAGACAGCTCCTGCATCTCAGGTGGCGCCAACCGGTACGACGCCTTGGTGATAGGGGCTGCACCAGGAACCAGGTCGATTCGAAACTCAACCTGCCTCTTCGGAGGTATCCCTGGCAACTCCTCCGGAAACACATCTGTAAACTCCCTGACTACTGGAACCTCTGAAACTGAAATCTGATCCCTGGCTCACGTGTCCACCACCTATGCCAGAAAACCCACACACCTGTGCTGAATATATTGTCGAGCCCTAGCAGCTGAACAGAACCCTGATCCCAGTCTTGTGTCCTCGCCATATATAATCAGTTCTCCCCCACTTAGGGTTCGAACTACCACTCGCTGGCCCTCGTAACCTATCATGGCACCAAATTAACTAAGCCAGTCCATCCCCACAATCACGCATACTTCCCCCATGGGAATTGAGATCAAATCTATCGGAAAGGACACTCCGAAGATCTCCAACTCGCATCCTTGGTAGACTGAAGAAGTAGAAACTTCGTGTTCATTGGCGATAGAGACTCGCAATGGATACTCTAGCTCGCCCACTGGCACACTGAACTCCCTACTAAATGTCTGAGATACGAAAGACTGACTCGCCCCCGAGACAAAGAAAACCAATGCAGGCAATGAGTTCACTAAAAACGTACCTAAAAACAGGTACAACAGATAAGTATAACACATATATAATAAATGAGATAAAGAATATAAACATACCAACAACCACATCCGGTGCTGCCCTGGCCTCCCCGGCTATAAGCTGGAAGGCACGCCCCTGAGCCTTCGGTGGCTCCGCCTTAACTGGCCTCCCATCCCCAATCCTATATGTAGCCGGTGCTGGAACCTGCGCTGGTCTGGCTGTGAGTTGTGGACAATTGGTCTTCACGTGACCAACCTGATGACAATGATAACATATCCTCATATCTAATGTAGGGGTGCACTAGCGATAGTCCCTAGCATAGTGCCCCTCCTTGCCACACTTGTGGCACCCACTACTCGCTTGAAAAACTCCAGAATGACTCTTGCCACACTTTACACAAGTGCGGCTCTGCTGACCCCCGGTCCTAGAATCAGCGGTCTTAGACCGCTTCGACGCCGGCTGAGATTGTGTCGGGGCCTGACGCTGCTCCTTCAATTGCAGCTCAATCTCCAACTCACGCCGCCTAGAGGCCTCCTGTAGATCTAGAAGAGTATCACATCACTGCGTGGCAACAAACTGACGGATGTCCGTCTTGAGCATGCTTGGATAACGAGTCATCTGAGCCTGCTCAGAAGCAAGCTCTGGGTAGAACATCGTCCTCTCGATGAACATGCGGGTGATCTCTGACACCGACTCCCCATCTTTATTCAAACTCAAAAACTCCTATGACAATCGTTCCCGCTCAACCTGTGGAATGTATCGGCGCGGAAGATATCCCTGAACTGCTCCCAAGTAACAGCAACTCTCTGATCATCAGTGTACGACCCGGTCGTCAATCTCCACTAGTCATTGGTTGTGACATCCCCATTTTCACGGCCAGAAAAGACCGATTTTTGTTTATGCTTTATAAAAATCAGAGTACCTCTTTTAATATAAATGTTGCGGAATTTCCCAGTAAAACATGATAAATACGTTATCAAGGCATTTCCGAAGAAAAGTATTTTTTATTCATTTTAAAACATTTGGGATGTCATCGTCAATACAGAAACATAAGCATAAACAGAACTTACATACATTATCACTAGTTATTTTTGTATCTCCTTAGTTTCTCGGTGTAATGACTTCATATCAACACCTATGATATAAATAAACTGAGTGGGTCAGGTTGGGAAACATGGTGAGTACATAGGGTTTTCAACCCACAATAATATTATTATGTTTAATCATCAAACAGTTAACCCAATTACCCATCCCCATTATCTTCTTTACTCTTAAGGATCTACCCTAAGAATCAGCTATTTCTCATTCATTCATTCCTAAGGATTATCCTAAGGAATAGGTACGAAGTCCATCGTTGTCAATGACACAACTGTCAAGCACAACTGCTAGTTCTATCACTTAGGTGTAGCTGCCATAATTGTGACATTCTCTATGAGGCGCAGCTGCCGGTATTTTCCTTCGAGCACAACTTCTAGGGTTATGTCGTTTATTAACAGTATCGTTTTTGAGAGTCCACTCGCAATACATGTCAATGAGTTTTTAGAGTACACCGGTGAACACATCGTTCACAACACCCACAGGTTGCGAGCCTACTAGTGTTCCATTAGACTATCTAGAATAGTCCGTGGTTGTCATCCATACTCTGCTAGATGACGGGGCCAACATTTGGGAATAAGGCTTCTCACATTGTCCACCTCTCACCCTTACCTCATGGTCTATATCACCTCTCAACTCATCATCCAACACATATTTCATCTACCCATGTTTTACCCAACATATTATGTAGATATAAATACATATACAGGTTAAATCATATAAAACTTGTATAAAATCGTTCATCCAACATAAATAGCAAGTGTACAGATAATATGCACACATAACACGTAGTTTATATAAAATACTTCATGTCTATGTGTAAGATGAAAGGGACCATGTACTCACCTGAGAAGGTGGTGACTCAACACTCGGACAACACTTCGTTACTCTTAACACAATTTTCCTTGGACAAAACCTAGTATCATTACCACTAGAGTTTAGTCTAATATTCACCGAGACTAATTAATAGTCTTGCTATTATTACTATTATATAAGCGTTACACAATACTTATATAACTCATAATAAGATCCCAAATACTTATTATAATGTCCTAATAACATTACTATATTAAAACATAAGATATACTAACGATAGGGTAGGCGTAGCTCACTTACAGCGGGTTTTTCGCAAAACCGGGCTTCGCTGGAGCAGCGTTCCCGAGCCGAAAATCTTCTGGAGCTCCGAGGCTCACCTCTAGCACTTGGAGGTTGCTAGGGATTGGGGAGGAGAGGTTTGGAATATTGAGAGAGAAAGAAGTGTGAAGGTGTGAGTTTTGGGAGTGATTTACGCCTCTATTTATATGCTGAGTTCGGTGCGAACGCAGCACGTTCGCGAACACAGTGTTTTCCCTACACGAATGCAGCGCGTTCGTTGCCACATGTCTCCATCTTGTTCCAAGACGTGGGGAAGAAGGTGTGGCCTAGATTGTGCCACGTGTCACTCGCAGATTACCCCAAAAACTAATTATCTTCTAAAATCCGTAACTTTTGCATACGAGCTCAGTTTTTGACGTTCTTTATATCCACGCGTAGGTAAAAAAAAGATCTACAACTTCCACTTTGAATCTGTCGGCTAATTCTTGACCGATCTTAAATTTAACAATAGGAGCAGATTAGACTGTTAAAAGACCGCGAAAAATTCGTAACTCCTTCATACAGACTCCATTTTTGTCTGTCTTTTTACCGTTGAGTTCCTATTAATGAGATCTACAACTCTCATTTAGGTTGCGTAAGCCAAAAATCGCTCGAACTAAAATTCGAGTTTCGGGTCGTGCACTACTATGCCAAATCTTAGAAAATTCATAACTTCCTCGTACGAAGTCAGATTTGGGCGTTCTTTTTTTTGTATGTTATCGGTTTAACGTATACTACAAATTTTTTTTAGATTACTAAGGATAGAAAGTCCTCTATCGTAAATTTACTTTTTACGTCTTCGCGGTGTTGTGCCGGTTTTGCCGTTAAACTTCAAAGGGTCATAACTTCTTCGTTATAACTCGGATTTCGGCGTTCTTTATATGTACGGAATCCTTGAGACATATTCTACAACTTGGTTAAGATTATTTATTGTAAATAATATTTTTTCGAAAAGTCATTTTCCACCCCTATTATCTCTAAATTAACTTGCCCCGATCTACGGTCGTTACATTGGCCCTCAACCTAAGCAGGTTCAGAGCACACCTGACCTTCTAGTCAGTAGGATACGAGCAAGTAAAGAAACACCCCTCCACATCCGAAATCCACCTCATAACCTTGATGGGGTCTTGAGTCCCATCAAAATTAGGGAGCTTCATGTTACCGAAGTCCCTGTACTGGAAGCCCCGTGTGGCTCCTACTCTTCCCCCTGCCGCTAATACAGCCGATGTGGCTGCAGCAGTAGCCATCTCCGCAAGGGTTGTGTATCTCTCGTCGAAGTACTCCATGGCCGACTCGTTGACTTCCCCTTGCAACTCGCCAAGTTCATATATGTCCAACAGTTGGGAAGACCCCATCCGACTCGTCGAGTTCACGACAATCTTCATCGGACTCGCTGAGTCCCTTCATTCCTTCATCCATACAAATGCTTTTTAAGCCATGCAAAGACTCCATATTGTAGATATAGCTTCCCAAGGCATGCTTATCACGTAAAGTTGCAAACTTTACGTGCATGCAAAGCTCTAAAGCCTCAAAATGACAAAACTAAGCTTGCAAAGAAGTCTTGCACTTGAGGGAAGGCTCATTCTTGCCAAAATTGATAACTTTATGGATCTAGAGGCAAAAGGGAGTCCAGATCTGAAGTTGCAACTTCAGGTCTTGACTCAAACACAAGAAACCTTTCCTAAAACCCACCCAAAAGAGATTAAAGATGAAATGAGCCAAGGAGACAACCTAATACCTTCAAGAGAGTGCCAACTGAAGTAGATCTTTCCTACCCATGAGTTCCTAGCTTCAATTTACTTGTTTCCCCAAGTGTTTCCTCACCAAGATCCCTCTTCCAAGCTTTAACACACCAAAGAAACACACACACACGATTTTGGGTTTAAGGGTGTCAATGAGCTGTAAAGGGGAGGCTGGGGGAGGCCAAGGATCCTTTAAATAGGGTGCAATACCCCATAATTCGAGGTTTCATCTGCTAGCTCCTACTCGTCGAGTCTCTTCTTAGACTCGGCGAGTAGGTCACTAAAACACGTGGACCAACCCACTGCTACTCGATGAGTAGGGCAACCAACTCGTCGAGGAGACCTTGAAATCAAGAAAATTCTTATATAAATCAATACATGAGAATCGGGGCGTTACATAGTAGTTTTGAAAGATGGAGTAAATTACATGAAAGGACCGTATAGTTTAGGTTAATTTGCGCATTTGGTCCCTAACTTATTTTTTTAACTCAGAAGGTCCCTACTGTTTGTTTTTGTTATGCGCTTGGTCCCTATCTTATCTAATAAGACTATTTTTCCTTGTATTTTTTAATTTATTTAAATAAACACACCCCCAACCCCACTCTCCTCACCTTACCTTACCAACCTCATCGTCTTTTCCTATTTAAATAATAGTCTTTTTAGGTAAGACATGGGCCAAGCACATAACAAAAACAAACAGTAAGGACCAAGTGCGTAACAAAAACGAATAGTAGGGACCTTCCGAGTTAAAAAAATAAGTTAGGGACCAAGTGTGCAAATTACCCCAAATCATAGGGACCATTCGTGTAATTTACTTTAAAAAATGATTTCCTATTTCTAATTTTATTATTCATTTTCCAGATCACTTGACAATTGGAATCTTGAAAGTGGAAACAAAAACAAAAACATTGTTTAGGATAGAAAACAAAAAGAACAAGAAGAGGCTAATCATCTAAAAGCGACGTTGAACAAATATTTTGTTAGAAAAATGTTGTTTAAATTCCGAGTCTAACTTGACAAATGGTGAAGAATCTCATATTGATGGAATATGTTTATTTATTGAGTTACAATTTTTTGCATAAATTTTGCCTAATGAAGCTAACAAAGGTGAAAGTTCTTGAACATCTATTTAAATAATGGAGTATGCAAGAAGCATTGGGTGATTTTAAGTATCGAAAGTGATTTTTCATAAGATATTTATTATTGTAAAATAAAGGATGTTTTTGCTTGAATAAACGTAGGAAGGCATTGTGTTAGGCGGTTTTCAGATTTTATAGGTTTTGTTTGTACTACTTGATTGATTATAAAAGGTGGTGCATATCTGTCGTATATTTTTTTATATAGGTCATGCAATACATATATAAGGGCATAAAGTTCTTATCTCGCCTTAGGTATTTATATACAATGGCCCTGGATCGAACACATCTCTAGAACTACTTAGAGATTTGGGGGTGATTGTTGGAATCCTAAGTCGTGGATACCAAATACTTGAGAACAAGCAAACTAGTTTATGGCAAGTCGTTCAGTAGCTTGTTTCCTAATTCTAAGTTACAAGTCGGTAATTACGATTATATATACATTGTCAAGAATCGAGTTATAATCAATAGAGAGACATTGTAAACACTGTGAGTTTTGAGTAATTTTCTTATAATAATCAAAGAGCTATTTTGGTTAATTTAATTGTGTTTACATTCTAATATTGAATTATCGAGTACTCTATCTGAGTAACACCATCACCTTTGTTATTTTATTTCATGGATGTTGACAAGTGACAATTGGAGTTCTAGTAGTACTAGAATCACTTAAGTTAATTTTCTCAATAATATTGTTCACATAATGGGTTTGACTTAACATAACTCTATTTTGTGTTTGTGTGATCTTGACTCCAAGAATCACTTATACAGTTATACATGACCCAATATATTTCATATAAAACCTGCTTTTCAACATATTTCTAGTTGGTTTTACCAGCTTTTCATTGCTTCTAATGATAAGCATCTCATATACATATAAACATAGTATAACATGATGGGTTTGAGCCATAAGAACTTTCCTATGTGCACATGCAAACCCTAATGCTTGGATCTAGGTTTCTCTAATTGAACATGCAATGTATCCAGGGCTTACAATTCTAGATCTAGTGTAAACAATTGAATCATATAATATGAAATCAGATCTAAAAGAATACCATGAGTTGTTTGCTTGAAACTTCTTGTTCTTGGAGCTTAGAGTCACAATTGTCACTCCTCTAATGGCTTACAAACACCAACTAGCAAGAGGATGATCTTGAGAGAAAGAGGATGTGAGAAATCGTCTATAGGTTTCTTCCTTGCAAGAGTATGGCCGATTTCCCTCACCTAAGGGGTCTATTTATACTATGAGATACTAGGGTTACACCCTTAACCCTAATTGAATAACTTAGGCCCTAAGCAATCCAAAGATCCTCCTAGATATGAGGCTTGGACAATTTTAAGGTAGCCTAAACCTAAAATCCGTCCACCCTAATATCCATAAGGATACATAGCCCAAAACACAACTATCACACATTTGACAGTTTATGCCCATTTATTCAATTAACCTCTTTAAGTCACCAAATTAATTCTCAATTAATATATGACTTATATCAATCAAATAACATTATTATTCCTTTAATATATTACTCTCATAATATATTAACAATAATATCTCTTCTCTCTTTACAAATCATCCTGTCAAGTTGCTATGGTGAAGGCAACCCAAAAGGACCATGCACAACCGGGTCAAGTACTTACCAAATATAGTTACAGCCTTAGACACTAATCCAACATAACATACTAGCCATGTCTTTGACATCAACAAAATTCTCACATTCATTGATTTTGAAACCATAATCTAGCATGACATTGTCAAACTTTTGATTCCATTGTTTTAGTTGTTGATTTAATCTATGCAATGAATTAACAAGTTTGCAAACTTTCTTCTTTTCCCAGGACAATAAAACCCCCATGTTGCTCTATGTAAATCTCTTTTTCTAAGTCATTTTTTAGAAAATCTGTTTTAACATCCAGTTGGTGCACTTCCAAATTTATTAAGGCCGCAATGACAAGTAACATCCTAATAGAGGTTAATAGTGTTACCGGAGAATAAGTATCAAAACAATACAAACCTTCCCATTATCTATAACCTTTTATCACTAATCTTGGTTTATATTTATTTATGGTGTCATCTTATTGAAGATCCATCGATAGCTTGGTGGTTTATTACCCGGAGGAAGATCTAGTAGCTCAAAAGTGTGGTTTTTCACGATATATTTTATCTCACTCTTAATGAACTCTTTCCATTAGGTTCATTATGAGAAAGCAATTGCCTCTCAATAGGTTTTAGTTATAAGTAAGACAGAAAGAGTTTACATAGATGCGAGCTTTTTGACTGGAACATCTTCAAGTCCTAATTAGGTTTTGCATTTTGTATTAATGGAGTTGCTATTAGACGGAAGACTTTAAAGAAAAGCAGCGTTCTCAATACAATTGCAAAAGTTAAGTACATATCGTCATATGTTACAACCAAGGAAGCTGCTTGAATCAAGAAGTTAATTGCAAAGTTGAGAGAGATTGCCAATGTCTCGAATCCTATTGAAATGTATTATGATGGTACTACTATGATTTCTCATGTAAAGTAGTCGTTGTCATACCAAGACTAAAAAATGCTCGAAAATACCATTTCATTAATAAGATTATTTATAAGTGTGATGTCAATATATGCAAAGTCCCTACCGAGGATAACATTGTTGACCCATTGGCTAAGCCATTCTCTTGGGTTTTTAGGAGGTTCACATGCGTAGTATATGAATGAGATTTCTAGCATAGTGGAACTATTACAAACTGATTAAGAGGTGATTGCAACATCGAACATTATAAAAATATATTTTGATTCAATTGTTAAGTGAAAGTTCTATTTTTTTTACACTCTTTTGGCATGTTTGGGTATCCAGGAACCGCTGTGATAGTTGGAATCTTCCATAGCCATTGCTTTTCATGGGAATTACGGATAAATTAAAGGTATTTACAAGGATCCGTTTATGTTCTTGTGGTGAATATAGGAAATGGTTATACTATATTCATACTATTTGTTAGGTGTAAATGTTAGATTGATCCACCCATGAAATTACTCTAAGGATTGGCATCATAAGTGTCATCAACCAATTTCTCTATGGTGTCCTTAAACCAGAAACACTTATGACCTCAACCTATAAATGTTGTGCTTTAAAATATTCTAAAACCACCTTTAACAATGTGGTTATACAAGTTATTGTTATGGGCGATAGGATCCATGTGACAAGATGTAAGTAAGTTTAGATGGGATTTGTCCCATCGCTGAGATATCTGTAGGCCCTCTATTTTTATTTTTTTTTGAAATTGAACAAACACATAGCTATGCTTAAGTATGATGACGTTTGTCATTGTGGTTTAATACGGATCGAGAAACATAACTTATGATAGAGAAAGGTGATATGATCCATGTCTTATGCTCAATATAGGACATCACATATAATGGGAAATATGATGATTAAGTATATTTTTACCTCAAATCTGTTTAGTGTTGTAATGCCATTGTAAGATTAGCATTCATTTGGCTTGGGGAGCAAGGACGCATCCATAAACGCCACACCTAGTTTGTTTCATCACAAGCAGGGGCAGCGCATGAAGACTATAATTAGGGGGGCCGAAAGAAAATTTTCAAAACAAAAAACAAGTTTAACAAATATAGTTTTTAATACAAATTTCTAACCATGCTAATGATTTCTTTATTTTGTTTGTTTGTTTTATAGTTTCTTATACATTAGGATTTTTACTTACATGTATGGCATAGTGTTATAGTGTTATATATACAGATCTTAGACCATGCGGTGTGCCTCTTACCACATACCGCGATATAGTGTGACATGTGGTAACCGCACCAACCCTCAAACAAAATTGTGGTGTGCATAGAGTGTGTTACAATTTTACCACATGGGAAGAAACAGTCACTCCTTCAAATGTTGTATTTCATGCATAAATGTGTGTGTTCTGATGGATATGGTAAGGTGTGGTATGACACTCATCAATTTTGTGGGTAAAACAAAAAAATAATGTGACATTAGAAAAGTGTGGTGAGTGTGGTATGACACTAACCAGCCTTAATAATTACTTTAGTGTTTGCATGGCATATATAAAATTAATAAATATGTTTTTATTATGAATTTCTAATTATACTAAGTTACTAACAATTTTTTTATAAATTCTAACTATACTAAATAGCAATAACAAGAAATAAAAGTTTCTATTTATTTAACAAAGTAATAGTAGTTATTTGTACATTGGCAGCTTCTAGACTCAAAAGTCTATATCGTATCTTTTGTATAGATATATTCACAACAGTAATCAAGGTATAAACAATCATATTTATGAGTATGAGAGAGAGAGAGAGAGAGAGAGAGAGAGAGATATAGGGAATGCGTACAACTCAATTGTTACGCTCGTGGTAAGGAAACATAAGAGGAAAGGGGCAGCGGCGAACAGAAGGCACGGCGGAGGTTAGAGGCAAGAGTGACCCGTTAGGAGGCGAACAACTTGCTGCGGTTTCCGGTCAGATTTAAGATTTCTTCTTTTGACAGCGACGTTTTCTTTTGGGCAGCTTTGAGATATCTTTTTCTGGTGGTTGGAATAAGTTTTTTTGGTTTACTGTTTTTATAAACTCAAAACATTGAGTTAAAAAAGTTGTAAATTAGATTAAGATCATTTGTTTTTATATAGTTTGAGCGTAACTTCTTCGTTGATTTGGTTTCCTAACGAATGAAGATTGGTTTTGATTTTTTTCAGTGATTTGCGGACATTTTAGTTGATTGTAGTGAATTGCGGACATTTTAGTTGATTGTCTATCTAGTCTCTTAAAATAAAATTATAAGTTATATTACATAATTATAGTAAGCTCATTAGTAATATTAATGATTTTTGGTAAGCGAACTGTATACATATAGGTATTATCAACCTCAAAACCGGGGAGGCCATGACCCCTCCTGGCCTCTAAGAGCCTCCACCACTAATCACAAGGCTATTATTGTAGCACAAATGGGAGATTCTTGGAATATATCCATACAACATAACAAAATGATGTTCCTGCATGCAAAAATCATCTGAACTTATTTGGTCGAACACTATGGAAAGTAGTAAACCTTTAGATTGGATCGATCTCAACACCACTATGACACTTATAATGGTTGTGAGGAACAAGTGATCAAAGGTTGCAAGTGATGTGCACCGGAAACAAACTAGGCTAGTTGGGACCAGCATGAACCACATCCTCTTTACACAATGCACAACACAGTTTGAGCATATGATGCCAAAGGCAGTCTAGAACACAGATTGTCTCCTATAGGAAATTTTTTGCCTCTATAATATATATTGGTGTGTGAATTTTGCAAAATCTTAAACACAAAAAAACGTCATAATTCCTCAATAGTTTCTGCTATATTAACAAGAAAACCAAATTCTTAATATTGTTAATAGCTTCGTCCCCAGTACGTCCATTTCTTGGCAGGTTTTCCTGACGCAAAGCACAATGTACCTGTCACAAAAATTAAGTCACATAGATATTCCAAGACAGGATAGAAAAGAACGTGTTGTCCTGTGTTTGATGTGTATGATGTGTATCAGACGACTGAGACTGAAATTGATTGATGTAAGTAGGATAAAAAGTCACATCAAAAAAAGTAAAACAAGGACTCGCTCGTCTCTTGTATGTGCAAAAGACGTAGATACTGTTATCGTCATTATTGAAAATAGCCCAAGAAATTTTTTTCAAGAAATTGCAATCAAATAATACCTTTGGGCAGCTCGGGCTGCTCAAATGGAGAACAAAGTGTCTTAGCTGCTCCTGTCTCCCCTTTTGTCTTTGTTTTCACATCTTTCTCGACTTCCTGAAACATTTTAAATCCTTATTAGATTTAAAATGTAATCTAATAATAATTAGCACAGTAATAATAATAAATAGACATGAACCACCAAGATATGACTGAAATGTTGTCTTTTTGTCTTTTTCTACACATCACAAATATTGTTTCAAATTTGTAGTTTTTCTGTGACACCTCTACATGTACTATCGATAATATTATAATTCCATTTCTTGTATTGTTTTTTTTTATTCAGGAAGCATGTCTTTTAAGTTGTATAGGTATTTTGTTTGTAAATTTATAATGATAAAGAATATAAATTAATTACCTCTTCATCACACCATGGAGCCAAAATCAATTTCTTTTGGGCTAATGCAACGATAAACTCATCCCAAGTTTTTATAACTTGAACACAAGCATCTCGTTTTTGCTTAGCGACTTCAAACATGTTTTGTTGAACATCATCCAACAAACCCTTTACTTTATCAACCAAATCATCCATTGGAATATCAATTTTTTTTCCATTGTCACGACGAGCCACACACACCTGAAAAGTGAAAACAAACACATTATTTTATCGTAATTAGTGCAACTTTTTATTTACAAAAGTAATAAAAAGCTAATTAAAACTCGGATAATATATCTTCTAGATATAATGAAAACCAAAAATTAAACACTTTGGTCCTGTTAATACCTGATTTTTAGCAATGTCCCTGGGTCCAATTTCAATCCTCAAAGGAACACCTTTCATTTCCCAATGAGCATACTTCCAACCTGGTTTATAATTCTCCCTTAAGTCAGCTTCAGCACGAATTCCTACATCACATAAAGCTTTCACAGTCTCCAAACTTGCATTCACTAATGCATCAACGTCGGCATCACTGTAAGGCAAATGAATCACAATCACTTGTACTCCCGCAACTTTAGGAGGCAACACCAGTCCTTTATCATCACCATGAACCATCACCATCACCCCTATCTGTAAAAAAATCTTACGTTTTTAGCAATGTCATCTAAATACAAAGCAACTTTCGATGATATAACAAGAAAAGAGATTGAAAGTTTTTAAATTTTTTTTTTACTGTTCGAGTACTATATGCCCAAGAATTCTGCCAAACCATGGCTTTTTCTCCCTTTTCATCTTCGAATTTTATTTCAAACATTTTTGCAAAATTCTGGCCTAAGCAGTGGGAAGTCGCACCTTGTACACCACGCCCACTATGTGGAATAAACGCCTGTTCGCATTATATAAAATTATAAATAATGTAATTAGTTATATATAATGACTTGACAGGGGCAAAAACGTCATTTAACATTTTCAAAAAGTATTGTCGGTAAGTAAGTACCTCAACACTGGTGGTATAAAGTCCACCGGCAAACTTCTCCATCTCACTTTTTTTCCCTTTCACCACAGGCACAGCTAAGTACTCTTCGTATAGCCGTCTATACAGTTCAAGAATTTCAACAACCTAAAAATAAATACATCATTAAACTATTTTATCAATCAACAAGTATACTGATATTGATACGATAGTTTTTTTTTATATATTTATTAACCTAATTTACCAATATCAGTGTATAATAATAGTATAATACACTAAAGCACAACGTACTTTCACCAATTTAAGGATATAAACAACTAGATTATTTATAGTATAGTTTACTATTGCTATCGTGATTTTAAGTTAAAATCACGATAGCAATATAAAAATACAATAAAGCACAACAAAGATAGTTATTAATTCCTTAAATTAATAATCATACCTCAGTGTCTGCCTCCTCCTTTGTTGCAAAGGCAGTGTGCCCTTCTTGCCAAAGAAACTCACGACTCCTAGAATAACAACAGAAAGTTTATTATCATTTTCATGAAAGGGAAAATCAAGATCAAAAGAAAAAAAAAGAAAAAAAAATCATGCAATGTGATGAATTATGAATAAGAAAGCTACCTGATGAATGGAGTAGGATTACTAAATTCCCATCGAACAACATTACACCATTGGTTAAGTTTCAAGGGTAAGTCACGGTGTCCCCTGATCCATTTTGAGAAATACGGATACATCACTGTTTCACTTGTTGGTCTAATTGCAATTGGAATTTCCAATTCAGAGTCCCCTGATCTTGTCACCCATGCAACCTGAAAGCAAAATAAGGAGGGCATTCATGTCTTTTTTGGCAAAACAAAATGAAAACGAGATCAATTATAGTGTTGATAAAGATAGTGAGATACGATACATATATATATACCTCAGGAGCAAAACCCTGTATGTGATCCTTCTCTTTTTGTAGAACGTTGTTGGATACAAAAAGTGGGAAGTAACAAGTTTTAATCTTCATCTTCTTGATTTCTGCATGTATGTCTGCAATGAATAAAGATAGATGTATTCAATAAACATAAGAGCTAAAACTGTATTATTAAATTAACAAATAGTTATGCTTACTTGCATTATCTCCCAAATAGACATTGCCCATGGTCGGAGGATATAACAGCCAGATATATTATAATATTCTATCATTTCACCATTTGTAACAACCTACACGACCCAATTACCCAAAAAGATTTAAAAAAAAAAGTTAGAGAAATACTCGTATTATATAGGCATCATGTCAATAATTACAAAACAATAGGAATGTCATGTAATTAATTATACCTCAGAATACCATTCACCAAAGTTGCCATCTTTAGTATTAGTAAGACCTAGACCAGTCTCCTTCTTCCTTCCCTCTGCAATCACAAATTTAATTTATCACAAAATTAGATATGGAATATAACAAATTTACGTTCAAGAATCTACATGTTTAATTATGTGAAATACATTAACTATAAGGAATATTTCTCATTGAAAAATATATAATGCGATAATTATAGAGAATATTCATTATAATTAATATATTTCATATTTAATTAGGGCAATATTTCTCATAATTAATGCTTATTACAAAATCCCATACTTAAATAAGCAAAAGACACTGTCTTTCAGTTTTTTCTTAAAATTTTGATGATTTGACATCAATTTGAATTAAAAAATTAAATCATTTGATTTTGCATCCGTCCGTAATTTATAACTTTACACATATTTTCTAACGCAAGCAACATAGTTTGGTGTATGTCATCCATTAACATCCACTTTCTAACAAAAAAACTGTCAACTTTAACTCATAAATCAAATTTCAACAGAATCATTAGACTTTTTCATGAAAACATCTCTTTTCTTAGACCAATTAAGACTAATAAATTCATACGCATTACACCATATGTAGCGTGTATGTGTATGTGTATGTGTATGCTGAGCTCAAAGACAGAATTTAGTAATTAGTAAAAACACTCACTGCTAGGGTTTGCAGCTGCATTAGATTTGTTGGCATTAGCAGGCTTGTCTCCTTTACCACCAGCCATGTCTTTTAACTTTCAGCTGAAATAAAAATTTAAAAATTTAGAAACCAATAACAAAGAGTAAACTGAGAGAACAACAATCAAGTAACGATAGGAACTAAGTAAGAACAAGCCTGATTTTTAAAGGAAAAGGAGGGAAAAAGGAAAGAAAATCTTGCCTTTTTCTACTCTCAAGATCATACGCCTGATTAGGCTAAACGGTGTGGAGAGATTTATGCCGACGGTAATCCTACGAGGAAGGTGTTGCCGGCGGTAAACACCACTCTATGACCGCTTTTGTACCGGCGGTAATATAGCGGAGGTATCGGTATGTTTCCACCGTTTTGTTTACCGATCAAATAGAAGATATGACCTTTGTTTACCCAACGCTTGCTTCCATCGTTGAGTTATTTGAAACAAATATATATTGATTAATATGGTGATTTGTTTTTTTTTCTCTATGAATTGTTTAGTCAATATAAAAAGAGTAAATGTTATCTACGTATTTCAAGTACCTTATTTACTAACCTAAATACCAAAATAAACGTAATTTATTGAAAAAGGATAACGATTAAAAACTATAACAAATCTATGTGTTTTAAAAGTTTTTGTTTATGTAATTTTCAAATGTAATTTATATATTTATTTTTAAATGCCATGACAACCTTTTGTATAAAGTTTTAAATTAATTGTTATTGTAAATAAAAGATTATAAAGTTTGTATTTATATTAATTAATATATAAAAAAGAAAAGGAAAAAATTAATAGGTAAAAACATCATCACACCACACTCATAGGTAAAATTATGGCAAAAATATAAAAGTTTACTTGACGCCTATGTGACATACTTATTTCATAGGTAAAAACATTACGATACCATTTAGCCTTAGGAATTTTATAGGGTAAATTACACGAATCGTCCCTCGTGCAGGTGCCGAAAAGCACGTTTAGTCCCTATTTTCAAAAATTAACTCGGACGGTCCCTCGTTTGGTTTAAAGTTGCATGTTTTATCCCTAAAAGACGATTTTGTTGCAGGTTTAGTCCATACCAGATTTAAAATGACAATAATGCCCCTGTGTATTTTTTTCAATTAATCTAATATTATTTATCATTTAAAGAAGGAAATTGTGCCCACTTTCACCCATCCTCTACATCTCCCCTTTCTATTTTCTTTCAGTATTGTAGAACCCACCCGCAAAATCATATGCTTCTGGCAAGCTTCAAGATACCCATGAAGTCGATTCGATATGTACCTCAAAAGCTACCATGAAACCGAAACCTAAATCAGACACCATAGGAGCAAGGTTACCTCCTCTATATCTGATTTTGTGATGGGGGGAAGCCATCACCAGAAAGATATGAAGAACAGTCGATCTCTTTCCCTCTTCTCCGTTCTCAATGTAGAACTGTCACTCTTTCTTAATTCTTTATTCGAATAAGAGGCGAAGGTGTTATAATCAGAGGCGAAAGCGGACACTATCTCCGACGCCATGGTTATACAGGGTTGCAGATGGGTTAAAACCCGTTTTAGATCCATTCAAATCGGTACCAAGTGCCTTTCAGATATGGTCGAATTGGAATGCTGGTCTCTCTCTTTTTTATTTTGTTTATAATTATACTTGTTTATTAGAAAACAATCGATGTATGGGAAATTTTACAATCAATGATTGTCAGATTTTAACCTAGATTGATTTTTTGGATCTCTTTTACATCTAGATTTTTGGATGCACCATGTAAGGAAATCATACAAACCATAAGTCTGATTAAATGGAGAGCATACAGGGATAACTGATAAAGAAGACGGGTGCAAGGTTGAGATCGAGGAAGAAGTTGTCGGCATATGTTTAGATTGATCTCCTTCTTCACATATGTCCAGATCGATTTCTGCCTAAGGTTTCAGATCAAGGAAGAAGCCAGGTGCAAGGTTTTCAGATTGTGATTTGATTGGAGGAGGACATGGCAGTGATAGGTGGTGGTGTCAGAGGTGCTAGCGGTGATAGGTGGTGTTGGGCAATTTGTGGTAAATCCTGATTTGGGGAAACTCAAATGGTTCCATTTCCAAATTTGAAACTGGAGAGACGCAAGTATGAGATCAGAATAGGGGAAACAGGAGAAGAGAGTAAAATAGAGACTGAACTTGGTCGGTGTCTTGGAGTCGATCTCCTCTGTATGAAACCGTAGATGTCTAGGACTTTCCGAAGGAGTTGTCGGAGCATTGAAGTCGATCGTTGTGGGTGGTAACAGTAGATATGAGATGCATTGAAGAAGAAGAAGAAGAAGGGGAGGGGAGGGGGAGACGAGTGATTAAATGTACCGACCCATTTCTGTTTTTTAAATGCAATAATATTTATTTTGTATAATAAACAAATCAATAAATAATTAATAAATAACAAGTAAAGAGAAAATAAATCAAAAAATAAATAAATAAGGGTAAAATGGTCTTTTTATGTGCGGAGGGACTAAGCAAGCAAGAAAAAACAAAACAATGGACAGTCCGAATTAATTTTTGAAAATAGGGACTAAACACGCTTTCTGACATATGTACGAGGGACGATTGGTGTAATTTACCCAATTTTATATGGGTTGTAGTTTTAAAAATTATATATCATTGTTTCTCAAATATCTTTCTATTAATTTTTTTATTCATCTTGTAATATTTTTTAAATTATTAATTTTATTAAATATAATAAATATCATAATTTTAAATTAGAAAGATGATATAAGAAAAAAAAATTTAAGTAATTAAAAAAGTACAGGAATAAATAATAAGATAGTTAATTTCTCTCTAATAGAATATCTTTTAGATATTAGCTTTGCATTTATCATTAGGTTTATAATATATATTGTTTTACAAGACAATCAAATGACCATGTAACATTTTATTATTTATAGGTTTTCTTGAGCGGTTAAGATAAGGATTTTAAGCCCTTAAAAATATTAAACTATATTAAATTTAGTAACAAGTAATTTGTAATCGTTTTATTATATATAGTTTATTTTTTTTATAAAATAACGTTTGATTTCTTGTTTTATAGGGCGTGTTGTTGGTTAATTATGGGACCACTTCATAAATATGTACGATATATTATGAAATCAATTTATTATGGTAAGAATATAAATTGTTGATGGACTGATTTATAAAATATTTACTTACCATGTGGGTTGAGTTCCCGGTTTGACTCAAGATCCTCAAGATCCATTCCTTCTCTCACATTAGGGTTTATATCCATCTATAAATACATGTGATGAGGAGCAAATCAAAACACACGAAAATACACTAAGAAAATTCGTATGGTTCATTGCTGGGGGATTTTAGAGAGAGCTTTTGAGATCAACTGGAAAGCTCTTCCTAGTCTCTAAATCCGAAAATCTCAATGGAACAAGGTATGTAATCATTCTTTCATGTTTAAGTTTTCTTTTAATTAGATTCGAGATTAAAGATCTTCATATTATGCTTCCGCGTTTATGTTTTGGTTACAAAAATAACCAACAATTGGTATCAGAGCCTACTCGAATCTATTACTAGAAAGTTTTGTTTTGATTTGTTGAAGATCACTTAAATCTGCGAGTTTCAAAAGGTTTAATAGAAACTTTTGGATGAGATATGTAATTCTGATATTCGTAACATACCTGTTGTTTCTAGCTGTTGATGAAAAGACTGCATTAATTTATTTTCTTTGTTTCCATTGTGTTTTAAGTGTGTGTATTTTGAATGAGACGTGAGACCCATTATTTTCTTTATGACCTTTTAATTAAAAAGACTTATTTGAATATCTTGCAAATCAGAAAGAAAAGTGAAAGATTTATAAATTTTGTCCATTTTTTTCTCTGTCGACGGAGATGTACATGGTATGTGTATATTCATGATAATTTTTTTTTTCTCTTCTTGAGTTTGATCTCTCATAGACGTTTTAGATGGTCAAAGTAAGGTATGCTTTTATGAGGTTGTTCAGCCGATTGGTCATGAATGGTTGTTAGCAAATTTATGATAAGTTTAATTAACCATGATATTTAACGAAAATAATGTTTCTTAAATAACGAGTTAATTAGTCATGAATTTTATTTTTATTATTATTATCATTATTAGTTTGTACATTTGGATATGTTTAATTTGCTATTCGGCCTAAAAGAAACTGTGTAAATCAGTTTTATCATATTTCAATGCAAGGAATTTTCTTTTTGGTTCCAATATACGTATAAATTGGAAATTTGGAGATTAATTTAATTGGAATTTTGGAGATTGATTTAGATTGTCAGTTTATCGTTGATAATGTTTTTCATTATATTATCAAATTTTGGTTTCATGAAAACATGTGATAGCATTTATGGAAATTTATAAACGTAATTTTGGTTATTGATAAATTTCATTTATGACATATTATTTATTTTAAGGGTAAATTAATTGACATAATATATCGCCAAAGCGATCTCTTTTGTGAAAATTAATTTACAAAGAACTTAAATTTTATGGTTTGTATTTATTACTGCGGATATTAATCGACCCAAAGGTAGGTTAATATTTGGCCGGATAAATACATGTTTGATGATAAATATGCGACGATTTTTTAGGTTACATGTCATTAATAAGTCAATCCAAAGAGAGATTTATTAATTGACATGATATATTGTCAATTCTTATTATCAAAATTTATGGTTTATTTGTTTATTAATGCGGATATTAGCCGACCCAAAGGTAGACTGATATTTGGCCGAATAAACATATATGTGGTGATAAACATGTGACGATTTTTTGGTTCCATGTGATTAATAAGTCAATCCAAAGAGGGTCTTGTTAATTGACATGATTTATTGTCAACGTTTATCTCTAAAATAAGGATATCTCTTGCAAGTTAGTATTACTGTCCAAAGACTTGATATTAATGTTGTGTTGATACCTTGTAAAAATGTCATAAATTGAAATTATTGATTACGGTTTATGGATTAATGAGCATAAAAGTAGATTTATCTATATTCTCAAAACAGAAATTTGAATTATGGTATTATACCTGTTAACATTGATCACACTTATGATTCTTACTCAATGAGATTAACTTTAAGGAATGCAATGAGGACATTATGTTAGTTCTCAATTGCGTGGATATTGACAATTTATTTTGGATAGAGCAACATTCTTTGAGGATGTTGAGTTTGGGGGAGAAACAAGGTTAAAACATTGTCCTTAAGGAGGAATCAATCTTGATTCCTATTATTGCTTTTGATAGTATGCAAATTATGAATCAGTGATCGACAATGTTTTTCAATCTCCTATTTTGAATACACAAACTCAACAACCTCAACTTTGGATATCCTATGCGTAGTACCACATTTATCATCAATTTATTATCTTTTTTGGTTTTGCGGTAAATACAGTAAATGATATTGTGTATCACATATTAAGTGGGAGTAAATTTATCTTTCTGGTTTTGGGTCAATATCTATACAACCTAAGTTTGGATCATAAGAAAGTAGCCAAATGAATTTTGAGATATCTATATATAACAAAAGGCTATATGCTCAACTATAGGAAATCAGATGTTTTGGAGATCATTTTTATTAAAAATCTGATTTTATTAGATGCCAAAATGGTTACCGATCCATATTGGGATACTTTTACATTTTAGCATGATGAGCTACTTCATGGAATAGACTTCAGTAGCTTCTTCCATAATGGCAGCATAATTTGTAGCATGGAATATGGTTGTGGAAATTTGTCACGAGGCTACACATTATTGGTATTGAAAGACCACTAAAGTTGTGATAATAAGTCAACAATGTTACATTCCAACAACAGAAGTTCTATTAAGTCAAAGCATATGGACATCAAGTTTCCTTCTGTTAACACAATAGTGCAAAATGGAAATATATATAGCACATATGAACAAACTCCATGAAAGCGGATCCGCTCATAAAGGGATTACCTCCCTAGGTCTTTCATGAGCATACTACACACGTTGGTGTGATATTTGGTTTTAGTGGGAGTTTTATGGTGCTTTATGTTTTGTTTAAGATCAATTATGTTTTTCTGTACAGAATTAAGAATCCAGTTAACTCCATTATTAGTTGCACTTATTTGAAGTTTGATCTCACTTCAAGTTAAAAAGGAACTCGTTGGAAATCTATTTAGATTTTAAAACCACACTTCATGTTTAATCTATGTCGTTAGTTATATATGTATATGTGACCATTGATAGGTTTCGTTATGTAAATTGTAACGAATGCCGCTTTGATCCTATACTATTATGATTAGTGGACGAGATTGTTTAAGGGTACCAATGTTATAATAACATTCATTAAAGTGCTTATACAGTTATATGTACATTTATATATTCGTGGTCCAGTGGGAGATTGTTGGTTAATTATGGGACCAGTTCATAAATATGTACGATATATTATGAAATCAATTTATTATGGTAAGAATATAAATTGTTGATGGACCGATTTATAGAATATTTACTTACCATGTGGGTTGAGTTCCCGGATTGACTCAAGATCCTCAAGATCCCTTCCATCTCTCACATTAGGGTTTATATCCATCTATAAATACATGTGATGAGGAGCAAATCAAAACACACGAAAATACACTAAAAAATTCGTATGGTTCATTGCTGGGGGATTTTAGAGAGAGCTTTTGAGATTAACTGGAAAACTCTTCCTAGTCTCTAGATCCGAAAATCTCAATGGAACAAGGTATGTAATCATTCTTTCATGTTTAAGTTTTCTTTTAATTAGATTCGAGATTAAAGATCTTCATATTATGCTTCCGCGTTTATGTTTTGGTTACAAAAATAACCAACAATTGGTATCAGAGCCTACTCGAATCTATTACTAGAAAGTTTTGTTTTGATTTGTTGAAGATCACTTAAATCTGCGAGTTTCAAAAGGTTTAATAGAAACTTTTGGATGGGATATGTAATTCTGATCTTCGTAACATATCTTACCCAAACCCGTTTATTCTGTGTCCGGTTCATGTCGGGTTTCGTGTCGTATCAATTTTTGTCATCTCTACTTCTAGCTAACAACTATTTTTACCGAACAATATACCAACAAAAGTAAAATGAACATCAAATGGTATAAATATAAATATAATTTGGATAAATCTTATATAAACAATCATTATTAGTACAAAATGAGTAATTTTTAACTTAAATAACCAAATATCTTGAATAAATACAACTAAGTAAATCACATTCATATATCATTATTTTCAATTCAATTTATTCAGAAAATTCAAAATAAAATAAAACATAATTTTTTTATAATTTTTTAATCTTTAAAATAAACTTATTTTGAATTGCAATGTAGAGAGAATAAAATAAAATTGAATGAAATTGAAAGAAAAAAGAAAAAAGATAAATGGCTAATAGGAGAATGAAATGGAATTAAAAGAAAGAATTAAATTGGTGGCTTTAAAATTGTAGGATAAGATATTTATAACAGAAGGTTCTATATAAAAAATAAATGAATCTGGAGCCATCGGAGGAACCACGAGTTCGTCAACCCGTTTTGAATGCCAAAGTCTCAAGCCGCCCAATGACGATGTAATCCTCCCGGTGATACCACCGTCACCAACACAAATGCCTCCATCTCGAACTACTCCTATCATCCTAAGCATCCTAAGCAGGTCAAGTACAAAATGTGTACCGATGTGATGCGGCTTCTACTTAATATATTCATGATATTTAACATCTTCAAGCACATAACACAAACGATATGAAAAATAAACCAAAAACTATAAATATTAATCAAATCCACATTTTAACATCTTTAAGATCATAAAACAAAAGATATGGAAAAAATCAAAGATTGCCAGTTTGTAAATCTGTTATGAAATTGAAGGACAACAAAGAAACCGCTCATTAAACATGAATAACATTAAAAACATCTTCAAATACATCAAATATATACTACCGAAATCAAATAATTTACAAAAAAAAGGGTTATTTTAATCGGACTCCCACTGACAATAGGAATCATAGGTCATAGACGATCTTTTTTCCGACATTCTTTGCCAACCTAGGCATTCGCTTCCTCTTTTGGTAGGTGATCGTCCCTATGTCCCATCTAATCACCATTTGCATGTAAAGGTGTGGCTTTTAATACGTATAATTTGGAAGACTACAGATAGGATCTTGAAGGCCATTGAGAAATAATAATTTTTTTCTATCTCTTTGTTTCGATAATCTTTTTAGATGAAAGTGTGTCTAAAACTAATTTTTTATATTTATGATTATCGAAAAATCGATAGAAATTCGTTAATTAACTAAAGAGCTTCTAGCTCAGCGGTATCAGGTGCTGCCCTCCCTTTTTGAGGTCGAGGGTTCAAGTCCCGTCGTGGACATAGATGAAATAGGTGTTGTTAGTTTAGGAATAGATTAGATTTGTCGGTTAAAAAAAAAGTTAGAGTTGTTATGTATTGGTGCTATTGGATTTCTTTCTTAAAAAGAGTGTTGCATTTTCTTTGTTTCTTAATAAGGTATATTGATATAGTTTTTGGATTTCTTTCACATAAAATTCAACGCAAAAATACAAATTAATTGTGATTTCTTATAAGCTGTTGGTCTTCACACATCTAATTAGTGATATTATGCTCCATGTATGCTTCATCTTGGTCAAGTTGTTGTTGATCTTCGTGCATCTAAGTAGTGATAGTATGTAATCTTCCTAGTTTTATGATGTTTATCTTTTTTACTTTCTTTTTATTTTTGTATGTGTACATGAAAATTGATACACAAAATATATATTTCGAATATTAAAATCGATAGTCAAAGGGGGTGAAAAAAAGGGTTAGGGAAAAGATTGATCAATCCTCTTGAAAAATGAGTGCCTTTACCTCTTATATGATTTTGTTTCAAAATTTATGATTTTTTCTGCACATTCGTTGGCCTAAACATGTTTAATGTCTATTCAAATTGTTGTATATAACTACTTTAATTTTTGCATAAATAATCCCCAACTTACCTATGTTTGTATGAGATCATGAACTCTCTAATGTATTTCATCAAATACTAGTTAGGTATCAATAAATACATGTGAACAACCCATTTTATAATTTAATTCATTTATACTAAATCTTCCTACATACACATTTGGCTTCAAATATTAACGAATATAACATTAAAACATCGTTTTTAACAAAAAGTTGAGATAAATTTGTCAATTTCTGAAACAAATTCATTAGGATAAAAGCTAATTTTTTGTGATTTAAAATAGAAAATGATGATTAACTGTAAAATATTTTTTTTCGTATTTGAATCTAACCCGATTTTGCATGATTTGAATCAAATGTTAAAGATTTTAGTAGAAATGATCACGATTTCAATGTCTTTGAGGTTTTCTTCGTGTTTTCTTAATGAACGAAGAAGACGATGATGAATAGTGAGCGCCTTTTCATGTTTTCTGATTTAGCAAAGTCAAGCTTACCCCAGCGCATTTCTTTTTCAACCCAATTTATTTTTTATTTAACGAAATTGCCTTCAATAAACATGATTGGACGAAAATTGTCCTTACCGTTTTTTGAGTCATCATTGGATTTTATATATATATATATATATATATATATATATATATATATATATATATATATATAGAGAGAGAGAGAGAGAGAGAGAGAGGTTTATATATAATATCTATATATTGTGTGGTCGTATGATTAATTCTGAACCAATCATTTCACAGGGGTATTATTGTAATATTCTTTGATTAATTAATTAAATTACCTAATTTAAAAGCCTATAATTATGGATAATGATTTGAATTTAAAAAATAATATTTTATTTATGGAACATAAGCTTCAAATCTTATAATCATGATCAACATCTCTCCATCGGCAATTCAGATTATTTCTTTGGAAAAAAACCAACGACGACTTTTTAAATAAAAACCCAACGACGAAACGTTTTCACAATCTTCTCCGACGTTGCATCTGTGGTGTTCGTAAATCGTAATCATCTCTAGCGGTCGATCTTCATCTACATCATCAATTATTCATTGCAATCCACTGACAAATTAATATTAATGGCCAATAGGTTTTTCTTACTTTTTTATTCAACCGTCTATTTCCTTGCTATTCTATTCTTTAATTTCTTTTTAAATTATAAACTTAATCTACGTCATCATATTCAAATGCATAATTTTAATTCGAACTTCCGTTCATGTGCTTATTAGATTATGTTTTTATGCTTTTTTTTTCTTTTTCTTTTTTTACTTAAAGCCACTGTTAGGGATTTACATGTTGTAATTGTTGTTGACACTACAAATTAAAATCCATGAAAGTTATATGCCTAACAACAGATTTCGTGATATAGGTATATAGCAAGCTTTTTTAAATTTAGAATATTTAAACCATTTTTTTTTCAGATTCTTATTTTGTTTAATCGCAAGTAAGAATCGACATTTTCAGATTTCGTTTGTATATGCGTTGTTTTCTAAACTGAAACCACTAAGTTTTTTGCTTTAGTATGTTATTTGAGCTTTTTGTTTATTGGCATTTAAGTATCCTACAATTGCATCTTTAGATATTTAGGTATGGTTTTTTTTCACTTCTGTTGTGAGGTATTCTTTAAGAATGGAATTATAAAACCATGTATTCTTTAAGAATTAAAGGTTGAAAAAAAAGAGGGCTGATGGTTCAAGAATGTTGCAGATAGTTTTGGCTAGTCGAAAATGAACAAAGATGATAAAAATGATGAACATATGAGAAGAACGCATGGTTTTTTTGTTTAGCCTTTTGATGAAAAGAATGTGACATATATTATAATTTTTTTGTATATTCTTCAAGAATTATGATATTTTTAAAGAATTTAGTATAGAAGGTTGTTTATATTCTTCAAAATGTTGTATATAATATATATATATATATATATATATATATATATATATATATATATATATATATATATATATATATATATATATATATATATATATATATATTTGCTTTATGTTATAAAAATGGTTGTTTATGTTATAAGAATAGTTCTTATTTTTATGTATGCATTCTTGATTATATTAATTATTGATATGTTATTGTCTAATATATGATGCTTATATTTTAAGAATGTTACTTTTGAAAAATTATATTCTTTAAGAATGAAAGAATAAAAAAATAATGAATGAATTCATATTCTTTAAAAATAAAAGAATCAAAATATGTGTTCATATGTGTAGAATGAATACGTATTCTCAAAAAATCTAATTTAATTTAAATATGTTGAATAAAATATAAGATTTGATTTGATTTTTATTAATTAACTTAATTAGTTGCCTAAAATGTACACAACTTTTAATTCTCACTTTTTATCAAATGTCATATTTGCATTTATAATTGATAATTGAAATTATACGGTATATGCTACTCCATATTAATAACATGTACCTTAAGATTACAATCTTTCATTCTTTTTAATTTAATGGCTATAATTTGGTTATATATTCACACAATACTTATGATTCACATTTGATCCTAACTATATATATATATATATATATATATATATATATATATATATATATATATATATATATATAAACACTCTAATAAAAGAGTGGTTTTATGGACACGTGTCCTTTTTCTACAACATTTATTTTTATTTTTCCCGCTCATTTATTTTGCCAATCAAATACCCAATTGTAAAATACACGTTCAATTATCGTGTTATGTAACTTTAAAAAGTGAATAATATTATGAAATATTATATGAATTTGAGTATTGCGTTTAACAGATAGTTTTTATTAGAATTGAAGTAAATTATGTTTAGAATCATTCGAAATGTATTGGAAGTCTTATGAGATTCCAATCAAGTGTCAGTTATTGAAATTAATGAAAATATGAAGTTGGAAATAAGTGAAAATAATGTTAATGAAAGTTGTAAAGAATCTCATTAGAAACAATTAAGCGAAAACTTCATCGAAATCCGAGTTATAACGAGGAAATTATGGCTTATTGAAGTTTCGCGACAGAACCAGCACGACGTCGTATGACGTAAAAAGTGAGTTTTCAATAAACTATTTTTTATCCCTTATGATGTAAATGAAAATTATAGTATTCGTTAAACCGAAAATTTTCATAAAAAGAACGTCAAAATCTGACTTCGTATGAGGAAGTTATGATTTTTCAAAGTTTCGGTATAGCAGTAGACAGCTAAAAACTCGAAATAAAGATCGAGTGATTTTTAGCCGACACAACCTAAATGAGAATCGAAGGTCTCGTTAATAGTAATATATCGGTAAAAAGACAGACGAAAACGGACGTTGGATGAAGAAGTTATGAAATTTTAACGGACTTTTCCTGTCTCTGCCCGTTAAAATAATATAACATAAAAATAAATTCAAAATTAGTCGATGGAGTCTAAACGAAAGTTGTATAGCATAATTTCACATACGCGTGAATATAAAGAACGTCAAAAACAGAGCTCGTATACGAAAGATATGGATTTTTAAAGTTCGGAGCACAAACTTCGAGACCTGACTGCATTCACAACGTGAATCATAGAAATTCACGACGTGAACTACTTAAACAACACCTTTCGAGCCTAAAAGACACACGGCAAGCCTAGGGGATGACCAGGATCAAACTAACGACGTGAACAAGCATGAATTCACGTCGTGAACCTCGAAATTCAACCTATAAATAGAAAGCGAAGCCCTCCGGAAATGGTTGCTACTTTTCATTCATCTCTCACTCTCTACTTCCTTTTAGCCCACTTTTAACCCCTCAGAGCCCCGGTATCATCCTCGACACCCGAAGCAAGTCCCAACGCTCCGAAGTTCCCGAGATTAATTGATTTAGTTTTCATTTTTTTAAATGCAATTATAACAATTTTTGATAATTAATAAATCAATAAATACTTAACAAATAAGAAATAAATAGATATGAAATCAAAAAAAAGGGGAAAAATAGTCTTTTTATATCTGGAAGGATGAAGCGTGTAAGTTTTAAATTAACAAGGAATGGTTCGAGTTAATTTTTAAAATAAAGACAGAACATGTATTTCAACACCTGCATGAGAGACAATTCGTGTAATTTACTCGATATCTTTTTATTTATTATTTTTATTCATACTCCTACGATTTTAGATGATTACAAATGTAATAAAAATTATTAATTTTATTAAATATGATAAATATCAAGTCTTAAATGTGTATGAAAAGGATAGAAAAAAAAGTAAAAGGATATTTGAGAAAATAAAAAGAATAAATAGAACATAACTTCTCTTTAATAAAATATATTTTAGATATTGGTTTTGCATTATCATTAGGTTTATAACATAAATTGTTTTACAAGAGAATCAAAAGACCATGTGATCTTTTTTTTTTTTTTTTTTTTTTTTTTTTTTTACTATTTTATTATATTAAAATTTTATCAATTGAATCATTCTTGATTTACATGTTTTTTTAAGCGGTTAAAATAATGATTTTAAGCTATTAAAAAAAATAAGCTATATTAAATTCAGTAATAAGTAATTCTTAATCGTTTTATTTTATATTCTCTCTGTTTCAAAATTATTGTCCACAGACAAAAAAAAAACACACAAATTAAGGAAAACATTAATTATCACTAACTTTTTACAATAAAATGACAGTTTTGTGATAACTTTGCATTTAATGCTCCATTAAATGTTTAGTTGGTTAAATAATAATGAGAGAGTATTTTGGTAAAAATGTTATTTATTTTTAGAAGTTAACTATTATTTTGAGAAAAAGAAAAAAAAGAAAAATGAACTATAAATTTGGGACGGAAGGAGTATAGATTAATTTTTTTTATAAAATAAAGTTTAATTTCTCTATTTTATAACCAATTTGAATAGAACAATAGCAATATACCAACAAAACTAAAAGGAACATTAAATGGTATAAATATAAATATAACTTGGATAAATCTTATAGAGTTAATCATTATTAATGTAAAATGAGTAATTTTTAATATAAATAACCAAAAATCTTGAATAAATACTACTCAGTAAATCACATTCACATATCACTATTTTCAATTTAATTTATTCAGAAAATTAAAAGTAAAATAAAACATTATATTTTTATAATTTTTTAATCTTTAAAATAAACTTATTTTGAATTAGAATGTAGAGAGAATAGAATAAAATGGAATGGAATTGAAAGAAAAAAAGGTAAATGACGTATAGGAGAATGGAATGAAATTAAAAGAAAGAAACGTGTGGCTTTAAAATGATAGAATAAGGTATTTATAATAGAAAATTCAATATAATAAATAAATAAATTTGGAGCCATTGGAGGAACCATGAGTTCCTAAACCCTTTTTGAATGTCAATGTCTCAACCCGCCGAACAACGATGTAATCTCCCCCCCCCCCCATGGTATTGCTAGTACCACCAACCCAAATGCTTTTATCTCGAGCTACTCCTACCACCCTAAGTTGGTCAATGTGTATACTGATGTGATGGGACTTCCTCTTAAGATATTTATGTTTAAAATTGAAGTTCATTATATTTGACATCTTCAAGCACATAACATAACACAAACGATATGGGAAAAAAAAAATCAAGAACTCTAAATATTAATCAAATCCACGTTTTAACATCTTTAAGATCATAACACAAAAGATATGGAAAGAAATCAAAGATTTCTAGTTTGTAAATTTGTTATGAAATTGAAGACCGACAAAAAAATCGATCATTAAACATGAATAACTTTAAAAATATCTTCAAATCTGTAACGTCCCAAAATACTAATAAATTTTCATTTTTAAAATCATCAAAACCATACGTCATGTATCTCAAAACCAAACATAATACAATTGTGTAAAATCATCGGAGTAAAATAGTGTATCAAAATCATCATAGTATAATAATCATCGATGTGAAAATCATGAGGGGATGACGTGCAGTCAAGCCACGCAGCTTAGTGAGTTTCCCCAAAATACCACATATCATACATATGTTGTCATGGGATATCCCCATGGTATTGCATATAAGTGTCATGGGCTACCCCCATGGTCTTTCATACCATTGAAATGGGGTGCCCCCATGGCCTTCCCTTGCAGTGCATTGGCTACCCCAAGGTCTTACACATAAGTTTCATGGGCTACCCCCATGGTCTTTCATACAAATGTCATGGGCCACACCTAAGGTCTTTTATGCAAGTATCACAATGACATCTAGCATCATACATAATATAGTAAGAAAACTCACATGTCTCACAACATCAGCTAAGAATAAAACTTACTGCCACACGAACGATGCTACAACGCACCTAATGCATCAAACAAGGTCCCACCTTAGTTTAACCCCTAAACTGGACCAAAAGTCGAACCAGGCCAACGATTAAGGTCAAAGTCAACAATCAACTCTTCCATTAGTTATTCTTCATGTCGTGAGCAGCTCATGGTCACGTCATGGGAACAAGCTCAACCCGGTCTCAACTCAATCATGATTCGACTCCAACTCAACTCAGCTTAAACTCGGTCCAACTCGTCATCACGCCATGATGTACTGCTCATCACAGTGTGACAGAGAACATTCTAAAATAATCGGGGAAGAACCGAATCTTCACATCGTAATAGTAAGGATGTCACATCATGAAAATTGGACTTTCCAACTTAATGGACTAAGCCATTTTCCATCGATCCCACAAGCTCCAATTCTTAGATCTTCTTCGCCCCAAGGTCTTAATGGATAAAGTTTCCAACTTTATCCATTGAGACACCACTCTAAGTCAATATATAAGTGTCCAAGGTCCTTAATGAAAACTTTAATCCATGGAATAATCCATTAAGCACTTAATTCATGAAATCTTCAGTCCAAAACTTCCAGAAAGCTTTAGGGACCCTAATGATCCCTAAAAATACAAACTTTGTGGACATGCATGCCCCACACTTTTCCTTTCCCAAATATAGATCAAAGGGTGAAAAATGACATAAAATCCAAGCAAAGTCCTCAAACCACCATCAAAACCTAGATTTGTAAGATATGATGATCAAGGGATATGGAGAAACCATAAAGATGCAAAACTTCATCTCTTTAACCCATTCTAACCACCTCAAAGGGACCAAAACAAGACATAAAACCTATATCTAAAAAGGAAGCATAAAAAGATGGAGACTTGGAGGACTTACACAGAGTCCAAAAGATTCATACAAATGAGGGGTAAGATTTATTAGGGAAACAAGGCACCACTACTTCTTCTTTTTCCTTCAAAACCATCACAACTAGCAAGAATAAGCTCAAAAGCTTCAAAATAACTAAGGTTTGGCCAAAGAGTCGATTTGAGGTGATAGAGGTTGAGGGTGAAGGAAACCCTAGTCCTTCACATTCTTTAAATAGGGTCTAAGTCTGAAATTAGGGTTTTACATATGGTGAGGTGTCACGTCATAACCTATAGTATGTCACATTATGACACTTAAAAGATCCCTTCCCGATGAATGCGGTCATGCCACGATGGGGCAGTGCTTCCCTCATGTTGTGACCCACCTAAAAACCCAAAAGTTGATTTACATTTTCGTACCTCAAGATTAGGATGTTAAAAAATCCATCGAATATATGCTACCGAACTCGAAGGCACCAATATCGGCCCACTTGGTTATGTTATGTAGAAAGAGTAAGGGACAAAACTTGGAAATTGCATGAACAACTTGGATATGGCTCCCGGCAAATTATATGCAAGATCAGGGTCTGGACCTTGGCAGTTATATGTATAATGCTAGCTGTCTTTGTGATACTTGCATGAAAGACCAAGATGTGGTTCTTGGCACTTGTCTGTAAGACCCATATTTTGGCCCCCATCTTGGAAAGGAAAGACCATGATGCGACTCACATATTAATAGCAATTAAAAGACTATGGATGCCACATAGCAATCTGTATTATATGTATGGTATGTGGTATTTTGGGGAACTCACTAAGCTTCAGGCTTATGGTTTTATGTTTATGGTTTTCATGTACTTCTGGTTCTAAAGGTAAGTACCCGATGTGACTGCATAACATCCGCCTAATGTTTTCCTCTTTGGCTATTTGTGACTTATACTCTGATGTTAAATCTTAATTTGTATTGGTTGGTTTTGGAATCAATGTTTGTATGACTTTATGTTTTAAAATGAATTTTTTTCTATGAATTTTTAGGACGTTAGAAGTTGGTATCAGAGCCTTGGTTTGAGGAATTCGGGCACACCCTCGGCTGTATCTAAACTCAAACTGAGGAATTTGTAATATTTTTGAAAGAAAATGAATTTTCGAAAGGATTTTTAATGAAGAAAAAGGGTGTGATGTGTGTAATCTGCCGAGCTCAAGTAAGTGAATCCCAGAATACCCACACATGCTTGTTATGTTATATTCTATGAGAATTGCATGATTGATTAGGGCTAAGGATCTGCTAAGGATTGCATGATAGAATGCTAGGAGAGATACCTTTATATGTTTGTTTTGTTGAGGTTTTAGAACATGCTAGTATGGATATCTGATGATTAGATAGAATGGTCTGATTAGGTGATGTACTGGTTAGACTTTTCATTTCCCGAATGCTGCTTGCTTTGTAATTTGTATGACTCATATTGATGAGAGTTCATTATTTCACGAATGTGTTAAGTTACATGCAGTAAAGGTTGAATAATCTTAGAGTGATTGACTTGACCTTATTGTGCAACTCTCGTTTGAGTCTAACCATTGTAGGATTGAGTCTTTTAGTCAAAGGATTATCTAAGGTTTATTGCATGTAATTTTATTCATGAAGTAGATAGCTAACATTGGTAGGATCTCTTCAAAAGTTAATGGTAGGATAAGGCGAGGAACCTAGGAGAGCATAGGAAGTGTTTTAGTGGGTTTTGAATGCATTGTTTAGCGAGTATTTGGAGTACCAGTTTGAGAAGGTATCTTAGAGGATTTAGGATGATTTTTGAGTAAGTATGGATAGGTGTGGAAGGTAGTATTGGGCCCTTACTACTGAAAGCATAGGATCCGTACTCGAATCAAGGAAATTCATAGAGAATCTAGGAAGCCTGTGAGGTGAGGATTCTTTGGGTATGTTCTAATCATTTGTATGATTGCTTTCAGAAAAGTGATGAGCATGTGTGGAGGAGGTTCAATTTCTAGTTCAGGCTTAGGTGCCGGTGCGGATCTGATTGATGAGCAGATGTGGGAGTTCATCTCGTTGGAGATCACCTACGGTATGTTGGTGCATACTCTTGTGATCTTCTATATGGTAATGGATGGGATTATGGAGATTTTGGATGAGCATTTGGGCACGTTTCGCACTGAGATTATGGCCATTATGGGAGCTCGCACTCTTTTTTTTTTCATAAGTTTCATGCTTGTGAAACTCCCGAGTTCTTTGGGGAGAAGGACCCTATAGGTGGTTAGCGGACATGGTAAACACTTTCCGAATGAGCTTCTACCCCGAGGGATCGAAGGTCAGATTCGTATCCTATCTTCTGAAAGACAAAACTTGAGATGGGTGGGAGGAGGTAGATTTCTCTTTGGGATGCAAGGTCACTAAGACGATGTATTGGGATAAATTTGTGACCCGGTTTTGGGCAGAATTTGCACCAACTATCGAGGTGCAGCAGTTTCAGGACCTTCGCTAAACGATTGAGACTGTAGCAGAGATCACCGCCAAGTTGATGGAGAGGACCTTATTGGTTTTACGGTACGCTGCATATGAGGATATGAAGAAGACAAGGTACCATGATATGGTGCGAGATGATATTATGGAGTTTGTTAGCTTTTCTGCATGTCAAACTTAGGAGGACATGATAGATAGAACCCGAGAGCGGGAAATTGATTTGGAGCACCTTGGGAAGAGGAAGGAAAAGCAGGTTCGGATAGCTGGGGGTCCTGTAAAGAGACCCATGATTTCTGATCAGCGAGTGAGGGGCCAACAAGGTCGATGTCAGTGAAGTACTTGCGGGAAACAGCGCGACGGGGTATGTCGATCTAGGGATATGGGTTGCTACAAGTGTGGCATGATTGGTCATGTCAGCAGATATTGTTCCCTGGGAATGAGCCTGTTATGTTTTCACTCAACCAAGTAGGCCAAAAGAAGACTGACTATCTTGGATTGATAGGTGGAGCGGTGTGAATCCTAGCTCCAACCATTTTGAGGACTATTAATGGCTGCGAGGGAAAAGTGGAGGTTCCTATGGTAAATATCCGAGCATTGTAGTCACAGGTCGAGGAGATTTGAGTTCCATCGATTGACGTCAAAGGTATGTGTTGTTTTCACTTCCTTTACACTCTTATTATTATTTGTGCTTATGATTGTATGATTGTGTGTGAAATGTTATGTTTGGTTTATCTAAGTCTCCACCTAGAAATCAAAATTTCCCTCATGATGATCTTGACTTTATATTTTGAGAATCTTCATATGTAACGCCCGTAGATCCGGGCTAGTCAATTTAGAGGTAGTAGGGGTCGAAAACGACTTTTCTACAAAATATTATTTAGAATAAATAATCTCAACCAAGTTATAGTATATGTTACAAGGGTTCCGTACATATAAAGAACGCCGAAATCCGAGTTATAACGAAGAAGTTATGACCCGTTGAAGTTTCGCGACGGAACCGCCACGGCACCGGGAAGCGTAAATAGTGAATTTACAATGGAGCGATATTCAGCCTTAGTGATCTAAACGAAAGTTTTAGTTTTCGTTAAACCGAGAGCGTCCATAAAAAAGAATGCCCAAATCTGATTTAGTATGAGGAAGTTGTGATTTTTCGAAGTTTCGGCTTAGCAGTGTACAGCCCGAAATCTGAATATTAGATCGAGCGGTTTTTAGCCGACATAACCTAAACGAGAATCGAAGATCTCATTAAAAGTAGCGTAAGATAAAAAGATGGACGAAAACGGACGTCGGATGAAAAAGTTATGGATTTTTAACAAACCAATCCTGTCCCGGTCTGTTAAAAATATAAAATTTGAAATAAAGTCAAAATTAGCCAACGAAGTCTAAACGAAAGTTGTAGAGTACGTTCCCGCCTACGCGTGGATATAAAGAACATCAAAAACAGAGCTCGTATGCGAAAGTTATGATTTTTAGAAGTTAAGAGTGCAAAATTCCCTTGCTCCCCACGGTCTCACATCCGATGAATGACGCATCACCCTCGTATTACACCCCGCGTCCGAGGCCAAGTACGCCCCGCGTACTTTGGTTCTTATCCACTCCGAGAACAAGCCACGTGCGAAGATAGCTGGAAGCCATATTCGAAGTTACGCCCAACGTAACCAAAGGCTACGCCCAGCGTAGTCCGAGGAGCTGAGGCTATAAATACCATGCGAAGTTGCTCGTATTTCTCACACATTTTCACAACTCTTTCTCTCTCTCTACTTTCTCTCACTATCCCTCTAACCCTCATAAACCCTAGGGAAGTTCCCTAGCACCCGAAGGAAGCCCTGAGGCTCCCGGAGTCCCGAGAAAAAGGGTCTTTCGGTTCGGAAACGCTGCTCCAAACGAAGCCCAGATTTCTATAAAACCCGATGTAAGTGAGCTACGTCTACGCTATTTTTAATATAGCTTCTAATTAATTATAGTAACATCATTAGGACCTTAAAATAATTATTTGGGCTATTATTATGAGTTATATAGTTTTGTTTAATGCTTATATAATAATAATAATAATAATAATAATAATAATAATAATGATAATAATAATAATAATAATAATAATAATAATAATAATAATAATAATAATAATATCTAGACTATTAATTAGTCTCGGTGAATATTAAACTAAACCCTAGTGGTGATGATACTAGGTTTTGTCGAAGGAAATTGTTTTAAGAGTAACGAAGCGTTGTCCGAGTACCAAGTCACCACTTTATCGGGTGAGTGCATAGTCCCTTTCATGAACATGATTTTAATACAAGTATTGATTGAATGTATTAAATATATGTTTATGTGTTAAAGAACATTGGGTAATATCTCCTTATGAGTACGATGTTGTCTGAATTATGTGTTAAAGAACATACCTGGTTATTTTTATTGATTTAAGTTAACGAGTAAACCTAAAATTTATGAGGGTCATTAGGTAGTATCTCCTTATGAGTACGAGTGAGATATATACGGGGCATAGAACCCTTAAACATGTCATTGATCCAAAAGCACAGATTAGACATAGTCATTCGTCCCTAGTCCGAGAGTATGGATTGGACTCAGTCAACTGTCCTTAATCTGGGAGTATGGATTAAGACATAGTCCGTTGTCCTTAGTCCGGGAGTATGGACAGGACATAATCATCTGTCATTAATCCGGGAGTATGGATTTAGACACAGACCAATTGTCCCTCATCCGAGAGTATGGAATGGGTACAATCATGGACTCGAGAGCATGGATTAGATCCAAAGTCAGAGGTAAAATTTAAGGTCCGTGAGTATGGATAGTCTCGTTGTGAGGATTGACGGGGTGGGGTAAGAGTTGATTATATATATGGGTAAATTGTATATTGTGTGAGTTTATATATATATATATATATATATATATATATATATATATATATATATATATATATATATATATATATATATATATATATGTTATAACATAGTGGGATTGAAATCCCTATGTACTCACCAGGTTTCCCAACCTGACCCACTCAGTTTATTGATATCACAGGTGTTGATATGAAGTCACATTACACTGAGAGATTAAGGAGGTATAAATCACTAGTGATAATGAGTGTAAGTTCTGTTTATGTTTATGTTTCTGTATTGGCGATGACATCCCAAATGTTTTAAAATGAATAAAAATACTTTCTTCGAAAGTGCTTTGATAATGTATTTATCATGTTTTTCTGGGAACAAATTCCGCAACACTTTTATGTAAAATGTTACTTTGATTTTCAAACAAGCATAAATAAAATTGGTCTTTTCTAGACTTAAACTTAGAATGCGAAGCAATGATTGTGAGGAATGTGTCTAATGGATTTAGGTAATACACCTGAATAGACACAAGCACTAGCTTATTTTGGGAAAAGGCCTAACATGCTTTTATGTGCTAAATGATTTATGATATGCATTATATGAATGAATCTATGGTCTGTTGCTGACCGGATCTGGAAACTTTATGTGTTCAGGTTTCTAAACGTTTAATTACGGTATTAGAACTGGCATGTATTTTTTCGGAGTAGTAAGGAGATTCACACGTCAATCGTTAATAAAATCTTTCCTATCTTAATTCTCGTCATTTCGCACCGAACATCTGATCGGGTGTATAGATCAAAATGGCAAGAACCCAAAGTGGAGTCGAGAACGCGAACGGAAACAGGAGTCAACCTCCAGTGATTGAGCAAATACCTGCTGTAGTAGTTGATCCTGAGCCAATCACGATGGCCGGAGTGCAAGCGATGATCCGGATGATGTTGGATCGTCAAATGGAGGAAACAAGACGTTTACTTCAACAACATCGAGAGGAACTTACGATGCCTGTTGAGCAACCCGAACTGAATGATGGGTAGTCAGAGGAAGGGAACTACAGTGGGACCGTTGGTCAAGCCGATGCACCGGTGATTAGAAGGATTAATCAAGATGACAGAGTCGAGAGGAATGGATGCAAGTACAAAGATTTTCTGACTTGCAAGCCATCGACTTTCACTGGAAACGAAGATCCGATCGGAGTTATGGATTGGATCTCGAAGATGGAGTTGGCCTTCATGACATGTGGTTGCAAAGGCAAATTACAGACCATGTTTGCAGTGCGACAGTTTCGAGGAGGTGTTGTTCGTTGGTGGAACACCCTGGGGAAGACTTTAAGCCCCAATGAGCCCCTGCAACTGACATGGGCAGAGTTTTTGATGCAATTCAAATGTAAGTATTGTTCAGCCCAAAACCTGCTCGAGCTGGAGAACCAATTCCTACCCTTGAAGAAAGGAAGCATGACCATCGATGAATACACCAATAACTTCACGGACAAGATGGAGTTTGCTTTGCACCTTGTCCCAGACGAGCTGACAAAAATTGACAAGTACACAAAGGGACTTCCATGGGAGTATGCAGTGCCAGTACGTCAGGCACCTACTGTGGAGGCAGCTATCTGGGCTACCAAGTTTGTTGAAGATATGATCAAGGGAAGAGCCGCCAGCAAGATGGAGGTTGGCGAAAAGAGAAAGTTTGAAGGATTCTCAGGGTCCGATGAGAAGAGAAAACCCTCGAAGTCTGGTTCAAGAAAGTTCGAAGAAGGAGTGCAATGGTGTGACAAATGCAAAAAAGAAGCACATTGGGAAATTCTCTAAAGAGATGACCTGCTTTAAATGCGGGGAAACTGGTCATTACGCTAGCGAATGCACAACCAAGAGAGAAGTATGCTTTAAGTGTGGTGAAGAGGGACACTTCAAGCAAGACTGCCCAAGGAAAGAAGAAGCTACAAAGCCGAATTGTAGGGTTTTGGCATAATACAACATCCTATAGTGCACCTACAACCCTAAATACCTTGGATCTATGTTTTCACTAATTATACATGCAAATGGTTTCCAAGGTATTAATCTTACAACTAGCATGCATTTAACATAAACAATATAAGATACTAGTTAGTATAACATACCTTTTGATGGAGCTTGAAGTCTTGGTGTATTTGGCCTTAAAGAGCTTAGCCCCAATAGTGTGGAAGCCTCAAATGGAATCACAACACACCATGTACAAAGGATGACCTTGAGAGAGAATTCCATGCACACAAAAGACACCATGAATTCCAAGAAGATACAAGTGGTGATTTTGGGCACTGAAGTATCTATTTATATGTGGGATTTCTAAGGTCATGGATATAACCCAAATGCATACCCATGGGTTTTATGATCCATGGTTCATGTGGCCTAACTCTTTATGTATCCATACATAAACTTGGTCCAACATGGATCATAAGCCCAACACATATAAATATAACTAATTATCATAATTAGTCCCCATACATTTAATTAGTCTCTTTTGACCACTAAATTAATTCCAAATTAATTCTTGATCAATACTAATTAAAACATATTATTTCATATTAATATATTATAACTTATAATATATCAATAAACCATAAATAACCTTCTCTCAAAAGTCCATCCTAACTGATTGTCTTGATGATATGCAACCCAAATGGACCATGCCACTCTCGGGTCGAATACATACCAATAATATTTATGGGCTTAGACACCTAATCCAACAGTCTCCCACTTGGATAAGTTTAAAACTATTATTTAAGTATGACTCCAAGATCCCGACTAGCAATCGTAGCTCTTAAAAGCCGTTGTCGAACTCTGAACAAATCAATGACATGTCCATTAGATAAGGGATCATATATTCTTCCATTCTAGATATCATATGGACTGAGACATGGATTATAATCATTCTCTTTTTCCATTTGTTGTTTTTGGATTTTCGATTTATGACGACTGACTAATTGAACAAATCAAATCAGTCTAGGCCCGACCGAGCACTTACGTTTGTCATCACCAAATCATCGAGGGGCCCACAGATATCTCTTTTATCCCTCTAAGGGTAAAAGGAATGGATAAACTTCAACTCATATGCTTGTTCTACTACTTTTTGAATCATATACAACGGCACGTTTTATAACATCGAGTTACCAAATGCGTTTTCGTGCAATCAATGTATAACCAACTCATAGGCAACAAGTCATACCTCTAGGTTTGAAGAATATAAGATATTATCGTCTCATGATCACTCGTGATAAAATCCATGAAGTGATTCAAATAAGTGTGGGTTGAATCCAATACTCGAATCCCTATTCCAAGAGTACTCATGAATGTTGTAGTAACTCTTACTATGTCCACTACCTTGGACATCTACAAACCAATTCATGACAGTCTTGCCTTAATACCTACTTCCAACGTATTATCGACTGTGGATGGTTTGAATAACTTAGTCATTCAGAAAGAATAACCTAGTTATTCTGGAAGTCAAAACATGCAAAGTGAAACACAAGAATAATACTAATCCTCTATGGTCCCAAGCACCTTTGAGAGTAAATAGAACACCTTTTATTTAAACACCATATTGATTACTCATTATTCATTGTATAATGTTTCAAATAATCAACTTTATACTTGAATGAAAACAATAGTTGTCCCATGCTCCAAACATGTAAACTATGTTTTCTGAACACTAGTCATGCCATACACCAAGTATGCACACTGTAACATCCGGATTCCCAGGTATATTATTTATTCATTTATTTTTGGAGTTTGTGAAGGAACTCGGCGAGTTGGTGCCAAGACTCGCCGAGTAGGGTCGCAGATGTTCATCCGGGTTCGCGCTGGACTCGGCGAGTCCATGCTGTTTAATGAAGCCCTAATTTCCAGGGTTTGGGACCTATTTAAAGGCCATTATGGCCGTCTCTTGCGTCTACCACACCCTAGAGAGAGACCTAGATCGCTTGTGAGGAGAAGAGAGGCCATTGTTGATCATTTGTTGGTGTAATTTGAAGGAGAAGGTGACCAAGGCAAGAGAAGGCTGAAGGAAGTGCAAATCTAGTGACTTCAGAGTTCAAAGGCTTCATATTAAGGTATTCCTTCAGACTTTCTCCAGTTTTGGGTGTTGATTCATAGAGTTAGGGTTTTCATACCCTTTGGAAGATGATTATGTAGAGTATTTAGTCCCTTATCGAGATTGTGCTTTGGATCTGGACTCAAAGAGGTCTAGAGACCTTAACCCATGGAGCTTTATGAGTCATTTTGGGGTTATTGGACTTAGGTTGTCATTTTTGGGACTAAATCACCATTTGATGCCATCATGTTGATATATAAGCATCAAGATTCGAACTTTACGTGACTTTCATGCTTGGGAAGGCCAGATCTATGGATTAGGGGCACAGATCTGACCTCAGGAGGTCAATAGAGCTTGTGCATGGTATGAACTCGCCGAGTTGTTCTTGAGACTCGACGAGTAGGGTTAGGGTTTCACGTAAATCACTCTGTGGGTAGACTTTCCGAGTTGGGGGATAACTCAGTGAGTCAGAAGGGGATTAGAGGACTGGGGTTCAAGGCGGTACTCGCCGAGCTGTTCTTGAGACTCGACGAGTTGACTCGGGGTGGCCCCGAGATTCATGTCAGGTGTGGCTCGTCGAGTAAAGAGAAGGACTCGACATTCCAAGAGAGGGACTAAGAGAGTCAGTGGACACATGTAGACTCGCCGAGTCGCCCAAGTGCACTCGACGAGTCCGGTCAAAGTTTGACCGTTAACTTTTGTTGACTTTTAGGGTTTGGTTAACAGTGAGGCCTTTGAGCCAGGAAAGGGGCAAAATGGTCTTTTACCCTTCTGAGGATGTTAAGAAAGGTTGGAGTATAGTTATATTTATGGGAGTATTTGCTTTATGTGATTAGGTGGAGGCTAGATCACATTTCTACCGAGACAGAGACTTACCGAGACACCTAAGGTGAGTCTTCTTACTATACGTTACCTAGAGTGGTATTATGTGATGACCAGAGAGTCTTATGTGTTATGTATGAGATTATGTGCTATGTGATGTATGTATGTCGCATGATGATATAGAATGGACCTCAGGGTCCAACGAGCTATGACCGGACCAGAGGGTCCAACGAGCTACGGGATTGGAGGGTCCCGCTGAGAAACATCGACCAGAGGGTCATATATTAGCCTCGAGTGGCGTATGTGTTGTATGCGGTATTTTGGGGAACTCACTAAGCATTTATGCTTACTGTTGTTGTGTGACGTGTTTCAGGTACCAGTGATGAACGCGGGAAGGCGCCGACATGATTCGTACACACGCACATTGAAGTTTATATATTTTGATCTTGGGGTTTTGTACTGATACAATGATGATACAATGTTTTTTTAAAATGAATGTGAATGATATTTTATGGTTTTTCAAAAGCGAAAAACTGTTTAAATTTGACGGTGTTACAAGTTGGTATCAAAGCCTTGGTTTGAGGGATTCGGATGCATCTTCGGACATATCTGAACTCAAACTGAGGATTTGAGGTAAATTTTTGAAAAGAGTAACAAGAGTTTTGAGACAAACAGAGCAGAGCCGTGGGTACGATCAGCCAACGCCCGAACGGTGAATCCCCAAAAGTACCCTTACATTATGTGTTATGAGATATGCTATGTTATATTATGCATGCTAGAGTGGCCTGATTTGTGATGCCTTAGCCTAGGAGATTCCTATTGCTGAGATGTCTTCAGAGTAATTATATAGCAGTTAGGAGTTCTTGAGAGGTCTATCGAAGGGTAGCCAATGCATAGTGAGGGTAGAATACTCGTAATCCAGGATCCAAGGAGGAGGACTTGGGGTGAATGCTGATGCGGTGTGGTCAGTAGTATTGGGCCCGTACTACTGAAGACACCGGATCAGTGGGCATTCCAAGTAAGAATCTTTTGGACAACGTAGGATGAGTAGGGTTGTGTCATCGAGTATAAGTATGCTCGATCGAGTCTCTGATATTTATTGTTGTATTTTAGAGCCATTATGGTTGGGACTCGACACACACCTGAGAGCAGTGGTGTCAGCGACGTGGAGATCCGTCGATTGATTCACGAGGAGGTGGCTGCTGCCATCCGGGCTGAGATCCCTGAGATGTTTGGGGACATCAAGACCACGTTGATCGAGACCTTTAATGAGCGGTATGCAGCACTGACTGAGGCTGCGACAGCTGCGGCTACGGCTGCTGTTGCTGCTGCCAGACCTCAGGGAGGTGACTCGTTGTTGTTTCGGGAGTTCAGCAACACGAAGCCACCATAGTTCGATGGGATACAGGACCCGATTGCTGCGATGAGATGGATCTCTGACATCGAGGGATGTTTCTATACGTGTTCTTGTCCAGAGCACTTGAGGGTACGGTTCGCCCTGGACCAGCTCCGCTTGGGAGCGAAGGGTTGGTGGAAGTTTGTGACGGCGAACTTCACTTTGGCTGAGATTTCCGAGGTGACCTGGGAAAGGTTCACCGCTATGTTCAGAGATGAGTATGTTCCCCTGGTGGAGAGGGAACGGTTGATTTAGGAGTATTGATTCTGTGGCAGTAATCACCAGGAAGTTTCATGAGAGGGCGATGTTTTGCCCTGAGCAGGTGTCTTCTGAGCAGGCTCGTATGAGCCGTTATCTGGGTGTTCTGAGGAGAGATATTCGGGAGTTCGTGGCGAACTCAACATACCGGAAATTTTCTGAGCTCAAGGCAAATGCCCGGAAGAAGGAGATTAAGTTGGAGACTCAGGCCAGGGAGGAGGCCGAGTCACAGAGGGCGGATCGACGACTGGCTCAGTCCCAGCCGGCAGCCAAGCGGGCTAGACCCGCTGATTCGAGATCTGGTGGTGCGAAAGCCGCACTTGTGGGAAGTGCGGTAAAAGTCACAAGGGGTCGTGCAGGGCTAGAGTATGCTACAAGTGCGGGAAGGAGGGGCATATCGCGAGGGATTGCCCCAATGGATTTTTGGTTTGCTTCCATTGCAACCAGACACAGACTGGCCATCGGAAGGCCGAGTGCCCTCAGCTTCTTCAGGGGTCAGCGCAGGGATCTGCGCCTGCTGCTAGGGCTACTGAGGTTCGGCCGGTGAAGGCCGAGGCCCCGAAGGCTCGTGGGAGAGCATTTCAGTTGACTGCGGAAGAGGTCCGCGCGACGCCCGATGTTGTGGCTAGTATGTATTCTTTATTCATCTTTTATTTGATTTGAGGTATTGTGCTTATATGATGGTATGCGTAGGTACTTTTATTGTGAGTTTTGTGCCTGCTTTGGTATTATTTGACTCGGGTGCGAGTCCGTTGTTTGTTTCCGTAGCATTTAGTCAGCACATTAGTATCCGTCGAGAGGCGTTGGATCGACCTCTGCGAGTTTCCATAGCTGATGAGCGAGCAGTGTATGCTACAGATGTGATTCGAGGATGTGTCCTTGAGATCTTCGGTGTGGAGTTTCCGATAGATCTGGTTCCGATTGCGATGGGGGATGTGTGTGTTATAGTGGGTATGGATTGGTTGAGCCGATATGGAGTTGTGATAGATTGCGAGCGTCAATTAGTGACGATTCGAGACCCTAGTGGGGGAGTTCTTATGGTGTACGACGAGGGTACACGTGTTGGGTCAGCATTTTGTTCGGCCGCCAGAGCGAGACAGAGTCTACAGCAGGGCTGTAGGGGATTTGTGGCATATGTGATGGATGCGAGGGTTGACTCAGGGAGACTGAGGTCAGTTGATGAGGTCCCGATAGTGCGTGAGTTTCCGGACGTGTTTCCAGAGGAGTTGCCAGTTGTGCCTCCAGAGAGACAGGAAGAGTTCGGTATTGATTTGGTTCCGGGAGCTGCGCCTATCGCCAAGGTGCCGTATCGCCTTGCGCCTCCAGAGATGCAGGAGTTATGCTTGCAGCTCCAGGAGCTGCTAGGGAAGGGTTTATTCAGACGAGCAGTTCGCCATGGGGCGCCTATCCTCTTTGTCAAGAAGAAGGATGGTTCACACCGGATGTGCATCGATTACCGAGAGTTGAACAAGCTAACGGTCAAGAACCGTTACCCATTGCCAAGGATCGACGATTTGTTCGATCAGTTGCGGGGAGCATCTTGGTTCTCCGAGATCGATTTGAGGTCTAGGTATCATCAAGTGAGGGTGCGAGATGAGGACGTCCAAAAGACAGCATTCCGGACCCGTTATGGGCATTACAAGTTCGTGGTGATGCCTTTTAGACTCACCAACGCACCGGCGGTGTTCATTGATCTCATGAACAAGGTGTGCAGGCCGATGCCGGATCGGTCAGTGATCGTACTCATTGATGATATTTTGGTGTATTCGAGGTCTAGAGAACAGCACGAGGAGCATTTGAAGGAGATCCTTGGAGTTCTGAGATCGGAAAGGCTTTATGCTAAGTTCTCAAAGTGTGAGTTCTGGTTACGAGTGGTTCAGTTTTTGGGGCATCTTGTCAACCAGAATGGGATATTGGTTGATCCGGCCAAGATTGAGGCGGTTATGAGGTGGGAGGTGCCGAGATCACCCACCGAGATCAAGACTCGCCGAGTAGGGTCGCGGATGTTCATCCAGGTTCGCGTCTGGACTCGGCGAGTCCAAGGGTGGTCACGACGAGTCCATGCTGTTTAATGAAGCCCTAATTTACAGGGTTTGGGACCTATTTAAAGGCCCTTATGGCCGTCTCTTGCGGCTACCACACCCCAGAGAAAGACCTAGATCGCTTGTGAGGAGAAGAGAGGCCATTGTTGATCATTTGTTAGTGTAATTTGAAGGAGAAGGTGACCAAGGCAAGAGAAGGCTAAAGGAAGTGCAAATCTAGTGACTTCAGAGTTCAAAGGCTTCATATTAAGGTATTCCTTCGGACTTTCTCCAGTTTTGGGTGTTGATTCATAGAGTTAGGGTTTTCATACCCTTTGGAAGATGATTATGTAGAGTATTTAGTCCCTTTGCGAGATTGTGCTTGGATCTGGACTCAAAGAGGTCCAGAGACCTTGACCCATGGAGCTTTATGAGTCATTTTGGGGTTATTGGACTTAGGTTGTCATTTTTGGGACTAAATCACCATTTGATGCCATCATGTTGATATATAAGCATCAAGATTCGAACTTTACGTGACTTTCATGCTTGGGAAGGCCAGATCTATGGATTAGGGGCACGGATCTGACCTCAGGTGGTCAATAGAGCTTGTGCATGGTATGAACTCGCCGAGTTGTTCTTGAGACTCGACGAGTAGGGTTAGGGTTTCACGTAAATCACTCTATGGGTAGACTTTCCGAGTTGGGGGATAACTCAGTGAGTCAGAAGGGGATTAGAGGACTGGGGTTCAAGGCGGTACTCGCCGAGCTATTCTTGAGACTCGACGAGTTGAGTCGGGGTGGCCCTGAGATTCATGTCAGGTGTGGCTCGTCGAGTAAAGAGAAGGACTCGACATTCCAAGAGAGGGACTAAGAGAGTCAGTGGACACATGTAGACTCGCCGAGTCGCCCAAGTGCACTCGACGAGTCCGGTCAAAGTTTGACCGTTAACTTTTGTTGACTTTTAGGGTTTGGTTAACAGTGAGGCCTTTGAGCCAGGAAAGGGGCAAAATGGTCTTTTACCCTTCTGAGGATGTTAAGAAAGGTTGGAGTATAGTTATATTTATGGGAGTATTTGCTTTATGTGATTAGGTGGAGGCTAGATCACATTTCTACCGAGACAGAGACTTACCGAGACACCTGAGGTGAGTCTTCTCACTATACGTTACCTAGAGTGGTATTATGTGATGACTAGAGAGTCTTATGTGTTATGTATGAGATTATGTGTTATGTGATGTATGTATGTCATATGCTGATATAGACCGGACCGGAGGGTCTAACGAGCTATGACCGGACCAGAGGGTCCAACGAGCTACGGGACTGGAGGGTCCCGCTGAGACACATCAACCAGAGGGTCGTATATTAGCCTCGAGTGGCGTATGTGTTGTATGCGGTATATTGGGGAACTCACTAAGCATTTATGCTTACAGTTGTTGTGTAATGTGTTTCAGGTACCAGTGATGAATGCGGGAAGGCGCCGACATGATTCGTACACACGCACACTGAAGTTTATATATTTTGATCTTGGGGGTTTGTACTGATACAATGATGATACAATGTTTTTTTTAAATGAATGTGAATGATATTTTATGGTTTTTCGAAAGCGAAAAATTGTTCAAATTTTACGGTGTTACACACACTATGTTTATCTATGATCTTTACTTTGTGAAATAGATCAATTGAACATGATTACATTGATGCTCATTTCACAATCCAAAGTCTTTATCTTACATGTAAGAATTCCAAATTCCTACCATTTAACGACATCTGTTAGATTCTAAGCTTATATGCATTGATCATCTCGTAATGACTATGCACAAAGTCAGAAAGACTTGTCAACAGACATTACAGAGCATTCCAATGGAGATCAATTCCATGGAAACGAACTCTCAAATTCAAAGTACATTACTTTGAACATCCTTCTTGCATTAAGCTTTCTAATCTTACACATATTTGAAAGAACAACTTCCACCTATGGAAACCTTTCCAGATTCCCATTTTGACTATCATTTCTGAACAAGAGTTACCTCCTTTGAGAATATGTCAATATGGTCCTTCCAAAATTAACACTTATACTTCCAACTGTCCATGAGCAACCAATCTTTAGTAAACCTCAGATTGTCCTCGACAATTGCTTAATCATTTTAGTCATAACCAATTCTAGATCTTTTCTCCTCTTAATGCCTTAGGCATTCGAAAAATTTAGAAAGGATAAATATTATAGCACATGCAATCGATCCTATATCCGAAACATATGGGACACGATTCATGATGTCTCACATAAAGACGTGATCATAGACCGATCTTTTGCTACAATATTTTTTATTTGCCATGTTTTCAAAATTTTACTATGAAGAGGGATGTCGTAATAATAATTGAATTATGAGAATGTAATATATATATATATATATATATATATATATATATATATATATATATATATATAGAATTTCCTTATGTTGAACCATTCCAACACAAAATTCATGTATATATATATATATATATATATATATATATATATATATATATATATATATATATATATATATATCCCTGACTAAAGATTATCAAAATCTCAATCTAAGCTTTTAGAATTGAAATGAAGTATAATTTCCTTTTCCTTAATTATAGCAAAACAACTTTTCCCAATTGAAACCCTTTTGTTTTCTATAATTAACACTTAACATAATAATCATGCTCCTACTAACATGATAGTTATTAGCATAACACTTATGCTCCCACTATCTTTGACATGTATCCAGAAATTAGCTGGACTTCTAGAAATCAATACTTTATTGACTCTCTTACCAAAGTTCAGGTTTCTGATGCTAGATGCTTTGATAAAACTTTATCAAAATCATACACCTTTCCTTAGATAACTCACATGTGTGTGTAAATTTTTTTTATAGAACTATGTAAAGGGATGCCGTAATCATAGTCTCAATTGTTTAGACCTTTGCCATTTCTCACAAGTCTATGTTAGTGTGTCGGTTAACCACACACGCTCCACTAACGATTTGTAGAATGAAAATATCACAATTGCTATCTACTTAAAATCTACTTAGTGAAAGCGTTTCCTCACCATCGTTTTCATGAATCGGAGAGAAACCTTATGACACTTAGATTTTATGGTGTATGAGTTCCTATCCATATGAATTTGTCAAAACCATAATCACAAGACAATGTTTGTGACAAATCCAAAGTCATATGGACTAAACTTGTGCAACCTTAATTTCTTGCCACTTGGCAGCACAAAGGCCTACCATTGCTTCCAGGTTGTTATCCAAACAATTAAAAACACATAGAACTCACATGCATTGTCAACTTTAACTGGAATGAGCATAGAAATAAGAATATGTCAACACGATGGGTTACAAATCTCAAGTCGTGTGCTAGTGATAAACAATAGGTTTCACCCTTGATTTGTTTTTGAAACTTTCAAGACCTTTAAGACTCCCACTTTCCTCTTGACGTATAAGATTCTCTTATCAAGAACCATTGATTGACAAACAAATATTCAAGAATTAGTGCAGATTCTTATCAAGAAAAACATTTCACACAGTTGGTCTTAGTTGGTCTTTGTCTTATCCAAGACATCACAACTTGCCAATTTCAAATGTACAATAATAAGAAACATCTCATTCTACATTTGACAAGTGTTTTAAACCTTCTTAAGATTTGTCACTCAAATTACAATCTTGGAGTATGACTCTAAGACTTGTTATGGAACGAAGTATGATTCTTCTTTTTGATTTTAATCATTTCTACAATCCATTATTTCTCTTCTTAGCCAAAAAAAAATGCACTAAGATGTCCTTTATAGAATCAATTATGATATGGTTTCATAATCACTAAGATAATCATAGAACAAGATACTCAAGTATTCTCCCATGTTTTCAGATTGGAGAAACTTTTATCTTTCTGCCTTATTTGATTCTTCTTATTTGTTCTGCCCAACATTGATACTTTTCCAATGTTTCAGAATTATACTTAAACTTGTAAGTATAATCATATTTACTAAGCTTTAGTAAATCATGACGAATAGTCTCATCATTCTTTGTGGTGGACCTGACCAGTGTACACTGTAGTGTACCCGATCCCCTAATCCTTCACTTGACTCACATATACATGTGAATAATGAATTAGTCTTAATTTTCCAAAGATGAAAATTCTCATTCATCATACTATACAAGTCGCATGATTCCAAGTTTCTATCCAACTGAAACTTGGATGATGAGAATCTTTCCTTATTTGGTAAATTATGACACTTCCACAAATGAAAGAATCAAATCCATTTTTCCAATATTGCTATCAATGGAACCATATAAACAATATTTTTCACAAATGCCATTGTAAGGATATTTAAAATAAATAAAATTAAAATTTTCTTTTATTTTAAATCTTGCGGAAAAATTTATCCTTACAATACAAATACATATGAAAATTATGTTATTATGCATTCCTAAGCAACCTGTCACAACTCTTAAGCAACAGCTTAAAATTTTGATCACCGAACCATGCGATCGAAATCCATCTTCGCGATCAGAATCAGCATATACTTCCTTTAAGCTTCCTCTCTTTCTTTGATTCTTAAAACATCAACATGTGATTTTGTCACATCATGTAATAAGAATCCCAAATAGGAACTTAATAGAGTTAGTGGATTTTACCCGAAGTAGAGTCAAACTTTTTTGACTTTACCATCCTTATGATCTTTCAGGTAAATAGACAGCTTTGCAACCAATGCCCCTTCGTTTGGCAACAGAAACATATGGACTCTTTGGGAATGGTCCACGAGTCTATCTCATACTTAGCCTTTCTCTTTACCATTTGGTCAACCGAGTTGACTATGGCTGATCCCTTTCCATTGGGAAGAGAAAGCTTTTCTGGATTTCCAATGTTACCATTGTCAATGTCCATGAAAGTTTGGGAAGTCGATCTTCCATTCAAATTTGCTTCACAAGTGCTCAAAATCATTGCTGACTCAACAGCACAAAGCAAATAGGTAAGATCATTAAGGGTCAAGTCATGGTCTGTCACATAGTAGTCCCAAAAGAACTCACTATGTGACTTAGAAAGTGATTGAACATCCAACTTTCTCAAGACTTTGACACCCAACTCTCCCGGCTTGTCAATATGTGACTTCATATCCAAGATGTGATCACACATAGATCTTTCTTGCCAATAGGGCTTGAGTGACCTTGAACTTGTGGGCTAGGGAGAATAATTGGAGGGGTGGAGGAAGTAAAATTCCATTAGATTTGGGAAGATCATAGACGTCTAAACTAGACATCTACAATGGGAGATATTCATGTTAGTTGATTTTAAGTCCTTAATATAACACCCAATATGAAATATTAAGGCTAGGACCCAACACAATATTTTATAAATTGGAAGAGGGATTTCGTAATCCAAGCTATAAGATATTTGAAGGTAGGTGGATGACGATTCACCAATTTCCACCATGAAAAACGAAATAATTTATTAGGTTTTAATTGGATTTGAAACTCCTAGATCTTTTGAGATTCATTGAAATTTTCAATGGCATGTTTCAATCTCGATTGTGCCCTTTCAAATTTTGTGACTGGGATGCCGAGGATCACAAAACAAGGTGTGAATAACCATGCAAATTGACTTGGTACCCTTAATATTTCTCACCTAATCGATGTGCCGGTTATCCACACGTGCTCCACCGATCTATGATAAACATTAAGTCACCCTTTGCCACTCTTACTAGTCCATGTTAGTGTGCCGGTTACCCACACATGCTCCACCAACGACTTCGTAAGGTACAAAGTGTAATTTAATGGGTTAGCACCAAATTCACATTTTCCTAAGTAAATAAGATTGAGAATTTAATAAGTGTTTAGTTACTTAGTATTTATCATTATACTTTTAATGAATGGAGAATTATAGTCCTGTCAAACCCGTTCGGCTAACGACCCTCCACCAGTCAAGGAAGCGGTGGGTGAGAGTGGACACTCATTAAACTGCCATTTTATAGGCAGTAACCTTATACCCCCCGCTTATATACCGGCTTCGTGAATGAGGCCTACTCAAGGTAAAATTGACTTTGTTCTTATATATATATATATATATATATATATATATATATATATATATATATATATATATAAGTATTAACTATTAATATTATAATAGTATAAGGGTAGAATTTTAACTTTTAAAACTCTAAGGGCTAACTTGGAACTAAAGTATTCATGAAGGAAAACTTTACAAATTCCAAAACTTGAGGACAAATTTTGAGCAATTCAAAAACTTATGGTTTCCATAACATATGAGTTTTAAAGTGGTTTAATGGAAAAACTCTTCAAGTTCCATAACTTATAGACAAGTTATGGAAGACTTTAAAAGCATTTAAAAAATGTGAATCTTCATTTTTCATAACTTATGGAAATTTTATGAGTTTTAAAATTCATAAATGTGACTTTTCATGTAACTTGAGGACAACTTACAAAAACACATATTATGAACAACTTCTAGATTAATTTAGATTGAAAATAACTATCACATAATTTTTTCTATTAATCTAAACTAACTCATAAACAAAACAATTCATATTAACAATTTTCAAGAAATTAGCTAATCACATAAATTAACATAAAACTTAAAACTTTGACAATTATCCTTTATTTGGATGAGAATAAACATTACCATAGTACCAAAACAAATTTTATGAACAAAAACACTTTGTGGTAATGATTCTAATCCAAAATAGGCCAAAAAAAACTCGAAGATATGCTGTCAAGGGGTCCAACTTGTCGAGTGCATGAACTAAATCGACGAGTTGGATGAATTTGTTCATGGACTCGTTGAGCCCATCACTGGACTCGTCGAGTCTGTTGTCCAAACAGCAAAAAATTCGATTTTTTCAGTTTTTTTTTTCAGCAACTTGCATCAAGTGTAATTGAAAACAACCCATGGCTCTGATACCACTATAGGGTTTTGGCATAATACAACATCCTATGGTGGACATACAACCCTAAATACCTTGGATCTATGTTTTCACTAATTATACATGCAAATGGTTAGCATAACATACCTTTTGATGGAACTTGAAGTCTTGGTGTATTTGGCCTTAAAGAGCTTAGCCCCAATAGTTTGGAAGCCTCAAATGGAATCACAACACACCATGGACAAAGGATGAATTTGAGAGAGAATTCCATGCACACAAAAGACACCATGAACTCCAAGAAGATACAAGTGGTGATTTTGGGCAATGAAGTATCTATTTACATGTGGGATTTCTAGGGTCATGGATATAACCCAAATCCATACCCATATGATCCATGGTTCATGTGGCCCAACTCTTTATGTATCCATACATAAACTTGGTCCAACATGGATCATAAGCCCAATACATATAAATATAACTAATTATCATAATTAGTCCCCATAGATTTAATTAGTCTCTTTTGACCACTAAATTAATTCCAAATTAATTCTTGATCAATACTAGTTAAAACATATGATTTCATATTAATATATTATGACTTATAATATATTAATAAACCATAAATAACCTTCTCTCAAAAGTCCATCCTAACAAATTGTCCTGATGATATGCAACCCAAATGGACCATGCTACTCTCGGGTCCAATACATACCAATAATAGTTATGGGCTTAGACACCTAATCGAACATGAATATGCCGCCAAAACCAAAGGAAAGAGCATTTCAGATGATCCTTGACGAAGCAAATGGCAACGCGAGGAATCAAGGATGAGGACTTCATATCCGAAGATCGAGTTATGCAGTAGCCATAATATCGTATGATGTAGTCTGATAGAGGCATAGTCTAGGGTGAACTTGAAAACCTATGTAATCATTTCAAGGAATAATATAATACCTTCATTTTGATATTTGATGTGTTAAGTTTGTTGGATTAGTGTCTAAGCCTGTAACCATAATTGGTAAGTACTTGACCCGATTGTGCATGATCCTTTTGGGTTGCCTTCACCAAAGCAACTTGACTGGAGAAATAATAGAGAAAGAGGTTATTATGATTTATTAATATGTTATAAGAATAATATATTAAAGGAGAAATCATATTTGTTTAATTAATATTGGTCAATCATTAATTAAGAATTAATTTTGTGATCAAATGCAATTAATTAAACTAGAGGGCCTGAATTGTAATTATGTGATAGTTACAAAATAGTGCAATGGTTATCCTTGTTAAAGGATGAGCGAATTCAAGGATAAGGATATCCTTGAAATCGTCCAAGGTTCAAGAGATAAGGGTTTTCAAGGCTTATCTTGTGGTTGCTTGGTGGGCAAGTAACTGGATAAGGATAAGGACTGAAACCCTAATCCCAACCCTATATAAAGACCCCTAAGGCCTTAGGATTTCATCCACTTGATCCCTATAGCATCTAAGGATGAATTTCTACCTCTCTCTTCTCTCTCTATATCTTCTCCAATTGCTTGTGGTGTTTGTGAGCCATTAGAGGCATTACATTTGTGGTGCTTGCTTTCAAGACTTAGGGTTTGAAGATTTAAGTTGTTATTACAATATAACAACAAGAGGTATGTAATCTAACCTTCTTGGTTAATTTCAAAAATAGCAATTGATGTGTGCAAACTCATTTAGTTTTAAACCTACTTTTAATTATCAAATAACACACAAAAGGCAGTGAACCTATCATTTGTTATTACAATATAACAAAATCGGGTTTTTCTATGAAATTTCCATCATGGATAATCTTAGAAGCATGCTTTTAATACAAAAGAAGAAGAAATTTGTTACCTTTTGTGATGAAACTTGAGAAATTTGAAGAACAATGGAAGAACACTTGAATGCTTGAGAGAAAAGGTTGGAGAGAGGCGCACGGCGAGTGTGTTGTGAAAAAGAAACTGATTCATTAGGGTTAAAACCCTAGTTACCGGTTGTAAAAGTAATTCTTATTATTTTTTTTTCTGTGAATAATACCGACTTGTCGAGTCATGGTCAGACTCGGCGAGTCTGGTCGCGATGCCATTTTTTCCTGAAATCTATATGGACTCGTCGAGTCATGGTCAGACCCGACGAGTTTCTTCCAAACAATTCAAAATTTTTAAAATTTTGTCATTTATTTTAAAATCATTTCACCCCACACTTAGTCCATGCACACTCTCAAGCAGACATGTCCGACGAATTGGAAGATTAAAATTCTAAAAACGAAAAAAAAATCCAAACAAAACTTAAAAGGTAAAAGAAAGCAAACTCTAAATAACGGGTTGCCTCCCGCCAAGTGCTTCTTTTTAAGGAGTCGTTAGCTGGACTCCTTCCCATCTACGTCTCGTCATCTTCCAGTATCGGGAATGCACGCCTAATCTTTTGTAGTTTGTACTTTGTCTTGTAAGCGTGAATTTTCTTTTTATAAGCCCTTTTTAATTCATCTCTCTTCTTTTTCACAGCATCATCCTCAGCTGCTTGGGCTTCCCTTTTTCTCTTCTTCTTCTTCACCCCATTCTTTTTCACCTTCTCTTGCACCTCCTTTTCTTTAAACTTAATTACTTCGTATTTTGTGAAAGTTTGTGCTCTAGGTTTGGTAATGAATGGTTGATCAGCTTCCACCTTCCTTTCCTTTGCCTCCTCCTCTTTTTCTGTGCTCACCCCATCTTCAAGTGGGATTGCATCAAGACATGCTACATTGGTGTGTGGAACTTCCGTTTCCATTTCTCCTCCTGCTGTTTGTTCTTCTAAAGAATCATGAAAAATATCCAAATTCAGAATATGCAGAGAACTAGCAACAAGCAGATCTAAATCGTCCAAGTTGTTATCAAATTCGATTGGACTCGTCGAGTCCAGTAAAGTGACTCGGCGAGTCATATCGTATTCCACCATTTCTTGGGTGTTTTCTGAGTCGGCTCCTTCCAGTAGCTTTTCTAACTCTTCCAAGTCCTTGTTAACATCTCCATCCTCTCCAGAATGTAGCAGAAACTTGCTTGGATCTTCTTTTTGCAAAAGTGCAAGTTCGTTTTGTAATATCTCGTCATCCAAATGGATAAGTGACATCTTTTCTTGTCTTTCCTCTTCTTGCTTGGCTTCTGGTATAGCTTTAAATATTACGGACTCGTCACCCACCCTCAACATTAATGTAGACTCACATACATCAATTAAAGCACAAGCAGTGTTTAAAAATGACCTCCCCAAAATAATTGGAATTTCGGGGTCTTCTTCCATATCAACAACCATGAAGTCTACCGGAAATATAAACTTGTCGACTTTAATAAGGAGATCCTCACAAATGCCTTGTGGATGAATTATTGTCTTGTCTGCCGAATGGATCTTCATATTTACCGGTCTTGGCTCCAGTAAATTCAACCTCTTAAAGAAAGAGAAAGGCATCAGATTGATGCTTGCTCCCGAGTCGGTCAATGCTTGAGTGACAACTTCATTACCAAACTGGCACGGAATTATAATATTCCCCAGATCGCCCTTCTTTTCGGGTAGCTCACTCAATAGTATCTCCGCGACTTCAGCCAAATCTTTCCTAGCAGCAAAAAGACAATTTAGCAAGTTGAAGTATTTGGGTGTCTGGAGCATCGTTTCCACAAATGGCACATTAACTTGTAGGGCTTTAACATGCCTCATGAAGGATCTATATGATTCAACTTTTTCCGCAGGCATGGCTTTGATTGGGTATGGCAGAGGAGGATTATATGGCTTTAAAGGACTGATAGTTTTGTCATTTACGCTTGGACTCGTCGAGTCCAATGGAGCGACTCGGCGAGTTGGATCGGGTTTTTCTGGAGCCGCTTCTTCTACCTTTTCCGCCTTCCTCTTGGAGATTCTCAGTGCATCTGTGAATAGTTCTTCCTTGTTGGAGGTTATTGCACTAACATTCTCCATTCTTGGATTGGGTTCGGTGTTACTTGGAAGTTGACCCGATCTTCTGTCATTCACTTGATGCGAAAGCTGTCCCAGCTGTTTCTCAATGTTGAGAATGGATGCCTGCTGATTCCTTAGCATATTTCTGGTCTCGTGTATTGCAGCATCGTGATCACTGTGTCTTTTTTCGGATGCGGCTATGAATCTAGTGAATAATTCTTCTAAATCGGGTTTCTTTTCTACCGATTCTTCCTTTTGATATAGTCCCCTCTACTTCTGCTTGTATTTTTCCTCCTTAGCCTTCTTATACTCTTCGTATGGGAGCGAATCCTTCTTAGGTTTTCGCCAATTTTCGTCGTATCGATCGCCACTTGAATAGAAGACTTGAGCTTTCTTATTTCCATTCTCATCCAAATCACAATCCTTTGTGAGATGGAGCCCTCTACAATTTTCACATCCCACCCTAATAGCATGGATTGTTTGATCCATTTTTGTCATTCTTCTATCAAGACTATCAAGCTTAGCTATCACCGCCGCCATGCTATCATTTGTCGAGTTCACTACTCCCCGACTTACTTCGTTTCTTGGATTGTGGTATTCTCTAGAGTGCTTAGAGAATTCTTCGATTAACTCCTTAATTACCGGGGGCGCCTTCTTCGTGAGCGGGCCTTGGGAATCGAGCAATTGCCTTGTCGTTACATTGACTCCATCATAGAAAATGGAGACCTCTTGTTGGCTATTAAGGTCATGGTGTGGGCAATTTCTAAGCAAGCTCTTGTACCTTTCCCAAGCTTCATAAAGAGATTCTCCGGGTTGTTGCTCGAAGTTGGCAATGGCTTTCTTTAGCTTGACTATTTTGGAAGGCGGGAAAAAATGATCTATGAATTCTTCTTTCATTTTGCCCATGTGGTGACCGATCCGGGAGGAAGTGACTTTGGCCAGTCTTTTTCAGCCCCTTTAAACGTGACTGGAAGCATGCGAAGAAGTTGGGTCTCGCGTGGAACATTCGGTACATTGAAGTAGTCGGCCACATCATTTACTTCGTCCAAGTGCTTGTAGGCGTCTTCGTGATCCTTCCCGTAAAAAGGAATTTCCTTGAGTTGAGCGAGAATATGGCCTTTTAGTTCGAAAGTAGTGATCATGGGAATTGCGGGCTGCACAAGTCCCGGCTCGGTGTCATCGCGCATCCTCTTCTTCCATTCCCCCATGGGGATTTCATCTATATTAGCCATAGTGATAGCTAAATCGTCTTCCAATCCGGAGTCGTGCTCGTATGTGGGTTATTCTTCTTCCTCGGTCTCGTACTCGATATCTTCTTGAATTGGGTCTTCAATTGTCAACGAGGCACCGGATGCTCCTGTTTTGCTACTCCTCTTCTTGCTGAAAACGGACTTTAAGGTTTTGAGTGGTGAGTTCTTTGAAGAAGTGGATTCTCCAACGGTTTTGCCTTTGCTCCTTCTTAGTGCGGATTCCGGGTCTTCAAAAGGAGGGACCAGAGGTGTATCAGATCCTCGGGTCATGAAACAACTGTAAACAAAACAAAAAACGCATAAAAAGAACAAAAAATGAAATAAAAATTAAAGCTAAAATAGCGATGTACTCGCCGAGTCTGCCCGAATGCACTCGGCGAGTTCAAGGGAAAACCCAAAAAAATTTAATGCTAATTCTAAAAACAGAATTTTATTGAAACTAATTCTACTTACTGAATTACTTTTTAAATAACTTTGTGCAAGATAAATCTCACACAAAGGATTGATTAAACTAGAATTTAATGCTAATTTTAGACCTGTTCTACTTACTGAATCACTTAGTTTTAAACCTACTTTTAATTATCAAATAACACACAAAAGGCAGTGAACCTATCAATTGTGGTATAGTTAAATAAGCAGGGTATCGATCATAGGGAACGGAAAATTAAAACTAAAAACTAATTTTATCTAAGTTAATTAATAAGTAGGGGTTTTATCTAGTTTTACAAGACTAGAAACTTACTAACTATTACTTACTTAAAAACTAGAAAACAAAATACTAACTAGATTCAATAAATGGAAGGGAACTTTTGTTTAGTTCAACTTAGTGGATTCTATGGTTGATTTCAAGGTAATGGTGCAATGGATTAATTCTTTCGTTGGTTACCGATTCAAGTGATTAGATTCGCATTCATTACACTAATCCTTAGCAAATAAACTAACTTAAACAGTTGCCAGTTGTCTAATTTAATAAAATTTACTAGATTAATTATTCGGGTTAAGTTAGACTTGCAATAGTTAACTAATTTATTCTCTTAATTAACTTCTTGTTTGATGGTCATCTCACAAGCTTGCACATGAATTTACTCAATTTTCTTATTAATTCTAGTTTCATATTCATTAATCCTAGACATATGGCATAGTGATCACATAGCATATGAGGTTAATAATCAATAGATGTTCATGCTAATCAATTATCTTCCTATCAACAGAAAATTAATTATTATTCACACACAAGGTTCTTTAGCAAGCTAAAATAACAAAAATTCACCAACTTTAGAATTAATCCTACCAATCAATCAAACCATATTGTCAACTTTGTATCCCCAAACAAAAGTTTAAAGGTTTTAGCTCATAATTGAACTAGATAACAGCAAACAAACAGAAACAAATTGTTTAACTATAATGATAAACGAAAGATTAAGTAGAATGATGAAATTTTCCTCAATTCTCCTTTGGGATTGAATTCTAGCTTATGACTTCGTCTTCTAGGGTTTTTCTGACTTCTTAATTGCAGCAAGGCTCTTCTGAATCATCCCAGAATTCCCTCTATCGTTCTGTGAAGTTATCTTTATATATACGAATCGAATCGTCGAGTCAAGTGGCGACTCGTCGAGTCCATCTCACATTCCACGTATTGTGATAACTCTCTGGGATCCCGAGTCTTTATCTTCTCGATTCTTCGATAGGACTCTCCGAGTAGTCGGCCCTACTCGCCGAGTAGGGGCTTTTTCAATGTTTTTCTTCTTTGTTCCATTCTCGAACTTCTAACTGTTTCTCCCGCTTCCTTTCGCTTCCGAGCTTCATTTTTGGACTGAAAACATAATTCAAACACTTTTAAGTACCTTTTGTCCATAAAATACAATAATTTAGCTAATAAATGAATACAAATGTATACTTAATATGAACTAATTATGCACATATCAACAATCATCTTTAGGGTTTTATTATGTGTTCATAATGTTGTGTATCTAATAGTGAAAACATAGATCCAATGCTAGGGTTGCATGTACACATAGGATTGTTTGTATAAAACCCATCAGTGGTATCAGAGCCAATGGTTATTTTGTTTTCAATTGTATGAACTTGACATATTAGGGTTTATTGCCAATAAACCCTAGGAGGCTAGGGTTTTTCGAGATTAGGGTTTGCAAACCCTAATTTGCAAGAGTTTGAATAAGGTCTTCAAATCCTTTCCTTTAACCCTTAAATTTTGAAATCTAGGGTTTGTTTCAATCCCTTGATTTTCGAAATTTGCCTCCTCCCCAAGATAAGATCCTAAATTTTAGGGATTTGGATTATCCCATATCTTGTAATTATTTTCTAATTGTTATATATGGTAATTATAGATTTTGCATTATCCTAACCATAATTTCGAAATCTAGAGAGATAATTAAAGGGTTAGGATATCTTAAATGTATAAATGGTAATTATCCTCATGATTTAGATAATTCCCTATGATTTAATAATTAAATTAATAGTCTAATTCAAGATAATTATTAAATCAAGAGTTTTAATATTTAAAATTTTAATTTACATGTCATAAATTTGAAATTTTTTTTAAGAGAAATTAAAACTAAATTGTTTTGAAAAGTTTCAAAACTTGCCCTCAAGTTTTGGAATATAAATTTTGATTAAAAGTTTAATTTTGATGCATATTTAAATTCTAAACCCTAATGTTTTGAAATGTTTCAAAACTTGCCCTCAAGTTTTGGAATTTAAAAGTTGATTAAAAAGTTTAATTTAGGAATGTTAAATTCTAAAACCCTAGTATTGTTTTGAAAAGTTCAAATCACACCCTTATGGTTTTATTAATTAATTAAGGTGTATAATTAAAGGAAGTTTAATAAATCCATAAAAGTTTTGGTTTACAATTAAAAGTATAATTGTTATATTTGACCACCTAGTATTTTAAAAATGTAAAACACACCCTATACTATATATAACATTAAAAGTCTAACATTATATATATGTATAAGTAAAAGTCAGTCTTACCGTTAGTAGGCCTCATTCACGAAGCTGGTCTATAAGGGGCGTTTAAGGAAATTGCCTATAAAATGGCGATTGAATGGGTATCCACTCTTACCCACCGCACTCTTGACTAGTGGAGGGTCGTTAGCCGAACGGGTAGGATAGGACAAAAACCTTCCATTATAAGTATAATGAATGTTTTACAAATTCCCAATCTTAGTTACTTAGGCTAAAGTGAATTGACGCAATTCCATGAAATTACACTTTGTACCCTTGCGAAGACGTTAGTGGAGCGTGTGTGGTTTACCGGCACACTAAATGGTTCTAAGCAAAGGTAGCAAAGGGTGACTCAATGTTTGTCATAGTTCGGTGGAGCGTGTGTGGTTTACCGGCACATCGAATAGATGACTGTAGCTTGTGGGGGCACCATGTAAGTTTGCATGGTTATTCACACCCGCTTTGTGATCCTCGGCATCCCAGTCACAAACTAGAGGGGCATATCGAGATTTAAACATGCCATTGAAATGTTCAATGAATCTCAAAGAATCTAGGAGTTTTTATAAATTTAAAACTTAAATTTCTTTTTCGTTTTTCATGGTGGAAAATTAGTGAATCGTCATTCACTTACCTTCAAATATTCTGCAACTAGATTACGACATCCCTTTTCTAGGTTGTGGTGTATTGTGTTGGGTCCTAGCCTTAATGTCTCATTTGGGTGTTTCATTAAGGATTCAATCAACTAACTTGAAATTTGTCTCGTTTTGTAGATGTCTGACTCTAACCATGGTCTTCCCAGATTCCAAGGAAAAGGTGTTCCTACTGAAAGTGATAGCTTGTTCCAAAGTGAAGAATCAATGTGGACTAGCTTGATCTCACTCCCTCGTCCTCCTCCCGTTGTTCTTCCCGACCCACAATATCAAAGATTTGAAAGGTTCAAGATCACCGAGACCCTATTGGCAATGCAACATGAAGATGGTAAACCCATGTGTGATCACGTCCTAGGGATGAAATCACACATTGATAGGTTGATCATGTTGGGTGCGTCTTTCCCCAATAAGGTGGCTGTGGACTGGGTTCTCCAGTCACTCCCTGAATCATATGATAAGTTCATAAGAGAGTATCATATTATGGACATTGACGCGACCCTCATTGACTTAACTTACATGCTCATTGCTGCTGAATTAGAAATGATTTGGCGAAGTAATGGAGCATATTTGTCTAGTCAATCAACCAACCATGCTTCCGTGGACGCTCTAGGAGAGGCCACATGTTTCTACTGCCAAGGGAAAGGGAAATGGATACAAAGCTGCCCAAAGGAACTGAAGAGTCTAAGAGATGGAAGAGTAAAGAAGTATGGCTCTACTTTAGGTACAAAATCCACTATCTAACTCCATCAAATTTCTATTCTTTATACATGATGTGATAAGATTACATTTGCATGTTTTGCAGGATCAAAGAAAAGAAAGGAAGGTTGATGGAACAACAAGATGAGTCTGATCACAAAGAAATGGATTACGATCGCATGAATTCGAAGATCAGATTTTGAGATAAGGAAGTTATGATAGATTTGTTAGGAGTATTTGAATACATAGTTTTTCATTTGAATTATGCGTTGTAAGGACATGTTTTCCGCTGCTTTAATGAATAAAATAAATTTTGGATTTTATCTTATTTTATCCTTGCAATGGCATATATGAAAAATTGATGTTTGCGTACATCTAATATTAACAAAATGGATTTGATTCTTAATTAGGTTACTTGTGGAAGTGTCAAAAGTTTACCAAATAGGGTGAGTTTCTCATCGCCCGAGTTTCAAGTGGATAGGAACTTGGAGTCGTGCAACAAGTATTGCATGATGAATGAAAACTATCACATTTGGGAAATTTAGACTAGCCTTTAACAAAGTGTCGAGTGAAGGACTATGAGATCAAGTACACAAAGTTGTGTGTTGATCTAGTCCACCACAAGAGTGATAAAGACATTCGTCATGATTTACTAAAGTTTAGTAAATATGGTTACACTTATAAAATTAAGTATAATTGACTAAAAGAGTTTCAATCAATAGCAGAACGAATAAGAAGAATCAAGTAGACAGAAAGATAAAAGTTTCTCTGTTCTAAGAAGAAGAGAGAGTACCTTTTATTGTGTTTTATGATATGACTTAATGATTAAGAACCATATGTCAATTGATCCTCTAAGTGATTCTTAGTACAATTTGTATGTCTAAGAAGAGGAGACAAGATTTGTGAAAAATGGTTAAATCAAGAAGTCAATCATGCTTCGTTCCAATGTCAAGTCTTAGAGTTATACTCCAAGATTGTGAATTAGGTGATAAGTCTTAAGAAGGTTTATAACTTTCAACAAATGTGGAACTTGGAAAAGGTTTTCTTGTTCTCGCACATTTGAAATTGGTAAGTTGTGATGTCTTGGATAAGACAAAGACCAACTAGGACCAATTATGTGAAAAGTTTTGTCTTGATAAAGGCTGCACTAACTCTTGAATATTTGTTTGTCAAGAAATGTTTCTTAATAAGGGAATCTTATATGTCAAGGAGTCAGTGGGAGTCTCAATTTTCTTGAAAGGTTTCAAGAACAAATCAAGAATAAACCTTATCGGTCAACACTAGCACACGACTTGAGGTTCACAACCTATCGTGTTGACATTGTTTTGTTTCTATGCTATTCCAAATAGAGTTAATTATACATGTGAGTTCTACGAGTTCTCAATGGATTAGATAGGGGCAAGGCACCTTGTTCAATGGAAAGTACATTGAAAGGAAGGAGTGAGCTGCTAAATAACTTGGAAGCAATGGTGGGACCCTTGATGGCAAGAAATTAAGAAAAGCAAGTTCTATCCATAAGAGTTTGGATTTGTCACTAACATTATCTTGTGATTATAGTTATGACAAATTCACATGGATGAGAATGAATAAACAACAAAATCTAAGTGTCATAAGTTTTCTTCCATTCATAACAATGATTGTAAGGAAACGCTTTCACTAAGAGAGATTTTGAAGATAACATTATATGATTTGGGTTTCTCAAATTCAACTTTGATTACGGCATACCTCTTCATAGTTCAAATTGTGGGAAATGGCAAATAGGTCTGAACATCTTAGACTTATTGATATGAGTCCTAGAATCGTTTAGACATATACATATGAGCTGTCCAAGGAAAAGTGTATGAATTTGAGAAGCTTAGATAAAGTCTTATCAAAGCATCTAGTATTAGAAATATGAACTTAAGAAATTGTTTTCTAGAAGTTCAGCTGATTTCTGAATACATGTCGAAGCTAGTGGGAGCATAAGCATTATGCTGGTAAAGAAATAATCATCATGAAAGTGGGAGCATGATTATGGTAAGTATTGCAAGTTAGCAATATTAATTATAGAAAAATAAGTGTTGTACTTTTCAATGTCGTAAAGGTTGAAAAGTTGTTTTGCTATAATTAAGGGAGAGAATATTGTACTTCGTTTCATAATCTAAAGCTTAGATTGAGAAATTTTTATAAATTTAGTCAAAAGGTACATAGTGAGTTCTTAAATTTTGATTATGATTACGGTATCCCTCTTCATAGTTCTAATTGTAAGAACGTGACACATAAAATGTTATGGTAGAAGATTGATAGAGTATCGTATCTTCATGTAAGACATTATGCATCGTGTCCCATACGCTTCGGGTATAGGATCGATTGCAAATGCTATGATATTTGACCATTCTAAATTTTTCCAAATGTCTAGTGCATTAAGAGGGAAAAAGGACAAGAATCGGTTTTGACTAAGATAATTAAACAACTATCAAAGGACGATCCAAAGCTCGCTGAGGATTTGTCGCTTGTGAGTAGTTGGAAGTATAGCGTTGAACGGACCATATCGACATCATTATGAATAGATAAGATTCTATTAAGAATGAGTTGTCATATAGTAAATATGGAAATGTTTCCATAAATGGGAGCTGGAAATTAAGAATTTATGTCTAGATTAGAAAATTTTTAAGCGAAAGGATGTTCAAGGAATGTAATTTGAGTGAGAGACATCACATCTATAGAATAGTTCTGTAACTATTTTGATAGAGTACCTTGTGATTTCGATGGCCGAGTCTTTGTGATTTTGTGCTGTAACTTCACAAGAGGATCATTGCATAAAATATTAGAATTTGACATATTCTATAAGTGACAAGAATTTGATATTCTTGTGCTTATGATAAGAATTGGGATTTGTGAAATTAGAATGATTGAAAAAAATGTGTTCACTTAATCTATTTCACAAAATAATAGACCATTGAAAACCAAAATGTGCATGCTTGGAGCATGGGACAATTGTGGTTATAATTCAAGTTATAAAGTTGAGTATCTAAAATGTTAAACAATAGATAATAAGTAATCAATATGGTGATTAGATAAAGGTGTTTTGTTTATACTCAAGGGTTGGGACCATATAGGATTAGTATTACCTTTGTGTTTCACTTTGTATGTTTTGACTTCCAGAATAATTGAGTTTATTAAGAATAATCGAATTATTCAAACGGACCACAGTCAGTCATACGTTGGAAGTAAGTATGAATGAAGATTGTCATGAATTGGTTTGTAGATTGTCTAGAGCGTATTAGATATAGCAAAGGTTTGATGCAACGTTCATGAGTGCTTATGAATATGATTTTGAGCATTGGATTAAACCCACGCTCACTTGGATCGCTTCATGGATTTTATCACGAGCGATTGGTGAGACGATAATATCTTGTATTCTTGAAACCGAGATGTGTGAGTTGTATCTTGTGAATCGGTTGCACATTGATAATATGTAAACGCACCGGTAACTCGGTGTTATAAAACTTATTGTTGTGTGTGATTTGGTGAGTGAGTGCAAGTAAACATTGAGTCGAAGTTTATCCGTTCCTTTTACCCAAAGTGGGATAAAAGCGATATCTGTGGGCCCTTCGATGATTTAGTGATGACAAACGTAAATGCTCGGCCGGGCTAGGGCTAATTTGATTTGTTCAATTAGTCAGTCGTCATAAATCGGAAATCGAGAAACAACACATATACTGAGAGAATGATTTCAATCCATGTCTCGTGTCTATACGATATCTAGAATGGAGGAATATATGATCCCTTATCTGAATGACAGGTTACTGATAAGATCAGAGTTTGACAGCGTCTTTGAGAACTATGATTGCTAATCGAGGTGTACTTACATTTGTAGTTACTAGAATTATCCAAGTGGGAGACTGTTGGATTAGTGTCTAAGCCTGTAACCATAATTGGTAAGTACTTGACCCGATTGTGCATGGTCCTTTTGGGTTGCCTTCACCAAAGCAACTTGACTGGAGATATAATAGAGAAAGAGGTTATTATGAATTATTAATATGTTATAAGAATAATATATTAAAGGAGAAATCATATTTTTTTAATTAATATTGGTCAATAATTAATTAAGAATTAATTTTGTGATCAAATGCAATTAATTAAACTAGAGGGGCTGAATTGTAATTATGTGATAGTTGCAAAATAGGACAATGGTTATCCTTGTTAAAGGATGAACGAATTCAAGGATAAGGATATCCTTGAAATCGTCAAAGGTCCAAGAGATAAGGGTTTTCAAGGCTTATCTTGTGGTTGCTTAGTGGGCAAGTAACTGGATAAGGATAAGGACTGAAACCCTAATCCCAACCCTATATAAAGACCCCTAAGGCCTTAGGATTTCGTCCACTTGATCCCTAGAGCATCTAAGGACGAATTTCTACCTCTCTCTTCTGTCTCTATATCTTCTCCAATTGCTTGTGGTGTTTGTGAGCCATTAGAGGCATTACACTTGTGGTGCTTGCTTTCAAGACTTAGGGTTTGAAGATTTAAGTTGTTATTACAATATAACAACAAGCCGTATGTAATCTAACCTTCTTGGTTAATTTAGAAAATAGCAATCATCTTTAGGGTTTTATTATGTGTTCATAATGTTATGTGTCTAATAGTGAAAACATAGATCCAATGCTAGGGTTGCATGTACACATAGGATTGTTTGTATAAAACCCATCAAAGTTGTTATGTGATTTTCTTGTATGGTGACTTGGAAAACTGCGGGACAATACTTGGGACGAGTATGAGTAGGTGTGAATGGTAGTAGAGGCCTATACTACCGGAAGCACAGGACTCGCACTTGGATTAGGGAAGGTCACAAGGTTACCAAGAAGCTAGAAATTGATACCGTTTTATTCAAGTATGTCGTTACCATCGTTTCGGTAATGACTATGAAGATGATTGTTATTCCGACCCTAGCGGTCATATCAAATTGAGTCCAACTACGATAAGTATGTTAAATAGTTCAGAGAACCAAGTCCGATATAGCATCTGAGTTAAGCTAAAAGCTTGAAGTGAAAGACAATCAAAGCGATCAGTAGAGGTATCACGATAGTTGCTGGTAGCTAGAAATGCTACCTTTTAAGATGTGATTAGAACATGAAGGAAGGTATAGCCTGTTCTAGAAGACTCTAAAAGACCTAAGTCCAAGCGTTGCAACATACGATGATAGGTCATTAGAATATGACACATCGATCCATTGTAGTAATAAGATAACTTATCTTAAGTTTGTTAAGAAGAAAAAGGAGTCTCCAGTGAGGAAGGAGATCGTGACTTGGAGGTCATAATTTGGAGTCTAACGTGAGATAGGGAGCAGGTGTAAGATCAAGTACCACGTGTAGTCAAGGAGTCCAAGAGTTAGATACTTGTTCAAAGTGACAAAAAAGATACGATTATTACCTAGGATGAAGAGATAACGTATGGAGTCATCATGTGAGCTCTGTTTTGCTGATGATTCCGGGACGTAATCATCCTAAGGGGGAGATAATTGTAACGCCCGTAGACCCGGGCTAGTCAATTTAGAGGTAATAGGGGTCGAAAATGACTTTTTGACAAAAGATTATTTAGAATAAATAATCTCAACCAAGTTATAGTATATGTTACAAGGGTTCCATACATATAAAGAACGCTAAAATCCGAGTTATAACGAAGAAGTTACGACCCGTCGAAGTTTCAGCTTAGCAGTGTACAGCCCGAAATCCGAATATTTGATCGAACAGTTTTTATCCAACACAACCTAAATGAGAATCGAAGATCTCGTTAAAAGTAGTGTAATGATAAAAAGATGGACGAAAACGGACGTCAGATGAAGAAGTTATGGATTTTTAACGGACCAATCCTGTCCCGGCCTGTTAAAAATATAAAATTTGAAATAAAGTCAAAATTAGCCGACGAAGTCTACACGAAAGTTGTAGAGTACGTTCCCGTGTATGCGTGGATATAAAGAAAGTCGAAAACGAAGATTGTATGTGAAAGTTATGATTTTTAGAAGTTAAGAGTACAATTTACGAAGCTGATGACGACGTGACATGATCCTAGCCTTCGCTTGCTCCCCACGGTCTCGCATCCGATGAACGACGCGTCAACCTTGCATTACGCCCCGTGTCCGAGGCCAAGTACGACCTGCGTACTTCGGTTCTTATCCACTCCGAGAACAAGCCATGTGCGAAGACAGCTGGAATCCATATCCGAAGTTACGCCCAGCGTAACCGAAGGCTACGTCCAGTGTAGTCCGAGGAGCTGAGGCTATAAATACCATGCGAAGTTGCTTGGATTTCTCACACATTTTCACAACTCTTTCTCTCTTTACTTTCTCTCACTACCCCTCTAACCCTCCTAAACCCTAGGGAAATTCCCTAGCACCCGAAGGAAGCCCCAAGGCTCCCGGAGTCCCGAGAAAAAGGGTCTTTCGGTTCGGAAATGCTTCTCCAAACAAAGCCCGGTTTTCTATAAAACCCGCTGTAAGTGAGCTACGCCTATGCTATTTTTAATATAGCTTCTAATTAATTATAGTAACGTGATTAGGACCTTAAAATAATTATTTGGGCTATTATTATGAGTTATATAGTGTTGCTTAACGCTTATATAATAATAACAATAGCTAGACTATTAATTAGTCTCGGTGAATATTAAACTAAACCCTAGTGGTGATGATACTAGGTTTTGTCGAAGGAAATTGTTTTAAGAGTGACGAAGCGTTGTCTAAGTACCAAGTCAACACCTTATCAGGTGAGTGCATAGTCCCTTTCATGAACATGATTTTATTACAAGTATTGATTGAATGTATTAAATATATGTTTATGTGCGAATTATTTGATGTTTTTTCTGAATTATGTGTTAAAGAACATACCTGGTTATTTATAATGATTTAGGTTAATGAGTAAACCTAAAATTTATGAGGTTCATTGGGTAGTATTGTTGGATTAGTGTCTAAGTCCATAACTATTTTGGTATGTACTTGACCCAATGGTGCATGATCCTTTTGGGTTGCCTTCTCCAAAGCAACTTGATAGGATGAATTATGGAGAGAAAGGATTAAATATGATTTATTAATATATTATGGGAATAATATATTAAAGGAGAAATCATATTGTTTAATTAATATTAGTCAATAATTAATTGGTAATTATTTTTGTGACTAAAAGAGATTAATTAAACTTAAGGGACTAGAATTGTAATTATAAGATAATTACAATTTGGGCCATGGATTGCCTTTTATTATAAGGTGGACGAATTCTATGGGGGAAGCCCATATGAAATCGTCCAAGGCCTTATGGAACGGGCTCCATGGGTTGCTTAGGCCTTAAGCATCCAAATTAGGGTTTCCTTGTTAGATAACCCTAATTGCCTCACTATATATAGATCCCTTAAGGACCAAAAACGTGGACAAGCTTCTTGCTAGGGTTTTCACACGGTTTTGGCAGCCTCCATCCTCTCTCCTCTTCATCTTCTTGCTTATGGTGTTTGTGAACCATTAGAGGAGTGACACTTGTGACTCTAAGCCTTCCAAAGTCAATTCAAGGAGGAATTGGGATTGTTATTGCTACATAACAATCAAGGTAATATCATAAACCTAATTATATGTTAATATCGAATTCCATATGCTAGAATTAGGGTTTATAGTCTTTGATTCAAAGCATGTACAATAGAGAAACCTAGATCCAAGCATTAGGGTTTGTATGAGCACATAGGATGTCTTATGACCAAAACCCATCAGTGGTATCAGAGCCTAGATTGGTTTCAATTGTATTGATGCATTACATGTTCAAAAAAAATTTGTTTTTTTTGGTTTCTGGAGGCTGGACTCGTTGAGTCCATAGCTGAACTCGCCGAGTACATGCTGACTCGACGAGTCCATGCTTGACTCGACGAGTCAACTCGTCAGATGGGGCTATCTTCGCGATTTCTTGCTGTTTTTTGCTTACGGAAAGTTGTCTTATCACATTAGATCAATATAAATCCGTTTTTTGATATATATGAGTATATTCTTGATCTAATTGAAGATATTTATCAATTAATAAAATATTTGTTTCCTTATGTGATAATTGATTAATTATTTTGATTAAATTGGTAAATTGTTTTGCAAGAAATCATTAAATAAATCAAATATGGATAATTATGTTATTAATTGTTAATTAAGATTATTTGTTATTTGATCCTTGTGTTATGAAAAGTTTCATATTTTCCCCTTTAGGTTTTATAGTTTAAATTTGAACCCAAAGGTTTTGTTGTTTTGAAATTTAAATAGTTAAAACCCTAATGTTTTGAAAAAGGTTTCAAAACTTGCCCTCAAGTTTTGGAATTTAAATTTTGATTAATTGTTTAATTTTGATGTATATTTAAATTCTAAACCCTAATGTGTTGAAATGTTTCAAAACTTGCCTCAAGTTTTGGAATTTAAAAGTTGATTAAAAGTTTAATTAGGAATGTTAAATTCTAAAACTCTAGTATTGTTTTGAAAAAGTTCAAATCACACCCTTATGGTCTTATTAATTAATTAAGGTGTATAATTAAAAGAAGTTTAATAAATCCATAAAAGTTTAGGCTTACAATTTAATTGAATTAAAAGTATAATTGTTAAATTAGACCAACTAGTATTTTGAAAGTATAAAATAGACCCTATACTATATATAACATTAAAAGTCTAACATTATATATGTATGAGTAAAAGTCAGTCTTACCGTTAGTAGGCCTCATTCACGAAGCTGGTCTATAAGGGGTGTTTAAGGAAATTGCCTATAAAATGGCGATTGAATGGGTATCCACTCTTACCCACCGCACTCTTGACTAGTGGAGAGTCGTTAGCCGAACGGGTAGGATGGGACAAAACCTTCCATTATAAGTATAATGAAGTATAAAAGTAACTAAATGTTTTCATAAAATTCCCAATCTTAGTTACTTAGGCAAAGTGAATTGATGCAATTCCATGAAATTACACTTTTTGCCCTTGCGAAGACGTTAGTGGAGCGCGTGTGGTTTACCGGCACACTAAATGGTTCTAAGCAAAGGTAGCAAAGGGTGACTCAATGTTTGTCATAGTTCGGTGGAGCGTGTGTGGTTTACCGGCACATCGAATAGGTGACTGTAACATGTGAGGGCACCATGTAGTTTGCATGGTTATTCACACCCACTTTGTGATCCTCGGCATCCCAGTCACAAACAAGAGGGGCATATCGAGATTTAAACATGCCATTGAAAGTTCAATGTATCTCAAAGGATCTAGGAGTTTTCATAGATTTAAAACTTAAATTTCTTTTCGTTTTTCGTGGTGGATATTAGTGAATCATCATTCACTTACCTTCAAATATTCTGCAATTAGGGTTTCGGCATCCCTCTCCCGAGTTGTAGAATATTGTGTTGGGTCCTAGCCTTAGTATCTTATTTGGGTGATTTACTAAGGACTCAATCAATCAACTAACTTGAATTCGTTTTCTCCCGTTTTGTAGATGTCAAAGTTTGACAACTATGGTCTTCTCAAATCCCGTGGAACAAGCATTCCACATGAAGATGATATTCCACGATTCGATCGAGGAACAAGGGATCATGCTTCACTTCCTCCTCCTCCTCCAATTATTCTCCCTAACCCACAAGTTCAAAGGCTTGAAAAGTTCAAGATCACTCAAGCCCTTTTGGCAAGTAAACATAAAGAAGGAAAGCCGGTGTGTGCACACGTCCTAGGGATGAAGTCACACATTGATAGGTTAAGAATGTTGGGATCAGTTGTTTGTGAGGAAATGGCTGTTGATTGGGTTCTTCAGTCACTTCCTAACTCATATAGTGAGTTCGTAAGAGAGTACTATATGATGAACTACGACGTGACCCTTATAGATCTCACCTATATGCTTATTGCTGCTGAATCAGCAATGATTGGCGCAATAGAAAAGCAAAGTTGATTGGTGAATCTGCCTTCGACACCTCTATGGATATAGACAATGGCAACGAAAGACATGCTATGATCGAAGAGTTTGATCACAAGAGAAAGGCAATGTCTGAAGTAGTTCCATGTCATGTTCCAAAAGAGTCAATTTGCTTTTATTGCCAAGAGAAAGGGCATTGGAGACGAAGCTGCCCTATTTACCTAAGAGATCTAAGAGATGGGAGAGTCAAAACATATGGCTTTGCTTTAGGTAAAATCCATTGACTAACTCTTTTAAGCTTCTATTCTAGATTCTTAATACATAATGTGATAAGATTACAATTGATGTTTTGTAGGATCGAAGAAAAGAAAGGAAGCTTAAGGGATGACGTGAGAAAAATCTAACCGTGAAAGAATGGATTTCGATCGCATTTCTCGAAGATTAGATTCTTGAGCTACTACTTAGAGTTAGAATTAGATTGCTAAGAAAGATGTATTGGCATAGTTTTTCAATGAATTGCATTGTAAGGACAAAAATTTTCCGCAATAAAATAAATTTTGATTTTTATATTATTTATTTATCCTTGCAATGGCGTATATGAAAAATTGATGTTTGAATGTTTCTATGAAGTTGATTCTTAATTATGTTGTTTATGAAAATGTCGAGAATTTACCAAATAGGGAGAGTTTCAATTGGATGGAAACTTGGAATCATACAACTTGGTTGCACGATGAATGAGAAATTTCATATTTGTAAATAAGACTAATTCATTGACAAAGTGTCAAGTGAAGGACTAGGAGATCGAGCACACAAAGTTGCGTGCTAATCAAGTCCACCATAAAAGTAACAATGATATTCGTCATGATTTACTAAAGGTTTATTAAATATGATTATACTTATAATATTAAGTGTAATTCTGAATTGATTGAAAAGGTTTAAATCAATAGTAGAATGAATAAGAAGAATCAAGTAGGCAGAAAGATAAAAGTTTCTCCATTCTAAGAAGAAGGGAGAGTACCTTTTATGCTTTATGATAGGTCTTAATGATTAAGAACCATATCTCAATTGATCCTCTAAGTGAATCTTAGTACAATTGTATGTTTAAGAAGAGGAATCAAGAATTGAAGAAATGGTTAAATCAAAAGGTCAATCATACTTCGTTCCAAAACAAGTCTTAGAGTTAAGATTGTGACAATGAGTGACAAGTATTAAGAAAGTTTATAACATTCATCAATTGTGGAAAGTTGTGATGTCTTAGATAAGACAAAGACCAACCAGGACCAAAGTTATGAAGTGTTTTGTCTTGATAAAAGCTACACTAACTCTTGAATATTTATTTGTCAAGAAATGTTTTGACAAGAGAATATTATATGTCAAGGAGTCAGTAGGAGTCTTACTGGTCTTGAAAGATTTCAAGAACAAATCAAATAAACCTTATTGATCATCACTAGCACACGAGTTGAGGTTTACAACCTATCGTGTTGACATCATTTTGTTTCTGTGCCAATCCAATCAAGTTAATTATGCATGTGAGTTCTATGAGTCATCATTTTGAACTCATAAAAGGCAAAGCACCTTAATCAATGAAAGGTACATTGATAGGAAAGGGTGAGCTGCTTAACTACTTGGAAGACATGGTGGGCAGTTGTGCTACCATAAGGCAAGAAATCAAGATTAAGAAAGTTCGGTCCATATGAGTTTGAATTTGTCGTAAACTTTAGTTTTAACAAATTCACATGGATAGGAACACATACACCGTTTAAATCTAAGTGTCATAAGATTTCCTCCTTCATGAAAATGATTGTGAGGAAATGCTTTCACTAAGAGAGATTTTAAGAAGATATTGATTGTAAAATTGCATTCTCGAATTCGATTATGGTTACGGTATCCCTTTCCATAATTTGAATTGTGAGGTTTGGCAATTAGTCTTAAGTGTTTAGACACACATATGAACTATCGAAGGCAAAGGTGTATAAGTTCAAGAAGCCTTGATAAAAGATTATCAAAGCACTAAGTATGAGAAACATGAACTTAAGAAATTCAATAAGCATTGTTTTTCTGAAAGTTAAGATGTTTATGAATACATGTCGAAGCTAGTGGGAGCATAAGTGTTATGTTTTATAATAATCATCATGATAGTGGGAGCATAAATGTTATGATTGTATGATTACTAAGACACGTATTGCAAGTTGGCAATATTAATTATAGAAAACAAGAGTTATACCTTGAAAAGTCGTAAGGGTTGTAAAGTTGTTTTGCTACAATTAAGGGAGAGAATATTATGCTTCATTTCAAATATAAAGGTTTAGGTTGAGAAATGTTAATAAATTTAGTCAATGGTACATAGTGTGTTCTTAAAATTTCGATTATGATTACGGCATTCCTCTTCACAATTCGAATTTTGAGAACGTAGCAAATAAAACATTATGCGTCGTGTCCCATACGCTTCATGTATAGGATCGATTGCAAATGCTTTGATATTTAACCATTCTAAAATTTTCCAAATGTCGAGCGTATTTAGAGGGAAAAGGGACTTGAATTGGTTTTGACTAAAATAATTAAACAACTATCAAAGGACAATCCAAAGTTCGACGAGGATTGGTCGCTTGTGAGTAGTTGGAAGTATAGTATTGGAAAATATGGAAATGTTTCCATATTGGATGGACCATAGCGACATTATTAGGAATAGATAAAATTCTATTAAGAATAAGTTGTCATATGGAAAATATGGAAATGTATCCATATTGGGAATTGAATGTTGATAATCTATGACTAGATTAGAAACTTTTATGCAAAAGGATGTTCAAAGGAATGTACTTTGAGTGAGAGGCATCATATCTAAGGAATTGTCTTGTAACAATCTCCGATAGAGGACTTTGTAATATCATTGGCAATAGTCTTTGTGACTTTGGTGCAGTGACATTACGAAAGGATCATTGCATAAAATGTTAGAATCTAGCATGTTCTATAAGTGGCAAGAATTTGATATTCTTAAACTTATGAAAAATGGATTTGGAGTTGTGAAATGAGAATGATTGGAAATGTGTCCAATGTGATCTATTTCACAAAGTAAGAACCATAGGTAAACATTGTGTGCATGCTAGGAGCATGGGACAAGTGTAATAATTCAAGTAAGAAGTTGATTACCCGAAACGACAAATAATGAGTAATCGATATGGTGATAAATAAAAGGTGTTTTATTTATACTCAAAGGTTAGAGGCCATATGGGATTAGTATTATTCTTGTGTTTCACCTTGCATGTTTTGACTTCCAGAATAATTGAGTTTATTAAGAATAATCGAATTATTCGAACGGGCCACAGTCATTCATATGTTGGAAGTAGATATGAATGAAGACTGTCGTGAATAGGTGTGTGGATTGTCTAGAAAAGTATTAGACATAAGCAAATGTTTGTTGCAACGTTCATGAGTGCTTACGAATATGATTTGAGCATTGGATTAAACCCACGCTCACTTGGATCACTCCATGGATTGTATCACGAGTGATTGGTGAGACGATAACATCTTATTTTCTTGAAACCGAGATGTGTGAGTTGTATATTGAAAATCGGTTGCACATTGATAATATGTAAACGCACTAGTAACTTGGTGTTATAAAACATATTGTTGTGTGTGATTTGGTTAGTGAGTGCAAGCAAGCATTGTATCAAAGTTTATCCGTTCCTTTTATCCAAAGTAGGATAAAAGCGATATCTTTTGGGCCCCTCGATGGTTTAGTGATGACAAACGTAAATGCTCGGCCGGGCTAGGGCTAATTTGATTTGTTCAATTAGTCAGTCGTCATAAATCGGAAATCGAGATATAGTACAAAGAGAATGATTAGAAATCATGTCTTATGATATCTAGAATGGAGGAATATATGATCCCTTATCTAAGGACATGCGTATCTGATAGGATCAGAGTTGACAACGGCTTTGGAAAGCTACGATTGTAGATCAGGATCTGAAGTCATACGCAGAATAGTTGTTAGACTTATCCAAGTGGGAGACTGTTGGATTAGTGTCTAAGTCCATAACTATTTTGTTATGTACTTGACCCGATGGTGCATGGTCCTTTTGGGTTGCCTTCACCAAAGCAACTTGATAGGATGAATTATGGAGAGAAAAGATTAAATATGATTTATTAATATATTATGGGAATAATATATTAAAGGAGAAATCATATTGTTTAATTAATATTAGTCAATAATTAATTGGTAATTAGTTTTGTGACTAAAAGAGATTAATTAAACTTAAGGGACTGGAATTGTAATTATAAGATAATTGCAATTTGGGCCATGGATTGCCTTTTATTATAAGGTGGACGAATTCTATGGGGGAAGCCCATATGAAATCGTCCAAGGCCTTATGGAAAGGGCTCCATGGGTTGCTTAGGGCTTAAGCATCCAAATTAGGGTTTCCTTGTTAGATAACCCTAATTGCCTCACTATATATAGATCCCTTAAGGACCAAAAATGTGGACAAGCTTCTTGCTAGGGTTTTCACACGGTTTTGGCAGCCTCCATCCTCTCTCCTCTTCATCCTCTTGCTTATGGTGTTTGTGAACCATTAGAGGAGTGACACTTGTGACTCTAAGCCTTCCTCTTGCTTATGGTGTTTGTGAACCATTAGAGGAGGAATTGGGATTGTTATTGCTACATAACAATCAAGGTAATATCATAAACCTAATTATATGTTAATATCGAATTCCATATGCTAGAATTAGGGTTTATAGTCTTGGATTCAAAGCATGTACAATAGAGAAACCTAGATCCAAGCATTAGGGTTTGTATAAGCACATAGGATGTCTTATGACCAAAACCCATCAAGTATCTCCTTATGGGTACAAGCGAGATATATACGGGGAATAGAACCCTTAAACATATCATTGATCTAGAAGCACGGATTAGACATAGTCATTCGTCCCTAGTCTGAGAGTATGGATTGGACTTAGTCAACTGTCCTTAATCCGAGAGTATAGATGAAGACATAGTCAGTTGTCCTTAGTCCGGGAGTATGGACAGGACATAGTCATCTGTCATTAATCCGGGAGTATGGATTTAGACACAGACCAATCGTCCCTCATCCGAGAGTATGGAATGAGTACAATCATGGACTCGAGAGCATGGATTAGATCCGGAGTAAGAGGTAAAATTTAAGGTCCGTGAGTATGGATAGTCTCGTTGTGAGGATTGACGGGGTGGGGTAAGAGTTGATTATATATATAGGGAAATCGTATATTGTGTGAGTTTATATATATATATATATATATATATATATATATATATATATATATGTTATAACATTGCGGGATTGAAATCCCTATGTACTCACCAGGTTTCCCAATCTGACCCACTCAGTTTATTGATATCACAGGTGTTGATATGAAGTCACGTTACACTGAGAGATTAAGGAGATATAAATCACTAGTGATAATGAATGTAAGTTCTGTTTTTGCTTATGTTTATGTATTGACGATGACATCCCAAATGTTTTAAAATGAATAAAAATACTTTCTTCGGATGTGATTTGATAACGTATTAATCATGTTTTTCTAGGAACAAATTCCGCAACACTTTTATGTAAAATGTTACTCTGATTTTCAAACAAGCATAAATAAAACCGGTCTTTTTTGGCTGTGAAAATGGGGATGTCACATAATATGCTATTTTGCATACCGAGAGCTATGCTTAGAGGATATTTGGGTGAGCCGATTTTAGGACTTCGATATGGGAGACATCGACTAACAACAGAACAAGCCTTAAGTGGAGAAAGACCAACAACCTGTTCGATTATGATGGTTCCAACTAGGAATCTAAGGAATCTGCAAGGTGGGCATGATGGATTTGAGTGCAGGACTCGTAGGGATCTTTCGTGGTTGCGAGGCAAGAAGGATTGGTATGATCGTGGGTGTAAGATCGGTGGTCATCAATTTCATACCTTTTAGGTGATTGTGTATGTTTGCATGTAATTTCTCCATTGTAAGCGGGTCGTTAGATTAGCTATCTACCCGTATCGATAATTGAGTTATTTTTTCTTTGTCATCCATTAGGGTCGCTTGAGGACTTTGTAGTGGAACCAGTAGAAGGTGCTTTGGGAATTTTGAGTTCGTTTAAATTTTGGGGTATATTCATCTAAGTTTGGATTGTGTGTACGCTAGGTTTCGCTGAACATGGAATGCTAGCTCTTGCAAGCTCGGGTTGTCGACAACTTTGAGTAGTAAGGTTGCGAAGTGGTTTGGAGATCCATCATTTCGTGCTTGGTAGAGTTTGGTTAAATTCAGGTGGGGAGATTCGTTTGAGTTAAAGGGAATGATTCCAAGCATGGAACAAAGATGATTTCCATACCTTAAGCAAGTGGAGAGCCAATACTAGTCGCGGTTTGTACTGAGGTTTGCACAAGGAATGAGGATTCCGGTTACCTTGTTGATTTCGTGCTGCATCAACATAGGCGCATGTCGTATATGTGATTAGGATTAGGTTGAGGGTTGCGTTAGAGCATATCTACTTGTTCTTGTTTAATAAAGGCTTTAGGGTTTGAAGCATGACCCGAACACCTGATTGAGGTATAGTCAGATGAGGTTTTGACTCATGATTGATTATGGTATGGTATGGTAGATGGATGGTAAGACCACGAGTTGGTTCCATGGTTGTTGTAGAAGAGTTGTAAGACTACGTGGTAGCCGTAGCATTCACCAGGTTTATAGGATGTTGTGGAAGTGTTGTAAGATTGCAGGGTGGCCATAGCATTCACTAGATTGGTAGGCAGTGGTAGAAGTGTTGTAAGATTGTGTAGTGGCTCATAGCGGTCACTAGATTGGTAGGCAATGGTAAGAGTGTTGTAAGACTGCGGGGTACCCCGTTGCATTCACTAAATTGGTAGGTTGTTATAGAAGTGTTATAAGACTGTGGGGGTGGTCTGTAGCATTCACTAGGTTGTAAGATATTAAGGAGATGTTAAAGGCTTACAATATGGCTAGTAGCCTTCATTAGGTTGAGTTCGACCAACACGGGGTTGGTTACGAGACTATGGTAGGGAAACAACATCCATGGGATTGAGGTAGGTTATAGGCCGATTTGGGGTCAGTTGTGATGTAAGACTATCGTTGGGTCAGTAGCATTCACCTGGAACGAAGTGGGTTATCTAGGTTTTTGTGGTCGTTGGTTATGTTGTCCTTGGTTGGAACAAAAAGGTTGTTGGATCCATGTTGGAAAACAAGTTAGGATAGCATATATCAGTTAGAATCTTGGGCGGAGTCTCATGGTGCGACCATGCGTAAGATTGTCGGTCTCAGCAGGCGGTTAGAGGTTTTACGACCCAAATTAGTTGAGGGTTTGCATGGGTGCAGGTGATCTCGGGTAAATTGAAAATGTGAATGTTTGGTTAGAAGGATGTGATATGCGTTGGTTTGGCACCAATGATTGAGAATCATGTTGTGAGTTGCCTTTGTTTTCGGGTGTGAGGTTATAGACGTCGACAAATGCTCAAGATTATGTTTCTACGGTATTAATGGAATAATTCATGGTCAGAGAGGTTTGTTCGGTTCAGGTTGTAGAATGGAATCATTATAGTTGTGATGGAATTGTTCTGCCTGTTTAGAAGTCACACAAGGTATTTGATTTATGGGTTTCGGACTGAGTAGTGATGGTTATTCTTCATTGGTTAATGCCAGTGGGTCAAGGATTCGTTTCCTCGCCAAAATATAAGATTATGATAAGGCTGTTTATTTAAAACTTAGTTTCAAAAACTACAAATACTGGCAAAGAGAAGACTTGAGTTTTATAAATAACATAAACATTTTATCACCCACCAAGTATCATCTTGAAGTAAAGAAATATTTAAAACACAACCATAGAAGGAAGAAGTGGAACAACCTTTGAAGCACTTTGAGTCCTCTAGAGGCGGCTTGGAAGTTGATGGAGTGAGGATGAACCCTTGAGACACCAACAATGTTCCAACTTGATGTAATTCTAGTTACAAATCTTAAGCTTTAAAGTCAAAACAAGATTATGACTTAAAGAGAGGATGCAAGCAACAAATATCTTCAAATTACAAGACTTGAGAGAACATGGAGAGGGGAGGGAGTGCTCTCGGCAATTGCAAGGAAGGAGCGTACCAAAATGAATCCACTATCCACTATTTAAAGTAGAATGTTAATCAATGAGTCCTTAACCATTAAGCACTTTAGACAACCATGTCCCCTAGCATGCACCATACCTTGAATACTTTTGATTAAACAAATAAGAAAGTCATGCTTCTTCCTTTCCCCATGCATGGTCGGCCATGCTTATGGAAAAGAGAAGATTGAGTTTATATTTTATAAACTCAAAGTTTATAAGATATAAACTTTGTCTTTTTGCTAAAATACAAAAGGCTTACCTTGTCCAAAATATTGTACATGACTTACTAATTCATACATTACTAAATAATATGTTACTTGTAATGTAGAATAATTATTTCCTTGAAATAAATATTTTCTCTAATTTATTATGAGAGTTTATGAATATTTATTAAAATCAATTTCTAATAAATAATCATTTGTATCAAGTTGTTGTTAGTGTGACCCTTAGGTTCATATGTTATGTAGCAATATCATTTTAATATGACTCTTGAGCATACTAGATCTTTCAATCTCCCACTTGCACAAGACTCATATCAAATTGATATAGACAGTGGTGAACGTCTAGAACCATTTCATTGCCCCCAACAACATATGACATAGTGTCATTCCATCAACGCCTAATTCCCCAGAAGCCCCAAGGCTACAATTGGTGAGTAAGGTAGAACATGAGATATGGATCACAGTCAATCTCATATAAGTGTTCAACTTTACATCAGGCCTTAGATGTGTAACTCATAATGAATAAGAGGAAAAAATCTCATCTTGATACATACGCCTCTTGCATGGTTTACATCACGCCTGATAATAGTTTTTATAACTGCCTAATAAAAGAACAACTTTTAACTACATCAAAGCATAACATTCCCTACACTTAAGTCCCATATATGTATCTCAGGTGTTAAGGATATATAGATATTACCTTTTATCAAGTATCATTCATGACAGTGATCCATGAAATGATCTTAAACGGTTCACTCCAATACTTACTCTCAAGTAAGTATCTATGAAGCTGGTTACAACGCTTTGTCAACCATCCCATTTCATATTAGTCTTATTTCATTATTGCTCCCACAATAATAACTGGCTATGGAGTTTTAGAGTGAATAAATTTACTCAAGGATTACACATGTTAATAAAGAACACAACAAATATTTAATGAAAAGATCATATAGCATATATATCATAGTCATTACAATAGATGGTGTTACATAATGTTCCAATATTCAATACTAATATATAGATCAAATCCAATCACTAGAATAGTGAAGTCCTATTCCTCGAGCATGTCCAAATTTTGCTTGAGGAAGAGGCTTCATTAAAGGGTCCGCTAAATTTTGATCAGTGTGAACTTTGCGAATACTAATTTCACCTTCTTCAATTTTATACCGGATAAAGTTGAATCTGCGGCTAATATGCATGGTCTTCTTGTGTGATTGGGGTTCTTTTGCCAAAGCAGCACCCTTATTGTAACATAAAACATTTAGGGGGTCCTGAATGGTAGGTACTACCCTTAGATCCCCAATGAATTTCTTCATCCAAGCAGCCTCTTGTGCATCTTCATAAGCAGCAATGTATTCTGACTCTGTAGTGGATTGTTCCACAACACTTTGCTTGAAGCTTTTCCAAGACACAGAACCCTCATTGATAATGAACACATATCCTGATTGTGGTTTGCAATCATCTCGATCATTTGTGAAGGAAGCATAGTGCAGCACATTACACTTAAGCTATCTTCCACGCCTCCATAAACGAGGAACAAATCCTTAGTTCTTCATAAGTACTTTAGAATGTTCTTCACAGCTCTCCAATGAATCTCCCATGGATTTTGTTGGAACTTTATTGCCATCCTCATAGCATAAGCAATATCAGGTCTTGTACAATTCCTGACATACATGATGGATCCAATTGCAGAAGCATATGGAATATCTTTCATCTTGTATACCTCAGCCTTTGTGCTAGGACGTTGAGATGAACTTAGTACAATGCCATGTGCCATGGGTACAAATCCTCTCTTAGAGTTTTCCATATTGAAACGTTTCAATACTTTCTCAATATATTTACCTTTGCTTAGACCTATTAATCGTTTTGATCTATCTCTATAGATTTTGATTCCAAGAATGTATTGTGCCTCACCTAGGTCCTTCATTGAGAAATACTTTCCAAGCCAAGTCTTTTACACCTTGTAATGTTGGAATTTGATTTCCCATGACTAATATGTCATCCACATATAGGACCAAGAATGTCATCGAGCTCCCACTAGTTTTCATGTATACACAAGATTCATCTTCATTTCTAATAAAAGCATACTTTGTGATTTCATCATCTAAACGATGATTCCAGTTACAAGATGCTTGCTTTAACCCACAAATGCATCTCTTGATCTTACACACTTTATTAGGATGCTTTTGGTCGACAAAACCTTTAGGCTGAACCATATAGACATTTTCTTCGAAGTGTCCATTTAGAAAAGTAGTTTTGGCATCCATTTGCCATATCTCATAGTCATAACATGCAGCTATGGCAAGTAGTATCCTAATTGATTTAACCATAGCGACTGGTGAAAAGGTTTCATCATAATCAACCTCATGAGTTTGAGTGAATCCTTTAGCAACCAATCTTGCTTTGAATGTGTGTAAGTTTCCATCCATGTCAGTCTTCTTCTTGAAGACCCACTTACTTCTAACAGTCTTGCTATTGAGAGGAAGATCAACCAGGTCTCAAACTTGATTTTCTCTCATAATTGCATCTCAACATTCATGGCTTCAAGCCATTTGTCAGATCCGGGATCTGACACTACATATTGGTAGCTGACCAGCTCATCAACATTCGTCATTACAAAGCACTCGTCAATGAGAAATCCATATCTCTCAGGTTCACAACGAGTTCTACCGGATCTGCAAACGCCTTGTGTTTTAGTAGGTTGAAGGATAATGATCTCTTCATCTTCAATAACCTCTTGTTCGGTACTAGTTCCAACTAAAGATGCATCGAGTTGAGGTTCTTGATCTTCTTCAAGTTCCACACACCTCCCACTAGCCTCATCCATTAGAAACTTGCTTTCTAAGAATTCAACTTTTCATGAATTAAAGATCTTATTCTCACTAGGGATGTAGAAGTAATATCCTAAACAATCTTTAGGATATCCTACATAGATGCATTTGGTAGATCAAGGCTCAAGTTTGATGGAAGTCTCTTGTCTAACATAAGCTTCACATCCCCAAACTTTCATATAAGATAAGGATGGAGGTTTTCCATACCACATCTCATAAGGTGTTTTATCTACCTTCTTTTTTGGTGCCATATTCAAGATACGTGTTGCGGTGAGTAAAGCATAACTCCAAAATGATAAAGGAAGTGTACTTCGACTCATCATAAATCGAACCATATCAAGTAAGGTCCAATTTCTCCTTTCAGAAACACCATTAAGTTGTGGTGTTCTAGGTGGAGTGAGTTATGAGATAATCCCATGACTCCTTAGATGGTCTTGGAACTCTTGGCTCAAGTACTCACCTCCTCTATTCAAACAAAGGATTTTGATTGTTTTCTCGAGTTGATTTTCAACTTCACTCTGAAACAGTTTAAACTTTTCAATTGATTCATGTTTATGTTTCATCAAATACACATAACCAAAACGACTGAAGTCGTCGGTGAAGGTGATATAATATCTCTCACCATATCTACACATTGTTTTGAAAGGTCCACATACATCGTTGTGTATGATGCCTAATAAAACACTTGCCCTTTCACTTGTTCCAAAGAAAGCGGATTTTGTCATCTTGCCACATAAACAAGATTCACATATGTCAAATGACTCAATGTCATTTGCCCTCAAAAGTCCACTCTTTTGGGGTTAGGATATGCAAATTTCTTGTTTATATTTCCAAGGCAACAATGGCGCCATATATATGTTTGGTTCATATCTGGTTTGAGCCTTTTGGTGTTAACATGATAAAGGGACTTATTGTTTGAGGTGTCATCTATGTTTAATTCATAAATTTTATTTATTGGTCTAGCTTCAAAATAGAAGATTCCTTTCAAGAAGGAGTGAATGTTATAATCAAAAAATTTGAAATCATAACCAAATTTTCTCAAACGTGAAACCGAAATGATATTTCTAGTAATAGAAGTAATTAAACACACATTGTATAATGTCATCTACAGACTAGATGGTAAACATAAATTAACTTGTCCTAAAGCTTGGAGCGCAACACGTGCTCTATTGCCGACATGTAATACCATCTCTTCTGCTTTCAGTTCCTTACTCTTTTCTGAACCCCTACAACAAATTACAAATATGAGTTCCACAACCAATATCTAATACCTAAGTGTTAGATTAAAAAGTAAATAATCCTATTTCAATCATGAAAATGCATATACCTGAAGGTCCTTCCCTGACCTTCTTGTTTTTCAACTTAGCAAGGTACTTAGGAAAATTCCTTTTCCAATGCCTAACAACTCCGCACTCAAAGCATGTGTCATCTTTGGCAACCTTTTCCTTCTTCTTGGGCGGTGGGTTTTGGGGAGATTTCTTCCCTTTTCTTTTGCTAACTTGGGGCTTTCCCTTGAAATTCTTGCCTTTGTTCTTTTTAACCTTTCCTTCCCTAATCGTGAGCACTTGGGGGGTTTTACTTGGGATATTCTTTTCTGCAGTTTTTAGCATCCCGTGCAACTCAGAGATAGGTTTCTCCCACCCATTCACGTTATAGTTCATGATGAAAGAATCGTAAGACTTTGGCAAAGAGTTTAGAATGATATATGTAGCCAAGTCTTGTGGATATGGAGAGCCCAATCTCTCCAATTGATCCATGTAACTTTTCATCTTAAGAACATATGTGATCACATTCCCACTCTCCTCCATTATCATGGCATGGAGTGCTCTCATAGTGTTGAACCTTTTGGTTCTAGCTTGTTTACCAAACATCTCCTTGAGATGTTCAATCATGTCAAAGGCAGTGTAGTGTTCCAGATCCCGCTGAAGATCGGGAACAATAGAGGCAAGCATAAGACACGAAACATCAAGTGGATCATCTATATGCTTTAGCTATGCATCATGTGCAGCCTTTGGGAGAGCAGGTGGTTCATCATGGGTTTGTTTTTCAAGGACACAGTCTTTCTATTCTAGTTTCAAAACGATTCTTAAATTTCTGTGCCAATCCAAAAAGTTGGAGTGGTTGAGTTTTTCTTTGTCAAGAATTGACTGAATGTTCATTGGGTGGTGTGTTACAGTGGTTGGTGGATCCATCAACAAAAGTTTAACAAAGTTTTCATTTAGTATTTAATTCTTTAAATAACAATACCCTTTTTTGTTTCCAAAAACATTATTTATTTAATGTCTAGGATCCAAGTTACAAATCAAATAAATGGTTAGGTATCCTCTATCCCATTTACTCAATTTTAACAAGGTAAATAACTTGTATTAATTACACCATTTGTAATTCCTAGATGTATGAGACCCTTAACAATCCATTTGTTAATTTGACATGTTTGGTCCTTGGAACACTCTTGCTTAGGTGACCTTTATCACAAGGGGTTTCCAATCAAGTCATCCAATTAGAGAAACTTGTATAATTGGCCTATAACTTGGTTATAAAAATCACAAAAGTACTTTGGACATCAAAAGATGATACTAATGGTTAGGTATCCTCTATCCCACTAGCATTATACAAGTGATGTGCAAATGTTTCTAAAATTGGATGGCATAGACTTGCATTTTGAAAAAGGGATTTGAATGTTTTATTATTCTATATAAAACATGTGATATCATGACAATTGCATGCATACAATATATCATGGTATCAATTTTCTAAAAAATCACTTTTAAGGTTCTTATAAAAAAACTCAGTTTTTATATTTCGGCTTCGTTCAATTTTAAATTAATACATAGTACTAAGTTTGTGTTTGAGCCATTAAGAACCTTTTAATATTGTTTAATAAAACTTAATTTTATTAAATCATACTATGGAGTTTGAATAAGTCATAAAAAGATGATTTTTACACTTATAATTCAATATTTAGAAAATTTCCGTAATTAACAATTTTATAGTATGTTACATCCAATGTTCATATTTATATTTTAAAATCCAAACTCCATGTGATGTTTATTTTGTCCAAAAAATAGTTTGGGTATGTGAAAAACTAAATTATCAACCACACTAAATATTTACTTGAAAAATAAACAACACAAGCATGCATTTGACATAAACAAGCCTTAAACTATATAACACTTTTCTGAGTCAACACAAAAGTGTTAAGTCCTTCCTAAGGGAAAAAGGGACCAAGTATTACAACTTGTTCTTCATGTGATCTTCAAGCTCCCACTTGCAATGACAACCAACTTTGTTGTAATTTTATAAAAACTTTATAAAAGTAATCAATGCTTCTTCAAGAAATGGCCTCCATCTTTATCTTGTTACATTTTTTTATAAAATAAATATAGTCTAAAACTAATCTATTACATAAAAATAACAAGAATAAAATTAGCTACTTTTATTACATACTTTATGAATAAAAGAATATTACAAACCATTTTCAACCAAATCACACAAACAACAACACAAATGATCCAAGGCTTGTTTATGCACTCTAAAATACATATAAACATAAAACAACCTTTGTTTTTCTAAGACAACTTTAAGTGACAAAAAATGCATGTAAGTTTTTGTTACATAAAATAACAACAACAAAGTTATCAAAGAAAATATGTATGAAGTTGTTTTTATACAAAAACAAGTTATCCATATTCTCAAAAAACCAAGATTTCCATAAAAAAACTAACCAAACTTGCAACCTTGCTCTGATACCAATTGTTGGGTTTTATTTAAAACTTATTTTCAAAAACTACAAATAATGGCAAACAGACGACTTGAGTTTTATAAATAACATAAACATTTTATCACCCACCAAGTATCATCTTGCAAGTAAAAGAAAGATTTAAAACACAACCATAAAAGAAAGAAGTGGTAACAACCTTTGAAGCACTTTGAGTCCTCTAGGGAAGGCTTGGAAGTTGATGGAGTGAGGATGAACCCTTGAGACACCAACAATGTTCCAACTTGATGTAATGCTAGTTACAACTCTTAAGCTTTAAAGTCAAAACAAGATTATTACTTAAAGAGAGGATGCAAGCAACAAATATCTTCAAAGTGAAAGACTTGAGAGAATATGGAGAAGGGAGGGAGTGCTCTCGGCAATTGCAAGGAAGGAGCGAACCAAAATGAATCCACTCTCCACTATTTAAAGTAGAATGTTAATCAATGAGTCCTTAACCATTAAGCACTTTAGACAACCTTGTCCCCTAGCATGCACCATACCTAGAATACTTTTGATTAAACAAATAAGAAATCCTCGCTTATTCCTTTCCCCATGCATGGCCAGCCATGCCTATGGAAAAGAGAAGATTGAGTTTATATTTTATAAACTCAAAGTTTATAAGATATAAACTTTGTCTTTTTGCTAAAAGACAAGACTTGCCTTGTCCAAAATGTTGTACATGACTTATTAATTCATACATTATGAAATAATGTGTTACTTGTATTGTAAAATAATTATTTCCTTGAAATAAATATTTTTCCCAATTTATTATAAGAGTTTATGAATATTTTTTAAAATAAATTTCTAATAAATAATCATTTGTATCAAGTTGTTGTTAGTATGACCCTTAGGATCATATGTTATTTAGCAATATCATTTTAATAGGACTCTTGCGCATACTAGATCTTTCACCATCTCCACTTCCTTTACTTCTTGTAGCATCCTCTAGCGGGTTATGGTATTTTTTTGAGTGCTTCACTAATTCTTCAATTAATTCTTTTGTCTTCACGGGATTCTTCTTAGTCATTGGTTCTTGAGAATCAAGAAGTTTCCTTGTTGTTACATTTACCCCAATAATAGAAGATAGAAACCTCTTGTTGCACGTTTAAGTCATGTTGAGGACAATTTCTTAGAAGACCTTTGTATCTCTCCCAAGTTTTGCATAAGGACTCGTTGACTTCTTATTGGAAGTTAGCAATCTTCTTTTTAAGTTTGGCAATCTTCTACGGATTATTAAATTGTTCCATGAAAGCTTCACGAAGGTTGTCCCAAGTTCTAATTGTTCTAGGAGCTAATGACTTCAACCATATTTTTGCATCTCCAGTAAATGTCACAGGAAGCTTTCTCAGTAAAATCGCATCTCTTGAAACATTTGGAACATTGAAATAATTAGAAATGTCCAAAACTTCATCGATGTACTTGAAAGCATCTTCATAATCTTTCCCGACAAATGGTATTTTTTCAAGCATCGAGAGGATATGACCCTTGAGCTCAAAATTAGTTGCAGCTGGAATCGTGGGTGGAACTAGACCTGGACTATTGTCATTACACATCCTCTTCTTATACTCCTCCCTCGTCATTGTGATTATGTCCGCCATCTCTTCGACCTCGCTTTGTACGTAGTCCTATGAATCGTCTTCAGTTTCTGGCTGGTAATTAATGCGCTTATTTTAGAGAGTCTTCTCAAAGCTTTCAAATTTATCGAATTGGAAGGTGCTACTCGATTCGTTAGCCTTTTGTCTTTTTTATGGAAAGCTAATTCAAGATCTGTAAGTTGTGGAACTAATGGAGTTATGGATCCTTGGGTCATAAATCACCGAAACAAAACAAAACACAAACGCATAAAAACAAACTAAAAAGAAAAATAAATAAATATTGAAAAAGCTGAACTCACATTGCGAGAGGTAAATCTCACGTCGTGAGAACAGGAAAAGCAGAAAATTTATTTTTTGCAGAAAATTGAAATTTTGCGGCATTTGCCCCACAAAAAAGAAAGATTAACCTAAAGCAATTAAATTAACAACTGATATAGCCATTCCACGACAACGGTTCCAAAAACTTGATGCGCAATAGATTTACCTATCAACTTTTAAATTTATAAACCTAATTAACTAGTTATCTACTAATGAACCTATAGGCATTATATCTAGTCAGTTTTTAGTATAGTAAAGTAAGTTAGGTATCAAACATAGGAAACAAGATTTAGCTAATAGCATAATTACTAAAAAATTGACCTAAAAATAACTAAAATTGGGGTTTTATTTGAGTTTACAAGTTCAGATTAACTTAAACTATTCAATTAACTAAAAACTAAGCAACAACTTAACTAAGAACGATTGAAATCAAGATTATGAAAACATTTTCGTTTAGCTTTGAATTCCCCTTTTTCCTATGGATAGTTTTTGAACATGGATTTATTCAGTTGGTTACCAATTTAATATATATATATATATATATATATATATATATATATATATATATATATATATATATATATAGCAGTCTTGATCCAATCTGCCAATATTTTTACCAATTCATGAACTACTATGTAAGGATCATACACAAACAAACAGAAAATTGATTATTAAGGATAATTGGGCTATGTAAGAGAAGATAATTATATATGATCAAGACAATTAATTAAACACAATTATGATCAAATTATGTTCTCTAACACAACTAAAGTGTTACCTTTATTACTTATTCTAAGATTTGGTTAATACTAGCTCTATCAATTTAATGATCATAAACTACCAGGTAATCAAGTTCATGCAACTAAAATGGTCATTCAACTACACTTAACTTGAAGCAAAGCAACAAAGATTGGAACTTTAACATGTTAGGTATTTATAATCAAACACAAGCTTAGACCAACTTCATAAAATCCATGAAAAACAAGAAAATAACACATAGTATTAGGGTTCATCTACACTAAACGAAAGCTTAAGATTTAACTACTCATGGCAGAAAGTAAACATAAAAACACATAAGATTTAGACATGATTAATCTAATGCAAACGGAATGTATTGTGTAATCTTCAAACTCTTAATCTTCAATCTTCTTATCTTCTAAAGGGTTGATTTCACACTTTTCTGGTTTCCGAAATCGATTAGATCTCCAGAGTATTACTTCCCATCCTCCAAAAGTCGACATGTCTAAGGATATTTATAGTTCCTTAATTTCTCTTTTCGCGCCACGAGCTTTAAAGTCTCACGTCGTGAAATCAGTACGAATCCTTATTCAGCAAGGAAACTTGTTCTCCGCATTGTTATCTTCTGGAACTTCCATTCTCACGACGTGAATATATAGTGCTCATGTCGTGAGCTTCATTATTACGCGTATAATCGTGATTTTTCCAAGAGTCACACTGTGGTACTCTTTACCCACGTTGTGGGGAGTTTTCTTGACTCAACTTTCTCTTACTTTAAGCTCCATTAAGCTCCCATCTTAGCTCCAGTCCTTTCAGGTTCCAACTTTTATCATTTTTTTGTCATTTTTCCTCAAGAATGTCATTTTTAGTTACAAAATGTAATTTAACTCAGTAAGTACCAAATTTATTTTCTTTTAACCAAATTATAACTTAAAAGGTATAAAAATAATGCCCAAAATATGTATGAATATGACAATATCACATACTTAGTTTGCGTCCAAAGAAAAGCTAAAGATGTTAGGCAAAGCTCTCGTGAAATCACAAGTCATTCACCTAAGGCAACTGAATGCATAGTTACTTTTAACTTACACATATATACAAGCATTCTAAGTGCTTAAATGTCATATGCGCTATCTTTGTTGTGTGTAACATATTTGTACAATATAATATGATTATTACTTAATCTAATTGTATATTATATTTAATAATAAGATTAGATAGTAAAAGTGGTTGTGTGAAATAATAAATGAGAGTCTGTGATAGGGTTGTGTGAGATAGTTGTTGTGATAGGTTAATGAGAGTTGTGCAAAATAATAAGGTGTGACTTGTCCTGCCTAACAAAAGTACTATTGTACTTTCGTGCCCGTCTAAAGTACTATTCTACTGCCTTGCTTATCCAAAACACTATTGTACTGTCGTGCTTACCCAAAGTACTATTCGTACTGTCGTGCTGCGTCCAAAGTATTATCATACTTCTGTTCGTAATCATTTAGGAAAAATAGATGAGTGTTGTCGAAGATCCTTTAGAAAAGATCTCTTAAGATCATCATTCTAGGATTAAGAAATGAGAATTACGAAAATGAGGTAACTGGGTTTAAATGTTGAAGATTATATAATTAAATATTATAATATTGTGGATTGAAAACCATATATACTCACCATATTTCCTAATCTGACCCACTTAGTTTCTTTGTATCACAGGTAACGATACGAAGGCACTGATAGATAATGTAATTATCATCTAAGAGATTTAAGGAGTTCGTAAGCTACTAGAATATTGATGTAAGGACTGTTTATGCTTATGTTTCTGTATCAATTATTTCATCCCAAGGTTTTACTAATCAATGAAAAACATTTTCTTCAAAAATACTTTTAATGGGATGAATTCCGCATTTATAAAGATAACTCTTATTTAAAATAATCATAAAGAAAAAGTTTTAAAATGGCTCTAAATTTGGGAATGTCACACACACACAACAATTTTAAGTAAAAAATCTTCTGAAAAGCAAATAATTGTGAAATGCCAAATGTTGATCGTGTGTTGCGTGACGCAACCAAAAGTAGATAGAAATGATTTTTTTATTAAACAAACAAACAAACAAACAAACAATCCCTAAGACTCATGCTCACAACACTCAACCATTACAAGTCCAACTTTCTTCAAATCTAGCATGTAATAGTTATCTCCCACCTATTTTTAAAATAAATCAGCATCATACAACTCTCATGATCATATAAACAACAAAATCAGTTACTAGCTACATACAAATTCCACACAAAAGAGAAGAACTTTTCCTTTTCCATCTGCTATGAGAACCTCTCGGAGGCTCCTAAGTCATAAATTCCTAAAATCATCCGGTTTTGATTTCAATTCTAACATGTTTATGGGTTGTGATACTCCAAAAATGATATGGATTAGATCAAAGGCCCATGGAGCCCTGACAATAACGAGTTGCTTCAACAGCTTATTGAGAAACATGGTGCTTGAAATTGGTTGATTATTGGTAAATTTATACCTAGTGGATATGGGAATTCGTGTAGGTTACGATGGTGTAAGCAGTTATTGCCACAGGTGGAAGGTGGAACATTGTGTGTTTACGTTGGAGGAAGACGAGACAATTCTTCGTGCTCATGCTCAGTTTAGGATTCCAGGACGATTTAGTCGTCGCACGTCTACCGACCAATCGCTCGAACAGTCGCAGTTGTTGTTCCGCAAATCAAAGTAGCGACGTCGTCGCCTCTACTGCTGCCATCATCGGTAGCAAGTCCTTTAACACCCCCGTCTCCACCTACGAACGGGTTTAGGAACACATCGGTGGTGAAGAGAATAAGTCGTGAAGAGAACGCATAGAGGGTTAAGGTATTTTCTTTTATTTTTTTTTCTTTTAAATGTGCAATAAAAGTAAAAACGAAAGATAATAGAAAAAAAGTAATTAAAAGGGTAAAAAAATATTTTGTATTTGAAAATGAGCAAAAGACCATTGGCACAAAAGCAAACCACATAGACATCAAATTTGCAGTTTATCTAATAATAATTAATGAGTATAAGCACATGAAAATAAAGAAATAGTAAAATTGTGGTGACTTTCTTATAAAAGTAAAGAAATGATAAAATTTATTAGTCAAATATGAGACTTTTTTGAATTATTTAAAGTGTTGCTTAATAAAATTATGAATTTTTAGTAGAAACAAAATAATAATAATAAATAACACTATTGCTGATCTATATATAGCTTCCTCAATTTGAAAGATCGATTAAACTATTCCACACCGTTGATCTACAATTATTTTAACTTTGGACAGCCCAGATTAATACTAGCGTGTTCCTGGTGGGTATTTAGTTAAATACGAAGCTACTTTTTCCAAACCGAAAGTCGTAAAATCCAGAATAATAATGCTTTAGAAGCTTGTACCTTACTCATCTGAGATAGTAAAAAATACTGTTTATATATCTCTTCCATGGACCTCCACTTTTCATGCTTTTTCTTCCTCTGAAACTCCAGTGTCTGTTAACAATGGCCAGTGTTCGTCTTTCATTCTCCGGAATAAATCTAAGATGTCCATCCACATCACCGGCACGGTCAGCTTACATTAAACCGACGATCGTCTCCGCCGGAGTGGCCCAAAACCTATCGTACTGGGATTCCATACATTCCGATATCGACTTCCACCTGAAAAAAGCCCTCCCCATCCGTGAACCCATCTCCGTTTTCGAGCCGATGCACCACTTGGTATTTGCGCCACCCAAAACCACCGCATCGGCGTTGTGCGTCGCTGCGTGTGAGCTTGTCGGTGGCAACCGGGAAGATGCAATTGTAGCAGCGTCGGCAATTCACCTCATGCATGCGGCTATATACACCCATGACCACCTCATGTTAACGGACTCCGACCAGAAAACTCCTCACAGGTTTGGTCCCAATATCGAGCTTCTCACCGGAGATGGTATTTTTCCGTTTGGGTTCGAGTTACTCGCGGCGTCCATGGATCCAGCCGGAGATAACTCCGACAAAATACTGAGGGTGATCATAGAGATTACCCGAGCCGCCGGTCTTCAAGGAATCGTCAACGGTCAAGATTCTGACGTTGAATTTGACCAATCGGGTGGTCAAACACGACGGAGTCTTCATGGTTGTGGGGCCGCCTGCGGAGCCATATTAGGTGGTGGGAGCGACGATGAGATTGAAAGGTTGAGAAGATATGGAGTCTATGCTGGCAAAATACAAGGACTTTTAAGTGAAATTGGTAGAAAGGAAAGGGGTAAACTAGAATTAGTAGAGAAATGGAGGGCTTTGGCTCTAAAAGAGTTGGAATATCTTGACAGCAAAAGAATTGAGCAAATTTCAATAATTGTGAGAGTCTAAAATTTTAATATCGGTTATATCATGTTATTATGTATGTTTAATAAAAAATTAAAAACTCTTTGTAGTTTGCATAAGGTAATATATAAAATGTAAACATTTGGGTGATTTGTTATAAGTTATTTAATTTTGGATTACATGCCAATGTAGGATAGTTTTACATGAAAACCTTTTAGATTGGATGTTACGGGTTCAACGTGGGCATAAACGATTTAACTAACTTTGTGAATTTAATATCTAACCACTAACCAACCATTCAAAAAAAATTGAATTACATAAAATATCTTCATTAATACCTTCTAATACGATTCTTGAATGTGCTCTATATATATTTAAGATAATATCATTCTAATAAGTGTATGTCAATTAACTTGGTATTCTGGTATAATATATTAATATTGCTAATTACATTTAACATATGATTATCATATTTTTCTAAAAACAACAAAAATATCATAAGTTCATAATTTTGTCAATTGTGAAACTCATTAGGCAAAAGGTAGTAATACTTTTATTGTCATATTATTTTTGTTGCCATGTAAGTGATGAGTTTGGAGGGATTCAAACAAGGCCAAAAGGCACGCAATGGAGGCATAAAACCAAATCCCAAACCAGCAAGATCACAAGTCGAAAGAAATATTAAGCAACTATAAAACAATCATAGAATGAAATGAAACATACCCTTGTAATCTTTTGTTTTCGTCTGGCCAATTCTATAGGTTTTTAGAACCCAACGGGGATTCCTATTTTGTAGTCATACCAAGGGAGACAAATCAACAACCTTGACCAACACCAGACAACAAGCACTAAACCCTAAATGATTATGGCTTTCTTCAAGCGACGTGGCATGTTGGACCAGTCTACCCGATGCGTAGACGATGAAGTGTGGATTTGTTTGAGAGGAAAGATGGTCACCATGGTTTTCTTACATCAAATTCTCTTGTAAAATCTGCTCATATGTCCTTTAGGGGAGATTTAGGAATTCTTATTGAATAATTACTTGGTAACTAAGTAATTAACCACAAGATTGGACTTTCAAGTCTTTACATTTAAAACGTTAAGTATACAAGTTTCTATTAATTATGTTTATGTTTATTAATGGATAACATATGTTTTGTACATTATTGTTTAAAACAATTATATATATGAAATTAGTTAGAGCTGACAATGGGTCGACCTGGATTTGGTTTTGGTTCAACCCATTTAATAATTGGGTTGAAAATTTCAACCCAATCCAACCTGTTTATTTAAATGAGTTGATATTTCCAACCCAACCAAACCTTTTAGATAACCGAGTTGTCACCAGGTTGACCTATTTATGTAGTTTTCGACCCAAGCTATTATATAAATATGTTAAACTTAGGTTAACCCATTAAAAGTCAAATAAATAAATTAACAAAATATTATACAACTTCAATTAGTTTCACATGTAAATAAAACTTTATAAGTATAACAAAATCGCAATCTCAATTCATAAATACAAATAAATTGTTCAAATAACATTAAAAATATTTAATTTCAAAGTGATTTTGAAGAGTGACTAGTATTATTGTTGTTAAAAAATGATGAGAATTACGAATTTTTATAAAACATAAATATTAATACAACATTATAATTTTGAAATTAATACTTTGATTAATACGTGATAATATTCAAATAATTAATAAATCATATATATATATATATATATATATATATATATATATATATATATATATATATATATATATATATATATATATATATATATAAAAGTTAAATAGGTTGGTGGATTAAAAATGAGTTGACAATTTTTATCCAACCCAACATATTTAATTAGATATGTTAGATTGGTTAACCTATTTAATTTAAACGAGTTGAAAAGCCAAACCCAACCCACTAATTTTGGGTTGGGTTGGCGGATCGATTTTTGCCATCTTTAACATTAGTGTATCATATTGTTCAAAATAGTTGCAACAAAATTTTAAGGGTTAATGGTGAAAAAACACTATATTTTTTCAAATATTCAATTTAAGCACCAATTTTTACTAAGTTACCAAACAACCACAAATTTTTGATAAAAAAAAAAATTCAATGCAACCACTGTTACCTGTAATATGGTATGTTAATTATGAAAAAATCACTATATCTTTTCAAAAGTTCTGTTTAACCACCAATTTATAGGTATTTGTTTTTGGAAAAAATAAAAATGGTATGTTAATTATGAAAAAATCACTATATCTTTTCAAAAGTTCTATTTAACCATCAATTTATAGGTATTTGTTTTTGGAAAAAATAAAAATGGCTGGTTTTTTTAGCACAAATGCAAGTGATAGTGATTATGATAGAACTTTTATCTATAAATGAGTGAATTTTAAACATAAATGAAAATTTGGTGGTTAAATCGAATATTTTGAAAAATATAATATTTTTTCGTCATTAACCCAAATTTTAACTTGCACAATGTGCGAACATTCATCTAATACTTCATATTAGTGGAAAAATCTCTGTCATACTCCCAAGTGATGTGTAATTGCATAACACCGTTATTCTTTATCACGTGGTTTTTAGAGCATCTCCAATCCACTTCTAGTTTTTATTTTTTTTCTATATTCTTCTCTAACCCTCTCCCATTTCTTCACCCATTTTGGAGGATATGAATAGTATTACACCAAATATGGTGTTATACTATTCATTTTTCCCAATATGAGCATGAACTTTGCATTGTCAGTTTTAGTCCCTCTGTTTATATATTTATACATTTTTAGTTTATTTTACCTACTAAATATAATTTAATTTTAATATTTAATACATATAATATAATATTATATTAATTAGTTATAAATATAAAGTTTGTTCTTTGTTCATCAAATTCATATAAAAAAGTTAAATGCATATTAATTTTTTTTTTAAAAACGATAACGTGTTTACAAAAGTTTATAAATATGTTATAAATATAATCTTATTTATTTAATATTATTGTAATGAAAAAAAAATATAATTTATATATTTGTTAAAACAAAATTAGTAAAAGGGATGTGTTTGACGATCTATATAAATTGTAAGAATGAAATATACTAGAAATATACTTTTAGGGTAAAAATAGAATAGAATTGAAGATAAAACACTATTTATCCTATTTTTTACTTTATTTTTAAGAAAAAAAAAATAAAAATGGGATGAAGATGTTCTTAATGCATAACATCTCTAAAAAAAAAAAAAATTGGCATGCCAAATCCATGTAATTGTATAACACCATTTATTCTTTGTCACGTAGCTATTAATGCATAACATCTAAAAAATTGGCAAGCCAAATCCATTGTCTGATTTTACTAAGTTTCCTAACTTCTCTACCTACTTTGTGTTTGATAAATGAGATAGTAAATAGTAAGAAAGTTTTTCAAAATTTCAAAGTAAATATACTTTTTGAAAAAACATCTTTTCACTACAGATTATTTCAGAAAAATATTTTGAAAAATGAAGAAAAAGGTGTAACTAAATAATATTTGGTCTTTGAAAATGTCAAATTTCGAACTTTGTGGTTCTTTCATGATTTTCGAAACTGTTTCGTTATTATTTTGATTATTGATGTCGTCATTAGGTATAATTATTAATTTATTCGCTCTTACAAGACTCTAGTCCTTGAGGTTTAGGCATACTTTATTTTCAGGCTATCGTAACCCTTACAAGAATCTAGTCGAGACTTCCAATTTTCAGTGTAATAAGTTCAAAATTGTTTCTTCTTGATTACAAATTTTATAATATATATTCACTAAGCCGGAAGGAATGGGTTCTACATTGTCTTGGCTTGAGATACGGCGTACTTATGCAACATATATCAAGGTAGGTCATAGGACCTATTTTTTTTTTTTTTTAATAGAACAAGGATATATAAAAAAAAAAAAATAAGGAACCACCTAATTGTTATCAATGGACCTACCTAACTATTTTTGGCAAAAGAAAAATTATCATCGGCTTATATATTTTATAATTAATAACCCAAAATCTTAATCCATTTTCAATAACAAATAGCCCAATCCAATTTAAAAAAAAGACGAAATAGAAACATAATGTTAGAAACTCTGAATCGCATTTGCACGTACCCTCGTGGCGTCGTCCCTCGTTGCATCGTTTCCTAAATTCCTATTCGAAAATCGAAATTGATCGTCGCAAAGGGCAGACGAAGCCGTTGTTCCCCTGCTCCATTCGCCGTCCGGCCAGGCCGTCACCCGTCCGCCCACCGTCGGCCGCCGTCTCCCTCCAGCCATCTAAACTCCAGCGATAACATCACAATAGCCAATGAGCCAAGACTCCAAGTATACTCCACCGGTAGCAGCGAAGTGATCATCATGTTTGTAATTGTAACTTGTAACCTTGTAATTTGTATGAATTATGATTGTATTATTCATTGATTTGTATAATTTAATTTGATTAAGGTGTAATTAAATGACACAATTAAATCAATCAAAATTATTGACTTATTGTCTTGATTAGTTGAGTTACATTCTTAACATTTGTTTAATATCAATTCAATTTCAAAATTTATTTAGACTTGAAATTTGAGAACATTCTTTATTTTATGATTTGTGTATTTGATAACAAAATATTGATGATGGTTATTAGTTTGATACTTCTGTAACATTTAGTTTCATAATTCAATTTCAGAATCAAGAATCAAGAATGTCTTTGCATAAGTTTTATAAAAAGAAAGAAGATAGCGAACAACAACATAAGTATACGAATGCAGGTTTAAATTCACTACCCGTTGATCCGTTTGAATGACCAAATATATAATTTTATCATGTGAACCAAAGAGATGAAATTAGAAGAACATACTTGCAAAAAGGGTCTTTCCAACCTTTAAATCATAAATTCACACCACGTAATTTTGGAGGTAAATCTCGAAGACTTATTCAATTATGGTTTGATGATAATAAATATTGGTTATAATATAGTATAAAAGAGGATGTTGCATTCAGTTGCTATCTATTCAAATCAAGTATACCAAATCAAGGTGGATCATATCATTTTGTGAAATTTGGATTCAAGGCTTGGAATAGGAAATCGGGAATAGTTAAACACAAAGAAGGAATTCCACACACTATTGCTGTCCAAAAGTGCCAAAGTTTGATGAACCAAAGACAATCCATCACGTTTGCTTTTGAGAAACAAACTACTTTACAAGAAAAAGAATATCGTTCTCGCTTGAATGCTTCAATTGATTGTGTTAGGTTCCTACTCCGACAAGGGTTAGCATTTTGTGGTCATAATAAAAAAAGAAGACTCGGATAATAAAGGTAACTTTCTTAAACTACTATAGTGGTTAACCGATCGATGTGATGTTGTAGATCGCGTTGTGTTAAAGAATGCCCCAAAAATGCACAAATGAAATGTGGTGAAAGCCATAAAGATATTGTGCAAGCATGTTCAGATGTATTTTAAATGTTATTATGGGAGATCTTGGAAATGATTTTTTTTTGCATTTTTAGTAGACGAGTCACGTGATGTGTCATGTAAAGAACAAATGACATTGGTTTTACGGTATGTAAATAGAAAAGGCGAAGTTGTTGAAATGTTTGTTGGCCTTAGAAATGTTAGTGACATTTCGACTTTGTCACTAAAGGCTACCATTTATGATATGCTTTCAAAATGGAATTTGAGTCCTAGTAGGATTAGAGGACAAGGGTATGATGGTGATAGTAATATGAGTGGTGCATTCAATGGGTTGTAGACTTTGATTATGAATGAAACAAAATCTGAACACTTTAGTCATTGTTTTGCTCACCAATTACAGTTAGCCCTAGTGTTTGTTGCAAAGAATCACACGACGGTTAATGAATTTGTTGATGTGGTTTCTCGATTGTTAAATATTATTGGATCTTCTTACAAATGATAAGTTAAGAAAAAAACAAGAAAAATAAGTTATGGCAACATTGGATGAAGGTATGCTTTATGTGGTTTATTTTCATTTGTTTATGCTAATTATCCACTAATTCATTTCATATGTGGTTTATTTTGCGTGAGCTTGAGAGTCATACCGATTTGAATCAAGAAGTCGGTATTAAACAACCGTCTGATACTCGATGGGGTTCTCATTTTGCATCTTTATTAAATATTCAGATCATATATGCTTCCATTTGTGATGTACTTGAAGACCTTGGTAAATTTGATAGTGACCGTGATCGTAGAGTTGAAGCAATTCACATCTTAAAGTGCTTAAAATCGTTTGATTTTATGTTTTGTCTACATTTGATGGTTGATATCTTGGGAGTGACAGACCATTTGAATACAATACTACAAAGAAAAGACCAAGATATTGTAAATGCCATGAATCAAGTAAGTAGCTCAAAAAAAGCACTTTAAGAAATTAAGGATGTAGGATGGGAACCACTTTTAGAGAAAGTTACTTTGTTTTGTGCTACAAACAAAGTTAAAGTCGTGGATTTGGAAGATGAATATTTTAATGGATATAGTCGTCTATGAGGTTCACAGGTTAGTAATGTTTGTTGTTACCAACTACCACATTGATTTATAAATTTATTGTGTTTTATCAATACTTATATATATATATATATATATATATATATATATATATATATATATATATATATATATATATACATTAAGGTTAACAACTTGGATCACTATAAGTTGATGTATTTAAGGAGCTGACTGATATGCCACTTCAAGAGCTGAACCATCGCTTTAATGAAGTAAACAATGTTAGCGTATGATATATAGTATGTATATGTATTCGTTTATTGTGTGACCCATGTATTTGGCCCTTTTATGATGTATTATATATATATATATATATATATATATATATATATATATATATATATATATATATATATATATATATTTTGAGGGTATGCAATATAATTTTTTTATGGGAAATATAAACGACTTCATGGTATCAGAGCACCATATTTTCTTGGATCGTTTCTAAACCCTAGTCGACAACTCCGTTCTTTTTTATCTCAATCGTTCCCTCTCATCTTCTTCATCATGTGAGGCTCTTTGACTGAAAAGCCCTCCTCCACCATTAACATAAAACATGTTGTCCCGTTCGTCTTGGATCTAGACCAGATGAATTATGATATATGGAGAGAGCTTTTTGAAATCCATTGCATCGGTTATGGAGTTGATGATCATCTCAAGCTTCAACCTCAATCTCCTCCTGCAAAAAAAGAGAAAGACAAGGCTACTGCCGAGTCTGCTGAAGCTTTAACCAAAGGGTTGCGCACAGACTCAATTGTAAAATCCTGGTTATACGGTACTCTCTCTATTCCTCTTCTTAACATGATTTTCAAGAAGAAAGCCACTGCCTTTGAAGTTTGGGAAAATCTAGAGAAGGTTTTTCGTGATAATAAAGCCTCCAAAATTATTCAGCTTGATAAAGATCTTCAGAACATCTCCCTTGGTAACTTATCTATTACAAAGAACTGCAACAAAATAAAATCCATTGCTGATCGTTTGGAGCATATGGATGCTAAGGTCTTCAGAAGCTAACCTTGTTGCATATATGATAAATGGTTTGTCTCAAAAGTCCTGATACATTGCCATTAACATCCGTCATCGTGAACCTCCTCTCTCGTTTTGGGATGCTTGATCCATTCTTATCTGTGAGGAGCAGCAAATGCTTCATGATGAACAATGTGACTCGTCAATCACGCATACCGATCATACCTCCTCACCGAATGCTCTTTTCTGTTCAGTCATCTACCAATAACAATAGCCATGGCAGTGGAAGAGGAAGCTACCGCGGTGGTCGTGGCAATCACCGTGGTGGCCGAGGAGGAGGTCGCTTCGATGGCCGGTTCCACAATAATTATGGCGGCAATTTTTCTCTTCGCAGCGGATTCTTACCTGGTAGTGGAATGCAACGACAAGGAGAAGAGGCTACCTAGGCCTACGGCTGGTTTCAAGTGCCTCATCCCACTAATGGGCCTTCCCAGCATGGGTTGTTTCCAACTCCAAATGTAACTGGGCCCAAATAGCAGCAAACTCAGCACAATTTGTCCCAATAGCAACACCAGTTTTTTTACTTCTCCTCAGCCCAACAACAGCAACCCATATTCTTCTCAGCAAGCATACCAGGTCCAACAGCAAAATCACGAGCCACCTACACTCCCTCAAATGTTCAACACAATGTTGTTAAATGATCCGGGTCACACAGATTGGTACATGGGCACCGGGCTACTTCCCATCTTAACCCAGGTATCCTTAAGTATGTTTATGATAAAAATAGTATTTTTTTTCATCATCTTCACTCTAATTTACTTCTTTGTATTGTTGGTTTTTGCCCAAGTGAATCTTTCAAAGCCTTTGATTTAGATAAAACAATGAAAATGGCTACACTTTATTCAGAAGAGTTTCCAACAAAATACGATCTTCGACTTCTTGAAGTGGAACATGGAAATTATATTAAAGATGTGCCAGAAGATGAACGATTTAATGATTTGAAGAGCATTGGAAACCTTGCCAAAAAGATGGTCAATGAAAAGAAGCATATAATATTTCCTAAGATTTATCTTCTTGTGAAACGTTCATTGATCTTACCCGTAGCAACAAGTGTGGACCACACATTTTCATCAATGAAGTTGATAGAGACTGATATACGCAACAAAACACGTGATCAATTTTTGAGTGATAGTTTAGTGTCGTATATTGAAAAACATGTTTTAAAAGGTATCGGTAACGACACAATTGTGAAAATGTTTCAAGATATAAGACCTCATAAGGTTCAATTGCAAAAAAATATTATAACTATTGAAGTGATGTTTAAATATTTTAGTCATATAACCCGACCCGCCACCACTATTATTTTTTACACTTTCATATTTTTTAGTTTTATTTAAATAAAAAACTACGTGGTTTTTGGTTCTAGATTCACCACTAGGCTCATCAAATAGTGCCCGTTGAACTCACCCACAACTCGACATGTTGAGCTCAGCAGATGAAGTTCGGTACATGGCTAAATATGAGAGAAAAAATTCATTATTTATTTTTTCTTTTTTTTTACCACTCAAAAAATACCCTATTTTTCAAAAAAAAAAAAAAAAAAAAAAAAAAAAAAAAAAAAAAACTAACAATTAGTTTTTCAAAATTTCAAATTTTAAACTCATTTTCAACTAAAATAAATACCAATAACATTCTTTATTTTTCATCACTTTCAAACCTCCAACATTCATCTCTCCGAAACATTTATAAACCTTTCTCAAAATTCATCTCTCAAAATGGCTCATCATTGGACTACGACAAAGAGGTAGTTTTGTTGGTGCATGAGTCGATGTAAATAAGGACCAAATAGCAACTACTACGTAACTTCGTCTTCTTTTTTTTTTAAAAAAAAAAAATAGAATCAGCCAACGATTCAACAACAAAATAGATCAAGGTCACCAACAAAGTAAAGATCAAATATTCAACAAATGGATAATCACAAACAAAGTGGTTATACAATTTCACACTTTCTTTAATATAGTGAGATGTGCTTTAGCAAATGATGAAAATGATAAATAGTTTTAATCAATGCTCTTGAAAAATTTCATCCGAGAAAATAACAAGCATTTCTTGTATATAGAGCATTGACAAGTTATGAGGCGGTGCGAAAAGTGGTATCAATATGTAGAATGAAGTTGTGTTATTTTCATGTTTTTAGGTTTCCTATGTTTTAATTTTAAGTGTGAAACATCCCAAAAACCATAGTAATTTTTTTTTCATTTTAAAGATATTTCCATGAAATCCATAAAGTATTCAAACCATTGTTTCAAAACAAAACCATAAAAATCATAGTGTCAATAACATCTCTTAAACATAAATCAACAGGAGGATGTGTACGATCACACATTCGCCTTCCCCAAATCCTTTGAAATACTTGAAAATTTTAAATCCACAACTGTTAGAGCAGGTTACTTAGGATGTAGTAACTGTAGCATGCATGTGTGAGACTCAGGTGTGTCTTGCTAGTTTTCAGGGGAGGTATCGTTTGGGAATAGGTCGGTTAGATCACCAGTTGTGGTAGCGTGGATTATCAGCAGAGTGGCCAGAGGATGATGGGAAGAATTGGGAAATTCTTCCAAGCTGTGAATTGTAAGAAACTAGCTGAATCGAAGTGGGGGAGGGCCACCCGAGTGGCCAAGGGCAGAAGTAAGTGCAAGAATGGGATGAGATCACATTCTTGGTAAGGAAGAAGCAGCTCAAGTGGCTATTTGGATTGAGGGGCACGTGAGTTGGGAGTTTGGGAAACTTCCCCACATTGAGTTCGTGTTCTCACGATTAGTTGATGACTGGGTTGGGAACCAGGTTGGAGAATTCCGGCAAGGCACGGGTTTAGGCAGGATTTAAGACTGCGGGATAGTCACAACATTCCCCAGCTGTGAGCGCGTAGTGGGCCGCGGGTTAAGTAACCTACTCGACGAGTCGGGGGACCGACTCGGCGAGTTGGTCTGGGTTTGGAAAACCCTAAATTCGTGCCTTTTACCTTATTTAAAGAACATTATAACACCCCTTCAGCCTCCTTAATGCTCTCTTAAGTTCAGAGCGAAACCCTAGTGCCTTCCATGAGCTTGTGAGCCATTTGTGAGCATCCTTGAGTGTTTTGGAGCTTGAAGAAGAAGGTGATGCCTTTGTGATACAAGAAGAGACTAGTAGATCCAGAAACCTCTTGCATCCTCCTCCATTGTCTGGTAAGAAAGTTTCAATCATAACCATTATGCACATAGATCTCTCCTTTGTCACTTTTGGGGGTTTTTGGTCCAAGAACCATAGAATGAGAGGAATGGACGTCCCATGGGCTCATGCTTTCAGATCTAGCACCATTAAGGGCTGTTATGGCATAAAGGTGCAAGCTTTATGCCATAGGAATCCCCATGCAAAAATAAGAAGTGTTCTTTTGGTCTTTTTAGCTGAAAAGGCCACGAGTGGAGGAAAAAGGCAAGAGCTTTGCATGGTTATGAAGTGGTTGGGTCCAGATCTATGTTTTGAATGCTTTGTGCTCGACTAAATCGTCTGAATAGAATTGGACTTTGGAGGACTAGATGAGTTGCTATTAGGACTCGGCGAGTCAGACCGTTTTCTTGTCCAAAACCCTTATGTTAGCGGGTGTGTGTTGAGTTGGTAGAGGACTCAGCCAGTTGGGTTCATTATGGACTTGAAGATCATCGTACTCGACGAGTTCAAGGAATGAACTCGGCAAGTCTAAGGCAATATCCCTAACTTATGAAGATGGACTCGACGAGTTCAAAGGTGAACTCGGCGAGTCGGTTGTAAATGGATCCTGACGTGTTTAAAGGTGAACTCGGCGAGCTCAAGGAAGACTCGATGAGTAGGATTGAAGTCCAGAGTTACGTGTGGATTGTGGGACTCGACGAGTTGGTGAGTCAACTCGGCGAGTTGAGTCAACTCGGAGCGTTGACTTTGAACAAGTTTGACCTGGGTTGACTTTTGAGGGTATTGTGGTCTAAGTGTTATTTTGGGTATTGATAGAGTTAAGACCTACATTGATGCCACCTTATTTTTAATTTGTGAATGTAATCGGTAATCGTAGGCAGCTTAGCTATATCCTTCATCTTGTCTTTGTTTCCTTCATAGTACTATTATAATACATTTATTGGGATGATGTTTTAGGTGAAAGGAAGATAGCACGCAGCATGGCAGACCATCTGTTTTTTATGTTTCTACAATAAATTTGCGGCAGTGTACTTTGGATTTGAATTTCCTGCCATCTTTTGTCTTGTGCTGGTGAGTTATAATTAATGATGCATCAATTAGATCATACCTTGCTTTTAAATAGACAGAAGATTGTGCATATGCAGCATGTTTTATATGTCACGGCTGGTTAACGGAATAAACAGAGTTGATGAAGCGGAAGAAGTTCCTTTTGATGAATGGCAAAGGCAATTCTTTTGTTGTATGTTTCGTTTCTTTTCTTTTTCAAGATTCTGAGTTATTCGATATGTATTTGCGAAGAATAACTCAACGAGATTGTTTGATCTTATCCTGCAGTGAATAGGACACTTGAGGAAATAGCCAAACAAATGGGGAAAAATGACTTTGATTTTAGGCTAAACCCATGCGATGGGAATCCCAACTGGAATAGTGAAATGCATCTGTATAAGTATAACATCACTGTTGTCTATGTTTGCTCATACCCTGGCGGTGTTTGTCATGTCGTTGCCATGTAAGTTCTATGATTTCATTTTTTATTTAATTTTGTAGTGGCTATTAATTAGCAAACGTGTAATTTTTGTATAAAGATAAAATTGAAGGGATCAAAACTTGCTTTATATATGAACAGATCTCTCAAAGGACAGGATCTTGAGAGTGTTCTTCCATCGTCTCTAGCAAAGTTACATTACATCAGTGATTTAAATGGAAATACTTCTCAGTTTCTGAACCTAAGTAGCATGACAAACATGGAAATATTGTAAGTCATCATACGGTTTAGAAATCTATTAAAAAGTTGATAAATTTCAAGATTGGATTTTTATATCTTCAAGAAATTTGGGCGAAATTGCAGGATATTGAGATGCTGGAGGATTTCTGATTCTATATCAGAAATGTCCAAATTAAGGCATCTGTAATAATTCTCCCTCTTCCGTTTCTTGATTAAATGAAGCCTATTTTAGACTATATCCATTAGCATCATCTTGAGCATTTCTTTGTGATTATCTTCAGTGGTTGTTCAAACATTCTGATATACTCTTTCTCCATCTATATTCACTCAAAGAGATCTCAGTTTCAACAATTTGGAAGGTGATATACCATATCTAAAAGGACTAGATCTGGAGAAAATGTAATCTTATACCCACATGTGTTGTTTAGATTGAATTTTTTTTTCCATCGCATAAGCACCAAGTTAATTCCGATCTTTGATTCAATGTAGAGACCTTAGCAAGTGCCTTAGCTAGTTTTTCGTTTCCTTTTTTCCCTTTTTGTAGGGGGCAAGTATATTGAGGAATTTTGACATAACGGTTGAAGTGGGTAGGGTTGATAAGGCCCTAAAAAAAGAAATAAAAACGTCAATGTCAGTAACATAACATTAGAAATTCGTTTCCAATATGCTCGAAAAGCTACAACAGCAGTCCCAAGTAGAGGATCATATGGCCCTTTAATATCATCTATTTCTATGGTGTGTGGTATGTTATTGTTCCTACTTTAATCTTCCGTTTTACTGCTAATTAAGTTTATAATGACATTGTTGTTATTTACTATTTAGACCTGAATCCTCCAATTGATGACAAAAGCAAGAAAACTATTGTCATTGTTGTGGTGGCTGGAAATGTGTTCCTCATTCTCATAATTCTTGGTGTTGCACGGCTGGGGTTTTATTATATACACGAGAGCACATGAAGTGGGAAAGAGGTTTAATTTGATTATTACTCGGTATAAGAAAAACTATCCCATTCAAAAATATGGTTATGATATAAGTTACGTACAATTTTGAAATTTTGTGGTAACTCCTTGATATCACCATATATAGTCATATAATTTATGTGATATCTTAGTATTTTTAGTGATATTTTAGTCATAACCGAAGATATTGGATACTTATAATGTCTAAATCTTATTTTATAGTAGCAAAGACATGCATGGAAGAAAATGAGCTGAAATGTTATGCTGGAAGTTGGAGAACCGAATACATTCATCAAAGAGAAAAAATCAACTACAGAGAACACCACGGCACGATAACACCTTTGCCATGGCACGATGATGTGTCATGATCGATATGAATACCGGATAGAGTCCAATAATGATTACTTGGAAGGTATGCGAAGCAGTCGCCACCACGACGTGATAATCACCTCACCACGACGTGATAATAACCTCATTCATTATCTGAAGGATATACAACGATTATTATTCGAACTTTGAAGACCAAAGAACCCTCAAAAACCCTTTGGAGACTAGAGATCGATATTGGATCAAGATTCAAAGAGATCAATATTGGAGCAAGATTCGAAGAGATCGAGAGTTAATTGCATTTAATCGTGTTTAACAGAGTTTACTTCGTTTTTATCTATGTTTCTACTTTAGTTATGCGCTCAAAACTCTTTACATTTGTTTATAGTAGATAAACCTCAAGACCATGTGTTGATTTCAATGATTTCGGATCTAATATAGTTTGGTTATTATTTATATTTGATTGATCATTTACTTTTTAGTATGGGTGTTAACTAATTCTATGATCATTGTGCTAGTTATTAATTAATTATTAGTACTAGATAATCCAATCAAGATAACTAGTCATTATAAAATTCGGGAACCAACTTATAAATCAATTTCACTGTAACGAAATCAACCATAGGGGAAATGTGAATCGAATCTAAACGGAAGTACTATTTATATTCTACTTTAATTCATTATCTGTTTTGTTCTGTTTAGTTTAAATAATTGTTTGCTACAAGATTATTACACTACAAGAAAAAGACCCTTTTACGACGCGCAAACCACAACACTCATTGATTTATGTTACGCAAATGAGAGTGACATTAAAAAAGTGTCATCTCTTCAAAAAATTTAAGGATTTAGGGGGCGCATTATTAAGTGCCCTTAAATTATTGTCATAATAAAAAAATTAAAAACACGGAGGGCGCTACATCTTAAATGCGTGACCTCTATGCATGTCGCTTTATAATTTTAATGAACGCGCGTTTAGTAAGGGGAGGGGGGGGGGGGGGGAATTAAAACCCAAAAAAATCCCGCTTCTCACTCTCTCCTTCTCCTTTTCTCTACAAACCCTAATCCGCCTCCACCACTACTTTATCCTTAAGGAATAACACAACCAAGCTGGTATCTCAGATCAACTACTCAGGCATGAAATCCCCAAAAAAAGTTAAAACCCAATAAAATTAAAACCCCGCTTCTCACTCTCTCCTTCTCCTTTTCTCTGTAAACCCTAATCCGCCTCCACCACTACTTTATCCTTAAGGAATAAAACAACCAAGCTGGTATCTCAGATCAACTACTCCGACATGGAGTTAACCCCAACACGTATAGTTGTTGCGGAAGATGGAGAAGGTCGAGAAGAAGATATCAAGGTTCTTATAGAGCCCTCTTCAGGCTCAAGTCCTTGCTGACGTGCATCATGTGAGATTTGAGACCACCGAGTGGTTTGATCGACTCGAGGGCTCCGCTCGGAGGCTGGAGTAGCGGATCAGGTCCATGAAAATCGGAGGAGGCGGTGAAGGATGGTGGTTGGAGGAGGCGATGAATAAGATGATCGAGGAGCAATATGAAGGTGGTTTGGAAAAGGTTGGAATGGAGCTGGGGAAGAGGAAAGTTAAAGGTATGCTTCGCTCCTAACTTTATTTTTTTGCTGCCTCTAAAGTGTTCGACGAAATGCTTCTGTGGTGTTTCTGTTCCAGGCTACTTTAATAATGAGATCTTGTTCCTGACTGTATCCTATCTCCAAATGTACAACAACTAAGGCAATATATTTGGGGGTTTCTTTCAAGAATCAAACTCAATGGGAGTTATGAGACTGGGATTTCCCTATTAGGTACACACATCACATAACTTTGTATATTTATGAACATGAAGAATAATTCAAGAAGCCTACTTGTATTTTATTCCACATTTCTTCTGCGTTATTTGTAAAACAACAGCTCCTTTGTAGATCATCGTTGAACTGGGAGTCGTTGGGGTTTCTCTTGTGGACCATAGACCAAAAGAGCTTGCGTACTTTTACCTGGAGAGGGTTTTTGTATCTTATTCAACTGGTTATGATAGTGGGACCACAAGCAGGTTCAAGTTGATACTCGACCATCTGAAGCTTGACAACTAACTTCCTTTGACATATATGTGTGTGCTTTTGGCACCCGAAGAAGCCTCTGATATGAATCACCCTGTTTTCAAAATGACAATTACAACATATAATGAGACCCCTAATGGTATCCAGGTCTACCCATACGTCTACATACGGGTAATCAGCGAGTCCCTTGTTGTGTTTAAACTTCCCTATATATATGGAAGGTAGTTCTGATACATAATAAAGTTTTGCTGTTAATATTATTGTAGGTAACTGACAAAATTTTGTTGATCCAGAGATCCGTGTCAAGTAATAAATCATCTATAATGACTTATTGTAACAATACATGTAATATTAGGTTAGTTGTGGCTGTGCAAACAAAACGGTAACACCATCTTTTTCTTTTTTTACAGTCTAATAGATGTTTCAGAAGTCTGGCTAAAATTATCCTTGGCAATTGCATCTAGCTAGAACCTAGTTTGGTTTTGAATTTTGTTAATGGACTTTTATTTCAGCTCAATATTGATGTGTATTCTAGATTTACAACAAGGTCTCATGCCCCCATTATCTGTTTTGCGATTCAGGTATGTTTAATTTTGTTTGATGTGGTCTCATAAGTCATATATTTAATTACAAGTTTGCCAAAAATAGCAACATGCCTTACTCTGGCTACTAGTATATACACAATGTGCTTTATTTTTTATTTTATAATAACATGTTTTTCTTTCTTTACTGATAATAAAAAAATATGTAACCTGAAACATTTGTTAATAAAAAGAAGAATATGAGAAATGAATGCAAGCATTTAACCCTGTTTAAAGATGATAACGTGTTTGACTTTTTTTTTTTTTACCATCAAACACCTTTACCTTTTGCATGTGTGCAGTTAATTCTAGATATGGAGAAGGCATTACTTCAGCAAGTAATGAGTCTGACACCAGATCAAGTTAATAAGCTACCATCTGATCAAAGAAACCAAGTGCTTCAACTTCAGCAGATGTGGACATTGGACCAAACAAAGAGGAACGCGCCCTTCAATTTAAGGTATTTTCTATGTATTTTACCACTGTCATCATAGGGGTTGTTTCTTGTTTTATTTTTCATCAAGTCCTGTATGGGTAAAGTAGCTGAATCTGTAATGATGCTTATATTGATAAACCGATGTATACACAAGGTGTGTTTCTTTTTTCTAGACTGAATAAACCGTCTGAATGAGTCTAAATGACCAATTTACCCTTACATTCCAAAAAATACTATATTTATCAGTTGGTGGTTTACGAATGGAAAAATTCAGATCATTGCAGTTTTAGTCTCTAACTTTTTAAGTGGGGGTGCGGGTACTTTATTTTTTGATATTTTGGATATATTGGGAGATTACTCTTACAAATAGAACCACATATCATGTAACCCGTTCTCTCCTTAGATTTTTTTTTTCTCATGTTATTGGTATGTGGAGGTGCATATAAACTGATTAGTGCGATAGGAAGTCGCAATAATCAAGTTTGAGTGTACGGTAAACTGGTTAGCTTGCAAAACCAGACCTCTTTAATGGTGGAATGCGCTGTAACTGGATCTCATAGTCTTATGTTTAATTATGCTTTGTTTAGAAAGGCATTCATTATAATGCATCAATGTAACTACAAGTTCCAGAGAACTTAACTAAACCTCTTATTACAGATCTGCTTCCAAGTTTGTGGATTGGACTTTGAGTCGGGTTATGAAAGCATCAGTGGCATTTAAAGTTAGTGGATGGAAATGTTTGAGGGATGTTACAATCAAGTTCGAAAAGGTGATTCATCTTTTGCTTTGTGTCACTATATCTGATTTAATCTTTACTCTACTTGATGCATGTACATTAACTTCTTTTGTGTTGGGCTAGTTTATTATGGTCTTCTAACATACATCTAATTGTATTTCAATATCTTTTCTCCTACTAAGGCTGCTGTTTTTATTTTTTCATGTGAAAATATATTTTGTGGTTCGTAAGCGATATGCACATGGAACTAGTCATGTTTAACTGGTTTAAATGCTAAAAATTAGCAATAGAGAGAGCACTAAGTCCATTATTTTATTATTATTATTATTATTTTTGTTGTTGTTGTGGTTGTTGTTGTTGTTTAATTTAACTCTGAATATTCTATATCTCTTTTTATTCTTGGCAAGGCATCGTGGTGTAGTACGTGGAATATGTGATCTTGTCAAATGCTAGGTAGGAAATGTTCTAGAAATTTGGAACTAAATTATACAAATTAACAAAATTGTGCTTATATAGACATGTTACGGATTTATGATATTTTTCATGCTTATGTATATTTCAAAACCTGTTCAAAGTTCTAATTTGTTTGATGGTTATAACTGGAGTAGTTTGTGTATATGATGTGCAGATGACTCACAAATATCTAATATTCCTACGATCTCAAATGTTCGGCGGGATCTTACAAAGTGGCCAGAAATACATGATAAACTTGTTCTCTCAGCTGTAAAGGTAACTTCCTAAATCATTTTGATAGCAGAGAATAACATCATGTGAAAGGATACAAATAAACTAGCGACTTCACGTTTTTTTTACATATTGAAATTCCCTACCAGATACCTTATTTAAGAACATCAGGTTCTGCACGTAGATATGGTGTAAAATAAATTTAGGAAAAGATCACCACTAAAAATTCATAAAATTAATTTGGCTTACCAATAGTTATTGGTTCAGTTGAAGCAGAAACTGGACATCCTTTTGTTCCATCTTCTCTTATAAGGGTATAAATGGCAACCAAAGAAACATTTTTATATATATTGGTAGAAATTACAATGTAACAGAAATGACAGAATGGAAAAGAAATAAGACCTGGGCAAACAGGGGCAGTTTCGGAATATGATGGTTCACTCGATCTTCCAAGTATCTGTTATAATGCACTCACATTGAAGCAACTACCAATGTCATCAAATCGCAACTTATACGAACTGGAACATAGTGATTGTAATGGCTCAAAGGATTTTTTCTCTTTTGTACAAATGTACCTGTGTCTTTTTATTTTTTTAATACAGCATGATAAAATAAGTATTTAGTATTTGCATCCAAGACATGACCTTAAGGATGAAGAATAATAATACCTCATTGGATTCAGATCCACATGCTATATATCCATCAAGAACAGATAAGCCAACAAAGTTCTGAAATGAATCGGATTGATTGTTTTAGTAGTTTACGATTTTGTCCCTGACTGTTATCAACAAAATGTAGAAAACAAGTTTTCTTTATTTATTTTATTTATTTATTTATTTTTTTATGATAGAATCTTTCACCATTGATGAGCCCGAGTCACTTGTATTAAAATTGGAAACTATTTGGTAGTTTACAATTTTGTCCCTAAACGTGATGTGTTTTCATTAGGATTCCATGAAGAAGTTGCTATCAAGAGGAACAATTTTGATTGGGCATAGTATCATTCCATAATATGAGTGTTTCTTTTTGACTTAATTGAGAAAGTTGGACTTTTTACGAATTTGCCCTTGTGTAACTTTTGTATGCAGTATTGAAGACAGTTCACACAAGAGTAATTGACACCTCTCTTGTATTCAAATATTGGAGTGGCTCCAATTTCAGGTGACCATCTTTGAATGATTTGTGTAAGGAAAGTTTCAAATATCTAGTTGCAATATTTTATTCCACCCAAAAACACGTAAATACCCTCTTCACTTTCATCGTTGAAAATTGCCTTAAAAGGCTTATTCAGTCTTGTCTATTTTGAGCATTTCCTTAGTTTATAAAAATATTAGATTGTTTCTTCATTATATCAAGAAACTTGCAAAAAGACATAAATACCCTCTTATCTATTTTGCAGTTCCTCTGTCCTGGAAATAGGAAGCGATCCGGTGTACTCAATTGAACTCCTTCGTGAAGAGAATGATGCGGTTATTTTAGTAGTGGGGGCAACAAAGCCACGAGACCTTCCTGTTCCTGGACGTGAGCTCTCAAGTGTGCATTTTGCAATGGAATTTATACATGCGAATACTAAAAGCTTATTGGATAGCAATCTTGAAGATGGAAACTATATGAGAGGAACCAAACGTAGCGCATTATACTCTCATTTATTTTCTAACTATAACAATATACTTCCATTTTCTTAACAACAACGTACAATCATATCCCCTTAGTCATTCGAACGATTATTTGTATGACATTAAACTTATTCAATGGATTCTATTTTTTGTATATGATATTTTATTTTCTATTATGAAACATCAAATACAAATTTAATTTGAAAATAAGTAAATCTATAAATAATATTTTTTTTAAACATTTAAAATTATGATACGCAAAAATGTGTGTCATCTTCATTTATGACATGGCCTTTCTTGACAGGGGCATTCTTGATACGCAATGCGTGTCATTAACACGCGCGTCGTAAGGTTACGACACGCGAATGTGTATCGTCTTCCTTTATGACAGGGCCTTTTTTGATACACATTGCGTGTTGTAAACGTGCGTCGTAATTGCGCGTCGTAAATGCGCGTCGTCTCTCTTTGTGACAGGGCCTTCCTTGACGCGCATTTGCGCGTCGTCTGAGCCTTTTATGACGTGCAATGAGCATCGTAAAAGGCTGTTTTTCTAATAGTGTTAAAAGTTGATGTTAGAAGTTTATGAACTTTAATATCAGAAAACCCCATATTTTATAGTATTTTTCTAGTTTAATTAGTAGTATATGTTTTTATTGTGGAATCATACTTGTTCTCCAAGTTTTCGACAACCTTTTCTTACCTTAAACTATATTATTTAGTGACTAGGTACACTGCTTATTTCTACTTAAAACTGGTAATAAATGACATAATTATCTAATAGCCATTCGAACTTCCAGGCCATCTGCATCTTTTCGTGACTATATTATTTCGTTTGAGACCTTCTCTATAGCCATTCGAACTTCCAAGCCATCTCCATTTTTTCGAGATTTATTGTCCTAGGCAGAAAATCATGAGATTTTCCTACAATCTATGCATGGTTTCGCTGCCCCTACTGTTGCGTTTATCCCTGAGTCTCGTTATAATAATAATAAAGGAAGGTCATCAAACTATTCTCGTGGTGGAGGAAGAGGACTTGGGGGGCAGACGTCCTCCTCATTGTCAACCGTGTCGTATAAATAGGCATTATGCCTCCTCTTGTCCAAGTCTTCACACTTATGCAACCAACTCTGCCATCCCATCAGATGCAAACCTGGCCCAGGCTTTTCATTCCCAGTGTCATGTGAACCAAGGTCATCCAGATTGGTATGTTGATTCGGGAGCAACTGCACACATGACTCCTTCCATCAATAATGTCAATCCATCGGCTCCATATTCCAGTAATATGCACGTTGTTTTTGGTAATGGAAATAAACTTCCTGTTTCTCATATGGGTACTTCTATGGTTGCTAAATTTTTTTCATTACAAGATGTCTTGGTTATTCCTAGTTTAACCAAGAACCTGGTATCCATCAGTAAACTCACCATGGATCACCCGGTTGATGTCCTTTTTTCTCAACCTTTCTTTCATATTCAGGACATGAAAAGCAAGCAGGTGATAGCTCAAGGACAATGTGAAGATGGATTCTACGTTCTTAGAGATGGTCCCACAACGTTGGTGGCAGTTTCCGGTGTTTCTAATAAAGCTTCTTTTGAACTATGACATAGTCGTTTAGGACATATTTCTTTTGACATTATTTCTAGTTTACATAAACGAGGTTTTTTACATGTTACTTCTTTGTTACCAAAACCTATTGTGTGCGAACCTTGTCAACTTTCTAAAAGTCAAAGATTATCTTTTGAATTAAATCCTAAACGTTCATCGCATCCTTTAGATTTAATACATTGTGAATTATGGGGACCAGCTCCGGCTTTATCTGATGGCTATCGATATTATGTCATTTTTGTAGATGACCATTCACGGTTCACATGGTTCTATCCTTTAAAGGCAAAATCTGGTTTCTATGTTGTAACAACGTAAATTTTCAAAACAATTTTTCATTTTTAAAACATACATTTACTCATAAATATTGTCAAAACATATTGTATAAATTGTTATCATCACAAAACATCTCCCCAGAATCTCAAACATAATCTCCATAAGTGTGTATGAATCATGTCGGCGCCTTCCCGCGCTCATCACTAGTACCTGAAACACATAACACAACAACTGTAAGCATAAATGCTTAGTGAGTTTCCCCAAAATACCGCATACAACATATACGCCACTCGAGGCTATAATACGACCTTTCGGTCGATGTGTCTCAGCGGGACCCTCCAGTCCCATAGCTCGTTGGACCCTCTGGTCCGGTCATAGCTCGTTGGGCCCTCCGACCCGGTCTATATCATTGGACCCTTCGGTCCGGTCTATAACATCATACAGAATACATATAACACATAGCACATAATCTTATACATAACACATAAGACCCTCTGGTCTACACAATATACCACTCTAGGTAACGTATAGTGAGAAGACTCACCTCGATGTCTCGGTAAGTGTCTGACTCGGTAGAAATGTGATCTAGCCTCCGCCTAATCACATAAAGTAAATACTCTCATAAATACAACTGTACTCAACACTAAAATTCAACAAGGTCAACGGTCCAACTTTAACCCGACTCATCGAGTGCACTAGGGCGACTCGGCGAGTCTACACGTGTCCACTGACTCTCTCTTAGACCTTCTCTTGGCACGTCGAGTACTTCCCCTGACTCGACGAGTTCCACCTAGCATGAATCGCGGGGCCACCCCGACTCAACTCGCCGAGTCTCAAGAGCAACTCGGCGAGTTCCACTTTGAACTCAGACTCCCCTGACTCTCCCTAACTCACCGAGTTATTCCCCAACTCGGTAAGTCCACTCACTGAGTGATTAATGGGCAACCTGCATACTACTCGCCGAGTCTGTTCTTCGGACTCGGCGAGTTCATGCCATGCACAAACTCTATACAACTCCTGAGGTCAGATCTGTTCCATACAATCATAGATCTGGCCTTGGCATTCATATAACATCTAAATGGTTCAAAATGGTGATTTAGCTCCAAAAATGACATCCCAAACTCATGGCTCCCAAAAAGACTCGTAAAGCTCCAAGGGTTATGGCCTCTGGACCTCTTTGGGTCCAGATCCAGAACACAAACTCGAGAAGGGACAAAATGTTCCACTTAATCAACCTCTAAAAGGGTTAGAAAACCCTAACACTAAGAATCAGCACCAAAAACTGAAGAAGGTCTGAGAATAATACCTCAATACAATCTCTATGAGCTCAAAACCACCAAAATCGCACCTCCTTTAGCCTCCCCTTGCCTTGGTCACTTCCTTCTTGCAATAACACCCACAAAAGGATCAAGAATGGCCTTTTCTTCCTCACAAACGCTCTAGATCTCTTAGGGTTTCTCTCTGGGGGTTGGTGGCCGCAAATGACGGGCCTAAGACCCTTTAAATAGGTCTAAAACCCTGGAAATTAGGGTTTCATTAAACAGCGTGGACTCGCTGAGTCCACTCATGAACTCGCCGAGTCCAGCTATGAACTCGCATACGAATTCGCGACCATACTCGGCGAGTCTAGACGCCAACTCGCTGAGTCTCCCCTCAACACCCAAAAATAAAAGAGCAAAATATAATACCTGGGAAACCGAATGTTACATATGTTGTTTTACCTACATTTATCAAGCTTGTGCAAACTCAATTCTCCAGAAAATTAAAGTATTTTAGAGTGATGGAGGTACTGAATTTGTTAATAATACAGTTCGTCAAATATTCGCAGAAAATGGTACTTTCCATCAATTATCTTGTCCTTACACTCCCCAACAAAACGGACGTGCAGAACGTAAGCACCGCCACATTATTGAAACCGGTCTTGCTATGCTTTTTGATGCTCGTTGATGAGATTAAAACTTAATCTTGAAGATCGATTAGATCTCAAACAGGTAAAATAAAGATTAAACAGCAAGAACACGAAAGCAATAAACAACTCAAGAATGAATCAAACGTGTCGAATGATTATAAAACAACCCTCAGAAGAGCTCGATCAAGAACATCAACTGTAGAGGGTTAGAAGGTTTACAGGAACGATAAAGAAAATCAAAGTTATTGTAATTCTCTATCTTGTATTCTAGATCGTTAACCTAATATGCATGCAAGCATATTGTTATATAATAAACCTAACAGGCTCACGGTTGGACAGGCCCAAACCGGAGTACAAAATAATTGGACTAATAGCCGAGCCCAATGACGCAATACTTAAACAAATCTTCAACCCAACAATCTCCCCCTTTGCGTCAATTGGAGCGAGATCTTTACTTGTTACTTGGGCCAGCAGTAGCGGCAGGTACCTTTTTCTTTACAGTCTGAAACAGACGAGAGATAAGAGCAAGTATCGTTTGTCTGAATCTGATGTACCATTGAATCATATCGTTGAAGTATTTGATATCGTCCACTGCATTCTCTTTACACCGACGGATGATCGACAGCACATGCTCTAGACAAGCAGTGGTATAAAGATGTTTATCCGCTAAAGCAAAGAGACATTTCTGTCCTTCTGCCCTAGTGAACATGACCGAATTACGCCTTGTGTCGACCTTGCCCATCTTCATTTGATTGAGATCACTGGCCGATCCAACAGGAGCTATCTTCGGTTTCTTCTTGAAGACAGTGGCTACCTCCTGATCCATCAAGGCTACCTCCATGATATAACATACTAACATCCTTTTGAGATGGTCTATAATCAGACCATATTCAGCTTCATTCGTCAAGAGGATGTTATGCAGAACAATCCAATCATGGGGGTTGAGGTTTGGTAGATCTGCTAAGGATATAAGATGTTCGGTTCTTGCAGACCCTCGAATCACCCTGAACCGAACATTGATGAATCTCCCTTCGGAATATGGCTTTAAAACCCAAACATTAACGATCTTCTGAGCACTCCATGTTTGGTACTGTGGTTGAGCAGCCTTCAGATAGAAATCGATTAACTCCCTATCAACCTCAGGATTAGGATGAGGGACTTCAAAAATGTTGGAGAAGGCGTGGAAGATAAACGCCTTTCGGGTCAAGGGCATATCGAACTGCGAATCGACAGAATTATAGCAGTCGAAGGAGATCACCGGTTCGAGCCATAGGATGCTAGGAGTATCTATGGCCTCCTTTATCATTCTCTCCCGAGTCCACGCAGGGAAAAGAGTCTTCCTCCTCTCGAGGAGATCGTGGGCTTCTTTCTTCTTGCGTTCGGCTTCTTCAGCTTCTCGCGCCACACGAATATTATCATTTTCAACATTGCGACTATTTTTGCATTTAAGCAAGTTAGCAATGGTTTCTTTATCATCTTCCTCAGCTATTTTCTTTCCTTTATCCTTCACACCCGAACCCGAAGTTTGACCAGTAGGAGGTGGTTCGGTTGTGTGAGCAGCTTTTGAGGAAGGAGGTGGGTTCGATCTGGACTTCACTTCTCCCCCTTGTTTCGGAGTGGACACGAAACTAGGTAGCCCTTCTATTTTGCTGAGGAGGTCCAGGGCAGGAGCAAGTTTTTCAGCAAGGGTTCGCCTCACCGAATGATTGAGAATCAGATCGTGTGCTTCCAGGATGTTGGATAGGGCAGAGTGTACATCCGAAACACATGTTTTGATAACCTCCCGTTCGGATCGAAGAGCTTCAATCTGTTGCTGAGAGTTTGAAAGCTGAGCGCTCTTGACCTTGAGGGCGGTGGTTTTATTAGCAAGAACATCCATTAACGAGTTTTCGGCAGCGAGATCCTCTTGAAGTTTAGCGAGGCGCTCGTCAATGGAGGCACGAAGGGCCGAGTTGTCGTCGCTGATGGATTGGCGAAGGGTAGCGAACGACTGCAACTCCGTTGAGACAAAACTGGCCAATTGTTGAACGATTGGTTCCAAAGTTGTCTTTGTAGCATCAGCGCTCTCCTGTAAGGACTTCAACAGGGAAGAGGCTTCAGAGAATAGTTTATCAACTTTTGCGGTCGCTACCTTACATGCTTTTGTGGAGGCGTCTATTGCTGCAGTGGCAGAGGCGACGGAATCATGCTGAGCCCTGGAGAAGGCATCAACAATCTTCTGAAGAGCAGCTTCAGAGAGAGAGGACTGAGTGTTGGAGGATAAAGCAAGAAGCAATTCAACCTTCTCATTTAGCTCCTTAAGATGCTTCTTTGTTACTGGAGCATCGTCCTCTTCGTTGCTTTGAACTTGAAACGGACTAAAGTAGACCGAATCGAAGGTCATATTTTCCCCTCCAAGGAAAGGGTTATCTCCATCAGAGGCATGATCTGGAGATGTTGGGGGTGGTGAAGCTGGGGGTGTGGTGGTATGTGTAGGTTCAGGTTGAGTGTTGGTGGGGGTAGTTTCGGGTGGTGGTTGAGTATGGGTAGTTTCGGTATGAGGTGGTGGTTCGGTTGAATCGGTATGAACCCCCGTATCAGATACGTTGGTTGTAACCTTTGCAGTTGTTGTAGTGGTATCTGTGAAAATGGGTGGTGGTATAGGGAAAGAGGTTGGAGGAATGGTGGTAGTGGGGGTTATGGTGGGAATGGAAGTAGGGATTGTTTGAGTAGGAGAGGGAATGGGTGAGACATGAATTTCCATGTCTGGGGTAGGTGATCGGGGTGGGGTGTTGCCTCTTGGAGGGGTTTCGCCTCTTTGAGAGCCGTCCGAACCCGAACTCTCGCCTTCTGAGTCACTCGAAGAGATGACAAGCTTTCGCTTCGGTTGAGTCTTTCGCCTCTTCGGCTGCGGGGATTGTGCAACTTTGGTTGGTTTCCTCTTCCTGGGAGAAGGACCTTTAGCAGCTTTGGTCACTTGCTTCCCTTTATCCGCCTTTTTGCCCCTATTAACAGGCTTGTCAGCATCGTGTATAGACTTGAGCATCTCCTGTGTGAGCTCCCTTGGTCCAGACTGCTTGAACTCCTTGATAGTCCGGATGATCCTGCTGTCAGATGGAACATCGTCGTACATGGTCTCCGGAATAGAGCCAATGAAGGAGAAATTTGATGCATCGGAGACGATAATCTTCGTGGTATGAAAAGTACCGATCGAAGACATCGATGCACCGGCAGCAGTGGGGACATCGAACTTATCCATCGCCCACTTTGTGATGAGAGTCCAGAACCGGGCATACAACACCTCAGAATGTCGTGAAGAAGAAGAGAGGCTCTGGATGAGTTGTTGCCAGAGAACAAACCCATAGTCAAGATTGACACCGTTGTAGATGCCATACATTATCGACAAGAAGAGTCGACTAGAACCATCGGATCCTGAGCTCCGTTCAGATAAGCCCTTGAAGAGGACTGTGAACATGCCGTTCCACTGTGGCGGCAAGCAGGATTTTTTAAACTTCGCGACGGAGGTGAGCACCTCTGTGTACCCCATATTGTAAAACATGTTGTAAAGATGCCCAATCGGAATCGTCTCCGGATTAATCCTTGAAGGGTCAGTAGCAAACCCTAGCAGTATACCAAATCGTTGCCTTGAAATCGAGGTCTTGTGATCAGAAACCTCGAAGAACACCCTATCGACTGCTTTATCGTAATGTGCAGTCGCATACACCTGCAATAGGAGCTCCATGGGCACAGTCTCAACCCTAGAAAGTGCAGGAGCAATTTGTGAATACTTCAGGCACTCCATGATCGGAAACATGTAGGAATCATACGCCTGAGGGGTTAGGTCAATCACCAAACACTGTTGAGGGCGAATGGGAAGGATGTGTGAGGTGGCATGGACTGAGGATGATTCTGCCATTGTTGAAGGTAGGAAGAAGAAGATGAACAGTAAAAGCTTTAGGGAATTTTTGCTCTCTTAGAAATTCGGATGCAGTAAAGAGGTAAATGGGAGTGGAGACTGCCTTTTATAATGGGTGTAAAGAGAGAGAAAAATCTGTTCAAATCTTCTATGGAAACACGAAAAGGTTTTCCGGAATGACAGATGCGTGATAGTTAAGGCATGCGATGATCACGTAGGAGAGAGAGTGTCAGATTCCTAGGAACACGCCTTCCAACAAGCGCCGTTTCAGAAGAAACCGTTTCAAATCCACACGCGCCTTTAAGTGCCAGAGAGAAATCGCTTGAAATTCGCACACGCGTCCATTATGTCAGTAAAAGAATGGGCGTTTCAAATTCGCTCGCGTCCCTTTTTAACCGTCGTTTGAAATTTCATCCTTTAATCTCCCGCCTGAGTCAGCAACCCTTAATCTTATCTTTTAAATGGCATCTTTTGAATTAATTTCCCACGTGGATGATTTTTGACCACGACTTGTAAATAACCTCCAATTCAGTAAAACAACCTGTAATTATTAGTACCAGATTTTTGGAAAATCAAAGATTTTCGTGCTAAGAGTGTAAAAAGAAAAGAAATAAAGCAACTCTTTTTATGAATAAATGTGATGTCAATAATGACACGAAACAAATGATCCCGGGCACGAATCTCTTCCTTCAAGGTCAAGAGAGACCTTAAAATGTTAATTTGGTTTCCCGTTGAATGACGATCAAACACTTATTAAGAAATGTTGAAAGGCTTCTTTTAATTAGGCTACATAAGGTGGCTTTATCTTTGATTCAACAGTCCTAATCTTGAAATAAGATAGAAAGTGAACAAAGTACTTGTGAGACCGGTGTAGTCTGTTGAACAAGTAGGTAGGAATTAATTTTAAATTGGCTTGGAAAATATAAAATCTCAACAAAAAAATTAAAAACTGGATCCCAAGGGAAGAAATGTTATGGTGTTTAACAATTTCATAGGAATCACACAAAATAAAATTTTGAGATTTCATCAAGATACATCCGTCAATTCTTTGGTGAAAACTTGAGCAAATTAATTGTTCACCGTCAATTCAAATTTAGTGTTGAATTTTGGGTTTCACTCAGCTCGTAGTGGCACGAAACTAAGATCATAAACACAGTTGTTGTGTAACCATAAACCTCAGTGGTAATTTCTGAGAGTCTCAAGGGTTACGTTGATGAAACGAATGTAATGGAGATGGTGTAAGAAATTAAAGTACCTCTGCTGCGAAAATAAGGACCAATCAGAAAACTCTTATCTCATGTGAGAAGAGAGTGAGGTAGCTCACGATTAGAATAAATGTGATAGCCTAATTGGGAAGACAAGGTTTGTTTATACCAAGTCATTAAGGCTATTATTTAGAATCTTATGAGGCTTGGGACACATACAGCAGCATGCTTCTAGGGACACTTAACTAATTCAGCAACTTTTATCCCCATAGACGAACGAACACACAAATAAAAAAAATATTTTTGGAGTTTTTGATATATATAAAAAAAATTAAAAGAAAATAAATTAAATTAAAAGAAAAAAATAAGCAAGAAAAAAAATTTAGAAAGATTAAAAAAAAAACTTTGGAAAAGTTGGTAACCGAACCCGAACGTTCGGTTGGTTTCGGTTGAGAAAAGTTTTGAAAAACCGAACCCGAGCGTTCGGTTGGTTTCGGTTTTGGAAAATTTTGAAAAACCGAACCCGAGCGTTCGGTTGGATTCGGTTTAAGAAAATTTTGAAAAACCGAACCCGAGCGTTCGGTTGGTTTCGGTTAAAGAAAATTTTGAAAAACCGAACCCGAACCTTCGGTAGGTTTCGGTTTTGGAAAATTTTGAGAAACCGAACCCGAACCTTCGGTAGGTTTCGGTTTTGAAAAATTTTAGAAAACCAAGGAATTTAGGCTTGTAATAAGAAAATACCTTTGACAATAAGAGAAACAACTTTGTACATGAAATATACAACCAAGAAATCTACCTTTGAAGTGATGAGCGAGTGAGATGATTCAACCGAACCTGAACGATCGGTCAATTTCGCTTCTTACGTTTGAGGTTGAGAGGTAGTTTGAGGTACTGACTCTGATTCCATCATACCTAGCCCTTGTAAAATTCTGTTGAATGATGCTTCAGGAAGAGCTTTGGTAAAAACGTCAGCCAGTTGATCAGTGGTTCGAACAAAGTGTACTTCAACGTTTCCATCTTCCACATGATCTTTGATGAAGTGATACCTCAGTGCTATGTGTTTGGTTTTAGAGTGTTGCACTGGGTTATGACAGATCCTAATTGCACTTTCAGAGTCACAATATAGTGGGATCTTCTTCATATTGAGTCCGTAGTCGCGAAGTTGACTTTGGATCCAAATCACTTGGGAGGTGCAGGATGCAGCGGATATGTATTCAGCTTCGGCAGTGGACAACGACACGCACGTTTGTTTCTTTGATTGCCAGCTAACCAACTTCCCGTCAAGGAATTGACAGCCGCCAGTGGTGCTTTTTCTGTCGAGTCCACATCCTCCAAGGTCTGCATCTGAGTAGGCTTGAACGAAGAAGCCTGAGTTGGAAGGATACCATAGACCTAAGGAGGCAGTTCGCTTGAGATATCGTAGAATGTTCTTCACTGCAAGCATGTGAGGTTCGCGTGGGTTTGCCTGAAATCGAGCACAATAACACACAGAAAACATAATGTCAGGCCTGCTAGCAGTGAGATACATCAGTGAGCCTATCATTTGTCGATAGAGCGTGATATCAACAGCCGGTTTGTCCAGGGATGGGGTGACCTTGGTGCCGAATGCCATTGGGACTTTGACTTTGGAATCTCCCATCATACCAAACTTTGCTAGAAGAGTCTTCGTGTAAGCTTCCTGATTGATAAAGATGCCTTCGCGTCCCTGTCTAATATTTAAGCCAAGGAAAAAGTTAATAGGACCCATTGAGCTCATTTCAAATTTAGTCTCCATCAGCTTTCTGAATTCAGCTGTTAGGCTGGGATTCGTTGAGCCAAAGATGATATCGTCGACATAAATTTGAACGATCATATGGTGGTTACCTTCCTTTTTGCGAAAGAAGGTTGGGTCAACCGAACCTTGTTTGAATTTAGACATCTTTAAGAATTTAGTTAGCGTTTCATACCAGGCTCTCGGAGCTTGTTTCAATCCGTATATAGCTTTATCCAGAATGTAGCAATGATTAGGATATTTTTCGTTCACGAACCCAGGAGGTTGCTCCACATACACTGTTTCTTGAGTTCTCCATTAAGAAATGCACACTTGACGTCCATTTGGAAAACTTCAAAGTTTTTGTGGGCAGCATAGGCAAGGAATATTCTGACGGATTCCAGCCTAGCTACAGGAGCGAAAGTCTCTTCATAATCAATCCCTTCCTCTTGACAATATCCTTTCACTACTAGACGAGCTTTGTTCCTTATAACGTTTCCTTCCTTGTCCATTTTGTTCCTAAAGACCCACTTGGGACCAACAACAGAGGCTTCTGGAGGAGTTGGAATGAGGCGCCAGACTTTGTTCCTTTCAAATTCTTCAGTTCGTCTTGCATCGCTTGAACCCAATCGGAGTGATCAAGAGCAGTGTTAACTGTCTTCGGTTCAACTTTTGATACGAATGAGTTAAACATGCAAAATTCAACTTTGGAAAATAAGGATGTTTGTTTTGCCTTGAGTTGCGATCGGGTTAGAACCTTTTCAGAGACATCCCCAACCACTTGAGAGATAGGATGATCTCTGGTCCATTTGGTGAGGGGAGGGTAGTTTGGATCAAAGGTTGGGTCCAGTTCAGCATTGATCATTTCTTCTGGCTCGGATTGGCTTTCGTAGTCGAATGACATATCAGCTTGCTCCCCCTCGATGCATGAGCTTTCAGGAATACTTTGAGAATCTTGAGCTTCATAGGTTTCTTGTGGTGCTGGTCTTTCAGGCGTTGATGCACCTTCAGATGGTGAAGCACTCTCGGTTAGCATAGTGCTTTCGGTTGGCAAAGTGCTTGGCTCCCCCTCAACTTGTGAGCTTGGCTGGGATGATGATGGTTGATTCTCCCCCTCGACTGAAGCATTGGGTGACGGAGGTTCGTCAGAGATTGATCCTCCTTCATTTATTCTCCTTGCAGCTTCTTCAACAATTTGCCTCATGTGATCAACTTTATTATCTGTTGCGCCTGCTTCTGAGAGAGTGGCTTTCTCTGGTTCGTCGAATAGCTCCAGAAACTTCTCGAATAGATTAGCGATCGAGACTGTGACTTGGCTAGTTTGAGGAAAGATTTCCCCAGCTGTGTCTTCTTTTGCCTGTAGCTTTTTGACATAGCTATCGTCGAAAGTCACGTAATAAGTCTCTTCGATTTTTCTCGAACGCTTGTTCAGAACTCTGTATGCTTTGGAAGTGAGAGAGTAGCCCAGAAAGATTCCCTCGTCGGCTTTGACATCGAACTTGTTGCGGTGTTCCTTGGAGTTAAAGATGAAACACCTTGAACCGAACATGTGGAAAAATTTCACATTGGGCTTTCTGTTGTTGAGAATCTCATAAGGTGTGAGCGTGAATCGTTTGTTGAGATAAGACCTGTTCTGTGTAAAACAAGCAGCAGAAATAGCATCAGCCCAAAAATAAAGAGGTAAGGAAGCGAAACTTAGCATTGTTCGGGCAGCTTCACACAAAGATCGGTTTCGTCTTTCGACAATTCCGTTTTGTTGAGGTGTGTAGGGAGCTGAGAAGTTGTGACTTATTCCCTTTTCTGCCAGAAATTCTTCAAATTCTCTGTTTTTGAATTCCAGACCATTGTCGCTCCTGATGTTGCGAACGACCTTCTTGAGCTGTACTTCAATCTGCTTGATGAACACTTTCAGCTTATGAGTCGCTTCAGATTTGAGCTTTAGAAAGAACACCCATGTAAATCGCGAAAAGTCATCAACAATAACAAGAATATACTTGCTACCACCGATGCTTTCGATAGATGATGGACCACATAAATCAATATGAAGTAATTCGAGTGGTTCAACAACTTTAGTGTTAATAATGGATGGATGACTTTGATGACTCTGCTTCCCCATTTCGCATGCAGCACACAGATGATCTCTATCATACTTGAGCAGTGGAAGACCTCGAACATGACCTCCAGTGACAAGTTTGTTGATGTCTTTAAAGTTGAGATGAGAGAGCCTTCGGTGCCACAACCAACTTTCGTCAGATTGTGCTTTTGACAACAGGCATATAGCTGGGTTTCGTTTGATGGGTTTGAGGTTTAGAGGAAACATTTCACCCTTATGCTTTGATTTGAGAATTACTTTCTTCGTCTTCTTCTCAATAATTTCAGAACCTTCATCGTTGAATGAGACTTTGAGACCTGTACCTCCAACAAGCTGAGATACACTGATGAGGTTGTGTTGTAGTCCTTCCACGTATGCCACCTTCCTTATAGTGAAATCACCATTGGTAATCATTCCGTATCCCTTTATGGTGCCGAAGGAGTTATTTCTAAACTTGACGTTGCCACCATTTGTAAGAGACCTGTATTCCCTGAGTTCTTCTTTCCTCCCTGTCATGTGACGCGAGCAGCCACTGTCAATGTACCATTCTTTGTCAAACTGCTCGTCACTTATAACCTGCAAAAATCAAGCAGATTTAGGAACCCAAAGTTTCTTGGGTCCACGTGAGCCTTTCACAGGTACAGGAATAGTAAGAGAGATGTCAACAAGATATGTTCGTTTTATTAGAGTTGTTTCATCTTTCTTTTTGATGGTAAAAACTTTGATTTTATTAGGATTAGATGCGTTCGGTTTAGACTCTGGTTTGGATGCAGAAACCTTTTGTTTCCCTTTTTGTTCAGCTGAAGATTGGGATTTTTTAGAACGAACAGAATGAACTTTTGAGTGAGATAGAGATGAATTGGAAGAATTAGAAGAATTAGATGAATTAGATGAGTGAGAAGGAGCGGGCTTAGATGACTTCTTGTCTGGAGACTCTAGGTGACCCTTTTGCTGTTGATCATTGGTGGGACTGACCTTAGAGTTTTGATCTCTTTTGATTTCGGAACCAAACCTTTGCTTTCGGTTGGAGTCGTCTTCTGAACCGAACCTTTGCTTTCGGTTGGTATTCTTTTCCGAACCGAACCTTGGCTTTCGGTTGTTGTGGCTCTCGTGCTTTTTAACAGGATTATTCTCAAATTTCAGATTCTTGTCTTGATGTGAGAAATATGCATTCTGTGATTGCCAGAATTGTTTCCTTTCAGAGAGATTCTTCCTATATCTCTGATTCCTTTGACGTTTCTGATTCCTCATCTGCTTCGGTTGATGATGGATATTGGCTTTCATTTTCGGTTTCTCTTTGGCTGGTTCACTTTGAACTGTGGAAGTTTCACACTGAACTGAGGAACTAGAGGGAATGTCTTCTTTTGCCGGACTTCCATTTTCTTGAGGAATGTCTTTCGTACCACTAGTACTTGGCACATCAAAATTATCTGGCTTGTTCAAGGGTTCTGGTATGTATCTACCTTTACTTATCCATGAGGTCCTTTTTGATAAGCCTACCGTTTCATCTGCATTATCGATTGGAGCTGACCAGAAGAACTCATCACAGTCATCAGCATTGTCTTCGTTTACAATTGTTATGAGTTTAGCAGTCTGATGTTCGGTTACTTCTGTGACCTTGTACACTTGATTTGGAGTGGTCCTGACCTTTTGATATACAACCGCTTTCTCTGCTAAGATCGGGGACCTTTGTTGGGACAATCGAGCGAACTCCACTGAATTTTCTGAAATTAGATTCTTGTGGTTTTCAGGTTCGCTTTTCACAAATTCTGAGCAGTCAACCGTGTCCTCTACAAAAATTTCACTCATATTGTCATCCTCATTAAGCTCAGATGCATTTTCAACATCAATTTTGTTTTCTGAGCTCAAGTTGGCGTTTAAAGAGTCAAATTTTTGTATGGTTTCGGTTCTCAGTTTAAGTCTATCATTTTCATTCAAAAGGTTTTTAAGCATGTCCTTATGGTCCTTGGATTTAATGAAAGATTCTGTTTTGTCCAGTCCATACATATAGGTCGGATTGACGTCATCAGATGATATCACACTCTCACAATTATAAGCTTCAGCATCAATTTCATCCTCCTTAAACTCAAGGAAGGGCAAAATCATGCGATGAATCTTTTGTCCTATTTCACAGTCCAAGTGAAGCTGAGTAATATTAGTGTAAAGACGTTTTGCAATCAAACAAAAAACATTTCGCTGTTTTAACAGCTTTAAATTGTCTCTTTGTAAATAAATGTTTTCATCTTTTATTTTAACTAATTCTGACTCCTTCAGCTCGATCCACATGCGCCGTTCCTCACTCTTCGAAGACACCCTGCTTAATTGATCAGTTAGGTTAGAATTGGTGACTCGAGTTTGAGTTAAACTACTATCTAGATGGGAGATTCGAGAATTAACACTTTTTAGTTCTTTTTCATATGAGCATTGTGGTACTTTAAATGAAACAAAAACCGATTGTACCTTCTTGATCAGTTCATCGAGTTCGTTGAACTGCACGCTGAGCGGTTTGGCTGTAAAGCACATATCCTGATGCTCCTTCGGTTCATTGCTTCCACCATCAGTGTTGTATCCCCTCATCTGAGATACTTCGGACACCATCAAGCACCTTCCTCCACTGCTCTCCTCTTTTGCCACACAAGCCTTTCCATGAGAAGGCTTCCTCACTTCATCGTCTTCAGAGTCGGTTGACCAAACTTCCACGCCACCGAACTCGTCATCAGCAACCGAACCCTGCACAATTAGAGCATTCATGGAAGGGTTAGCGGTAGATTTCTTCTTCCTCATCTTATCAAGCTTTTTCTGCAGCAAAGCTTCCTCATCCTTTTCCTCATCCTTTTCAGCCATCTTTTTGAGGACACAATCCTTAGCATAGTGGTTTTTCCCTCCACAGTAGTAACAGCTAACTCCAGAATCACCCTCTGCCTTCGGTTCCTTCTTAGACTCATCAACCTTCGGTTCATCTTTAACCTTTTCTGAACTATAACTCCCCTGCCAGTTTCGGTTTTTGTTGCTGGGGAATCTCTTCTTAATGAACCTCTTGGGGTTAGACACCATCATAGCATAAGCCTCAGCCGTGAGGTCATACTCCTCCAAGTTGAGGTCTTCGTCCTCCATCACAGCTTTACTTTTTGACAGGAGGGCCAGCGAACCTAGGCTTGAGACAACATTCTTTTCCTGCAGCACAATTTTCTCCTGAGACTTGAGAATACCCACCAGTTTCGCCAAAGAATAAGATTTAAACTGCTCATGGGCTTTAACTGTAGACACCACTGCTCTCCACTCTGATCTTAGACCATTTAAAAACGTAACCTTCTGCTCGATAAGCTTCCTTTCGATGTCATGTTTGATCATCTTGCTGAGAAGATGATTGAAGTGATTGAACGTTTGGGTCACAGTTTCTTCGGCTCCTTGCCTGAATTCTCCAAACTTAGATAAGAGTAAGGTTTGGATAGAGTGTTCAAGATCCTCGTCTGTAGAGTACAGTTTACGAAGTCTATCCCAAACTTCCTTTGCCGTCGTGCATGAACTTACTAACCTGAAAGTGTCGGACTGAAGGGCGAATCTGATCAATCTTAACGCCTTGATATTGCACTGGAATTTATCCTTTTCATCTTGCGCAATATCTTTAACATCCTTCAGTAGATCATTATACTCCTTTTGAGTTTTAATAATCCTTGACGTTGCAGAGTGAGAAAATGGTCCATTAATAATTGCTTCCCAGATGAGGTATCCATTATCCTCAGATCCTATAACATAGTCTTCAAAGTGATGCGCCCAGACTTCATAATCATGGGTGTATAGGATGGTAATCTTCGTGGTTGATCCAATGCTGTTGGAAATATTGATGGGATTCGATTGCGACTCGTCCATAATGATCGAATAACCTGTTCAAAGATCAGACTTGTAATAAATCATATTAGCGCAAAACAATAAATATCAAGATACGTCAATAATGAGATGACGGCTCAATAAATATCAGTAATTGCGGAAAAACCCTAATTGAAACCTTTTCACAGAAAAGAAGTGTATCGATTACACAGCCTCCTGCTCTGATACCAATTGATGAGATTAAAACTTAATCTTGAAGATCGATTAAATCTCAAACAGGTAAAATAAAGATTAAACAGCAAGAACACGAAAGCAATAAACAACTCAAGAATGAATCAAACGTGTCGAATGATTATAAAACAACCCTCAGAAGAGCTCGATCAAGAACATCAACTGTAGAGGGTTAGAAGGTTTACAGGAACGATAAAGAAAATCAAAGTTATCGTAATTCTCTATCTTGTATTCTAGATCGTTAACCTAATATGCATGCAAGCATATTGTTATATAATAAACCTAACAGGCTCACGGTTGGACAAGCCCAAACCGGAGTACAAAATAATTGGACTAATAGCCGAGCCCAATGACGCAATACTTAAACAAATCTTCAACCCAACACTCGTGCCCCAGCTTCTTATTGGGTTCATGCTTTCAGTTCAGCGACATTTATTATCAATCGTATGCCTACCAAAGTCATTGACAATCAGTCTCCTTTTGAGTTACTTCGCTCAAGAGCACCAAATTATGGCAATTTTCGCACTTTTGGTTGCCTTGTTTATCCATATATTCGAGATTATTCGACGCACAAACTTGCTCCTCGAAGTATTCCGTGTATTTTTATTGGTTACCACTCCCAATATTGTAACATCCTAGAATATCAAGAGTAAATTTGAAGGGCTAAAAGAGTAAATTGGGAAGGGGAACTCGGCGAGTCCATGGGTGGACTCGGCGAGTAGGGTCGTGACTTTGGTCGCGTGTTAAGTGGCCAACTCGCCGAGTCAGCGGATGGACTCGGCGAGTAGGCGCTGAGTGGAGAAAACCCTAAATCCGGAGGAAGAGCCCTATATAAAGAACATTATAGCCTCTCCCCAGCCTCTTTACCCTCTGTTGAAGTCCAGAAAGCCCTGAGGCGCAATTTTGAGGGATTAGAGTGCATTTGGAGCTTGAAGAAGTGATTGTTGAAGGAATCTTGAAGGAGAAGAGACTTGGGTCAAAGGGCTTTGCAAGGATTTGGATTAATCTTCTCTTGGAGCTTCCTTTTGAGGTATTATTTCATTGTTTGAGCTGCTATTATCTAGATTCATCATTTTGGAGGTGTTAGAGATCATATCTTTTGATGTATTGGAGTTTAGAGGTTAGATCTGAGGTCGCTACCTCAGATCTGGAATGGAAAAGGGTTAGAATGCATAAAAGTCCCTGTTTTTGAGTGATTGAAGGAGCTATCTTGTCCCAAACCCAAACCCTAGAGTGAAAATGCCTAGATCTCCTTGGATTCACGTAAATTTTGCCACTTTACGTGATGGATGGCCTTAGGAAGGGTAGATCTATGGTTTGGATCATCTGCATGGCTTGGAAAGCCTCGTATGGATTCAGACCCGGTGGTACTCTGCGAGTCACATGGGTAGACTCGGCGAGTTGCTTGAAGATAGGCTGGAACTCGGCGAGTTGGATGAAGATGGCCTGGAACTCGACGAGTTGGAAGAACAACTTGACGAGTAGGTTGAATATAGCCTTAAACTCGACGAGTCTGTTCTTGGACTCGGCGAGTCTTGTCGAGAAGTCCCAATCTTTTCTGGTTGAGCCGAGAATCGGTGAGTCAAGGGATGACTCGGTGAGTTGTGTGCGAGTGGACTCAGAATTGTTGGACTCGGCGAGTCTCGGGGTGACTCGGCGAGTTAGGTCGCGGATTGAAGGAAATGTTGGGCATGGGGACTCGGCGAGTCATCGGGTTGACTCGACGAGTAGAGTCAGTCAGGGGTTGACTTTGACTTTGACCAAGGGTTGACTAGTTGTCTTCTAGGGGTATTTTGGTAATTATTGAGTTTAGTGCCTTGGTGTTGTTTAGTGAAGGAGTTCGTGTCGGAGTTTGGAGCAGCGGGATCTTACCTTTTCAGCCGGCAGTTTCGAGGTGAGTTATCCTCACTATATCAATAGGGTCTAAGGCACCAAGGCCGGCCCTTTATTGGATTTAGATCCGGGTATTTGTTGTATGTTATTGCTTTGATATGTTGCATCCTGGTAGCTAGGATGGTATATGTTAGAGACCTGGTTGAGGTCGGTATCCTGAGATGTAGGTTGTTGCTATGCTAGTGACCGGTTAGGTCGGTATCCTGGTTAGGAAGATGATATGTTATGTGATATGTTTGATCGGTTCGTTGACTGTGAATTGTTATATGATTGTATGTTTATGTGCACATGGTTGTTTGGATTGGAGTTGGGTTGAGGCGGGTCCTGCTTTGTGCTGTAGGCCAAGATACCCAGGGCAGACCGGTTGTCCCGAAGGCCCAGCGAGCGGTCCGGATAGGCTGTAGGCCCCAAGAGGGCGGACCAGACGTGCTGAGGCTCGGAGAGTGGACCAGGCCGACTGAAGGCTCAGCACGGGTGGACCAGTCATACTGTAGACTCAGAGAGTGGACCGGGTGGATTGAAGGCCTGGTGCGGGGGGACCAATCACACTGTAGACTCGATGTATATGGCTAGACTCGGAGGATGGGCCAGGTGGACTGTTGGCCGGTGCGGCGGACCAGTCACACAGTAGACCCGAAGTGCATGGTTGTTCTGTGATCGGATATGATATGACATGTTATGCGTGTATGGTATATGTGGTTGGTATTTTGGGGATATCTCACTAAGCTTTCGGGCTTACAGTTGTGGTTTTATGTTTTTCAGGTTCTTCAGGAGACCGTGGCAAGGCAAAGGCGTGATCGTACCGCTCCTCATGTTTATGTTGTGATGAGATTCTGGGAATACTTTAATTTAACTGTAATGAAAACCTTTTTGTAATAAATTAATGAAATCGGGGTGTTTTTGAAAAGTTTAAATTGGTTGGAATTTTTCGGTCGTTACAAATATAAGGGCTACAAGTGTCTCGATCTAGCCACCTCTCGTATCTACATTAATCGACATGCTCACTTTAACGAGGTTGTTTACCATTTTAGGACTTCTATCACCGATCAAGATTTTTCAAAGTTGGAATTATCTTCATTTCTAGAAGATGGACCTGGTACTTCTACTTCATCATTAGAAAAGTCTGATCACACTTCTCCCATTTCACAGCCTACGGAGTCCATTGGGTTTTTTAAGCCCACTACCAGTAGTCCAACTTCTTGTCGACTATGTGTACCTGATCCATGTTTGCCACAACAACCATTTATGCCTACCGGTACTTCTCATGATGATCATGATCATCATGTTCATTCCGACAATTATATATATGCATGACTCTTCAACTGAGGGTCCAGTGAACAACCCCCACCCTTCTCCTACCAACGATCATTCTAACGATCCACTCATCCCCTTACCATCTACTCATCTAATGCAAACTCGCTCCAAGGACAGGATTTTTAAACCACGACACATAGCAAAATTTTCCTCTCTTGAGCATCATGCCTTACATGTAGCTCTCCTGTCCTCCACTTAACCAAAAGGTTATAATTCTATTGCAAAAGATCCTCGTTGGATGGCTGCTATGCATGAAGAAATGGAGGCGTTACGCACAAACAACACTTGGTTTCTAGTTCCTCGTCCAACTAACTCCAATGTTTGTTGGCTCTAAATGGGTTTATCGCACCAAATACAACACGGATGGCTCTATTGAACGTTTCAAGGCTCGCCTTGTTGCTCAAGGTTTCAATCAAATACCTGACCTTGATTACTTGCATACGTTCACCCCTGTTGTTAAAGCCCCAACCGTCCGTATAATTCTTTCTCTTGTTGTCTTGCATCGATGGCGGCTGCATTAATTAGATGTAAATAATGCTTTTCACCATGGACATCTGACCGAAACGGTCTACATGGAACAACCACCTGTCTCCGCATATTCTAATTTTCCCAGACATGTTTGCAGGCTCTCTAAGGCCCTTTACGGTTTGAAACAAGAACCACGTGCTTGGTTTCAACACCTCTGCTCATTCTTACTTTCAAATGGTTTTACTTGCAGTCGTGTAGACACCTCCTTATTTTTGTTAGCTCAGGATTCATGCATCATGTATCTCCTGGTGTATGTGGACGATCTCATTCTTACTGGTAATAAGGAGTCAGTCATTACTTCCTTTACCACCTGGTTACACAATGAATTTGCTATCAAAGATCTTGGTGATCCTAGTTACTTCCTCGACTTAGAAGTGAGCTATACTAACGATGGACTTTTTCTCAGTCAATCTAAATATACCAAAGACACCTTGACTCGTTCCGACTTACTTGAGTGTAAACCAGTCTCAACTCCTTTGGCTACCCATGAAGCCTTTACACCTGCCTGGCCATCGTTCTCTGATCCAACACTCTATCGCTCTCTTGTAGTTGCTCTTTAGTACTTAACCATTACTAGACCTGATCTCTCATATGCTGTCAATCAAATAAGTCAATACCTCCATGCCCCTACTGATGCTTATTTTCAATCCGTCAAGCGGATACTCCGATATGTTAAAGGCACAATATCGTATGGGCTTATTCAATCTTCCTCGGTGGTAACATAGTTTCATGGAGTGCTAAGAAATAAGCAACCGTTTCTCGATCAAGTTGTGAATCAGAGTATCGGGCAATCGCAAACACAACAGCTGAAATTGTTTGGATCACTCATATACTTCGTGAGCTTCATGTGCTACTTTTTGATCGTCCCACCTCTCTTTGTGACAACAAAAGTGCATTTTTTATGACACAGAACCCGGTTGCTCACAAGCGTGCCAAACACATCGATCTTGACTACCACTTTATTAGAGAACTTGTTACTTCTGGCAAGCTCTATACCAAGTTCGTTTCAACCAAGCTTCAAGTGGCAGATATCTTCACCAAAAGTCTTTCGCGTGCTCAATTTGAACATTTTCGAGCAATGCTTCGTCTTGGTCCACTACCCATTCGCTTGAGGGGGGATATTAGATAATTATGTCATTTATTATTTAATGTATATTTGTATATTATAGATCCTACATTATAGGATCTCATTATTGTAATCTTCCAATATATACAATATCAACATACACGATTAGATGTGTGGTCAATCTATCAATATTTTACAACTAGTTAAGATTCAATAGGACTTATAAATATAAATCTAGTATATAAAAAACTACACATCACCCCTCCACCCAAAAATGCACAGCTCGATAGATAAGTATGTAGTTTGTAAGATAACATTGATTGTATCCCTGTAGATTTGAGAGGATTCGATTGGCAGATGAATCTATTCACCTATAGAAAAAAACAAGAACCGACACATACAACTTTTTAGATTCAAAATAATCATGGAATGACGGTTTTCGTTTTGTTATAAAGTAAACTTGGGTTGCCCAAGCTATACCTAGTGAGCCACGGAGGTGATGGTTATAAAATGTGATTTTAGAAAATATTTAAAATAGGCAGGTGTTGTAAATGTTTAATTCTAAGAAAATCTTATGCATTGAAGAAGATTTCTAAAATAATTTTTTATTGATTTGATATGATAAATAAACTCACAATTAATTTTTTAGAACACTTAACACACTCTCTAATTAAATCCTGCTCCTACACTATATATTTGCTATAGGAAAAAGTAGGGTTTGTAGTGGAGATCTGGATACCAACTTGGATCGTGTGAACACTTTCCGAACTGATATATCTACCCAATGTCTGGGTTCCAATAAATTCATTCTAGGATAATCCAAGAGGACACTTACGATTCTAGGCACAGAAAACATAGGCCAAATTGCTAGAAAGATTCTGCAAGTGTCTAAAGAAAACGAGAGCTAATTTTCGTGTGCGCCTTCTCAAAAGGAAGAGCCGTTTATATAATAAACGAGATTAGGGTTTCATTAGGGTTGGACTGTCATGAGTTGCTTTTGAAGCAATTCAAGGTAATTCGGTTTTTAATGAGGATTTAGGGTTTCCAAAACTAACGAGTTTCATTAGTTTTACTAGCCAGGGCACTGTCCCTTGGACCCCACTAGGGGCACTACCCCTAGACCCCGCCAAAGGGGCGCTGCCCCCGGATCCCGAATTGTTGTTGAACCGACTTCTAATTCGATATTATACATGTGTGCACTCCGCACAAACCCCGTCCATATATTAGAGTATAAATTATGAAGCCCCTTAGCTCACATATTAGTTCCAGTTACACAAAATGACATGGTTACATTAAAATCGCCAACATTTGCCAATAAGGAAACATTTTTCAAACACATGATAAAGGTAGAGCACAATTAAGAACTATATTAATATATTATTACGGTATATGTTGGTACATATTAATTCATCATATTTTCTTAATTTTTCATTTACGCCTTTTATTGGACAATTGGGTTAATTATAACAACTTAATTTCCCCATTTCACCAAACACAACTTATTTGTTATTGATTATTCGTAGATAACGAAAACTAATGACATAAAGTGTTATTAGCGCATGATATAATCGTGGACAAAGGAATAATTTAGGTGTAAAATTTTGATGGTGTGTGTTAACCATTTCAAAAAAAAAATTAATACCTTTTCATTTATTTATTTTTTATTACGCGGTCTACTTTTTTAGATATACCGAATGTGTCTAGCAGTATAGCTTGATTTGCTTGAAATTCAATTAGGATCTACTCGAAACCATTCTGGATACCATAATCTGAACATCAAGAGACAAAACCATCAATGGCTGACGCTCAACCCGAAAATTTCTAATTCTCCCCCACTTAGAACACTGACCACTACTCACTGGTGTGAAACCCAAACGTAACTTAACCAACAGCCCCTGATGCTTGAATGATCCCACACTCAAATTTTAAAGATCAAAAGATTGATGCTCCAACTAATACCTCAACAACGAGCTATTTCCCTTGGCGCTTTCATCCGCCAATCAATAACGATTACTAAAACCACTGAATCCTGACAATACTGAATAACCATCCTGTGGGGCCCTGTCCGCAAATCTCCCACATAATACCCTTCTTCCCAAAGTGCTCCAAACAAATCTCTAGCTCTCGTTTAATTCTTTCTTTATCCCGTAGTAGTGTAAGATATTTCACTACATGCCCTGTCTGCTTAAAGACTCCAAATGCCCTCTCGATATCCTTTCTCGCCGATTCCTGTTTTTTTGTAAACAACTTTGCCTTTTCACTTCGAGGAACCGAGTATGCCTTCATCAATGTAGAATAATCCGGGTGTATCCCATCACCAAGGTAGTAATCGTATTTGTACGTGTGCCCGTTCACCGTGAACATCATATCAGGTGTTTTGCCGGTCCAAATATCGTTGAAAAAAGGAGACTGACCAAGAACACTAGTGTCGTTGTTATACTCCGCTACTCTGAAAAATGCATGCCATATCCACAAATCTTGAGATGCAACAGCTTCTAGGATGATAGTTGGTTCACCTATATCTCCTCGAGTGAACTGACCACGCTATGCATTTAGACATTTTTCCCAAGCCACATGCGTACAATTTAGACTGCCAAGCATACCCGAAAACCCATGCCTCTCTTCATGAGCCGAATATAATATCTCAATATCACGTTGAGTAAGTTTGGGCAAATATTGTTCGTGAAAAACCTCATACACAAATGCAGAAAACCAATCTACACATTCAACTCTCGGATAATTTCAAGTATTCGTTAGATGCATCAAATGCCATACCGTATCCCAAATATCTAAGAGCAGCTGCACATTTTTGTATACTACTAAAACAAATTCTTCCTCTAGCGTCGGGTTTTTGTTTGAAAAAATCATAACGAGATTCTAAAGCATTACTAATACGTAAAAATATAGCCTTATTCAGACGGCAATGACGTTCGAACGAGTCGTCATTATAAAGACAATTATCGACAAAGTAAGCACGTGCCAATAAGTCGTGTGCGGCTTGGTGATCACGATTGACGACCGCCCTTATACGAGCAACATTCGAACTTTATTCGTCATGAATGTGTTGTACAACGTTGAAGAATGTCTCGACGAATTCTACGTCGTCATCCGAGTCAAAAGTTTTTAAGAATTCCATGTGTTTTGTGGAATCAATGTGCATGTGTTTTGTGGTTTTAGAGAATGAGAATGAACGTGTAAGTTTCGAAAATAAAAGGTTTTAGAGAATGAGAATGAAGATTTTATATGTACTGAATTGAGTTTGAAAAAAAAGGCCAAATGGTCGTTCAACGGTCGAGAAAGCAATCACCAATCAACTTTCGCGTTTAAAATCGTCGTAGGCAACACAAATCATAACGACCACACCCGACCACGATTTGTCGGGGTGGTGTGCACGAATTTTTCTCGTGGCCACATGGATCACGGATGATCTCGTTGAGAGATACCATATGGTCTTAGTTCTCAAATAGATACAAACGTAAGATTTAAATATATAAATAAATACAAGGTAGAATTTATAAAAGCAATAGACAATAAGAGATGGTATAAACAGGTTCTAAGTACATTTATTTTTTGTCAGAAATCTATTACTTTTACTTTTACTCCATCCTTCCCTAGTTTCAATTATTCACAAATATAGTAGAGACATACGATTGAGTGAGAAACACAGCCATATTACCTATCCACGACCAGCAAGAGGTAGAGCTGCAGAGGCGACGGAGACCGGCAACATGTGATCGAACACAGCGATTAAACGACTGAACAAGTCAACGAAGGGCCAAGAGGAGGTGGAGGAGACTGTGAGATTGGAGAGTAGACTCATGGGAGAAATGAAGGAAAGTTCGAACGGTAACACTTTGAAAGGGGTTTCGATTTTTTGAAAGATTTTAAACTTTTTTTTTTACTAAAATTTGGAGGTTATCAAATTTTTTGAAAAATAGAGTTAAGACCTACATTGATGCTGCCTTATTTTTAATTTGTGAATGTAATCGGTAATCGTAGCCACCTATATCCTCCATCTTGTCTTTGTTTCCTTCATAGTATAATACATTTATTGGGACGATCTTTTAGGTGAATGGAAGATGGCACGCAGCAGTTTTTTTATGTTTCTACAATAAATTTGCGGCAGTGTACTTTGGATTTGAATTTCCTGCAATCTTCTCTTGTGCTGGTGAGTTATTAATTAATGATGCATTAATTTGACCTTACCTTTCTTTTAAATAGACTGAAGATTGTGCATATGCCGCATGCTTTATATGTGCTGTTAACGGAATAAACAGAGTTGATGAAGCTGAAGAACTTCCTCTTGATGAATGGCGAAGGCAATTCTTTTGTTGTATGTTTCGTTTCTTTTCTTTTTCAAGATTCTGAGTTATTCGATATGTATTTGCGAAGAATAACTCAACGAGATTGTTTGATCTTATCCTGCAGTGAATAGTCTTGGGGAAATAGCCAAACAAATGGGGAAACATGACTTTGATTTTAGCCTAAACCCATGCGATGGAAATCCCAACTGGACTAGTGAAATGCATCTGTATAAGTATAACAACACTCTTGTCTATGTTTGCTCATACCCTGGTGGTGTTTGTCATGTCGTTGCCATGTAAGTTCTATGATTTCATTTTTTATTTAATTTTGTAGTGGCTATTAATTAGCAAACGTGTAATTTTTGTATAAAGATAAAATTGAAGTGATCAAAACTTGCTTTATATATAAACAGATCTCTCAAAGGACAGGATCTTGAGAGTGTTCTTCCATCGTCTCTAGCAAAGTTACATTACATAAGTGATTTAAATGGAAATACTTCTCAGTTTCTGAATCTTGGATGATGTGCTTTTGATGTCTATGTACAAGGTTTGACTTTAAAATATATATTCATGTAAAGGACTCCATTTTAACTTTAAAATGGAAATAAAATAACAATGCGCTTCTAGCACAGCCATATGCAGAATGCTTGTAGTTAATTAGATTTTCCTTTTCTTTTTTCCATTTTTGTAGGGGGTAAGTATATTGAGGAATTTTGACATCACAGTTGAAGCAGGTAGGGTTGACAAGGGACTAAAAAAAGAAATAAAATACGTCTTTGTCAACAACGTAACATTAGAAATTCGTTTTCAATATGCTCGAAAAGCTACAACAGCAGTCCCAAGTAGAGGATCATATGGCCCTTTAATATCATCTATTTCTATGGTGTCTGGTATGTTATTGTTCCTACTTTAATCTTCCGTTTTACTGCTAATTAAGTTTATAATGACACTGTTGTTATTTACTATTTAGACCTGAATCCTCCAATTGGTGACAAAAGCAAGAAAACTATTGTCATTGTTGTGGTGGCTGGAAATGTGTTCCTCATTCTCATAATTCTTGGTGTTGCACGGCTGGGGTTTTATTATATACACGAGAGCACATGAAGTGGGAAAGAGGTTTAATTTGATTATTACTCGGTATAAGAAAAACTATCCCATTCAAAAATATGGTTATCATATAAATTATACAATTTTGAAATTTTGTGGCAACCCTTTGATATCATTATATATAGTCATATAATTTAGGGAAAACCTTATAAAAACTGCACATATTTTCATCTGTTTTTTAAAAAACCACTATAATATATTTTAATGCACTAAAACCCTTATATTTTCTGCATGTCTTATTTAAGTCTTTTTGACCTTAGAAAAACCCAATTTATTTTCATCTAAGCACTAAAAAAACCACTATATTATTTTTTTAGTATATCAAAACTCTTATATTTTTTGAAAATTTTTATTCTAGTGAATTGTATACATCAAACCGTTGAGAATCGATTACCTAGCATTTTTTGCTATCCAGGGCTTACTTGAACTCAAAGTCTTAAATTAGACATTTTAAAAATATAAGGGTTTTAACGTACCAAAGAATAATAAATGGTTTTTTTATGGATTTGATGAAAATGTATTTGGTTTCTCTAAGGTTTTCCCTATAATTTACGCGATATCTTAGTATTTTTAGTTATATTTGAGTCATAATTGTGGATTTTGTTACTTATAATGTCTAAATTTTATTTCATAGTAGCGAAGACATGCTCGGGAGAAAATGAACTGAAATGTTGTGATGGAAACTGGAGAACAGGATACATTCATCAAAGAAAAAAAGTCAACTAAAGAGAACACCAAGGCACAATAACACCTTTGACAGGCGCGGTCTGTCATGATCGATATGAATACCAGATAGAGTCCAATACTGATTACTTCGAAGGTACGCAAAGGAGTCGCCGCCATGATATGATACTCACCTCACCACGACGCATTGGTGTGTATTTTGGAAACTCTATAAATACGGACCTCATTCATTAACCGAAGGATACAACGATTATCATTCAAACTTTGAAGACCAAAGAACCCTAACCCTTTGGAGACGGGGGATTGATATTGGATCAAGATTCGAAGAGATCGATATTGGAGCAAGATTTAAAGAGATTGAGAGTCAAAATGCATTTAATCATTCGGTTTTGCTTTGGTTAATCATGTTTAATAGCGTTTACTTTGTTTTTTTTTTTTTTATCTATTTTTCTACTTTAGTTATGGGCTAAAGAACTCTTTACTTTTGTTTAGAGTAGATAAACCTCAAGATTATGTGTTGATTTCAATGATATTGGATCTAATTTAGTTTGGTTATTATTTATGTTTGATTGATCATTCACTTTTCATGTTAGAGTAATGATTTTTATTGATAACTAATTGTATGGGTGTTAACTAATTGTATGATCATTGTGTTAGATATTCATTAACTATTAGCAGTTTAACACTAAGAAATCCGATCAAGATAACTAGTCATTATCAAATTTGGCAACCAACTTATAAATCATTGCACTATAACGAAATCAATCATAGGGGAGATGTTAATCAAATCTAAACGGAAATATTAATTATATGCTACTTTAATTTGTTATTTGTGTCGTTCTGTTTAGTTTGAATTAATAATTGTTTGCCATAAGATTATTAAAAGTTACCGTTAGATGTTTATCAACTTTAAAATCAGAAAACCTCACCTTTTATAGTATTTTACTATTTTTCTAGTTTAAGTAGTAGTATATATGTTTATTTGAATCATACTCGTTCTCCAAGTGTTCGACAACTCTTTCTTACCTAAACAATATTATTTCGCGACTAGGTATACTGTCTATTTGTATTTTAAACTAGTTGAGATTTAATAGAACTTATAAATATAAATCTAGTATACACATCACCCCTCCACCCCAAAATGCACAGCCAGATAGATAAGTACGTAGTTTGTAAGATAACATTGATTGTTTCCCATTAGATTTGAGAGGATTTGATTGGCAGGTGACTGTATTCGCCTTTAGAAAAATCAAAGATAACACATATAACTTTTCAAATTCAAATAAACTTGGGGATTATGGTTTTGGTTTTGTTTATAAAGTAGTGAGCTGCAAAGGTGATGGTTATAAAATGTGTTTTTATAAAATATTTCAAATAGGCACGCAGTGTAAATGTTTAATTATCATAAAAGCTTATGCATTGAAGAAGGTTTCTAAAATATTTTTTTTATTTATTTGATATGATAAATAAACTCATAATTAATTTTTTAGAACACTTAACACACTCTATAATTAAATCCTACTCCTACACTACATATTTGCCCACCATGAGACTTGAACCTTAACTCTTAGGGAACAGTTTTTCAAATACATGATACCGCTAGAGCATAATTAAGAATTGTATTAATGTATTACTACGGTATGAGTTGGTACATATTCATTAATTAATATTTTCTTAATCTTTCAAAGCCGCCTTTTATTGGACAATTCAGTTGATTATAACAACTTAATTTTCCCTATTTCACTAAACACTACATATGTGTTATTGATTATTTCTTAGATAACGAAAACTAATCACATAAATTGTTATTAGCACATGATATACTTGTGGACAAATATCGAAAACTTCAATTTATGAGCCTCCTCTAACCCCACTAGTAACTGGAACCCATACCTTGCTACACTAAGTCAGTAACCCACGACTATCTTGGACAAATAACGAAGTCTGACCCCTGATCCTTTCATTTTTCCAATTTTCCCTTTTCAACCATTCCACTTGACTGCTTGAGCCGTCTTGATCATATATAACAGTTGAGTAACTATAACCATCCTCAAACACAGATCTCCGATGGGTGTACTTGCGACCTTGAGACTCAAAGCGTCGGCCACAACATTAGCCTTCCGACGGTGATACAATATCTCACAATGAAAATCCTTTACCACCTTGATGTTGGTCAAATAAATCGTTGATCCTCAGGAGTGGATATTCGTTCTTCACCATTGGCTTGTTCAACTCCCGGTAATCAATATACATCCGGTGTGACCTATCCTTCTTCTTCATGAACAAGATTGGTGCTCCTCATGGCAAACTACTCGAACTGATAAATCCCTTGTCTAGCAGCTCTTGCAACTGCGTAGACAACTCCTACATCTCTGGAGGTGCTAAATGATATGCTGCCTTGTAAATCGGGGCCGCACTGGGAACCAAATCAATCCAAAACTCAACCAGCTGCCTCTCGGAGGCACTCCATGCAGGAAATACATCGGGAAAGTCTCGTATAATGGACACATCACTCATGGTTGTTACCCCCTCAACCCAAGTATCCATCACATACGCCAGAAATCAAGAACATCCCTGACGAAGATTTCTACTAACTCTCGTACTAATGAAGATATCTCCTAGCTCTCGCAGCTGAATAGAGAGTCAATCCATGCTAAGCACCCTCTCCATGAATTACTAGTTCTCCCCTACTTGGGGTTCGAACTCTCACCAACTGGTGCTCTCAATTAATTATGGCCCCATTTGTAACATACCAAAAATCATGAATAACAATTTTCATTTTTAAGTTAACCAAATCCATCAAATATTCATAACAACAATAGAAATGTATGATAATGTGAAAATAGTTATCAGAGTACTATCCCAAAATACTAAATATGCTAAAAATGTGTGGATGCACTATGATCAGGCATGGCCCTTGCTCTTCGAGATGGAAGTACCTGAAACATAAACTTCAACCGTAAGCACACAGCTTAGTGAGTTTCACCAAAATACCACATACCATACATGCAATGGGCCTTTCCCGTCATCCATCGGGCGTCGCCCAACATTAGGCCTTGCCCGGTACAAATCTGTCTTTATCATGTGATGGGGCCCGCCCAACACACTCATCAAGCCTCGCTTAGCATCGGGCCACACCCGGTATACATACAAACACACACAACAAATGCAAGAGTCACATATACAATTATCATTCTAATAAAAATAATAAATAGGCCGATATTGGTGCCTTCAACCTACCAAAACACCGTGAGAAGACTCACCTCAATCTGATGAAAAGCAATCACACACAAGATACTGCTACAACGACTCCTCACACCGAACACATTCAAACCAACCTTAATCAATATTTAGGGTAATAAACCACAACTAAAATCCCAAATCATAATCCCTTTCACAAAGGGTAAAAGACCTTACCCTTCCTAACTTAGGCCAAACAAGTCATGGCCCAAACCATCCCCAAGGTCCAAAATGGACCAAACTAACCCCAAGACCCAAATAATGACCCAGAGGTCCTTCAATGAGTACATTAAGCGTACCACCCCTGTTATGCACCGCGTACAAGCTCTAAAAGCAAGGGGAAAACGGGGTTGAAAAAGTACGTTGGGCATACTCATTTATACTCCCTGCATACTCTCCTGATGGCCAAAAATCACATTCAACACTTACTGTATTACGTCCAAAAGTCCAAATCACAGATCTTGCTCTTGGGAAACGTCTTAAATGATAAATTCGTCAACTTGATGCCTTTGCATGGCCCAAGGAGGCCCAATACTAATTTCTAACCTTCTAACTCCATAACATAACATCAATTCTTGCATGGTTGAGTTAAAGCCATCAAGATGCCATTTTTTTGCATAAAACATCAAGATCTACTATCCTAATCTTCTGGAGTAGCTTATACTCACATGAATCAACTTAAGAGACCAAAATATTCCAAAAACCCTAACTAACTAGATCTAAGAGATGATTCAATAAGGTTGAGACTTTATACCTCCAAGAGGATGATTAAGGTGAATAGATTCTTGATCCACAAGCTTCAAATCAACAAGTGCTACTCTAAAGGGTTCTTTTTTCTTCAATCTGTACCAAAAACACAGCAAAACACACAAAAAGGCTCAATACTCTCTAAAAAGGGGCTAGGTTTTTGTGGGAATTGCTTTGGGACGAAGGAGGTTGATGAAGTTTTGTGTCATTTCCTCATATTTTGACCTAGTTGGATGACGAACATTCATGGGTCATGCATGTCCATAAAGCATGTATTTTGATATTCCCTTAAGATCCCAAGAAGCATTCTAGAAGGTTGGAATTGAAGGCTTAGAAGATTTAGAGTTGAATCTGTTAAGTTTTCTTTTTATTGTTTCCACGGTCAAGCGATTTGCCTGCCAAGGCATGGAGTCTGGTTTGGTTCGTGACCGTTTTGTATGGACTGTACCACGACATGTTAATGATTTCTGGTTTGGGTCGCGGCCATTTTGTCTAGACTATACCATGAAATGGTAAAGCATTTTGATCAGGATAAAGTAAGGTAGCCACGACATGGCCTTTGGTTAGCTACGATGTGGAAGGCAGTTAGAGTTGACTTTGACCATTGATCTTCGCCATTGACTTTGGGAATGGTTTGAATTTTAGTCAAATGGCTAATTTCATTAGGTAGACTGAGAGTTCTTGTGTATGATTTGTTAGGAGTTGTGTAGAACCCGCTTCTTGAATGTATGAGCTGTTTAGTTGTCGACTGTATTTGCGAGGCGAGTCTTCTGAGTATACTATGTAAGTTGCTAGACTCTCTTTGTGACTTTAGCATGAAAGACCACGAGAGGACCACACTACTAGAAAAAAGGCCTTTTACGACGCTCATTGCGCGTCGTAAAACGCTCAGACGACGCGCAAATGCGCGTCAAGGAAGGCCCTGTCATAACGAGAGACGACGCGCATTTACGACACACATTTATGACACGCAATGCGTATCATTAAAGCCGCTGTCAAGAAAGGCCATGTCATAAATGAAGATGACACACATTTTTGCATATCGTAATTTTTATTTTTATTTTTTTTAAAAAAAAATTATTTATAGGCTTACTAATTTTCAAATTAAATTTGCATTTCATGTCTCATAATAGAAAATAAAATACCATATACAAAAAATACATTCCATTGCATAAAAGTTAATGTCATACAAAATAAATAATAAAATACAATAAATAAGAAAGATAATTCATTGCACTAAAATGCAAATACAAATAATCATGGCTAACTACATAACCTAATACTACGTTGCTATTAAGGGACATCATCATAACTCACTAAAGGTCTTGGAACAATGTTCGCATCATCAACTCTTACACCAACCTTGCTTTAGTAGACGACTTTCACACAATCAATATTGAAATAGATGCTGCTCAGGCCACCATAGATGTTGCTCGAACTTACCGAGCTCAAACTTCCTAACCAAAACCCAAAACCAAACAAACACCATATCAGACACAATATTTAAATCAAAAATAAAAATGTAACGAACAGAACCTTGAAAATCATAAAACAAAACTTAAAATTTACATGAATTAACCTTCCTATATAAGTGCTCCAACCTTGTGTGGGCCCAATTCCTTGAGAATGAGGAAGAAAAATTTGTAAATAAGTTAGCAATAAATAAATTTTTGGAATTGGAAATTAAATTGTTTGGATAATATCATGAAAATAAATGAAGGATTTCATAAACCAACCTGTTCTCTTGCCAAATTTACCCATCCACCATAAACATAACCAAGGGCAATTCCTGTAGGTATGCACATGTAAAATATTCCCAACCAAGTTGTTCTCTATAAGAAGAAAAAAAAGATAAATATGTTATATTTATATAGGGGTATTATCGTCATATGTAGAAGTATTGGGTGATTTGTAGAAAAAGATGGAACCTGAGATAATTTCTTGAAAGATTCATTCATTTATCTCCTTCGATAACTCTATGTATGTATTGAAACAATGGAATGAAATCAAATGTTTCTGAGTGAGTCGGATTAAAATTTTAAAGATTATTAAACATAACCGGTTGCTAGGAATAACCAACCAACAGAAGAATTTAAAATAGACAAATAATAAGCAAGAGGACTTTAATTAAATAAAGTACATTATTACCAGCAATTTTGCTTTCACAAACTGCAAAAAGAAAAAAAAAACCTTAAATTTATAGCTCTTGAAATTACTATAATAAACTAATTTATGATTTGTTATTACCTGGCGGAATAGCGCCCATGCATAACAGGTGTGATGAATAGTCTCTGTTATTCCCAAGATACGCCGCGTTGACTTTAGAAGTTCAAGTATTTCTTCCACTTCCTGCATACATTCATAAAATATAGTTGTTTGTTATGCATCATCATCATATGCTACTTCCATTTCTTTCTTAAGGCTTGTTAAATCTACCCAAAAATGTAGCCACTTCTTGCATTTAACTCCACTAGTAAATACAACATTAGAAGTTTAATGTTAATCATGCTACCATGGTTTGTAAGGGTACAGGTGGAGGGAGGGAATTTAATCAATTTATAACAACATCATGCTTAACATTGGATATAAAATTTACATACCTCAGTTAGTTTCCCCTCATCTAGAACATCAAAAATGCTGGAAAGAAGTTTCTCATATAATCTGACATTCAAATGATACCCATCTGCCCAATGACATACTTCACCAGTTAAGTCACCACGAGCTGGCCTCTCTGCAAGTGCAATGGCAATCTCCCTTAGAGATCTCAAACATTCTATGCATTGAAGTTCACCCACAGAAGGTGCAAATGACTGAAATAAGACAAATTTAAAAAATGATAAAGTAAGAGCAATAGAGCATAGCATATGTAAAAACTAAAAAGATCTCATTTTAACCTCAGATTCTTCAATTCTTGCCAATAGAATCCTCATTTCACTTGCTTTGCGACGAGATTCTCCAAATCCCACAACTGGGTGATTCACAAGTCCTTCCTCCAACATATTCAACTGAACTAACACAACATTGGATCAAACATCTTACATCAATATTAGTTAAAGTTGAAAATTTACTTATACATGCCCATGAATAATACGATAAGGCTATGAAACAAAACAGAGAGAGAAGGGACTGACTTGTCTCTTTTGCCATCTTATGTAAGCTTTTTTGTCAGAAAATTCGGTTCGAGAAACACATGATAATAACTCGAGAGGAATCAAAAGAGCATCCATTCTTTTCCCCACTTTTCCAGCCATTGCATTGAGTAGCCCTTATCTTGTTCTAATGTCCATCGCCTCAGAAATCTGTGTTTACATTATACCTCCGTGAAATATCCAACATGATATGCAACATGATTAAAAAAAATAGTAAATACCCATCACATGCACAAGAGATGGATGAAACTTACCAAGTTTTGGTAGCATTGCACCTACAGTCTCTTGGTTGACTTGTACGGGTGATTCATACATGTGTTGACCTCGAAAAGAATTGAATAAAGCTGAAGGGGTTGATTTTTTAGGATCTAATCAGGATATGCATTCAAGAGGCCAGAAGTTGACTTCTAACTGAATCAGTTTTGAGGATACTTAAACTCTTGACTCTTGTTAATATGAACTTAGATTGTACATGTGTCGAATTTATGGTGTATAGCAATGAATGGAAGCTACAATAACGTGATTTCAAGATTATTGAGTACTAAATCATAGCTAATTTCTTGAATTAAGGATGAAATTTGAGTTTAACTCATATGATGTATTATGAGATGCAAAGTAAGCTTGTACTAAATCATACCTGTATGCGAAGGACTACATCCAGAAACATCGACGACAAGAGAGCACCTCGATCTAAAAATTGTAAGAGAGAGAGAGAGAGCATTCAAAAGGAATAAACATGGGAGTTTATTAGAGCGAGAGAGATGAGAGATGAGAGAGAAAGAGAGAAATGAAGGGGAAGAGTAGCTGCAACCCGTAAACTTTACCTCACTGTGTCTTCGGTTGTGTTGTTGAAGTAGGCCCAGTAAAGTACGTAGTCAATCCAACTTCCTTCCACACAATCTTCTTTTCTCAATCCCAATTCCGGGAAGTTTTTGGTCATTAGAGCCAACCATCTTCTCCCCAAATCACTCAAAACCCTAACCCCTAATTCACTAATTCAACAGTGGGATTAATTTTGTATTTAGGGGAAGATAGAGAGGAAGAAGATGAATACGAAAGTAAATATGCCAGAGCAGTCAACCATGTTATGTAATTGCTTCACCGTTGGGCCCCATCGTGAGTTGCAGCAGGGCGTTGTCAACGTGAAGAGTCGCAGACCCCCAATCACCGGTTCTATGGAAGATTTTGTGAGGGACAAGAAGCGGTGATAGAAACTAGGGTTTTTGTGGGAGACGGAAAAGCAAAATAAGAAGCGAGCCTGATTCTTTGGTCACTGATTTTATTTTATGGAGCAAGAAGAAGATAGCGTCGGGGGAGAAGAAGATAGATCCGACGAAGGTAAAAAATATGGAGCAAGGAAGAAGGAACGTGAATGGCCAGTGGTTGTGTCTAGGGTTAGAGAGAGAGAGAGAGAGAGAGAGAGAGGATGGAGAGAATGGCTCTGTGCGAGAGATAAGGCGACCCATAGGATCAGAGTGAGAAGCGGGGTATTCAAAATTTTAGAATTTTAGATCCCTCTTTAAAACGCACGTTTTGTTAAAAAAATATAAAGCGACATTTGTAGACGACACACACTTAAAATAAGCGCCCTCCGTGTTTTTAATTTTGTTTTGTTTAACACTAAGCGTAGGGCACGCACAAATGCGTGTCCTCTATCCTTCAAATTTTGGAAAATTGACATCGATTTTTAGGGCACACACAAATGCGTATCCTCTATTAGCGCGTGTCATTGATTGCGCGTCGTTAAAGGCTGTTTTTCTTGTAGTGCCACGACACTTGTATGAGATACCATGGGAGGACCATTGTAGTTGTACGAAAGACTATAGGAGAATTACAACAGAGAGTGATTGTAATATTGTGGGAGGACCACAACATTCACACGTTATATTTGTTATGTATGATATGTGGTATTTTAGGGAAACTCACTAAGCTTTGTGCTTACAGTTTCATTTTTAAATGTTTCAGGCACTTCTGGTTCCAAGGGAAAGGGCCATGCATGATTGCATTGCATCTACCGCAGATTTTGCACTTATGATTTTATTCACTTTGATGTTATTTTAAAACACCTTTGTCACTCTGATTATCCTTTGGAAGTAATGAATTTGTGATTTGGTTTATTATAGAAATGAAATTTTTACCTAATATTTTGGGACGTTACACAAACAAAAAATAAGTGGTGTACTCAAGAAAACTAGGTTTTCCTAGGACTAAATCTAAGAAAGAGAAAGAAGGGAACTAGAAATCCTCATAGATATCTTTTAGAAACTATTGAAGATACCATCTCATTTAGGGCTTTTAGACGCAAAACTAAGGAGCAGATCGACGCTCTTGTCCATTTCCCTATTATAGTTAATGAGACTAAGGTATGTTCCCTAATAGAGTTAATCGAAATTCTACGAGATTAATTAGTCTTAAGGAAGCATTGTTTTGTAACAAGAAGACGGATTCTTAATGGTGGAATCTTCAGTCCTAAAAAAAACCATAATCTGCTCGCAATAACAAGAACTTAAGAAGAAACCAAGGAGCAAAGAAAGGGCTCACAGAAGTCAATCTAGCAAATTTACAACAACTGAACCCTAGATCTGGACAAATGTCAGATCTTTTGCGAAATATACACAAGAAATCTAGATCGACTCAAAAGAGTCAGATCTACAAGGAATCACGGTCAAACAAAAAAAATAGAAAAGGAAGGAAGAGATCAGATCTACAAGGAATCACGATCAAACAAGAAAATAGAAAAGGAAGGAAGAGATCAAACTCTACCTTGATATTCAGTTAGGCTTTGCTTTTAAAATGACTTTTGAAACTTTTGGCTTTTCTAAAAAGTCAAAAGTTTAAAAAGTTGTTTGGCAATTGAAAAATATCTTTTAAAATAGTTTTTTGAAAAGAAGAAAAAGGATGCTTTTAAGAAGTCACGTATGTGTGACTTTTGGCAACTTTTGCCTTCTTTCCCTTTTCCCCTTCAAAAGTTTAAACAAACACATTTTAAAACCATCTTTTGGAAAAAGATATGAATCAAAAAGTTCTTTTCTAAAAAGGACTTTTTGGGCTGAAAAGCTAAGCTTCTGATACCATATAAAGAAACTCAATAACACACTTCTAACATAATCGGTTCTTCTTGAATCAAAGAACCAGATTATTTTCATGTACTTACAAACAAAAATCCTCACTACAAATATCCTATTATGCTCTTTTATAACAAATATTAACACTCATTAAGAACTCATGAACAAGAACTACATATAGCTTGACACCCTAATTTTACAGAGAACTTTGAGAGAGTATGAGCTCACGTTTTGTGTGTGTTGAACTAACTAAGCGAAAAACTCAATAGTTCTTGTATCAGTTAGACAAACTACCTAATACACAAATATAACACAATACTCACCTATATATATACTTACCAATACAACCTTGCACTTTGTATGAAATGTTATGTTTACTAAATTTATATATTTCAACATAGTGGTGTGTAAAATAATTAAGAGGGTATTATATTTATAGGAACAAAAGATGCCACTTCTATATAGGCACAAAAGATGGTTGTCCCGTTGAGACAACCATATGATTATATAGTTAGCGGACAAAATTAAAATCACCTTTTAAACCATGTAGGTAGAATTCAACACAACGGATAATATATAATATTCAACTCTTGATGGTAACTTGTAGCGAACATAAACATAGCTATCCATAATTTTGGTAAACTAGGTCTTCTTGGTAATTGGTTGACTAAAATGGAAGAAAATAAAAAGTTCACTTGTTGATTCCATAACATTGCCCTAAAACTTAAACAGAATATAATACTAATTTGGTCACATATCCAAACTAATAATATTCAATAGATAATATAAAAGAAAAGACGACATCATTCAATATAATACTAATTTGGTCGCATCTCTACTTGGTTACATAGCCTGCAGACATCAACTGAATGAAGATTAATCCAGAAGCGAGAACCATGAACAAAATGAACGACCCATTACTCATAAACCTCGAGCAGAAGTCATCCATAACAAAAATTTGATGAAAAGCAATCGCCATAGCAATGATTGCAATAAGAATGGCTTTCCTTGCAAGCTCCTCCATCTTTTTCCAGATTGTGGCTCCCACACTCATTTCAACAACAAGCACATTCATGGAGATGCATAGAGCTATCAGGTCCGCATAGATGAACACCCAATCGCCATCTGTCTTCCCAATGTTTGCAGGTCCTACTGGGAATCGTAGCAGACACATCCCACTGTTGAACGCTATGCATCCAGCTATCATCACCAAAGCATTACGTTTATCCATCCTGTTCTGCAGCTTAAGCCATTAATCAACTATTACTACTTACTATATCATATAACTTAGTGTTAGATGAAAGGAAAAGTCAACAAAGTAAATTAAACATCCTCAACAAAAACTTGTGGGGAATTTCATGAATCAAAGTTATCGCTAATGAAGTTAATCTAACAGCATGGAATCGGAAGGATGAAACTGTACCTGTTTTGATGCCCAAAAGACTTTGTTCAATATGATGCTCCGGTGAGAGTCAAACCTGCAGGAGTTGTGAAAGAAAAAAAAATGTAGGATTAAAACGTTAATCTAGCGAGGGATTTGTAAAAAAATGAGACGAAATGTAAATCAGGGATTTGATTTTCGGAATTTTTTTAGCAAAGTAGGACGGACACACACACAGATTGAGGTGGTGGTGGTGCAGGTGAGAGAAAGCAGCTGGTGTTCTCCGGCGAGAAAGGGGACGAGGGGAGGGTTCGAACAGAAATTAAGGTGAGATAAATCGGATTTTCCGGCAGGTAGGGTTGTGGTGGGTAAAAGGCAGGATGAGCTGGAATTTGGTTTTGTGAATGGGAGGGTGGTATAGCTTGTCTGCAGCGGGGTAGGGGTGTCCGATGGGATTGTGGTGCATGACAGAAAGGGAGGAAATGGAGTGAGGCGGAGTGAGTGGTGGTATATGCAAAGCTGATGGTTGTGTTTATGACTTTACGGTGGTAGTGTACGGTGGGTTATCAGCGGCGAGGTGTGGCTGTGAGGGTTTATTGTTAGAGGAGGGAAGAGTGAGTGACAGCGGACGGCGGTGGACCGGTAACAGAAGATGAGAGAGGGGGGACGATGGTTGGAGAAGGAGAGGGAGAGATGAAGAAGACATACCTTCATGACCTTGCAAATAAGTTTTGTTGTGAACGAGTATTCAGAATTGTCTTATTTATTGGGAAATCAATGTACGAAAAGAAACAAATAAACAATACGAATATACGTTGTTTTTTTTTTCTTTTTTAATATTATATTTTACTTTGCTCCCTGAAATATAAACCAGAAGAAACAAGAAATTCTTTTGTATTATTGTGAAAGGTTATCGCATACCTAGTAAAATGGTCTTTGTTGCATTTTTAATTTTTCACCATCTATTTTTTTTTTCTTTTTAAAATTGCATAATATCCTATGTATGTATATACAACCATTTTCAATTTTTTTCTTGCCAAAGCACTCTTTTGACAATCCTACAAAAATACCATCCCAATTAGTATTTTAAAACCTTTCATCTCATATAAAATAAATGTTCCTATAAAAAGCTAACCACTACAAGAAAGAGAGGCATTAGTGACAACAAAAATCGTCGTCAAAGTGTTATAATTTCATATACAAATACCAAAATAAACAAAAGTGTTATAAATTTATGTCACAACAAGTCTAACATACAAAACACAAACTAATATTCCGATGAACCATCATCTCCGCTCCTCCCGTTTCCTCATTGATCGTCACTTTTTGGTTTTCCAGATTGAAAAAAAAAGTATAAAGTTTCTCCCTACACGTTGGGTCATTTAGAATTGAATGAAGATTTTTCAACTACATAATAAATAACAACATATATAAACTTATAAGTTTAACTATCAAGCATAAACAAAAACTACCAAAATACATTGCTACTTCTTGAACTTAAATACAAGAAATTCCAAAAGTACATTTCTATTTTTTGTACTAGGGACATAAAGACAATTACCAAATCAACGTGCATTTATTGATGCCAAAGGATATTGTTATTTTTAAACTAGGGAAAAAAAATCAAAATACATTGATATTTTTTGCACTTGGAACATAAACACAATTACAAACACAATGACCAAATCAACATGCATTTATTGATCATTATATAGATATATGAGACTTTGAAACTACATAGTGTAGTTTTATAAAAAAAATGGTAGCTTATTTTCTACTTATTTTGTGCTAAAGAACCTTAAATATAAGAAATACCAAAGTACATTGCTATTTCTTGCCCTTAGAACAAAAACACAATTACCAAATCAACATGCATTTATTGATACCAAAGTACATTGCTATTTTTAAATTAGGGACATAAAACCAAAGTACATTACTATTTCTTGCACTTGGAACATAAACACACTTACCAAATCAACATGCATCTATTGATCATTATATAGATATATAAGACTTTGATATTAAATAGCCTTCTTTTACAAGAAATGGTAGCTTACTTTCTACTTAGTTTATGCTAAAGAACCTTAAATACAAGTAATACTAAAGTACATTATTGTTTCTTGCACTTGGAACAAAAATACAATTACAAGAACAATTACCAAATCAACATGCATTTAATGATACCAACTTGCATTGCTATTTCTTGCACTTAGGACAAAAAAAGCCAAAGTACATTGCTATTTCTTGCACTTGGAACATAAACACAATTACAAACATAATTACGAAATCAACATGCATTTATTCATCATTATATAGACATACGAGACTTTGAAATTAAATAGTCAAGTTTTACATAGGATGGTTGTGACTGTAGTGGTGGTTGCGATGGTTGTGTAATCAGCAGGATAGAAAAAGGTTTTCGGTTGATGACTCTGATATGTAATACTTTCTCGAAACATGCTCTTTCTTTAGCAAGTGATAAATCTCTTTCTTCATTTAACCCTTGTGTTTGTTCTAAGAGCTCTCGTATTAACTGATTCCGTGTTTCCCTAATGTGATTAACAATTAAGTATAAATAAACACTTATTTATATGATAAAATTATAATTTAATACTTGCATATTGTTTCTTGGCTATGTCACTAACAAATACACCATTCTTATCGGTATGAGTAGTGTGGAATGTATCAACTCTCTTCCAGTTTTATTTTAACATTAAAACTTAGATTATATTTTAAATAAATAATTACATATGTTGTACGTTACATTTTTAGAGCAAGTACTTCTATACGATCTCGACCCCTCACGGTTTGCGTACTTTTGCAATTCACAGACTTTTTTGTTTCTTGTCGAAGTAGTTATGTGTTTATCCGTTTGGAAATACTCGACTTCTTTCCTCAAATTATCAACATCCATATCATCCAGGGGTGGCTAATGCTCTCAGGATATCCTCATACCCTCCAATGCTCAAAAATATTATTTTGCATAAACTTTACACTCTCTAAAACCTTTTAATAAAACCGCTTCAAAACTCTCTAATAGCCTAACAGCCTCTGGATCCAGGGCTGATCAAAATCAAACTTTGTCAACAAAAGAGTAGCTAAATAAAAACCATTCATAATAAAACATATGAAATATTCTTATATAAATAATTTACCCTTGTATATTGTTTTACTGTATCCTTTATTACAGGGGGACTTTTTTCCAACTTCTTGTATCAAAAGGGATTATCCGTCACATTATTTTCCTAATTTTACGTGCAAACACATATTTTGGTTCTCATACAGGATCAAATTTCATATCCCTATCATAGTCAAAGTCATTTGGTTTTCCCTTATTATTTCAGAGCACCATTTCTAGCTTAATATTTTTGCTTTTTCCTCTGACTTTCCTCTGTGGCACAACTACAAGTATAATTAAAAATTATTAGAAATTGCATTCTATAATAACTATATAAAAATAAGGAATCAAAATTCACAGTAAGACTTACCATCTTGCTCATACTGATCAGGACCTCTACCTCCTAGGCATGGTGGGTCCCGAGCTCCATCACCCATATGTCCCTAGCCCGTAACAATAGCCATGGTGTATAGAAAAAAGATCCATATCAACGTCGTTATAGTGCTTTACTTTAAATAACATTGTCAAATAATAGCATCGTACTTATAGAAAGTACGTATACATTCACACACAAACACAAACACACACACACACACACACATATATATATATATATATATATATATATATATAATACACAATAGCATCCTACTTATACCAAATACACATACTTTCACATATATATACCATATATAAACCAAATACACATATATTCACATATATATATATATATATCAAATACATAATAGCATCCTACTTATACTAAATACATACTTTCACACACACACACATGTGTATATATATATATATATATATATATATATATATATATATATATATATATATATATATATATCAAATACACAATGACATCCTACTTATACCAAATATACAAACTTTCACATACATACATAATAACATGCTACTTATACTAAATACGCATACTTTCAGATACATATTATACACACATACAAACACTAAATACACATACTTTCTCATACATACACAAAATACACCTACATTCACAAACAAATATCAAATATACACACATATGCCAAATTTCACATAATATATACAAACACGCATATTTTGCATATAATCTCGAAATTAACAGTAAATAGAACCTCTGGTGGTCGGAAATTAGCAGATGGTGCAGTGGTGGTGGTAGTCGTCATCAGTGACAACAATAGTCGGCCGGTGAACAACAACATTTAGAAAAAAAACTGAAAATCAACATTTTCTGTAACTAATCTTGAATATAAACTGCAAATGAAGGTCATAGGAAAAGAGAGAGAGAGAGAGAGAGAGAGAGAGAGAGAGAGAGATGAGCAGAAAGATGCAAATTATCGTCGGTGAAGCTCAAAATGTCATCAATGTTAATAGCCAGATCGTCGCCGAAATCCAATGGTTGAGGTGGTTGGTCGGTGGTCGAAGGAAAAAGAGGAAAGAAACAGGCGGGCATTCGTCAATCGTTGATGTCGTCAAGCTCGAGAAGAAGAATATTGAAAAGGAGGCAACAACAGGAAAGAAAAGTGTGATGGAAATGGGTAAAGTTCATAGACCAATAGCGGTGACACACAACCAATACCGACGAAAATAACCAATAGTTGCAACAACTTTGGAGGGAAAATATGTTGCATCATTTTTTGACCTTTTTCTCATTGGAATTGGGTTTGTGCGAAAAGGAGGCCCCAACCGTTAGATTAGACACTCGATCAGACGATTGGGATTTACAAGAAAGGATTCATGCAAATTCAGTCCCTAAGGAATTATCGATGACCCTTTAGTAATGACAAAGACCTTTAGCGGCGACTCAAGCTTGAGACGCTGCTAAAAGTCTTTGTCGCCACTAAAGTTGTCGCTGGCAATGGCATAATTTCCTGTAAAGAAAAAATATATATAGTATAGTTTTTCATGATTATCTTGTATTATGTAATTATTGTTATAAAATAAAAATGAATATACTTAACATTTTATAAATTTAAAACAAAAGGAAAAACTTTTTGTAACATCCCAAGATTTGTCATTTATAGTCCCTGGGGATAGAAGGGTGAAGCCATGAAAGTCTAAGGGCTAAATTGCAATTATTGGGATCAAGAGGAGTACGTTGCGCGTACATAAGGGTACGCTGAGTGTACTAGGCGTGCCCTAGTACGCGGGGCGTACACTTGTGTACACTGGGCGTACTCATGGCAGAAGGAAACCCCAATATTTAGGGTTTGGGGACTATATAAGCAACATTATGAGCACAAGACCCTCCCTTACCCCAGCCTCCACTGCTTAGAGTCATTTTCCCCAAACACTAGCCATTTCCTTGAGTGTTTGAGCTCTTTGAGTGTTTCTTAAGTGTTTTAGGAAGAAAAGGTTGCATCAAGGAGTTGGAGAAGAAGATCAAGCTTGTAGATCTGAAGTTGGTTTGTGCCCTAGAAGCTCCAGAAAGTAAAAAGCTTGGAACTTTATACTTGTATGAGATAGATCTAGTCATTTTAGCTTTATGGAAGCATTCTTGTCCTAAAATAGTGTATGTTATGATTTGGATGAAATGAGTTGTCCTTTCAGACCTTAGAAGAGGTCCTAAGTGATAAAAATGGTGTCCCAATAACTAGATTTGTCTCATGCATGAAGTAGGAAGTTCTTAATGGATTAAGACCATGTGTTAAGAACTTTATGGACATCCAAAGTTGTGACAACCCGAAATTTTCATTTGTATAATTTCCATAGTCAAACGCTTCAGATATTAGTCAAAAACATTTCAGTACATTTTTGGTCGGATTTAAGTCTGTTTGGTGTTTTATTTTATTTTTCGTCAAGAGACTAAATAAAAGGAAGTGTCGTTATTAATGAGGTGTAGCAAACAAAACAACCACCACCTTAACTAGGTGTTTGCGGCCAAACAAGGGGAGTTTGGGCCGTAAACACCATGCTCCCCGAGGACTCATGCATATAGCATGAGTTTACACCCCTTTTCTCTTATTTCCCACTTCCCACCTCAAGAACACAAGATTTTTCTCTCAAGTATCATCACACACTCCTTCTAAATCCGCCAAAAATGTAAGTTTTTCTTCCTAGATTCTTTCATACAACACTTAATCTAGTGTTTTTACATCATTTCATCCTTGGATTTTCGATTTTTACATAGATCTTCAAGTGATCTTCAAAACACCAAGAACACACTAGTGTTTTTGGGTCCTAAACACTCTTACAAGCTTCCTATAAGTAATTATACTCTTCGTAACTAGTTATTGCTTAGTATGCTTATAAATCCATGGATTGAACACCAAAAACCCCAAGAACATGTGTTTATGGTTTAGGGATCTCCCAAAACCGTAAACACCCCCAAAGGGTGTTTTGATGCCCCTAACACCTTCTAATACTTGGACAAGGGGCTAGAAACTTGCATGCATGATCTAAGAACCACAAAACACGAAAAGGATGAAGTTGCCAAGAGTTTACGGCCGTCAACCCATGGGTTTACGACCGTAAACTCCCATGGAGTGGTCCAAATGCCGCAAACTCCAAAGGGGTGCCATTTCGAACCCTAACCACTTCCTGGAGGGAGAGCGGGAATTATGTGTATAGATCTATACGGGACAGACACTCCCACATTCCGACTGCTAGCTACAGTCCGAGCCAACTAGGCCCAAGGGTGACAAATGTTACCATACTACGTGTGACCTGGAGGGTCATCAGTTATTCGATCGTCAATCAGCATGGTTACATACGAGTTCACATTCGGAACTTTAATCAACACATTAAGAATTAAAGGCGAAACAGACTCCCCGAGGTGTATTGTACATTTAATACTACCTGGAGTCTGCAATTTTATTACATTCAGCTGGCAGTGACACTGCTGGGGTAAATCATTATTTTCCCAATTACTTTATATGAATGAAGTCTAAAACTATATTTTCAAACTGATAGTTTCACTGGGAAAACTTTTACATTTTCAAAGGAACAAACATATAGATAACCGGGTCTTGGTAGAAGACTACTTTTACTAGAAAATATAGGATTTTTCTAGGGATTATACTATTTTCAAACATTGATGACAGTTATTATATTACATGATTGTAAACACTTTTATACAAGAAATGACACTAAATACTTATGAAATCACCAGCTTTATGCTGATACTCGTTTTCAAAATAACTTGTATTCTCAGGTCATCAGTAGACAGGTACAAATGCAGCTTTTGAGAAGATGGAGCACATACAAGACTCATCTTTTATTTTGATTATACTTTTGGTGTCTAACAAACTGTATAGAACACGCTTGTATTACAATTATTATATTAATGCAATGGATGTTGTTGCTTGTCTTTACTATTATGCATTGTTATGATACTGTACATGACGTCCTCCACCCCAGAACGTATTCCGCCGTTCTCGGTTTTGGGGTGTGAAAAAAGTGATAAAGTTCGAGACTTTATAGTCCTATGGCACATTTGGTTGATGGATCTGGAGTTTGGGCTTAAGTTTTTAAGCCTATAAGCACTTATTAGGGTTTTGGTGAAACCCAGCATAAATCTAGTATGCCCAGCGTACTGGGTCAACCACCCCGATGGTGATCAACATCAGGACAAGTACGCCCCGCATACCAGAGGAGACGCCCCGTGTACGTCCTCTGTTGGGCCTTTTGGCATTTGGGCTTCAGGTTTTGCGCTGTTTGTGGACTAGTTGTATTTGGGCCTTTGTTGGACTTTATGAATATTATGATTTGGGCCAAGTGTTGATAATGGATTTTCGAATTTGGCCCAATTAGGGAGTTAGGCCCAATTTAGTAAATTAGGCCAAGAATGGGTTTTACATAAGGACTTTCAAGGTTATGGAAATTGCATTGGGGCTTGGCCCAAGAAAGAGAATGGACAAGATGGATTGTGTGGACCCAATGGCGGCCCTTTTCGGATTTGTATTTGGTTTTATTACACGTTATGCTTTATGATATATAGTATCCTGGTTATAGGATGGTTGCTATGTTAGAGATTAGTTAGATCGTATCCTGGTTATAGGATGGTTGCTATGTTAGAGATCGATTAGATCAATATCCTTGTTATAGGATGGTTGATATGTTAGTGATCGGTTAGATCGGTATCATGGTCATAGGATGGTTGCCACGATTAGTGATCTGTTAGATCTGCATGTTTACTTATTTATATGTATGTGCACATGTTTGGTTGTTTGGGGAAAGGGTTAAGGCACGTCCTGTTGTGTGCAGTAGGCCAAGACACCTTAGGCGGATCGGGTAGACTACAAGCCCAGGCCGGGAAAATCTAGTCATGCCGAAGGCCCAACGAGAACTCCGGATAGGCTGAAGGCCCCGAGGAGGGCGGTCTAGATGCACCGAGGGCTCGGAGAGCGGTCCAGATAGACTGCAAACCAGGAGTCGGTCCAGTCAGACTGATGGTTCATTATGCATGTTGTTTGCTTATATGTTTATATGATATGGTTGTATCGGTATAACACTGGTATTTTGGGGGTAACTCACTAAGATTTCGGGCTTACGGTTTTAGTTTATTGTTTCAGGTTCAGCGGATGGCCGCGGGAAGGCGAATGCGTGACCGTACACTTCCTCGATTGATGATTATGATTTCTAGGAACTCTGATGTTTAAACTATTTTGAAAACAAATTGTAATGACTGAATGCTTTTAAATGATTTAAAAAGTTTTAAATTGGCTTGAATTTTATGGATGTTACAAGTTGGTATCATAGCCTTGGTTTGAGTGAATTGGAGGAACACTCGTGTGAATCCAGTCTCAAACTAAGGAAAATGTTCTCAAAACAATTTTCAAATGGTTTTCAAAATAATAAAGGAGGATGCAAGTGTACGATCAGCCGGAGACAGTAAGTAGACCTCAAAATACCATACAAGTTATTTGATATTATGTGATATGTTAGAATAGCATGCTAGTAATAAGATAGGGATCCTTAGGAATCATATGATAGAATTGCCTGATCTTTGATGCCTTATCTTATGCAGAGTACCTCATTGATTGTTTGTATCTCTTTCGCGTGTGAACTAACTATTGGTTGAATACTCTAAGTTACATGCTACATGGGTTAAATGGTCTTAGGGTAAGGGATTTGGTCCTGCTGCGCAGCTCTTGTCTGAGTCCAACCATTGTAGGATTAAATCTTTTAGTCTAAGATTGCTTAAGCCGTGCGGTATGTGATTGTATTCATGCAATATTTAACTGAACCAATGGAGGGTCGTGTGGCAGTTGGTGGATGGGTGGGTAGTGAGAGGCCGAGAGGCCAGTTATGAAATATTTAGCATTCCTCTAGGAGTGAGGATTTAGCGCTCGCTATGTATATGTATATTGTGGGGTGTTGTGGTGATACTTGAGACAAGTATGGGTAGGTGTGGAAGGTAGTATGGGCTCGTACTACTAAAAGCATAGGACCCATACGCATATCAAGGAAGTCACAATCCCTAGGGTTGGTTGGGAGTAGGTTCCTCGTCGTGTATGCGTATTATCTGATATCTTCCTGGTATATGTTCTGTATGGTGATGGCGAATTGATTTGAGGCGGGATCCGAATCAGGATCGGGAGCGAGTGGCCAAGATAGGTTAGTATTGTCCGTCGATCAGTTACAGAAGATGATTTGCGTGGAGGTTTCTCAAATTTTGCGAGAAGAATTGTTCTGTGTGATGGACCGGGTCACCGCCAGGGTGATCGCCAAATTCAAGGAGCAAGTTGCAGCATTGCAGTCTGTTAGAGATGTTGCTACCGGGATGACTACTAGGGGAGTGCTGGTGGTGGGGTCACGACTAGGAAAGAGGATAAGGGACTTTTCAGCAGAGCACTATGAGTTGGAGACATCTAACCTAAGTACTGGAAGTCAGGAGGGCCAGGAGGTGTGTGGCAAGTGTGGGGGAACCCACAGATTTGCTTGTCAAAAATTCATGTGCTACAAATGCGGGGAGAGAGGGCATGTGAAACGGGATTGCAATAAGGATCAGATATGCTTTCACTGTCACCAGCCAGGTCATTTTAGGTCCAGCTGTCCTGCGTTGAGGACGGAAAGAATTCAGACTCCAACGGTTATCGTTCTTCAGGAGGTCAAGGTCGAGCCGTAAGAAGTCTCTGGTATGTAATTGGAAAACCCCATTCTGTAATAATATTATGGCCAAATCGTCCGTGATCGGTATTTATTTTGTCCTGGAATATTGTTGAGTATGGATAAGCAGTAATTTCAGGTTAGTTTCCTGTTCTGTTTGATCTATGTTTTGCGGAGTTTCATGAGTTGTTAGGCCATTGGAGGTGTCAGGAGAAAATTTATTATCAAAGGATTGTAGGTGATTAGAGTTCAGGGATTCATTAGAGGATGGGAAGTAGAGTGGTTGATTAGAATTTTATCATCTATGGCAAGGGTTTGTGCCCTTTCAGTTTTCTTGTGCTCGAAGGAGTAAGCAGGCTTGTGACCCCAGGATCAGGATGTATTCCATCTCGGGGTCAGTTGGTTGCAGGGATTGGCGACATTATTTTAGCATCGGTGAGCGCAGGTGGGTCGATGTGGCATAAGTATTTTGTGAGGTTCGGTTTTCCTTGGATCTCTTGTATCAGGCGGTAAGGATTGATTGTGCGGCCTATTGCACTTTTGGGATTGTAAACTATGCCTTGGGAGTAGTTTTTAGCCCGGTTTAGAGGAGAGATTGCTTCAGCTACTGTGGTTCAGCTGTGGACGTTTGAGCGGGTAAGTGAGTCAGGGTGCGAACCCTGAATAGAATGATTTCTAGAGCCCGAGAGCGGGAAACTTGTTTGGAACACCTTTGGAAAAAGGTGTATTATGTAAGAGGTCTGCGGATAGGGTCCCACAGAAGGGTTATTCTAAATTATCAACATTCAGTGGTTTTAGCAATCGTTCGTGATTGACGGACGAAAGAACCAATGGATGTAGCTCATCACCGAGGTATTAGTTAGGGCATCTATCTTTTGGTCTTTAGGTCGTGAGTGTGGGGTCATTCAAGCATTAGTGATTGTCGGGTTCTCTAGGATTTAGGAAGTGTTCATTTGGTTCTTATAATTGTGTGATCAATTGGGATTGGCTAGTATGGAGCGCTAGTTAGAAAGAGTTGGTTGTCATCAATTCGATCATTTGGAAGTGAGAAGGATTGGGAATCCTCCAAATTTCATGTATTGTGGAGGCTTAGTCGAATCTAAGTGGGGGAGAGTTACCCCAGGATGCAGAAGCACGAAAGGTTTTGAAACGAGGATGAGTTTCACAACCCGCCGGGGAGGATGGAGGCCCTAGTGGCTGCTTGGTTTGAGGGTTGTGTTGGTTGGGAGTTCGGTAAAACTCCCCAGCATAAGAAACATGTCTTCTTGGTGCATGATAGCAGAAGTTGGGAACCAGGTTGGAGTCCTAGTCATAAATTGTGTTCAGTTCGAGTATTCGTTCGAGGGTGTGCTCGACTCTGAGGGTTTTTGGATTGATAGATTGGGGGTTTTGTTAGCTGCCAGGGCTCGGCAGTACTTTCAGCATGGGTGTGTGGGTTATTTAGCGTATGTGGTGGGCACGTGGGTCAGGGAGCAGACCACAGAGTTCCGAGGGGTGGTCCAGGGAGATAGTCAATAATTTAGAGCGGTCCGGATAAACTAAAGGCCGGTGGAGCGTACCAGTCAGGCCGAAGGCTCAGAGAACGATCTAGACTGGCTGAAGGCCCAGAGAGGCGGTCCAGACATGCTGAAGGTTCTCAGAGTGGTCCAGATAGACTAAAGGCCTGGTGAGGCGGTCAAGTGATGCTGAAGACTCTGTATGTGATTGTAGATCTATGTGTAGGTATTGAGTATGTTGCTATGATATAGCAATCAGTAGGTCTATCTCTAAGTATTGAATATGCTGAAGACTTTATATGGGTTTTGTTAGTTATATAATCAGGTTCTGAGTATATATGTGTTGTGGGGTAGCAACTTGTCCTGCAAGTGGATAGTGTAGGGTGAGGTTTCAGCACTGTGACACTTGTTGGTGTTGTGAAGGACATTGATTAGGCCTTCTTGGGCAATGGAGGAGATAAGTACCTCCAGGATGGAGTGTTGGACATCAGAAGTGACAACAACGGTGTCGATAGGTTATCGGGAACATTCCAGTCATGAGCTGAGGGCCAGAGAGGGCATACCAGACACATGTTGTGGGCTCAGAGGAAATCCAGACCTATGCTGAGGACCATGTAAGGGTTTTCCAGTCATAGGCTGTGGGCATAGAGATTGTGTTCGTTATGTCTTTGGTAGGATCGCGTTCAGATTGGATGAGTAGGTGGTTGTAACGCTATGGGATGTTCAGGTCGGAGAGCACTTGAACTATGTAGGGAAACCAGTGGCAGCATCAGAATGGATCCGAGTAGACTTGGGAACCAGAGTCCAAGATGCGGGAGCATTATCATGTATGGTTCGCCGTAGCAGGTTTCGAGGACGAAGCCTAGTTTAAGTGGGGGAGAATTGTAACATCCCAAGATTTGTCATTTATAGTACCTGGGGATGGAAAGGTGAAGCCATGAAAGTCTAACGGCTAAATTGCAATTATTGGGATTAGGAGGAGTACGCTGAGCGTACTAGGCGTGCCCTAGTACGCTGGGCGTACACTTGTGTACGTTGGGCGTACTCATGGCAGAAGGAAACCCCAATATTTAGGGTTTAGGGACTATATAAGCAACATTATGAGAACACGACTCTCCCTTACCCTAGCCTCCACTACTCAGAGTCGTTTTCCCCAAACCCTTTACATTTCCTTGAGTGTTTGAGCTCTTTGAGTGTTTCTTTAGTGTTTTAGGAAGAAGGGGTGATATGGGCATATTTAGTCATATAATTTATATATTATCTTAATACTTTATGTTGATTTTATCTCATTTAATGAAAAAAAGGTGCTTAATTAGTTTAGAATTTCATTTCTCAGCAACAATGATATGCTCGGATGGAAAAGGAAGCAGATTTAGCAATTGGAAGCTTGGATCTTGGATTTTGAAGAAAGACGGATGTTGTTGGATAGCTTGACCCCTCGTCAGTGTTTTGGCCATATCTCATGAACCATAACTTCGATTGATGAGATTCAAAATGATCCGAAAACAAGAAATTTTTTTGGACGACTTCTGTTTTTGTGCCAAATGCTAATTCCTAGTTCTCACGACGTGAAGATTATAATCTCACGACATGAGATTGATTCTTCTAGAAGATAGCTATGCTGAGTGCAATTTCCTTGCCGAACACGAATTCTACTAAGATCACGACGTGAGACCTTAATTCTCACGATGTGAGACACGATTTTTGATAAATATAAATATCCATTAGCATATCGACTTTGGGAAGATTGGATCTGATTTCCTTGAGTTATAATCGAGTTTAGATGTCAGAAAAGTGCGAAAAACACCTTTTAGAAGGAGAGATTGTTTGAAGATCGGGAATTTGAAGATTAAAACACTACATTCGGTTTGTGTTAATTTAATCATGTCAATTTCTTACGAACTTGTGTGTTTACTTTCTGTAATGAGTAGCTAATATAGTAGACTTTTGTTTAGTTAGATGAAACCTTAAAACTATGAGTTAGTTTCTTACTTTATGGATTATATGAATTTGGTTTATGCATGTGTTTTATTATCATTACCTAGCATGTTAAAGTATTCATCTTTGTTGCTTTAATTCAAGTTAAGTGTAGCTTAGTGACCATTAAACTACATGAACTTGTTTACCTAGTAATTTAGTGACTATTAAATTGCTAGAGCTAGGATAGACAAAATCTTAGGTAAGTAATAAAGGTAAAGACTTTAGCTGTGTTGGAGAACATAAATTGTGACCATAATTGTGTTTGATTAATTGTCTTGACCATAGATAATTATCTAGATATATCTTACATAGCCCAATTATCATTAATAACAAATTTTGTGTTTGCTAATTGCGTAACCATACATAGTAGTTCATGAACTGGCGAAAAGATTAGTAGATTTAACCAATATCACTAATTACATATAAATTGGTAACCAACTTTATTAATCCATAAATAAGAACTAACGATAGGAAATAGGTGGATTAAAAAATAAACGAAAGTGTTTTAGTATTTTGATTACAATCGTTTTTATTTGAGTACTTCAGTTTTTCTGAACTTGTAAAATCAGATAATACCCCCACTTTTAGTTGTTTTTATTAGTTTAGCTTTTAGTAGTTATTTTATTAATTAAATACCGTTCCCTGTGATCGACACCCGACTTACCTAAACTATTATATAATTCGACTAGGTACACTGCCTATGTGTATTCTAGGTAGTTAAGTTCGTTAGGTTATAAATTTAAAACTAGATAGGTATAATTTTTGCACATCAAGTTTTTGGCGCCGTTGTCGGGGAACAGTTCAAATAGTTCATTTTATTTGCTAGTTGTTATCATTTTTAATTTATTGATTTTTTTATATTTAGTTTAATTTTTATTTTAATTTTAGTTTTTATTTATTATGTATTTTCCAAATCTCGATGCTCTTGATGCTCTTCTTGAGGAAGTAGTACGGGAAATTGAGCAAGAAGAAGAGGAGTATGACTCAGATGATGATTTGAAAAAATTTGGAAGATGGTTAGATAACATCTTGCCTAATAAACCAGAGCAATCTGAGTTACAAGAGCTAGATTTACAATATGAAGAATTTAATCCAGAAATAGACTTGGAGGAGCTGGAAAGATTGTTGGCAGAAGGGTCAGACGAAGAACAAAAACAAGCTGAGTTGCAGGAACCAAGCTGTGGATTGACCATTACCACGACGTGGCCCCCTGTTTTTCCAGTTTGTGTTTCGAAGCATGGGGTGACATTTCCAACTTTAGAGGTAGTTCTGAGGCACGACCCATTTCTGATTAGTACCCGACCGGCTCCCACCCTTGTCAAGATTCTTGGGTTACATGAATTCAAGCTCGTTTGGCCAATTTTTGAAGCAAAGAGCTAAATTTTACAAATTGCTCCAAAGAAAATATTCAATGTAACAGATGGATTGACATTGAGTTTAATGAAAGTTTATTAAGTTGGGAGTCCAGTTCAAGACTCGCACAAAAAGAAGCACTTGCGGGAGGCAACCTGTCATTAGAGTTTGCTTTTTTTTTGTTTGGTTTGGTTTGTTTCTAAACTTCTAGTCTATTAGGGTAATTTAGGAATGTTAATTTGATGTTTGTTTTCCTATTATTATGTAGTTTTTTGTCTTTGATCTTTGCAGAAGTTAGGGTGAGATTAGAGCGATTTCTTAAAGCGTGAGGGAAATAAAGTGAGGGGTCGAGTCGTAGGCGAGAAGATTATAAGACTTTGCATGATATGTTGAGTCTGATGTTTATATTTTCTAAAAGGAGTCTCGTCACTGAAGATTATAAGGTGGTGTATTACACTAATACCCTTCTTGAACGCCAAATCGGAACTGAAGCAAAAAAGAAGAGTTTGGCTGATCAGAGCCAAAAACTCTTCGAGTGCAAACATACAACTCGAAGAGTTCCAGAGGAAAAACGCGATTTTTTGCCCAAGTTATGATCCAACACGACGAGTTCTCCACTATCAACTTGGTGTGTTGCTCGTCATTTTATTTTTGAGTCTTCGATTAGATACCATACGAAGCGGGCATTGTTTATATTTTGAAGTCCAATTCTAGGCGATTCCAAGATGCTTTTTCCACTACATTAGGAGCTGTACCACACGAGATTTTGACACCCAAGGCACAGATGAGTTGTTCCCATGCCTAAAGTCAATTGAAGATAAAGCTTAACAAGAAGAAGATCGACCTCATAACTACTATCCTAGGGGAGTTTGTACCAATTCCTTCTTTACTTTTATGTTTTCTTTATCATGCATAACATGCAATGGGGGACATTGTATGAATTAAGTGTGGGGTAGGGGGTTGGTTATATGAGTTAAATTAGTAACATTAGAATCCTAATTTTGGTATAATTTTTTTTTTAAAAAATTGAATAAAATTGCTAGGGTTAATTTAGAAAATTTTGGTAAAAGAAATTAGGATTCCATGCTAGTATTGTGTTTGATGATTCCTTGAGGACCTAAATGTTTAGTTGAGCCTATATACGTTCTAGTGCATTTGTAGCCCCCTTTATTCTAATGAAATCATGGAACAAAAACGCAACCTTGCTTAGTTTGATGGACGCAACATGTTTAGCATCATGTACCATAAATGTATCCAGGAAAACTTAAGTAGTCATTCCACATGAGACTAATTCCTTTAACCAATAAAGGATAAAGTTAAATCCCCCTGCGTAAGCATATGTTTTTTTAGGTTTTTAGTTTTAAGAGAAAAAAAAAAGCGAGTGTTGAAAAAATCAGAAAAAAAAAAGAAATAAAATTGAAAAGGAAAAAAAAAGAGTGATGCAATGTTTGAAAGAAAGAATCTACAAAGCTATGAAGAAAAAAAATATCAAGAAGAAAAGCTAAAAATTATTGAAGATTCAAAGTATCAAGTATTTTTCTTTTCTACGTTATATTATCGTATGTGTGCTTGGGGGTTTAACCAAAAATGACTTGAGGTTAAGAAAGTTTTCTGGAGATGGATTCGGAGGGATGCATAAAATGAGTGTTGTTCAAAAGAAGTGGGCAGGTGTTTATGAGGATTGTTAGTATTTAGCATTAGGGGGGTCCTTAGGAAAAATTTAGACACAAATGCATGCGTTGCGGTATTAGCATAATGGATAGGTTCAATTGGGAATGTATTATGTGATATTGGTGTGCTAAAATTCAGTTTTGCTTGGGGCAAGCAAAGGTCAAGTGTGGGGTATTTTGATATGGGCATATTTAGTCATATAATTTATATATTATCTTAATACTTTTTGTTGATTTTATCTCATTTAATGAAAAAAAAAGGCGCTTAATTAGTTTAGAATTTCATTTTTCAGCAACAATGACATGCTCGGATGGAAAAGGAAACAGATTTAGCAATTGGAAGCTTGGATCTTGGATTTTGAAGAAAGAAGGATGTTGTTGGACAGCTTGACCCATCGTCAATGTTTTGGCCATATTTCATGAACCATAACTCCGATTGATGAGATTCGAAATGATCTGAAAACAAGACAAAATTTCGGACGACTTCTGTTTTTGTGCCAAATGCTAATTCCTAGTTCTCACGACCTGAGGATTATAATCTCACAACATGAGATTGATTCTTCTAGAAGATAGCTACGCTTAGTGCAGTTTCTTTACCTAACATGAATCTTACTGAGATCACAGCGTCAGAGCTTAATTCTCACGACGTGAGACGCGATTTTTGATAAATATAAATATCCATTAGCATATCGACTTTAGGAAGGTTGGATCTGATTTCCTTGAGTTATAATCGAGTTTAGAGGTCAGAAAAGTGCGAAAAACACCTTTTAGAAGGAGAGATTGTTTGAAGATCGAGAATTTGAAGATTAAAACACTACATTCGGTTTGTGTTAATTTAATCATGTCAATTTCTTACGAACTTGTGTGTTTACATTCTGTAATGAGTAGCTAATATAGTAGACTTTTGTTTAGTTAGATGAAACCTTAAAACTATGAGTTAGTTTTTTACTTTATGGATTATATGAATTTGGTTTATGCATGTGTTTGATTATGATTACCTAGCATGTTAAAGTATTCATCTTTGTTGCTTTAAATCAAGTTAAGTGTAGCTTAGTGACCATTAAACTACATGAACTTGTTTACCTAGTAATTTAGTGACCGTTAAATTGCTAGAGCTAGGATAATCAAAATCTTAGATAAGTAATAAAGGTAAAGACTTTAGCTGTGTTGGAGAACATAAATTGTGACCACAATTGTGTTTGATTAATTGTCTTGACCATAGATAATTATCTAGATATATCTTACATAGCCCAATTATCATTAATAACTAATTCTGTGTTTGCTAATGTGTATCCATACATAGTAGTTCATCAATTCGTGAAAAGATTAGTAGATTTGACTAATATCACTAATTACATATAAATTGCTAACCAACTTTATTAATCCATAAATAAGAACTAACCATAGGAAAAAGGTGGATTCAAAACTAAACGAAAGTGTTTTAGTATATTGATTACAATCGTTTTTATTTGAGTACTTCAATTATCTGAACTTGTAAAATCAGATAAAGCCCCCACTTTTAGTTGTTTTTCTTATTTTAGCTTTCAGTAGTTATTTTATTAATTAAATACCGTTCCTTGTGATCGACACCCGACTTATCTAAACTATTCTATAATTCTACTTGGTACACTGTCTAGGTGCATTCTTGCTAGTTTAGTTCGTTAGGTTATAAATTCAAAACTAGATAGGTATAATTTGTGCACATCAAGGGGTTGCATCAAGGAGTTGGAGAAGAAGATCAAGCTTGTAGATCTAAAGTTGGTTTTTGCCCTAGAAGCTCCAGAAGGTAAAAAAGCTTGGAACTTTATAGTTGTACGAGATAGATCTAGTCATTTTAGCTTTATGGAAGCATATTCTTGTCCCAAAAGTCCTAAAATGGTGCGAGTTATGATTTGGACGAAATGAGTTGTCCTTTCAGACCCTAGAAGAGGTCCTAAGTGATAAAAATGGTGTCCCAATAACTAGATTTGTCTCATGCATGAATTAGGAAGGTCTTAATGGATTAAGACCATGTGTTAAGAACTCTCTGGACATCCAAAGTGATAAAGTTCGAGACTTTATAGTCTTATGGTACATTTGGTCGATGGATTTGGAGTTAGGGATTAAGTGCTTAAGCCATTAAGCACTTATTAGGGTTTTGGTGAAACCCAGTGTATGCCCATCGTAAATCCAGTACGCCCAGCATATTGGGTCAACCACCCCAATGGTGGTCAACATCAGGACGAGTACGCCCCGCGTACCAGAGGAGTACGCCCTGTGTACATCCTCTGTTGGGCCTCTTGGCATTTGGGCTTCGGGTTTTAGGCTGTTTGTGGACTAGTTGGATTTGGGCTTTTGTTGGACTTTATGAATATTATGATTTGGGCCAAGTGTTGATAATGGATCTTGGAATTTGGCCCAATTAGGGAGTTGGGCCCAATTTAGTAAATTGGGCCAAGAATGGGTTTTGCATAAGGACTCTCAAGGTTATGGAATTGGCATTGGGCCTTGGCTCAATAAAGAGAATGGATAAGGTGGATTGTGTGGACACCCTTAGTCAAGATTGTTATGTTGTAATAACTTGGTATTTATTACGTGTTAGTTCAGGATTTCCGGTGAGATAGCGGTTAAGGAGTACTTTTCTTCAGTTTGGATCGGCATTGCGAGGTGAGTTATTCTCACTATATCAACAGGGTCTAAGGCACCAATGCCGACCCTTTTTTGGATTTGTATTCGGGTTTATTACACGTTATGCTTTATGATATATAGTATACTGGTTATAGGATGGTTGCTATGTTAGAGATTGGTTAGATCAGTATCCTGGTTATCCGATGGTTGTTATGTTAGAGATCGATTAGATCAGTATCCTAGTTATAGGATGGTTGCTATGTTAGTGATCAGTTAGATCGGTATCCTGGTCATAGGATGGTTGCCACGATTTGTGATCTTTTCTATCTGCATGTTTACTTGTTTATATGTATGTGCACATGTTTGTTGGTTTAGGGAAAAGGTTGAGGGAGGTCCTGCTGTGTGCAGTAGGTCAAGACACCCTGGGCGGATCGGGTAGACTGTAGGCCCGGGCCGGGAAAATCTAGTCAGGCCGAAGGCCTAGCGAGCGGTCCGGATAGGCTGAAGGCCCCGAGGAGGGCGGTCCAGACTCACTAAGGGCTTAGAGAGCGGTCCAGATAGACTGAGGATCGGGAGTCAGTCCAGTCAGACTGATGGCTCATTATGCATGTTGTTTGCTTATATGTTTATTGTTAGGTGCATTTCATGCATTCATTTTGTAGTTTTAGTTCATAAAAGTGCATAGCATTTAGGTTTAAACCCATGCGTTTTGCATATTTTTCGGGATTTTTCATGATGCAATTCCATTCACACACTTTTATGATATTTCAGGGATTTTTGAAGGTTGGATCTTGATGGAGGAAGTTATAAAGAGTTGGAGACAAAGTTTCAGAAGTTTTGGAGCATTGAAGAGAGAGAGAGAGAGAGAGAGAGAATGAAGAAACAAAGAATTTGGCTTTACAGGAGTTTACATGACCGTGTAAATGATAGCTTATAGTTTACACAGGCCGTATAAACGTATATACAAGGGCATTCTACTTCGAAGACCTGGAAGGATTGAGCAATCTACTTTTCTTGTTTACACGGCCGTGTAAATGGCACCCTTTAGTTTACACGGGCCGTGTAAACGTCTCGACAGTTTTTAAAGAAGTTTTACTCTCATTTAATTCATACAATCAGTTGAGTGGGAAGTTAGGTCGGATTTTGGGCAGAGAGAAGGCGATTTTCAGAGCTTTTGCAAGTAGATTAACACTTGGAAACACTTTAATTTCCTTTTTGTAAGTCAATTTGAAGTTTAAACTTGTTTAATTTGTAGTTCAACCTAGACATGTGTGGTTGATTTCACTATCATTTCCGAATTTGAATTCTTAAGTATGTGTTGTTAGGTTGTAACTTGAATTTGACTTGTGTTTAAAATCTAGTAATCTTTGATTTGATCTTAATCATGTGTTTGGTTGGTTCTCTTTTTCACTTTATCAATGAATTAAGGTTCTAGTCAATCTAGTTAATCAAATTATGAAATTTGTATATGTTTTATGATTTGATGTTAGTAACACACACTTACTTGGTTGTAATTAGATCAAAATTAGTGTAGTCAAAGATTAAATGTTTATATTCCCAAGCTTAAGGGGAATGTTAAACATTGTTGGTAATTAGTGCAAGAACTTAATGTCATTTAATGATTTGATGCAAGAGCTTATTTGAATTGAATCAATTAAATGAATTTTTATTTGTAGAGCTTGTTTTGAATAAAATACTTTTGCCAATTTGGATATTAGAGTTTATTAATATCCAACTTACCAACCTAGATTGAACATGAGTTATAATCATATTACATTTTTCAACATAATACATGTATAAGAATCAGAATCGGAAATGTACTTCTTTTACTGCGTTTTATTATCAATCTTGTTTTATTTATGAAGTTTAATTCAAGTTTAAACACAATTCCCCATTTTAATATTATTTGTATATTGTGTGAAAATATGGCAAGATAAGAAGTCATGTATTCCTGTGGACCGACCCTGCTTACTCTATACTATCTTTAGTATATGAAATAGCAGTGATTTGAGCTTTATTAATATTATTTTATCCCATTATTTGTTGGTTTGACAGCCAAACAAATTGGTGCCGTTGTCGGGGATACAGTAGTACTAATTGTTTATGCCAAGATCTTTTCGCACAGGTACACCTATACCGGTTGATTTGGAGATAGAGAAATCTGCTAAACAGAGAAGGAAGCAAGCCAGACCTTTAAAGAAACAACAACAATTCGGAGCTTCTTCATCAAATCCATCAACCACATCCTCTCCAACATCTAAAAGTATCACCCCACCATCTTCACCTACTCCTACCATGGCAGACAACCATGGAGGAAATCAAAATCCTCCACATCCACCACCTGAACAAACCTTTAGACAATGGGCCACTCAAGATGTCACCCAACAACCTTTGTGCATAAATTACCTTGCCGCAATCAACGTTGAACTCAAGTCTGGACTCATCCATTTGTTACCCTCATTCTGTGGTCTTGAGAATGAAGACCCACATAAATTCCTTAAGGAATTTCATGTTGTTTGTGTGGGTATGAAGCCACATGAAGTTACAGAAGATCAAATCAAGTTAAGGGCATTCCCCTTTGCTTTACAAGATTCAGCCAAGGAGTGGTTATATGACTTACCACCGGGGTCAGTCACATCATGGAATGAACTTGCAAGGATGTTTCTGGATAAATATTTTCCAGAAATGAGAGCTTCAGCTTTACGCAGAGAGATAATTGGTATCAAGCAACAAAAGAGAGAAGCCTTGCATACTTATTGGGAAAGGTTCAAGAAATTGTGCTCAAGATGTCCACAACATGGAATTACAGAATATCAGTTGTTGCAATATTTTTGTGAAGGAATGTCATCTTGGGATAGGAGATTACTCAATGCATCAAGTGGTGGATCTATAGCTGATAAGACTCCAACAGAAATCAGAGTTCTTACAAGAATATGGCAGAAGAGTCCAAGCATACAGTCCAAGAAGAAGAATGGTACATGGATGCACCCCGAGGTGTAAAGGAGGTCCAAACTCCTCAAATTGAAGCTCAATTGTCCGAGCTTACGAAAGTGGTTATGATGCTAGCCAAAGACAAAGGTGTGCAACCCACACCACGTCCATGCGGTATTTGTACTCAAGTGGGGCATCCAACCGACATGTGCCCTCAACTTCAAGAGGAAGATTATGAAGTAGCAAAAGCCATGGGAGGTTTTCTTGGGTCTAGTCAAAGGGGATATGAGCAGCCACGAGGTGATCAAAGATGGAACAACAATCAAGGTTAGGGAGGAAATCAACAAGGGAACTACCAACCAAGTCAACCACATCCATACCAACAAAGACCACCTTTTCCACCACAAAACTTTCAGCCAAGGCAACCACAACACCTTCCTCAACAAGCGGGTTCATCAAGTATGTCTTTAGAGGACATAGTGAAAAATTTGGCAACTAGTACACAAGCTTTCCAACAAGAGACAAAAGCAAGCATAAAGAACTTAGAGAAACAAGTTTCACAACTTGCTATTTCCGTAAGCAAACTAGAATCTCAAGGAAAGTTGCATGCCCAAACTGAAGCAAACCCAAGGCACAATGTGTGTGCCATCACATTGAGAGGCGGGAAGAGCTATGGTGGTCCAAAATTGTCGGTTGATCAAAAGAAAGAAGAAATAGTGGTTGAAGAGGCAACCAAAGAAGAGAAGGGGGAAGAGAAAACAATCGAAAAGAAGCCCTTCATCACTGAGTCTAAAGCCGCACCTGCTCCATTTCCCGAAAGATTAAAGAGCACGAAGAAAGAACGGGAGGAGAATGAGATCATGCAAATGTTCAAGAGAGTTCAAATCAACATTCCACTCCTCGAGGTCATCAAGCAGGTACCTAGATACGCAAGGTTCCTTAAGGATCTTTGTGTATCTAAAAAGAAATTAAAAGGAAATCAAGTCGTAACAGTTGGGGAGCATGTATCCGCGGTTTTGCAAAAGAGGATGCCCCCGAAGTGTAAGGATCCCGGTGTCTTTACCGTGCCTTGCAAGTTGGGGAATCTTTATGTACCCCGAGCTATGCTTGATCTAGGTGCATCCATAAATGTCCTACCATATTCTCTTTTCAAATCAATTGGTGTAGGAACATTGAGCAAAACCGGTGTGATCATCCAACTTGATGACCAGTCTTTGGTACACCCGAAGGGAGTATTAGAGGACGTGTTAGTGCAAGTCGATAAATTTGTCTTCCCGACTTATTTTTATGTCTTAGATATAGGAGATGATGACTCTCCAAGTTCAAGTTCCATACTTTTGGGTAGACCTTTTCTTAAAACTTCTAAAACAAAAATCGATGTCTACAATGGAACTTTGAGTATGAAATTTGATGGTGAAGTTATCAAATTCAATGTGCATGAAGCAAAAAAGACTCCTTTTGATGTTCAATCTATTAATTTTATCAATTTGATCCATCCCTTAACAAAAAAGGGTTTGAACTTGTGTAACAATGAATTTCTAGAGTTAGTTTTGTCACGAAAACTAGACAGGGACAAAGCCAAAGAGCTTGCAAAGAAGTTTGATATGGATAATGAAGTGTTGGAAATTTTAGAGTTTATTGATGACAAGAAGCATGTGAGGAGTGATGATATGTTAGAGAGGCCCACGTATCCAGACTGAAGCATAAATAGTTGGGGTCCAAGTCGAGTCAACGACATTAAAAAAGGGGCGGCTAACCGGGAGGCAACCCGGGGGTATTTTTGTCATTTCGTATATTTTCGTTGTTTTTTTTTTGTTTTCAAACTTCCAAGTTGTTTTTCATGATAAAAGAGGGTTAAAAATAATTTTTCGGGCAGTAGAGGTTTAGCGGGTTACAATTTGAAAAAGTAAAAAAAAAATCAACTTTTTTAGCCTTCTCAGAAGTTTACACGGCCGTGTAAACTGATGCTTATAATTTACACGGGTCATGTAAACGACCAAACACAGTATATAAGATTCAGGGATTTACACGGCTGTGTAAATGCTTCCCTTTAGTTTACACAGGCCGTGTAAATGTAAAAACAGATTTGAACGATTTTAAGGTCAAAACTCGATTTTTTTAACTCATTCTTCTCTCCATACCTGCGATTCCTTCTCTCCCTACTGCCCCCCTTCGAAAAAAAAACTCTTCCAAATATTCAATCTTCCTCAATTTTGCATCAAAACTCAAGCTCCAAGGTATGAAATTCTTCTCTTTTCTTCATTTTCTTTATCTTTCACATCTATTTCAACCTCTCATGGCCAATTTTGGGGTTTTTGAGCAAAACCCTAGAATTTTTTAACTTCAAAATCTCGACCTAATGCTTGAAATTTCTTGTAGGATAAGCTTGGGGATAGCTTGGGGAAGCATTGAATATCACCATACCACCATTTTCAAGCACAAAGCGCTATAATTGTTCCAAACTCTTACTTTGTGCATTTAGATAGAACCACATTCCTTTTTTGGGTGATTTTTGGTGAAACTTGCTAGTTCTTGTGCTTCAATTGTCCTAAATTGTGTGCAATACTTTGTTGATTCATTTGGGTAATGGATTCCCGGGGTAAAAGACCTAGAATTGGAACTTCACATGATGAACAACACCCACACGCCATGGACAATTCTTATGAATTTGGTCCTATTTTTGAGACCAATCGACAAGAAATCTTGTATGCAAATCTTGTTACAAGAACAATGGGTGTCAAAAGTTTGTGGACATCCAAGCCCTCAAAGATTTACATATCTACAAGGGTGTCCACAAGCTCTTTAAAAACATAGGATTGGAAGGTCTGTTGAATCTACATGCAGTTAGTTATCAAACACCAATGTTGGAGCTTTTATCCTCCATTACCTTTGACTATCAAACTCATCTCTTGACTTTCCGTTTGCTAAATCAAACCCATCAATTTTTAATGATGACATTCTTTGTGATATGATTGGTTCTCCTAAAGCAAGAAGGGATGTATACACAACAAAGGGAAGAAAAAATGTCATTTTTGAGAAATACTGTACAAATTTTTGGAGAAGCATCTCTTGTGAGTATGACTATCAGTCAGGCACAGCCAAAGCTTCTAGCATTATCCATCCAGTCTTGAAAGTCGCCCACCGGATCATTGCTTTTCTCTTATTCCCTCAAGAAGAGATTAGCAAGGCTAAAAAGAAAGAGCTAGAAGTCTTGTGGTGTATGATTAACAAGCCTGCTAAAGTCCCTCATTTTGGGTGTTGGGTGATTCAGAATATGCTCAGAAGTGCTATGAGTAATAGTGGGCAGCTACATTGTGGAGGCATGGTTTCTGTTATTCCTGAGCATCTTGGCCTCCATCTTCCCAATAACCCAACAAATATAGTCATGGGCCGTACTCGTCTATCAATTGATGTTATGGAAACAATGCATCTTTTCCACCGCCTTCCCACTGGGGATGTTCATTGGACAGTAGATGGGAAAAAGTATCTACGCATAGACAACAGAAACAAGAAGATACTCAATTTAGCCAATGACATTCCATCAACCACTTAGAAACTCAAATCCAACTTAGGTGTTACAGTAGATCATAGTCCTCTACCCTCTCCTCCTCCTACTCCTACTGTTGGTGCCTCTAGCTCATCTCGCCCTACTTCTTCTTCTGAACACAATCTTTATATGGGTGAGTTTGCACGCTTGAACCACCATTACACCAGCATCCAACAGGAAGTCGGGGAAATTTATACGAGTGTCGCTGAAATCACTTTTGATTTTTAGGACTACCGTAACTTGCAAGAAGAGCATTGGGCCCAACAAGAGCTGCGGTGGGCTGAACAGGATCAGAAATGGGCCGCTCAAGAGCAGCATAACCGCAACATTCATCATCTACTGAGCGATATCCATAGAGTTCTTGTGCTCCCCACACAGCCGCAGCCGCCATCATCATCCCAACCCCAATGGCCTCCCTATTATCCTGCAAATTATCCTTCACAGTTCCCTCCATATCCACCACCCGGTCCTCAATAGGACGGCTATGCCTCTCTCCAAGCATCGAGGACGATGCTTATTTTAAGCTTGGGGAGGGGCATCCATCCATGCATTATCCCATTGCATGTAGGTTGCATGTAAATGTTGTACATATTGCATTGCATTGCATTATTTTTCTTTGTCATTTTTTAGAAAAATTTTCAAAAACCAAAAAAGATTTTCTTTCTACTCTATTTTTATTATACTTTTTGCATTTTGCATCTAAATTTTTGCATTATCATTTCCAGAAAAAAAAATGATCCAATCCCATGCAACCAAATCTTCTCAAAACAGTTGAGATGGTAAGTGAGTTGTCTGCCTTGAGATTTTACTTGCTCTTTTTATTGAAAAATCTAAAAGCAAGTTAATCACACATGAGCACATCTCCCGAAGCTACTTGTGCAAAGCAGAAAATGAAAAGATTGTCAACACTAGAGCATAACAGCAGGTATGAGTCGATTCTTTGAGACATATGACTGGTCTTATGAGTAGCAATGCTCAATTGAACTTAAAATGCCAAATTCAATAATTCATAAAAAGAATGCAAAATCTCAATGTCTCGCCTTCCAGCGCTCTTAAAAGTCATTTCTACTAATTCCCTTTTATATACCCTGCTTGAGGACATAACTTTCAACTATACTTACGGGTCTTTGCATGTTAACATTTAGTCCACCGAAAAATGTCTAGTAGTCCCTCACGGTAATAGACCGTGAGATATCCCATAATAGAAAAGTCAATGATGAAAATATAAAGAAATCGGCCAAATAAATAAATTAAGTGTTATGTGTTAACTTAGTTATTTGTATTTATATAATAATAATAATGATCTTTAAAAAAATAAAAAATTAAAAAATTAAAAAAAAAAACTATTATTAAGTTAATCTATGACCTTTGGGATTCGAACAAGTAAACTCTGAGGGGTGCTTTACACCTAATCGCCTAAAGCTAAATTGTTTGGGACTGATTGAGTTGAAAATTCGTTACACGGGTTCCATAGAAAGTCATGAACTTAATAATAGCAAATAAAGCTAATTTGTAGCCTTTGAGGTTCGGGCAAGTAAACCCGAGGGATCTCTTTAAATCTAGCACACTAAGGTCATTTGATTTGGATGTGTTGGTTGGAAGTCTGTTACACGGATTTCAAAGAAAGTCATGAGCTTTATTTGTAAAAAAAATGTAATTAGGAAGTTTGTATATAATTGTGTTTATAGTTTAATTGAATATTGTGTTTAGGAAAAATACTTGGCTGTCAAAAGATTCCCTTGGACATGGATTTGAATTTATGACATTGGACTGAATGTTAATTACTTCGACTGGTGTAAGTGGTTTGAAGTTTGTAACCAATCTAGATAAATATTAGGGAATTTTTAGGAAATATTTTTCAGAAAAAGATTGTTGTTGACCAACAAATCGCTGGAATCGGACATTGTTATATTTTATGAAACAAAGATGGTTGAGCATGTTTTGTCACATATAATTTCACGAGAGTAAGACCATAATTTGTTCCAAGAATTGACTTGATGATATTGAAAAGGAATAAGTGTTGTGATCGTTGATTCTGTTGAGTTGTACTAGGGAGTGGCCAAAGTCTTGTTTCTATTATCATATAATATTTTGAGACTAAAGCCAAGTTAACTCAAGGCATGACAGGTACATTCTCAACTATGGTACAAAACAGGGTAATTGGGTTGGATCTTTTCTTCTTTGTTTTGATTTCATGCATTAAGTTTCAAATAGTTTTAACTTTAATTTTCTTTTCTTCTATTCTATTTTATTTTCTCCAGTTTAAATGTTTTTGTTCTTTCTTGAGGACAAGAAAGGTTCAAGCTTGGGGAGATTTGTTAGGTGCATTTCATGCATTCATTTTGTAGTTTTAGTTCATAAAAGTGCATAGAGTTTTACAAGTTTAAAATTCAACCCTATACTATTATATTATTAAAAGCTTAATAAATATATAAGTAAAATTAAAATGCTAGTCTTACCGTTAGTAGTCCTCATTCACGAAGCCGGTCTATAAGGTGGGTATAAGGTTGCTGCCTATAAAATGGCGCTTAATGGGTGTACACTCACACCCACCGCTTGCTTGACCGGTGGAGGGTCGTTAGCCGAACGGGTAGGATAGGGCAACTCTCTCTCCTCATTAATAAGTATAATGAAACTATGAAGTAACTAAACTATTTTATAAAATTCCCAATCCTAGTTACTTAAGGAAAAGTGAATTGATGCAATCCCATGAAATTGCACTTTGCACCCTTGCTAATAAGTTAGTGGAGCGTGTGTGGTTTACCAGCACACTAATTGGTTCTAAGCAAAGGTAGCAAAGGGTGATTCATTGTTTATCATAGTTCGATGGAGCGTGTGTGGTTTACCGGCACATCAAATAGATGATTGTAACAATGAAGGCACCATGTAGATTTGCATGGTAATTCACACCCGCTTTGTGATCCTCGGTATCCCAGTCACAAACTAGAGGGGCATATCGAGATTTAAACATGCCATTGAAAAGTTCAATGAATCTCTAAAATCTAGGAATTCTCAATAAAACTTAAGGTTATGTTTTTCGTGGTGAAGAATTAGTGAATCGTCATTCACTTACCTCCAAATTATTTGCATGATTGGATTACGACATCCCTTTTCTAATATGTAAATAATGTTGTTGGGTCCTAGCCCTTATTTTTCATTTTGGGTGTTTAATTAGGGATCCAAATTCTAACCAAACTTTGTCCTTTCTATATGTAGATGTCGAACGCAAACAACGCTGTTGCTAACTCATTCACCTTAATGAGTATTTGCCAAAAGGTGACCTTCGATGGTACCAACTTTAGCGAATGGATAAGATACATTCGCACCATTGCACGCTATGAGGACAAAGAGTATGTCCTCGACGAAAAGATCGAGAAGGTCAACCCGGAAATCGCTACTCCCGAAGAGATGGCTGTCTTTGAGACACACGAACTTGATGCAACGAAAGTTCATTGCATCATGATAGCCACTATGAACCAAGAATTCCAAAAGTCCTATGAGGACATGTATCCGTATGAAATGCATCAAGACTTGATGGAGAGGTACCACCAAAGCGCGAGGCAAGAGCGCTACGAGATCATCACCAACATGATCACCACTAAGATGGGAAATGGAGAATCGTTGATTGTGCACTTGCAAAAGATGCAACGATATGTTGATCGTCTTCGCAAGTTAAATGTTAGCTTTGGGGAGGATTTGGCCATTGAAATTGTTCTTCATTCCTTTCCTTCATGCTACAACCAATTTAGGATGACCTACCACATGAACAAGGAAGAGGTCACCCTAAGCAAGCTCCAAGGACTCCTAAGGACTGCTGAGAGCAACCTAAAGGACAAGTCTGTTGCACCAACTCCCGTACCAACCGCTGCTGCTGTCTTGGCTATAGGGCAGGGAAGGGGCAAGAAGAGGAAGGCTCCTTCAAAGAGCCACCGCAAGGGAAAGTCCCAAGATGGTTCTTCTTCTAGTGGGACCAAAGTTGATCCCACTAAGCCCAACCCTAACCCGAAGGAGGCAGAGTGCCATCATTGCCACAAGATAGGGCATTGGAAGAGAAGCTGCCTGGAATATCTGCAAGCCATCAAGGATGGAAAGATCAAGCCATCTTTTGCAGGTATATACACAATTAAATCTAGCAATTCATCTCACACTACTTCTTGGGTTCTTGACACAGGATGTGGTTACCACATTTGTTCTGACTTGCAGGGACTAAGAAGAGATAGAGATGTGGAGCAAGGAAGAATAAATCTAATCATGGGAAACAGAAGATCGTCGCCTTTCACCAAGATTGGAGTGTATTCTTTAGTGCTAAGTAATGGATTAGGTCTAGATTTAAATAATTGTTGCTACTCGCCAGATATGGCAAGAAACATCATTTCATTTCATGGTTTATTTAGACAAGGATTTAGATATTCGTTTAATCATATGAATGGTTCTATTTATGCTTATCTAAATGGTGTTTTATACTTTGAAGCTATGCCTTGTAATGGAATTTATGAAATTGTTATGGTTGTAGATAACCTAGGAAATGATGTGTTGTGTATAGATTCTTCCAATAGTATGGATAAAGCGTCTTTGTGGCATTTTCGTCTTGGACATGTCAACAAGAAGCGTATAGCCCAACTCCAAAAGGATGGAGTGTTGGAGTCATTCGACCTTAGGGAAGATGAAACGTGCGAATCTTGTTTACTTGGAAAGATGACCAAGTCACCCTTCACTGGCACATGTGAAAGGGGTGAGGGTTTATTGGATCTCATACATACCGATGTATGTGGACTCTTTAGATCCAACACAAAGGATGGAAACCGCTTCTACGTGACTTTCACCGATGATTATAGTAGATATGGGTATATGTAACAGCCCGGTATTTCAGGTATTGTTTTAAAATTATTTTTGGGGACATTTTAGGAAGGGACTCGGCGAGTTGGTGCCTGACTCGCCGAGTAGGACCACAGGCTTGGTCGCGGATGCGCGACTGGACTCGACGAGTCCAGGTATGGACTCGGCGAGTCGACGCTGTTCAGCAGAAACCCTAGCCGTTTAGTTTGGAACATATATAATGCCTCTTAGGCCGTCACTGTACGTTTTTTTGGCCGATTGTGAAGCACCTAGCATCTGTGGACGATTAGAGGAGAAGGGAAGGCTATTGGGGACCTTGAGGAGATTGTTAGGCAAGAAGAGGCAAGGTTTTGGTCAAAGGAAGATCAAGAGGATTGAGTTCTGAAGGTTGGGGACACAGAGATCACGTTCTTCAGGTAATACTCGGCCCATTTCTGTTGTTTTGATGGTGAGCACGAATCTAGGGTTTATGAAACCCATTTAGTGATTAGATAGATTATAATGTTGTTACTAAGCGTTTAAATCCCAGTAATAGTATGTTTAGAGGTCCAGGAAGTCCCATGTATATATATATATCGGAACCATGCGGATTACAGGAGGCAGTTGATCGACTGCATGGCATGGACTCGCCGAGTCCAATGATCAGACTCGGCGAGTAGCTTGAAGGCTCACTGGGACTCGCCGAGTTGTTCTTCAGACTCGGCGAGTATCTTGAAGGTTCACTGGGACTCGCCGAGTTGTTCTTTAGACTCGGCGAGTGGAGTCGGGGTGGCCCCGCGATTCTTCCACGAGGATCTCGTCGAGTCAGGAGGGATACTCGACGGGTAGGAAGGGGAACAACAGGGAAGTTGGGGAGGACGTCTAGACTCGCCGAGTCGCCTTTGCACTCGACGAGTCCGGTCAAGTTGACCGTTGGCCGGAGTTGACCTGCATGTAATTTCGTAGGGTCAGTTGTCTTGTTTGATAAGATTATTAATAAGGGTATGTGGTATTATAGGGAGTCTGCAGTTTGGCGGATTGAGTGCGAGTAGTTTCAAGAGTTCTAGCCTACATACTACGAGGTGAGTTTTCTCACTATACTCCACCCGGAAGGGTTTGACTGTGAGACCGGAAGGTCGTATATGATATGTGCTATTTATGTTATAAATAGAAAGGTAGATGCTATGCATGATATGTATGTTTATGTGGGCCGGAAGGCGATATATTATGTGGCAGAAAGGTCAGGTATGATGTATGTGCTACGTGCTATGTGTGTTAAGTTATATGTATTATGTGTTGTAAATGTTATGGGCCGGAAGGCAATATACTGTGGGCCGGAAGGCAATATACTGTGGGCCAGAAGGCAATATGATACGGGCCGGAAGGCGATATGTCATGGGCCGGAAGGCAATTATGTTACGGGCCGGAAGGCAATGTATTATGGACCGGAAGGTCAGGGCCTGGAAAGGCGTATGTGTGTAAGTCGTATACTGGGGAACTCACTAAGCATTTATGCTTACAAGTTGTATGTATGTGTTTTAGGTACTAGCGAGAACCGTGGGAAGGCGCCGGCGTGACGCGTACACACTGCCATTGTTGGAGATCTTGGGGATCCTTTAAATTGTTGTAACATCCCAAAATTTCAGACCAAAAATTTTTTTTTTTTAATAAAACATTACTTTAAACAAAGACATCATTCCAAAACATCATCTGAGTATAAGTTTTCAAAACACTTGTTTATTATCAGAGTAAACATTCCCAGGTTGACTAATCTATGGTGTGTGCCATGCGATCACCCCGAGCTCCTCCCTCCGCTACCGGAAGTACCTGAAAACAAAACTGAAAACCGTAAGCACGAAGCTTAGTGAGTTCCCCACCCTACCACATACCATGCAAAATCACATACAACACATACTGGGCCACGCCCGCTATCCTGGGCCTCGCCCTCTACTTCGGGCCTCGCCCGATACAGCGGCCTCGCCACTCCAGGCCCCGCCTGGCTTCGAGCCTCGCTCGGATACAGATCTGTTTCGTTTAGGCCTCGCCTGTCACAGGGCCTCGCCCTCTAACATATAATAGCACATAAGCATATCACATAACATTACATAAACTAAACTTATACTAACATTTCTTGCTCTAAGGCCTCGCCTATCTCTGGGCCCCGCCCGAGTTCTGCTACTGAAGAGTCATGGAACCTCGTCCATCCTCCTGCTAATAGTGAGGTTCGGGCCCAGCCCACCCTCACTCCTTTCCTAACTTGGGCCTCGCCCCTGCTCTGCTGCTACTGAGATGTGGAACACCATCCACACTCTGCTATTGGTGAGATACGGAACCTCGCCCTCTCTCACCTCCCTACCAGGCACATACAAGTATCACACAGACAACAAGTATAGACTATCACATAAACCGCTCCTTGGGCACCCGCCCTCTGTCATTGGACCTCGTCCAAAAATCATACTAGCATACTGTGCCTAGGGCTAACCCCCGGGTCTTCTACTCATAACTACATGGGCCGGCATTGTGGCCGTAGACCCATTCATACAAAGGGAAACTCACCTGATATTGCTGAACTGCTGCTGCTAACCCCTTTGACCGCTAACTCCGAATTGCTGCTCCGCTAGCTCCCCGAGCTACCAACAACAACCCAACACTTAGTTTAACTGACCTTCAAAGGTCGACCAAGTCAACTCTGGTCAAAGTCGATGTCCTGGTCAAAGTCAACCTTCCAGGTCAACCCTACTCGCCGAGTCACCCTACTGACTCGCCGAGTCCATAAATCCAGAGTCCTTCCACTCGCGACTCTACTCGCCGAGTCAGCCCCTGACTCGCCGAGTTTACTGATTCTCGATTCCAGTCCTGACCAACTCACTGAGTCCTGGCTCGACCCGCTGACTCGAGTCTTAACTCGAAGGGTTTGGGACCACTCGACCTGACTCGCCGAGTTCTAAGAACAGACTCGCCGAGCACACGACAAACTTCATCCAACTCGACGAGTTGTTCATCCAACTCGCCGAGTTCATGCCCATCTTCATCCGACTCGACGAGCTGTTCATCCCACTCGTCGAGTTCCTCCTCATCTTCAAGCTACTCGCCGAGTCCACTCGAAGGACTCGTCGAGTCCACTAAGATCCACTTACATGCAGAGGACTTCCGAGTCATGCATGAGCTCCAAACTATAGATCCACCCTCCCCAAGCCTATTTCCCACGTAAAGTTGCAAACTTTACGTGTAGAGAGTGAGATCTAGGCAAAATACACCCATAGCTAGGGTTTAGGACCAAGAGACTCCAATTTCCACCCAATGGCTGATACTTTCTGGGATTACAAACCGAAATAAACATGGATCTGAGGTAGCAACCTCAGATCTGGACCTCAAGCTCAAGATTGGACTTAAGCATGGCTTAAAAGCCCCAAAACTCATAACCAAGGGAAAATCTGGAGGAGATAAACGAATTGATACCTTCTAATGCTCTGAAATGCTTCCCAAACTTCAGATCCAAAGCCACTCCCTGATGCTTCAAGGATTCCCACACCTTCTTCTTCCTTAACCCACTCAAAAATGGCTAAAAGCTTGAATGAACACAATGGGGGCTTAACATGCGGCGTTCTGGGTGCAAGAGACTGTAAAGGAGCCCTAGGAAGAAGATTAAGATGCTTAAATAGGCTCCAAGCCCCGGATTTAGGGTTTTCCTCGCCCAGACCAGACTCGCCGAGTCCACTAGGCCGACTCGTCGAGTTGGTCACTTCCTTATCGACCCGGATCCCGCTCCGACTCGCCGAGTCCTTCCTTTGACTCGTCGAGTCCCTCTTAAATTTAGGGCTTCCTTTACTTTCTTGGCTTTCAAAATCCTGGGTGTTACAACTCTCCCCCACTTAAACTGAACTTCGTCCTCGAAGTTTACCATGGCCCACCGCCTGCGATCTGCCTCCAATACCCAACACCGGCCGCCTACCTGCGCTGGTCTTCCACCGAATACTGCACTGAACCCACAGGGGTTCTCCACTTCTTTCCTTGCGCAAATCCCTTGCCTTCCCAAGGCAAAGTCTCATTACCGACTTTTCCCTTGACACTGCGAAGGTCCTATCCTTCACTAACTCCATCACCTCCCTGCTATTTCCAGGACGGTCATCGCCGTCAGCACTCACTGACACTCCTTCCTGCCAACACTTGGTGTCGAGCACCCCTCGACTCAACTAACTGAACTCCACCATACGCTGCATACTCACACTGCCACCGACTGGCAATTCAATTATTCCTCGACTGACTTCCTGATAAACCGGGACCGCCCTGGTCCCTACCAGCCTATCAATGATTGAATTACCGGTTCCCACCGATAGCTAGTCCCAACACCAACCCTGGTCGCTCTCAGCGACTACCGAGGAAACCTCGACCATCTGTAACTGCTCAAACAATCCTGCCATCCAGGCACTACAAACTCGGGATTCCCGATCCCCTAACTTGACACTAAGGTCCTTACCAGGTCCCACCTGCGCTGCTAAACTCACGGGCCTCGCCCTCGGGTCTCACCCAACCATACTACTGAGCAACCCTGCTCCCAGGTCTCACCTGCACCGCTAATCTCATACGGGCCTCGCCCACGGGTCTCACCCAACTATATCCTGGAGCGGTCTCTCCCAAGGTCTCACCTCTCTAGAGCTATACAGGCAACTCCCTACTACTCTCGTCCACTACCCATTCCTGATCCCTACCTGATCACTAGGAGATAAGGGCCTCGCCCCGACTCCTGCTAACGAAACTACTAAGGAATGCTACGGCTTACCCGTAGTCTTACATCCCTACCGCTGACTGCTAATACGAAGGCACCCACGTGCCATCGACTTCTCAAGATCCTTATTCCGACTCCCGCGGGTCCTACAGGCGATCCACAATCTGAATTCTCAATCATAACCAACCATACCATCCCACGCGCTAGCTGATATGGAGTTTCTCAAGCTCCCAACCCTGGAATCCTCAATCCATCAAACGTTGAACTACTTCTCTTCCCTCTCGGAGGTCACGTACTCGTTCTGGGTCTGCGTGCTCTTCTCCGGGCACACCCGGAGGATTCTCCCCCACTTCGATCCTGCTTATCCCTTGCTGCTCATCACTCAAAGAAATCCCGATCCTTGCTACCATTCCATAACCCATCCACTGAGGAACCCAAGCCCGCCATAGCTAGGGATTTAACCAATCCATCACAATCACTGCACCACTCCGAACTAACGAAATGAACCAAATCCCTCCCAAGCATGCTACAGTTACTGCATCCTTCGAAACCTTCTTCAATAAAGCACATCCCCCCCTAACTCCCATACAATTATCCAAGGTATGCAAATGGCATATAACTCGATCACAATCAACCAATCAAAATAAAACACTTATACCGATAATGATGCAGAACCATAACAATGAAATCATGCACAAAATAAAAGAACTGAGAATGGAAATTGCATACCTGCAACATCCGGCGATGCTCGCGTCTCCAAAGTCGTCATCTGAAAAGCCCTGCTCCCTGCTGCAGGTGCCTCTACCCGGCCCTGACGGCCATCTGCGATCCTCAAAGTTGCAGGGGCGGGTGCCATCACCCGTCCCGCTGAAGACAAGCTGGGGCACTGGGCCTTCTTGTGGCCCCGCTGGTTGCAATGAAAACATATCATGTCCGATCCCTGCGCGGCGGTAACAGTACAATCCCTGCTAAAATGACCAGTCCGACCGCACTTGAAGCAGCCGGACTCACCACCGCTACCACTCCTGCACGCGCCCCCGTGCGCCCTGCCACACTTTCCGCATCGACTGCGGTCCTGACGATCCCTCGATCTCGAATCCGATCCCTTGGGCCTTTTGCCCGAACCCGCTGATACCTGAACCTCATCCGGCTTCCTCTTCCGGATCTGCTCCAAATCAATTTCCCTTTCCCTAGCCCGAGAAATCATATCCTCCAGCGTCTTACAGCTGGACCTGCTCACGAACTCCCTGATGTCGTCCCTCAACATCTCATGGTACCGAGCCTTCTTCATCTCCTCATCCGCTACATACTGCGGAACAAGAAGAGCCCTTTCCCTGAACTTGGCGGTGATCTCCGCCACAGTCTCAGTAGTCTGCGTTAAATCCTGAAACTCTCGTGCCAGCTGCTGCACCTCAATAATCGGCGAAAACTCCGCCCTGAACCTGGCCGAGAAATCGCTCCAAGTCATCGCGTCCAACGCGGCATCATCCCCCAATGCATGACCAATCTCCTCCCACCAATCCCTCGCTCTGTCCTTCAGAAGACAGGAGGCGAGTCTAACCTTGTCCCCCTCGGGACACTTGCTTGTACGAAAAGCATTGGCAACATCAGCCAACCATCTGCTGCTAGTAATGGGGTCCCTAGCCCCATGATAGTCTGGTGCCCCGCAGGCTCTGAACTCTCGAAATGTCAAGGTGCGCGCTCCCATCAATGCCATCATCTCAGTACGGAAGGCTCCCAGCCTCTCCTCCAAGATCTCCAGTATGCCCTCCTTGACCGTGCCAAAGATCACAGGAGTCTGAGCTAGAATACTGTGCGCAACCTCAGCTGATATCAACTCCCTCATCCGCTCCTCGAGCTGCTCGGTCCCTGAACCCGAGGCTGATCCCTCTCCGGCGCCTGATCCGCCCGCTGGTCTCTCTCGCAATGTCACCATGCTGAAAATATACCACAACCATAATCAGAATACCCAACATTGATACAAGATCAAACATGCCCTACCAGGTTCCCGGTCTTGCCTCTGCCCTTCCTGAATCGAGTACGGATCCTCTGCTTTCAGTAGTACGGGCCCATACTACCTTCCACATCTATCCGTACTTTCCTCAGGAATTGCTTTGACTCCACCAGGTCCCTTAACCACTCATACTGCTCCCACTCTATCTCATCCTAGGCTTACCATAGGGAAACCTCTGACTCGACTCCAACCAGTCCTCAGCTGCTGAAGGTCTCCTCGTGATGCCAATCAGCCATCACCTGGATACCATCACATGCGACGAGGCTTAGATAATCCTTCAAGTAAAAGACTCGTCCCTACAACGGTTGGACTCAGACGAGAGCTGCGCAATAGGGCCAAATCCAGCACTCTGAGATTATTCAACCCTGATCACATGTGACGTGACGTATCCACCTAATGGCTAACTCCCATCACTTAAAATCCCATAATGCACAAAGCAAGCAGCATTCGGACAAGGGAAAAATCTAACCACAACATACTCAACAATCATATCCACATAGCAAGAATCTGAACTAGCATGCAACACAAACTCATAAACTCAGGCATAACCTAATCAGGCTATCCTACTACTGTCTAATCAGCACTATCATGCAACTCAAAAGCACAAATAACAGGCACATAAGGTATCATTCCTAGATCCTTAGTCCTATTCTAGCATGCTGTTCTATCAACTGATAACCATAACATAAATTTGTATGGGTATTTTGGGGGGTACTTACTTGAGCTCGGTTGATTGCATGCACCACACCTCTTTTCTCTTTTCAAAGTTCTTTTCTTTCTGGATTCTTTTTGCTTTTCTAAAACTGTTTTTCGTTCTCAAAATTCTTTTTACAGAACTGTCCTTTCACTTTTGAAAACCTTTTATCCGACCCCTCAGTTTGAGTTCAGGCACACCCGAGAGTGTGCCCGAATCCCTCAAACCAAGGCTCTGATACCAACTTGTAACATCCCAAAATTTCAGACCAAAATTTTTTTTTTTTTAATAAAACATTACTTTAAACAAAGACATCATTCCAAAACATCATCTGAGTATAAGTTTTCAAAACACTTGTTTATTATCAGAGTAAACATTCCCAGGTTGACTAATCTATGGTGTGTGCCATGCGATCACCCCGAGCTCCTCCCTCCGCTACCGGAAGTACCTGAAAACAAAACTGAAAACCGTAAGCACGAAGCTTAGTGAGTTCCCCACCCTACCACATACCATGCAAAATCACATACAACACATACTGGGCCACGCCCGCTATCCTGGGCCTCGCCCTCTACTTCGGGCCTCGCCCGATACAGCGGCCTCGCCACTCCAGGCCCCGCCTGGCTTCGAGCCTCGCTCGGATACAGATCTGTTTCGTTTAGGCCTCGCCTGTCACAGGGCCTCGCCCTCTAACATATAATAGCACATAAGCATATCACATAACATTACATAAACTAAACTTATACTAACATTTCTTGCTCTAAGGCCTCGCCTATCTCTGGGCCCCGCCCGAGTTCTGCTACTGAAGAGTCATGGAACCTCGTCCATCCTCCTGCTAATAGTGAGGTTCGGGCCCAGCCCACCCTCACTCCTTTCCTAACTTGGGCCTCGCCCCTGCTCTGCTGCTACTGAGATGTGGAACACCATCCACACTCTGCTATTGGTGAGATACGGAACCTCGCCCTCTCTCACCTCCCTACCAGGCACATACAAGTATCACACAGACAACAAGTATAGACTATCACATAAACCGCTCCTTGGGCACCCGCCCTCTGTCATTGGACCTCGTCCAAAAATCATACTAGCATACTGTGCCTAGGGCTAACCCCCGGGTCTTCTACTCATAACTACATGGGCCGGCATTGTGGCCGTAGACCCATTCATACAAAGGGAAACTCACCTGATATTGCTGAACTGCTGCTGCTAACCCCTTTGACCGCTACCTGACCGCTAACTCCGAATTGCTGCTCCGCTAGCTCCCCGAGCTACCAACAACAACCCAACACTTAGTTTAACTGACCTTCAAAGGTCGACCAAGTCAACTCTGGTCAAAGTCGATGTCCTGGTCAAAGTCAACCTTCCAGGTCAACCCTACTCGCCGAGTCACCCTACTGACTCGCCGAGTCCATAAATCCAGAGTCCTTCCACTCGCGACTCTACTCGCCGAGTCAGCCCCTGACTCGCCGAGTTTACTGATTCTCGATTCCAGTCCTGACCAACTCACTGAGTCCTGGCTCGACCCGCTGACTCGAGTCTTAACTCGAAGGGTTTGGGACCACTCGACCTGACTCGCCGAGTTCTAAGAACAGACTCGCCGAGCACACGACAAACTTCATCCAACTCGACGAGTTGTTCATCCAACTCGCCGAGTTCATGCCCATCTTCATCCGACTCGACGAGCTGTTCATCCCACTCGTCGAGTTCCTCCTCATCTTCAAGCTACTCGCCGAGTCCACTCGAAGGACTCGTCGAGTCCACTAAGATCCACTTACATGCAGAGGACTTCCGAGTCATGCATGAGCTCCAAACTATAGATCCACCCTCCCCAAGCCTATTTCCCACGTAAAGTTGCAAACTTTACGTGTAGAGAGTGAGATCTAGGCAAAATACACCCATAGCTAGGGTTTAGGACCAAGAGACTCCAATTTCCACCCAATGGCTGATACTTTCTGGGATTACAAACCGAAATAAACATGGATCTGAGGTAGCAACCTCAGATCTGGACCTCAAGCTCAAGATTGGACTTAAGCATGGCTTAAAAGCCCCAAAACTCATAACCAAGGGAAAATCTGGAGGAGATAAACAAATTGATACCTTCTAATGCTCTGAAATGCTTCCCAAACTTCAGATCCAAAGCCACTCCCTGATGCTTCAAGGATTCCCACACCTTCTTCTTCCTTAACCCACTCAAAAATGGCTAAAAGCTTGAATGAACACAATGGGGGCTTAACATGCGGCGTTCTGGGTGCAAGAGACTGTAAAGGAGCCCTAGGAAGAAGATTAAGATGCTTAAATAGGCTCCAAGCCCCGGATTTAGGGTTTTCCTCGCCCAGACCAGACTCGCCGAGTCCACTAGGCCGACTCGTCGAGTTGGTCACTTCCTTATCGACCCGGATCCCGCTCCGACTCGCCGAGTCCTTCCTTTGACTCGTCGAGTCCCTCTTAAATTTAGGGCTTCCTTTACTTTCTTGGCTTTCAAAATCCTGGGTGTTACAATTGTATTTTGAAATGAAATTGGGAATAAATACTATTGATAAGTGAAATTGTTTTATTTTAAATGAAAATTTTATTTGAAAATTTGAGTTGTTTCAGTATATTTACTTAATCAAGCACAAGTCTAAAATGTTTGAAAAGTTCAAAGAGTTCAAGAACAAAGTGGAGAATCAATTGGGCAGGAAAATCAAGATGCTTCGATCCGATCGAGGAGGAGAGTACCTAAGTCTTGAATTCCACGACTATCTCAAGGAATGTGGAACAGTTTCACAATTGATGCCACCTAGGACACTGCAGTTGAATGGTGTGGCAGAAAGGCGCAATCAAACCCTGTTGGACATGGTTCGTTCTATGATGAGTCGTGCTTCACTACCTATCTCATTTTGGGGGTATGCCTTAGAGACTGCCGCCCATATCCTTAACCGAGTCCCTAAAAAGAAGGTTGCCAAAACACCTCACGAGATGTGGACAGGGAAAGCTCCCTCATTGGCACATATCAAGGTTTGGGGTTGTGAAGTTTTCGTAAGATGAGAAACTCATGACAAGCTCGAACCTCGTAGTAAGCGATGTATTTTCATCGGCTACCCGCAAAAATCCTTTGGATATCTCTTCTATAGACCGAGTGACAATGTATTCTTCGTTGCGAGGAGAGGGGTTTTCCGAGAGAGAGAGAACTCATAAGCCAAGGAGATAGTGGGAGGCAAATCGATCTTGAAGAGATTCAAGAGTCGAGTGATGAAGGAACCTCTACCGCTGGCGCTCAACTCGAGGAGGAAACTCTGGTTGAACCAATTGACGAGTCATTACCTCTTAGACGTTCCGAAAGAGTTAGAGTTCAACCCCAGTTGTATGGTTTTCATATTACTACCGAAGGGAACACGTATATTAGTGATAGTACACTAATAAATCTAGATGAACCTAATTGCTATAAGGAAGCCATGGCAGGCCCGGAGTCTGCAAAATGGAAAGAGACAATGGACAGCGAGATTCAATCCATGTATGATAACCAAGTTTGGAATTTGGTTGACAATATGCCCGGACGTAACACAGTTGGGTGCAAATGGATCTTCAAGAAGAAGACCGACATGGATGGAAACGTGCACACGTACAAGGCGCGATTGGTTGTGAAGGGCTTTACTCAAACTCCCGGAGTTGACTATGATGAGACCTTCTCACCAGTTGCGAAGATAAAATCTATTAGAGTGATGCTAGCTATTTCCGCATTTCATGATTATGAGATATGGCAAATGGATGTCAAGACCGCTTTCCTTAATGGGAAGTTGGCTGAGGATGTTTACATGGCTCAGCTAGAGGGTTTTGTCGATCCGAAGCATCGAAATAGAGTGTGCAAGCTTGAGAAGTCCATTTATGGACTTAAGCAAGAGTCTCGCAGATGGAATCTTTGCTTTGATGAGAAAGTCAAAGAGTTTGGATTTGTACGAAGCGAAGATGAATCATGTGTATATGTCAAAGCCAGTGGGAGCATAGTTAGCTTTCTCGTTTTGTATGTCGATGACATACTGCTCATAGGAAACGACATCCTGACTCTACAGGAGGTAAAGTCCTGGCTCGGGAAGTGCTTCGCTATGAAGGACCTCGGAGAGGCTTCCTCTATTTTGGGAATAAGGATAGTGAGAGAAAGAAGTAAGAGACTAATAGGACTTAGTCAGAATACTTACTTAGATAAGGTACTAAAACGTTTTAGTATGGAAAACTCGAAGAAGTGAGAACTACCGATACAGAGTAATACCAAGTTGATTAAGACTCAAAGTCCAAGTAACGAAGCCAAGATAGCTGAGATGAGCCGAGTACCTTACGCTTCCGCAGTTGGCTCGATCATGTATGCTATGACTTGTACTCAACTCGATGTGGCCTTCGCTTTGAGCATGGTCAGTAGATATCAAGGGAATCCTAGTAGAGCGCATTGGATTGCGGTCAAGAACATCCTTAAGTACCTTCAGAGGACCAAGGAATGGTTTCTAGTCCTCGGAGGGAGTGATGACTTGAGGGTGCGAGCGTATAGTGACGCCAGTTTCCAGACCGACAGGGACAATTACCGTTCGCAGTCGGGATGGGTCTTTACCCTTAATGGAGGAGCAGTAACTTGGAAAAGTTCCAAGCAGGAAACTGTAGCTGATTCAACGTGCAAATCAGAGTACATTGCAGCGAGCAAAGCGTCAAAGGAGGCAATATGGTTGAAGAACTTGATTGGCAATCTTGGAGTTATGCCTGCCATAAAGGAGCCCATGGAAATTTTCTGTGATAATGAAGGAGCGGTTGCCTTGACCAAGGAACCAAGGGATCATGGTAGATCTCGGCATATCGATAGAAAATATCACCTTCTTAAGCATCAAGTAGAAGAAGGACACCTCGTGGTTAAGAGGATATCATCGGAAGATAACCCAGCAGATCCGCTTACGAAGGGACTGAGCAGGGTTAAGTACTTACAGCATGCTAGGAGTATTGGGCTGAAGGATGATATTAGTTTAGATTAGATAGTATTAGAAACGTGTAATAGATAAATGTAATTGATATTTGGTGATTAAATAAAGGAGTATTATTTATAAGTATTGTTACTGTCTTATGTTAATTGTTTAGCTATTGTTTCACTTTGCATGTTTTGACTTCCAGAATAATTGAGTTTACTAAGAATAATCGAATTATTCAAACTATCCACAATCGTTCATATGTTGGAAGTAGGTATGAATGAAGATTGTTGTGAATTGGTGTGTAGATTGTCTAAATGGTATTAGACATAGCAAAGGTTTGCTGCAACGTTCATGAGTTCTTATGAACAAGTTTTGAGCATTGGAATAAACGCGCGCTTGCTGGAATCACTTTGGAGTGATCGTAAGACGATAATATCATATGGTCTTAAAACCTAGATATATGGTTTATTATTTATTAATTGGTTGTACATTGATAATGCGAAACCACATCAGTAAATTGATGTTATAAAACACATTGTTGTGTATAGTTGGTTAATCGATAAGTAAATGCATATAAGTCAAAGTTTATCTGTTACTTTTATTCTAAGAGAGTAAAAGCGATATCACGGCCGCTCGATGATTTGATTTGACTTATGTGTCGGGCCCGGTCAGGACTGAATTGATGTGTTCAATTAAGTTCTATGTCGAATAAATATGAGATCGAGAAAATAGTTGCTGGACAATGAGTATGACAATGTGTTATGAAATCGTCTGCACGATATCAAAATAGAGGACTATACGATCCCTTATCTAAAGGACAGGTTACTGATATGATCAGAGTTGACAGCGTCTTTGAAAGCTACGATTGCTAATCGGATTATGTTTGCGTTTATAGTTACTAGACTTATCCAAGTGGGAGACTGTTGGATTAGTGTCTAAGGGTGTAACTATATTTGATAAGTACTTGACCCGGTTGTGCATGGTCCTTTTGGTTTGCCTTCACCATAGCAACTTGATAAGGTGATTTAGAGAGAAGAGATATTATTATTAATACATTATAAGAATAATATGTTAAAGGAATAATAATATTATTTGATTAATATAAGTCAAAAGTTAATTAGGAATTAATTTGGTGACTTAAAAATATTAATTGAATAAAGGGGTATAAACTGTCAAATGTGTGAAAGTTGTATTTTGAGCTAATAATCCTTATGGATATAGGGTTGGACGATTTTATGGATATGGATCACCTAGAAATCGTCCAAGGGCTTATCTAGGAAGGGATTTGGATTGCTTTGAGGCTAAGTTATCCAATTAGGGTTTAAGGGTAAAACCCTAGGAGCTCACAGTATAAATAGACCCATAGGGTTGAGGAAATCGACCACCATTGTGATTGGAGAAACCCTAGAGCCGATTTCCCTCTTCCTCATCTCTCTCAAATCATCTTCTTACTAGTTGGTGTTTGTAAGCCATTAAAGGAGTGACATTTATGACTCTAAGCTCCAAGAAGAAAAAGGTTTTCAAGCAAGTAACTGAAGGTATCATTCTAGATCTGTTTTCATATGTTTTGATTGTTTGTCTACATTAGATCTAGCCATGAGAGTCTTGGATATGTTGCATGTTCACTTAGTGAAACCTAGATCCAAGCTATGGGATTGTATGTGCACATAGGTAAAGTTCTTATGTCCAAAACCCATCAAATAGATTCTTCAAAACGAGACTATTTTCACATGTATATATAATTAATTTTTTAAATTTCTAGCATTTATTTATTTTTTACAATTTGTAACTTTATGTTTGAAAATCCTTTTTCAACCCCCTACCCCCACACTTAGTTCATACAATGTCCTAATTATATGCATAAAACAATTAAAATCACATCAAAGCAAATAAAAAGGGAGAAAAATGAACAAACTCCCTTGGTGTAGTAGTGACGAGATCAAATTTGATTGTGGTGGGAAAGCTTAAACATCTCTAATAGTAAGTTGGAAACTGCATGAAGGAAGTGGATACAATCATATAGCTTTTCACAAACAACCATACAATCATAAACACAATTATTAAGAGCATGAAGGAAGTGGATACAACACATACCTGCGATGTCAACTGACGGAACTCGGATCCCCTCGGCATGTAAATACAATGCTCGACTCCTCACCACAAGAACATCCACTCTGCTCTCGCGACCATCCATAATCCTCAAAGTGGTTGGAGCAGGCGCCATCACCGCTCCTCTCATTAACTCCTGACAATCGACCTTCTTGTGGTCCATCTAGTTGCAGTGAAAACATAACGGGCTCATCCTTTGGGGACAATCTCTACTGACATGACTAACCCAGCCACACATGTAGCAACCCATACCCCTAGAGCGACAAATCCCATCGTTTTGCTTTCTGCACGTGTTGTACTGACCCCAACCCTGCTGTCCTCTCAACCGCTAATATGAAGTCTTGGGTCTCTTTGCAGAACCCCCAACTGTTTGCACCTGCTCTGTCTTCCTCTTCCCCAAGTGCTCCAAATCAATCTCCCACTCTCGGGCTTTAAAAATCATATCATTCAAGGTCTTGCACCCTAACAAAATCACAAACTCCTTAATGCCATCCCGCAACAAAGCCCTCTCCCGAAACTTGGCAGTGGTCTTTGCCACAGTCTCAGTAGTCTGACAAAGGTCCTGAAACTCCCTCGCCAACTTTTGCACCTAAATAGCTGGTGCAAACTTTGCCCTAAACCGGGTCACAAACTCATCCCAAGTCATCGTCTCCAGGGCTTCTCCTCCCAAAGTGAAGTCTACATCCTCCCACCAATCTCGACCTCTGTCTTTCATAACACAAGAAGCAAATCTAACCTTCGACCCCTTAGGGCAGAAATGCATCAGGAAAGCGTTTACCATACCCGCTAACCACCTCCTGCTAGCAATAGGGTCCTTCTCCCCAAAGAAATCGGGAGCTCTACAAGCACGGAACTCGCTGAAGGAAAGAGTACGAGGTCCTAAAATCGCCATAATCTCAGTGAGGAATGCACCCAGAAGCTCATCCAAAATATCCATAATCCCCTCCTTGACTGTACCAAAGATCACAGGAGTCTGCTACAAAATACCGCGGGTGATCTCCGACGAGATAAACTCCCACATCCTCTCATCAATCGGCTCATCACCTGAACCATAACCTGAACCTCCTACATGTATGCTCATCACCATTCTGAAAAACAATCATACAAATGATCAAAACATACCTAAGAATTCTCAACCAACAAGCTTCCTAGACTCTCAATGACTCTCCTCGATTCAAGTATGGATCCTGTGCTTTCAGTCGTATGGTCCCAATACTACCTTCCACACCTATCCATATTGTCCTCAAGAATCATCCTGAATCCTTTACATCACCTTCTCAAGCTAGTACTCCAAGTACTCTCTAAACAACACATTTGAACCCATTAAACACTTCCTAGGCACTCCTAGGTTCTCGACCTCACAATGCCATTAACTGCTGAAGAACTCCTACAAATGTTAACTAACTACTTCATGAATACAGTCACATGCAACAAAGCTTAAATAATCCTTTGAATAAAAGACTCAACCCTAGAACGGTTGGACTCAGATAAGAGTTGTGCAATATGGTTAAATCCATCATTATGAGATTATTTAACCTATACAACATGTGACTTAATATATTCAATTAATAGTTAATTCACATCATCAAGAGTCCCAAAAAGCACAAAGAAGGCCGGATTAGTGCAATAACACTCCAAACCACAACCAAACAGAGGACATCTCAAGCTCACTTTCTACCAAGAAAGATTCCAAATCTAATATAACATCCAATTCCTCTTAGGCTACAAGGCAACACATATCAGGCCAATCCATACAATCATCTGAAATCCATACTAGCATGCAACTCAAAAGCTCAAATAACAGACATACAAAGGCATCTCTCATAGCAGAAAAACTTGAGCAGACCCTTAGCCCTATAATAGCATGCAATTCTCATAACATATAGCATATCAAACATGTATGGGTATTCTGGGAATCATTTACTTGAGCTTGGATGATTACATGCACCACATCATTTTTTTATTAGACAATCCTTTAATAAAACATTTATTTTATGAAAAATTTACCAAACCCCCAGTTTGAGTTCAGACACACCCGAGAGTATGCCTGAATCCCTCAAACCAAGGCTCTGATACCAACATGTAACATCCCAAAAATTTTAAGGTAAAAATTTCATTTTTAATTCAACCACAAATACCATTTACAATTTCCAATCATTTAAAAGTATATCAAGGTAAAAACAGTTACCAGACTATAATCTGAAAGTCATAAAGTTGCGGAAACATGGGTGGATACAGTGCAGTCATGTCGCGCCCTTCCCTTTTGTACCAGAAGTGCCTGAAACCGTAAACAATAAGCTATAAGCACAAAGCTTAGCGAGTCCTCTAAAATACCACATACCATATATACAATAGAGATTTCTATGTGCTGACCTTAGTCTTGCCATTATTGATGGGTTTTGGCTATAAGAACATCCTATGTGCTCATACAAACCCTAATGCTTGGATCTAGGTTTCTCTATTGTACATGCAATTTATCCAAGACTATAAACCCTAGATCTAGCATATGATAATCAATATAACATATAATTAGGGTTTAGATCATACCTTGATTGTTATGTAGCAATAACAATCTCAAATCCTTCTTGTATTGACTTTAGAAAGCTTAGAGTCACAAATGTTACTCCTCTAATGGTTCACAAACACCAAGAGCAAGATGATGAAGAGAAGAAGAGAAGGAGGCTGCCCAAAACGTGTGGAAACCCTAGAAGACTAGTTCACCACGTTTTTGGAGCATAAGGGTTCTATATATAGTGAGGCTATTAGGGTTATCTAACAAGGAAACCCTAATTTGTATGCTTAAGCCCTAAGCAACCCATGGACTCCTTTCCTTAAAGGCCTTGGACGATTTCTAATGGGTTTCCCCATAGAATTCGTCCAACCTTATAATATAAGGCAATCCATAGCCCAATTGCAATTATCATATAATTACAATTCCAGTCCCTTAAGTTTAATTAATCTCTTTTAGTCACAAAACTAATTACCAATTAATTCTTGAGTAATATTAATTAAACAATATGATTTCTCCTTTAATATATTATTCCTATAATATATTACCAAATCATATTTAATCCTTTCTCTCCATAATTCATCCTATCAAGTTGCTTTGGTGAAGGCAAGCCAAAAGGACCATGCACCATCAGGTCAAGTACATACCAAAATAGTTATGGACTTAGACACTAATCCAACAATTATACCACGAGCCATATCATGGTCTTTCCTTGCCAGGCCGGGAGCCAATACCTTGGGTCATACATACAAGGGTCGAGAGCCACCTCCTGGTCTTCCATGCAAGTATCACATAGACAACTAGCATACTATATTAATATATATATATATATATATATATATATATATATATATATATATAACTGCCAGGTACAATCCATGGCCTTAGATACAAACTGTCGGGAGCCACCTTTGGGTCATTCATATAAATGCTAAGGGCCACCCCCTGATCTTCCTATATAACATAAGCTAATGGCTCGTCATTGGTGTCTTCGACCCATAGTATAGTGAGGAAAATCATCTGAATCACAAGGTTGGCCTCAGCTAACTGCACTCCCGCCAAACGAAGGGTGCTTAACACCTCCTATCAATCCACACAAGGTAAACCCTAAGTCTACCTTCTAAAAGAAATAGAATCTTGACCCAAAAGTCAACCAAGCTATAACGACCCAAAAATCAGAGGTAAAAATTTCATTTTTATTATAGCTAAAACATTGATACCATTTATTTCAACCATGTCAAATCCTCATTACGTAAAACATTAATTAGAGTTCATCCCAAAATCATTCATTGCGGAATCATAGGTGTGTGCACTGCGATCAATCTGATCCGTCCTTTTCCGAATCGATGATACCTGAAACCAAAATTGTAAACCGTAAGCACAAAGCTTAGTGAGTCCCCCAGAGCATACCCCACACACAAACCACATAAAACGTTGTCTCTACCGCATATCATATATCAATTAGCTATAAAAGCTACCTCTGCCACATAATACATATCAATTAGCTATAAAAGCTACCTCTACCAAAAATCACATATCAATTAGCTTTAAAGGCTACCTCTACCACATATTACAGATCATTTAACTATAAAAGCAACCTCTACCACATATCGCATATCAATTAGCTATAAAATCTACCTCTACCACATATCACATATCATTTAGCTATAAAAGCTACCTCTACAACATATCGCATATCAATTAGCTATAAAATCTACCTCTACCACATATCACATATCATTTAGCTATAAAAGCTACCTCTACAACATACCACCTAGCAATTAGCCCTAAAAGCTATCTCTACCATTAGCCATAAAGGCTATTTCTACCGTTAGCCCCAAAGGCTATCTCTACCGTTAGCCCCAAAGGTTATCTCTACCGTTAGCCCCAAAGGCTATCTTTACCGTTAGCCCCAAAGTCTATCTCTACCATTAGCTGTAGAAGCTATCTCTAGCACATATCACTGCATAAATATACCACACACCTCTACACAACAAGCATATCAGCTATCCTAAAATAGGCCGGCCTTGGTGCCTTAGACCCATTGGTATGGTGAGAAGACTCATCTCGCACTGCTGAAGTCCCGCGGATAAAACTCTAGCTGCTGGTTGACAGGCTCCCGAACTATCAACATCAAACAGTACCCAATTAATAATTGAGTTCCAAGCCCAAGGTCCAAATCACACTCCAAATGCCCAATAGACAAGTAATGGGCCAAAGCCCACCATATGGCCTAATATTCCAAATTGGGCCCAAACCTCTATATGGGCTTACCTTAAGGCCCAACCATTTATTCCAGTCCAAGAACTGACATTCTAATGGCCCAATATCAAATAACCTTTAAGGCCCAAACTATGGCCCATTTATGGCCTAATTTTCCAAATTGGGCCCAAACCCCTTACATGGGCCTTGCCCTAGGCCTATTAATTTATTCTAGCCCAATTTCTTGTTCTTGGATGGCCCATTATTATCCCAATCATTAAAGCCCAATAGAAAGGCCCAACTTAAGGGCCAAGTGAAATTAGGGTTTCACATAAAACGATGATTATGGTTAAGTGTCCCTGCTTAACCCCATAAGGACTTAATCCGTTAAGTCCCACATGGTCTTAGGTTAATTTACAATGATTATTAATTAATATTTTAAGTTCATTAAATAATCCCGATGCGGTCCCGATAAATCCCAAATTAGGGTTTCATGACATTAGGGTTTTCCAAACCCTAGTTAGGGTTTCCAACCCATCTTAGCCCAATAGGCCCAATAGCTAGGTCCTTTGATCGATTAGGGTTCATTATATTAGGGATTTATTGGGCCCATTAGGGTTTCAAGCATCCCAACCGAATTAAACACGACAAGGCAAAGCACACCGCCACCCGACACGGCGGCCGGTGGTGGCAGGAGGCGGCAACCACCACCTCACGATGGTGGTTAGGGTTTCTTTCCATTGTTTCCTAATTACATTTTACAAAACAATTCTTAATTAACACACACCCAAATAAGCTAAACACACACTCACACACACAACCACCCTTTTGGTGGTCGGTGGTGGTGGAGGGAGGCAGAACCGAAATAGAGGCGGTAACTAGGGGTGTGCAAAAAAACTGTACAAACCGCACAAACTGCCCGCACCGCACCAAACCGCACCACATAACGCGGTTTAGAATTTCGTGGAGCGGTTTGCGGTTCATCATTTTATCAAACCACACTATGCGGTGTGGTTTGCGTTTTGTATTTATAAAACCGCGGTTCAAATTGCACCGCATTGCATGTTATATATATATATATATATATATATATATATATATATATATATATATATATATATATATATATATATATATATATATATTTCTTTACTTTGTTATAACTTCAAATCATGATTTAGAAATGATGTATATAAATATATTTCTTATAATAACCAAATATCTGTAACGTAACATTAAATCACTATTAGATCAAGATCACACCTTTTACAAGAATATAGCAACTATAAAGACAATATAAAGCAATAACAATGATACTTACAAAACTATAGTAGCATTAATAACAATTTATTAAAAACGATTTAACTTGAAAATTGTATTTGTTTTTATAAAATGAAAGCAATCAATTTTTTTAACCTGGTCAGTTTTTTGATAGATTTAATGTTGAACAACTCATCAAACCGCACAAACCGCATAAACCGCCCGCATCAAACCGTGCTGCATAATGCGGTTTTGAACATCTGTGGTACGGTTTACGGTTTCTAAAATATTCAAACCGCATATATGGTGCGGTTTGCGGTTTTGACTCTAAACCACACCAAACCGCACCACGCACACCCCTAGCGGTAACCACCATGGTTGGCAGTCGTGGTGGTCTTCTCGGGGTTTCCTGGCCAGCCGTAAACACACACATGAAACTCGACTAACAACAACAACCAACACACACACACACATACTCTTGACCGTAAACGAGCTCACCCACCTCACCTGGTGGCGAACAACGGCTCGGCAGCATCAGCGACGCCTACAGTCGGCGTTGTCGACGATAACAGAGCTTCAGTCTTGAATGAAAGCGAACCCGATGAACAGAAGAAGAAGAAGAAGACTGATGGCAGCGGACTTTGACCAACAGCAGGTGGCCACTCCCTAGCTCGCTTCTCTGGTAAAGAAGCCACAGTGTCCAGCAATGGGCTCGTCTTCGTGCGGCAGCAACCGCGGCGGCAGAAGAACGGACCTACTAGCGGTCCCCATCGTCACCGTCAAGGCAGTATGGACGATCCCCAACGACAGCAGCAACGCTTTACGTCCGTCGGCAGACTTGAGGTTTCTAGCGGTCATCCACTAATCGGAATGGTGATTGATCATTGTCTTCATTGGAGAGCCACAGGGACGACTTGGTGGTCGGAGAAAAAAAGGGGGGGGGGGTAGGGTGGCGGCTGTAGAGCATATGAGATGGAGAGGATGACGACTGCTTCTTGCCGCTAGGGTTAGGGTTCCCTTATGGGTTATATACCTGACACCATAAACATATTGCCATAATGGCAGAATTGGTCCCTCCCCATAATATCTTTGCAAACCAACTCTAAAATTTACAATTTAGCCCCTGCCTTCTGAAACCTCTTTCAAATCAAGTCCAAAATCTTCCCAATCAGCCCCAGCCTCCATAAATCCTTACATATTAAGTCCCAATAATACCAAATACCGCCCTGAATTCTAAAATCCTTTGCGAAACAAGTCCCGAAATTACACTTTAACCCCCAAATAATTCAATTTATAACATTCGGCTCCCTAAAACCAACAATCCACTAAATAATATAGATTTAGGGCGACTATTCACTCATCAAATTTTATCTATATATTTATTAAATAAACAGAATGTTACACAAGCCAAAAGTCAACGGTCAACGTCAAAGTCAACATACCATATTGTAAACTGCCCACCCTCACATCGTGACCACCCCTTGGTCACGTCGTGAGATCTCACTCTGTCTGATTCCAACTCATCTAGACTCACCCAATCCAGCTCAGTCAAGAAAAGTCATCGGATCTGACCTCACGTCATGAGTATCCTCCTCTCACATCGTGAACTCCAAGAAGATAACCAGAAACGCGGTCATTCAACCCTCACACTGTGAGACCCCCATGTCTCACGTCGTGAGAACAATCTGAAGCTAAAAGTCCAACTTTTAATTCCTTAATCCTTTAAGCCTTGAACATAAACTTTCCAGAGGGTCTTATAACTTCTTAATACACTTGAAATTCGATGCTTTTAAGACATATATGTCCAATACATGTATAGAACTCCTTTGGGTCAAAAGTTGAAGAAAAAGGCATCCAACTTTCATGCAAAAAGTGATGAATTTATTGATTGAATTTATGCTTTTAAGACATATATGTCCAATATATGCTTTTAAGACATATATGTCCACTATTCTATGATACAAAAAGTGATGAATTTATTGATTGATTAGAGTGGATATTATTTTTGTAAAAAGAAATAGAGGTTGGTTAGAGAAATCCTAAGCAAACCTTAGTGCTTTCGGTGACCAAAATGAAGTACCTTCTCATATGGCCAATAGTCCTAGCATAAGTTAACTAACAAGGAACATCTCCATATAGCAACCCATTGCAAGGTAATATCATTGACACTCGAACTCTAGTTATTTTTTATTTATTTTCGCCAAGTTTGTTGACCTTTGATTAATCTCATTCAGATAAAAGCATTTCACTAATACGATTGCTTGAGAGCAAATAAATCAACATTTGTTTGATATTGGAAAACTGACTTGTCTTTTTTGGATAAGGAATTCATTGGTGTGGATATGAGTTTAGCATTTTGATATAACTAAATTGTCCAGTAAGACGATTTTGATTGACCCTTTTGTCTTCAAATATTTCAGTTTTTGGATTGGCTTGGACCAAAAATGAATTACTACTATTTTAGATTTCAATTTGTTTTAGGCACTACTATTACTGAACCGAATACTCCAAGAAAAAAATTGAATAACAAATTATTATATATATATATATATATATATATATATATATATATATATATATATATATATATATATATATATATATATATATATATATATATTATCGTTTAACTATTTTGTAAAACAATATGTCGGTGTTTTCTATATTAAATTAGAACACATGGCTCAATTAAAAAGGTTATATTAATTTATAAGAGTTGTTTTTTAATTATTTGTGGATTTAAACTAGACATCTCAAACTTGTTAATATGAAAATAATGTGTTTTTTGAATGCCTCAATACTAGAAAAGGCGAATTATGAAAACCGACCAACCGGATATTAATTTGGTTAATTCGGTCACAAGTTTGCTTCCATCATAACTTAAAGTTTATGACACCCAAAAAAATTAAACATAAAGAGCTTTTATACAGATCTATATGGACAAACTACCGATCCAGAATATAATTATTAGACGGGCTTTCGATTATTAAGAAGAGGAAACCCAAAGTAGCATATTGTCAAGATGTTCTTTTTGCATCCCCCACACAAAATTCCTTTAAAGCACAAATTCTTGTTAAAGATATAACTTACCGGGCTATATTGTAAAAGACTAAAACGGGTTGATGTATTTGCTATTGAACAAGAAAAATAAGACCCTTATCTTTATTAGAATTTTTATTTTTAAATAAAAAAAATTGAGCTCTTTTCAGCTACCCACAAATTACTTAACGTGATCATATTAATTGGTTATTAAGAGTTACAATAATTATATATGTTGCATCTTTGATGAAATCTTGTTTCTGGGATAATGTTTTTTTTTGTCGTATTTCATACAAGAATCCTTCTGATTCTGATAATCGGGTGGGTAAACAAGGTGAGTGCTATTGCGTGAAAGTTAAAGGTTGGGTGAAAATTGAAATGTTCTGCTGTAGCCTGTAGTTACCTTAAATGGACACAACATGTTCTATCTCTTCTATTCATGTCTCTCCTATTTCTTTTGTCTGTTTCAGAATTGTCTTTTCATTCTCCTTATCAATCATTTTTTATTCTTTTCTTAAATATTCAAATACTAAAATCAAAAGTTGATTTTAGTTCAATACATATAACGAGTAACAAACTGCGTCGCCTATTTTTCTTTCTTTTCCTTGAAACAATATTGACGAAAATAAATGAACTCTCTTTCTTTCTTTTCCTTGAAACAATAAAGAACTTATTGGATGCCTTTTTTCTTATTCTAGCAAAAGATTGTCTCTGCTTTCTTTCTTTTTTTCTTGGGTAGTAGTGGTACTATGAATACACAAATATGAAAGATCTGAAGTTTCCTAATAAGCTGCCATTACTTGTCTGCAACTTTAGAGCACGATTTCTTTCATGCCTTTCTATGACAAATCAAGCCTTAGTGTGATCGAGACTTGTTAAAAAGTTATGAGGGCCTTTTTTTTTATAATGGATGGCCAACTTTAAAGCTCAAGTTCATATAAAATTTTAACTAAAGATAGAGGTGCCCAAACTGGTTTTTTTTCTTTAAAACCGAATTATTTTAAACAGGATTCGAGCAAAAGTTTCCAAACCTAGAAGAACCGGTTTGAAAAAAACCTAATCTTTCATATTTTACGAAACTTGCTTTCGGTGATAGAATTTAACGAAACTTTAATTAATAATTCATAAAAAAAAGGGCCAATATTTAAGTAATGCTAATAGCTATGTACATGAGCTAAGGTATTTCCCGAACATTCAGGACCGTTTAGGGGGCTCAAAACGTCATATTTTTCCACTTTTAATGTTTGTAAAATGTATTTCTCATGCATTGAAGATAATATAAGAGGTGAAAAATGGTATTAGAAAACCTGTAAAACCTTGTCTAAACAACAAGTTAAAGAAATAATGAAGTAAAACGAAGTTTTTTTTACTATATGAAAATCGGTTTTATAGGTTTGAAACCCGGTTTTACCCAAACGGTTTCATTTGTAAAATCTTCAAACTAGTATAATCCCCTGATTGGTTTCAACCACATGGGTTCCTTAATCAATTTTCGGATCTATTTGAAAACCGGTTTCGGATCGTAAACCGGTTATTTTGTGCACCTCAAACTAAATGTGTGTTTGGTACAAATAAAATATAATTGAATTAGAGAATGGAAACAAAGATAAAGACAAATTTTATAATTAAAAAAAAAAGCTGGTTTTACTGTTTAGTAAAACAAACAATGCAACAGTAAATGAAATGAACTCTTTTAGGATGTTTATCCTTTGCACACAATATTTTTTTTACTGAATACCATTATGGTTTGCATATTATTTCATCATATTATACTACTATATATTTATATTTATATTTTTCACGTTCCAAATAGTTTTGATCGGTTATTGTTCATGCAAGTTGTAGTATTTTTTGTATCTTTACAAAAATTAAGATTAATCTAAAGAAAAACCGAATATAATGATTAAAAATCATATTAATGTGAAACCAACATTATTTTGTTTTAAATAAATAATTTATCCATTTTTCACTAGCTACAAAAATAATCTTTTACACTTTGTGGTTTAGTCATTTATGTTAATTGGGAAATGACAAAAATGTTATAAAGTTTTTAGGGTTGGTGGATCATTCCTAAAGTTGTTGTTGGGCTTTATGGGGTATAAATTAGGATACGACCTACTTTTTTAGTATTTTTCAACTTGTAATAACCGGTACCATACGGCAACGACCAATTAGACCAAAAAATACTCACATTATGCCTCTATAAAGCTAAAAAAATAAGTTCGGGGATCAAATGAAAGCGATGATGATCCGAAGCTAATATCACTACAAGAATACGGACCTATGCCGACGACTGGTGTCGTCGCTAAAAGAACCCCTATGTCGACGACTTGTCGTCGGCACATCATTTGTAAACTTTGACTAAATTGCTTTGATCAGGACATCTGTGCCGACGACATGTCGTCGCTACAGGTCTGGCAGGAACGACAAAATTCTTCGCGGTATTTTGAAACTTTGTACCGACAACTTTTCGTCGGGATAGGTAACGAAAAATAGCTTTTCTATTTATTTTAAATATATGTTCCAGAAATAAAAAAACGCCGTCATTTTATATAACCTATATCGACGACATGTCGTCTGGATAGGTTATGAAAAATAGTTTTTCCATTTATTTTAAATACATGTTCCTGAAATAAAGTACGACGCCGTTTTTGTAGACCTATGTCGACGGCTTGTCGTGTCGTCTGCATAGATTTTTAATTTTTAATTTTTTTTTTGTTTCAGTATAAACGAAACGACAACGTTTGCGTGGACCCTATCCCGACGATAGATCGTCGGCATAGGGGTTTACCCTAAGCGATAGCAGACAGTCGGTTCATTCGCTCACTGTGTTACTCCCTCTCCTCTCTCCGACGAAAATCGTTTGCAGCCTTCCACAACCGACGATTTGCTCCGGGTAACGTCGTTTCTACTCATAATTTATTGTTTATTGTTGTGTTGTAAAGATTTTTATCCTCAATTTGGGGTTTTTTTTGGTGTTATAGCTTTCAATTGGTGGTGAAGAGGTTTTGCTTCACCACCGTCTTCCACAACCGTCTTCCACCACCCTCAGCCTCCCACCGACGTATCCGGCCTCTTTCTAACTTCTCCTTCATAGCCACAGTAGGTAAGTAAGTAATATGGTGGATTTTTTTTATGTTTTTTTTTTTTTTTTTTGTGTGTTCTTCGGGTGACTACCAGCCACCATTGGAGGATCATTATCAATATTGACAATAAGGTTCCCGCTATCACAGCAAGAAAAACGATTGTTGTAATTGATAATTGCTTAGTGGGTCACAAATAAGAACCAAGAAAATCCACTACTTATAAAATGTGGTTTTGTATCTTTACACTTACGAATCCCTTCCTGCCTAAAGAACACGAGGAAACTCACTGTCATTATCATCGAGAAAACTCAGTTTACAAACAGAAACATGTAACCTTAGCTAGGTCCCTAGCAACTCAGTTTACATAATATATGTTTTATTAACAGTGATACGAAGAGATAGATGTATCTAATTCCAATACAAGATGAACATTAATCGTTATAATGTTATGCATAATATATGTAAGTGATAGTTTTATATTTTATATAAGGGCTCAATCAAATATCAAGTTTCTTCTTCTCCCAAATCACTTCGATATTGTGGCATAAACATTTGATCCCCGGACTTATTTTTTTTGGTTTTATAGGGACCCAATGTGAGTTTTTTTTTGTCTAAATGGCTAGTGTCACATTGTGAACCGGCTAAGCTATTACATGTTAAAAGGGACTAAAAAAGCATATCGTATCATAGTTTATACCCCTATAAAACCCGACAAAAATTTTAGGAACTGAATCGACCAACCCTTTAAACTTTGTAAGGCATTTGTGTCATTTCTCCATGTTGATTGATAATATATATATATATATGATGTCAACTTGTGAAGTGAATTGTGTGTTGAGATCTATTATGTAGTTAATTAAGACATCTTCTATAAATTCTAACTTTAATGTGATGTTTCTTTTTACATCATACGACCACCACCAACATCTATCACTACCACCGAACCCCCACCCGCCCCCGCCTCCACCACCACCACCTATCTTTTTATTACTATCCATTTTAAAAGAAACAAACTACAACATCTTTCCTTGAACACAATAAATAAATAAGCAAACTGCAATGGAGCATGTGGAATGGTTCTTAAGATCCTTCTTTTTGAGATAGATGGTTATAAAATAAAATACCATCCATATTGTTTTCTCGGGTTTAAAAATGAAAGTGATGTCCTAACTTTTATAATATCAGACATTTCCGTTTCTTATAGATTCTCATATTTAACCACTACACCACTTGTATATGGACAAAACGTGACTGCATAGCCTATAGAAGAATGCAACAATTAATAATACTTTCCACTCTTGTTAATAATTAACTTGTGTTGACAAAATAGTCATCCATGATTTTTGTGACCTCGTTGACTGAAATAGAAGAAAATATAAAAAAGTTAACTACTGTAATTGATTCTAGAATTTAAAAGTAGGCTGTGACTTACACAACTTGCTGTAGTCATATACTCACATAATATCCATACTAATAATATTCAAAACGTAATACTAGACGAATTGTGACCTGAATCATACTTGATTGTTTTCAGCAGTTAACTCACGGTCTCTGATTAGTCAACTCTACATCCCTTAAATGAAGGCAACACAAGAGAGAGAGAGAGAGAGAGAGAGAGAGAGAGAGAGAGAGAGAGAGAGAGAGAGAGATGAGGAAGGAGATGCAAACCGTCACCGGTGAAGCTCCAAATGTCGTTAGTGTTAACAACCAAATTGTCGAAGAAATCCAGTGGTAACCGATATTTTAGGTGGCTGGCCGGTGGTTGAAGGCGAAGGAAGAAAGAAACGGACGGTCATTCGTCGATCATCGATGTCGTCAGCCTCGAGAAAAGGAAGATTGGAAAAGGAGGAAACAACAGGAAAGAAAATTATGATGGAAAAGGGTATAAGTTCGTAGAACAATAGCGGCGACACACAACCAATACCGACGAAAATAACCAATAGTGGCGACAACTATGGATGGAATGTTGGTGATTTTAGTATCACCATGTCATTTTAAGTAACTGGAACTAACATGTGAGCTAAGGGGTTTCATAGTTTGTACTCTAATATATGTACGGGGTTGTGCGGAGTGCATGCATGTATAAGATCGAATTAGAAGTCGGTTCGACGACTAGTTGGGGGTCCGAGGGCAATGCCCTCGGGTCAGGGGTTTCCAAAGGGGCAGCTCCCCTAGCGGGGTCCAAAGGGCAGAGCCCCTTGCTGGATAAACTCTAATATCAGCCCAACCCTAAAACCCTAAAATCCTCATTAAATCCGGATTAACATTACTTGCTTCCAAAGCAACTAATGACGACCCAACCTAATAAAACCCTAATATCGTTTATTATATAAACGACTCTTCTTTTCAGAAGAAGGTTACGATCTTAAGCTCTCGTTTGATCATATTTTCACAGAATCCTCTAGCATATTGGCTTACGATTTTTGTGCCTAGAATTGCAAGTGTCCACTTGGATTATCCTAGGCTGAATTTACTGTAACTCATGCATAGGATAGAAATATCAGTTCGGAAAGTGATATCATGATCCAAGTTGGTATCCAGATCTCCACTACAAACCCTGAATTTCCCAACATTTAACATATGTCGCGTCATTTTTTCGACCTTTAGCGGTAACTTTTTGTCGTCGGTATTGGGTTTGTGCGAAAAGGAGGCCCCAACCATTAGATTAGACACTCAAGCGGACGATTGGGGTTTACCAGAAAGGATTCAAACGGATTTAGTCCCCAAGAAATTACCGGCAACCCTTTAGCGGTGATAAAGACTTTTAGCTACTACTCAAGCTTGAGATGCCGCTAAAAGTCTTTGTTGCGGTTAAAGGTGTCGCCCGAAAATACATAATTTCTTGTAGTGAAAACAAAAATATGGTATAGTTTTTCATGATTTTTTATATTATGTAATTATTGTTATAAAAAAAAAATAAGTATACTTAACATTTTATAAATTTAAAACAAAAGGAAAAACTTTTGATGGTTTTGTCGAATCATAAAGGTTGTATATTATATGAAATACTAATATATATGCATAATGTTAGACGCAACATTGACAATTCACAAATTAAATCCCTAGCTATATATACATATGATTTTTCATCACTTATTGTAATTCATCGGTAGAACATTAAGAAAAGACTATGTGATGGTTCCTAACCTTTTTTTGTTGTATATTTTGGAATTTTTGATATTCACAATTGACACCGTTTATAGTATAAAGCAACTTGGAGTGGAAAAGACATCCCCTGGACATGGACATGTACAGGGTATTATTGACGCAACACGTCGAGGAGGACATATAGACAATCATCGTGCGGCTACTCTAACGGGTGATATGAGAAGAGAGAAAGGGGATTATATAAAAAAATCACTCGTGGAAAATCATAAAGAAATGCTCATGAGAGGTATTATTCTTGGTGATGATAATCCTATTGACAACCGCTCAAACCATGGAGAAGGCAACGATAACTCCAATAACAATTGCATTATCAATTGCTCTAGCAATTACACTAGCATAAACAATATAAATAATCGTGGCGATGGAGCCACCAACAACAACAGTGGTTACCCCAACGATTGTACTATCGATATAGACAACATGAATGTTGATAATAGTAGCACCAACATGAACAAAAGTGTCAAGTTCATAATCAACACTACCAACAATATAATGGGCATGGGGAATCAACATCCATAATGACAATCTTAATTAGGTAAGAGAGTGAGATGGTTGTGAAAAGTGAAGACCATTAAGTGTAAATGCAACTTTTAGAATAACATGGGAGCAAATACCTAGCTACCCTATCAACATGTATTGTTTGACTTTATATGGAAGAGTTTGTTTGTCCTTATGTATTATGTATGTCATTAAATAAATAAATGAGTAAACATCTATATGATTTTCTTTTATAAATTAAATTATAAATTTTTTATCAAAGCTATCAAACAATATATATTTTAAATTACTAAAAGAAGTTGTGCAAAGAAATTTTAATTATCACCACACAACTAATAACGAGTTATGACATTTTATCATTCAAACAACTTTTTGATGATGATTTAAAATTTAATTTGAAGAGCATATAATAGAAAAATAAAGGGAAAATGACATATATGTCCTATTATGTTATTAGGGTTTACCAATTTAGTCACTTAACATATTTTTTTGGCTTTATAAGGAAACGAAGTACACATTGTCGGGTCGATTAAGTCATTATTTCATTTGTGAAGGGGTCAGCCGGTCATTTTTAGTCCACCTCCCTCTAGTAACACCACATCGGATGTTGACTGTGTCTTTCGTGTAATGTCATGTCATTAATTTGTCGCTTCCTTCTTACTGTCGGTATATGCTTTATAAAAGAGCCTTTTTACCTCCATTATTCATCACTTCATCGATAAGATCTTTCTTGTTTTTTGCCTCAGAAACCTCAAAACATGGAACCTGTATTCTTACAAGTAGATGTGCACTTCAAAGGAATGTTCACCAGAAACTCCATATGCTACACCGGCGTATGGAGGTAAAAACCACTTTTGGCATTGATGTGAGTATGAGTCACTGTAAGAGATCCACGGAGTATGCATTGACTCTAGCTGAAGGCACAGTAGCTGAAAATTATGTAAGAATATGGTCATATGGTGAGGAGATTAGAAGATTAAATCCTGGATCCACAGTTAAAATTTACGTTGATGCAATGCATGATGGTAAGAATTACTTCAGCAAGATGTACATATGTTTTTCTTCAGTAAAAGAGGGATGGAGAGGAGGATGTAGGAGGATCATTAACCTAGATGGTTGTTTTCTGAAAAAAAAATATTGCCAAGGGGAGTTGCTTTGTGTTGTTGGTAGGGATCCTAACAATGGAATATTCACGATTGCTTGGGCGATTGTTTATGTGGAAAACAAGGAGAATTAGAAATGGCTCATAGAAACTGTTTCAGAAGATTTGCAATGTTGGAATGAAGGACAATGTTTGGTTCTAATTTCGGATCAAAACAAGGTATCGTATATAAATATTTCATGTTTTAAAATTAGTAATTACAATTCTAATTTCAATCATTCATGTGACTTATGTAGAGTTTGATTGAGTCAATAAAAAGAAGTATTTCCAGCAGTTTAACATAGGCAGTGTGCTAGACATATCTATGCAAATTTTAGAAAGAGATTTAGTGGAGCCAAGTTTGAAAATTTGTTTTGGAAAGTGAGCAAGGAAACAACTGAATCACATTTTAATGGAGTTATGAAAGAGATTGAAAGTTAAATCCGGCCGCAGTTGTGCATCTTATGGATAGAGATCCAAAGACTTGGTCTTTAGCTTTTTTCAGAGTTCACAATTCTTCTTGTGAGTCAGTAGAGAATGGTTGTTCGGAGAGCTTTAATAGTGTGCTTTTCAATGCTCGGAAGAAACCAATTATAAGCATGTTAGAGGACATTCGTATATATGTGATGCAAAGGATGGTGACTATGAAACTAACCGGACAAGGATGGAATCGTTATTCTGTTTGTCCAAATATTAGAACACGGTTGAATATGCTTCAGACTGAGCAAAGGTTTGTACACTTATCCAATAACATCCATACCTTAATGGTCACATCTCATAATATTTTGGGTTTTCATCTATGTAGGCATTGGAAAGTCGTATCTTGTGGGGGAATGAAGTTTGAGGCAAGGAAAATGGATGAGGCATATATTATTGTTCATGTTCAAAAAAAGGAATGCAGTTGCAGGCTATTGCAACTTAATGGATATGGTTGAGTACATTTGGTTGTCACCTTAGCATATTTAAATATTACACTTGATGGGTCATATTTAGATCCAATGTACTTGGTTGCATTCTTCCATAATACTTACAAACAGCCAATCCATGGGATGAATGAAAAAAACATGTGGCCTTCTACTGACTTGACACCCCCTTTGCCTCCTTGAAAAGACGTATGCTAGGCAGGCCAACCATAAAAAGAAGAAGTGATGCTTCTGAACGGATGGGAAACACACCATTTCAAAATCAGGGAAGAAAGTTTCTTGTAGCATATGCAAAGAGAAAGGTCACAACAAGGCTACTTGTAGTCAATTTACAGGTCCATCCAAACAAAATGGGACAAAGAAACAAAATATTATACCTACGCAGGAGTCTGTGAACGTTACGAAAGGGGGTGGGGATGATGAGGTAATGGTTGATGCAGGGGATACATTAGAGACGACTGGTCAGGAAGAGCAAATGGTCGGAGTCAGTGGGCGTGTGGAAGGGGTCAAGGTCAATGCTCGTTTTCTTCAAGTTCAACATTTAAGACCACCTAACAAAAAGGAAGAAGTTGGAGAGAATCATTAAAATGAAGCTTGCTAAAAACGTAGGAGGTGAAGGTAGCAGTCCTGCAACGGCCATGGATTTGGATTAGATAATGGTTTGGTATTTATATTGAATGTGTGTTGCAATAAACAAAATAATGTATGTTATGTTGTTTTATGGTATGGTAAGTTAGTATATGCCATTTTAGATTAACTTACATAGGTATTGGTATTTTTGTTTTTTCCATAACACAAATATGTAGGGGTATTATGGGCATTTACATTAAGTTATTGTGGAATTTGTATGTTACTCATGTGGATTAACTAAGAAATACGAGAATTGTAGCCATTGTAAATGACTTAGGATTTCAGTGTTATTTTAGTCATTTCCATTAAACAAAATTATAGGGGTATTTTGGTCATTTAGGGTTGTTTAGCCATTTACAATATGTAATCAAGTATGGTTATGTTCTTCATATAAATAAATTGACCATTTCGGATCGACTTGTGTCATTACTAAAGTTTTTGGATGTGGGGGTAATTATGTCATTTTCTGTAACAGGATAGTTGTGACTTAATCCATTAAGCTATTCCTGTAACACGTTTTATGCCTATTAATCCATTAACAATCAAACAAGGAAAAAGTAAACTGACTAGGAAACAAGAAAAAGTGCACTTTAGAAAAGGTTTTTTCCAAAAAAAGGGTTGCAGACAAGGAGCATTGTGCCTCGTGTGCAATGTTGATGTTTAATTTTGTCCCTTTTCCCCAACTGCACCATTTGTGGTCCCTATGTATCTGCTTAAAAAAAGTATATTCAATTTGCTTTGGCTTGTGGTCCCATCCCAGCGATGAAGATCCACGTGACTGGGAACAAGTTACCGAAACATATATAATCCCCAAATGTTTCATTTGTTCATGCACAAACATAGAAACAGGTGTAAGAATTTTTTTTTAATAATAATATATAAACCAACATTTCAGCGATGGGTTTGTTTACATCACTTCTTCCTATTCCATAACCTATTACAAAGATCATCGACAAAAAACTTCATCAAAAAACAATGACCATCACCAGCCCAGACAACACCACCACCAACTCTATACACCAACAGCAAAAACTATTACCAACACCAGCAACAACCATCATTAGACACAAACTTTATTACTAATATCGACATTAAACAACTTAAATAACACACCAAAACACAAACCCAGGACAAAAATGCTTTAACCTACACAACTTTTTTTAGTTGAAGAACATGTACGTGAACACACCAACAGTAACAACACCAACAATCCCAAGAAAATACTTCACTTTCTTACGTTTGTTGTGCTCCAAGACCATCTTCGTATACGAGCATTGCAAAGAAACGAAATGATTCTTAAGATCAGCAACGATATTAGAAATATCCAGCTGACCAGCGCGAACGTCGTCGACTGTGACATCCCCATTTTCACGGCCAGAAAAGACCGATTTGTTTATGCTTTGTTTTATAAATCAGAGTGATCGTTTAAAGAAAACGGTTGCGGAATTTGTTCCCAAAATAAAATATGATAACCATTCATCAAAACGTTTCTCAAAGAGAATGTATTTTCATTAAATAATAAAACCTCGGGATGTCATGTTTCGATACAGACCAAAAGCATAAACAATAATAAATAGACCTTACAACAGTTATTCATAACTACTGGCCTATAATCCAAAATCTCTCGTCAAGTCCACCAACTTATACTCTTGTGCCATTACCTGTAATGCAAAGAAAACTGAGTGGGTCAGGCTTGGGAGCCTGGTGAGCATATAGGGTTTTCAACCCACAATAATACAATTATTATATTCAACCATCAAACAATCAACTCAATTATTCATCCCTATTATGTTTCTTAGGATTTTACCCTAGGAATTCAACTACTCGTCATTCCTTCATTCCTAAGGATTGACCTAAGGGATTTACACAAACTTCCATTGCTACATAAGGCGCATCTGCCAACATTATCCTTTAAGCGCCTCTGCCAGGATTACGTCATACACTATGAGGCGCGATTGCCAGGTTTATGACATTCTCTTTTAGGCGCATCCGCCGACATTATCTTATAAGCGCATCTGCCAAGATTGCCCTATAAGCGCATCCGCTATTATTATGACAATCTTTATTTGGCGCATCTGCCGACATTATCCTATAAGCGCATCTGCTAGGATCACTCTATAAGCGCATCTGCTTTTATTATGACAAATCTCTATTTGGCGCATCTGCCGACATTATCCTATAAGCGCATCTGCTAGGATTACGACATTCACTACTTGGTGCATCTACCGATATTATTCTACAGCACATCTGCTAGTCTTATGACATTCTTTAATTGGTGCATCTACCAATATCATTCTTAATCATCTTTCATACCTCATCATTTCATCACATACCAACTATCTCATCTACCTATGTTCTACCCAACATATTTGTAGATCTAGAATACACATACAGTTTATCTCATTTTAAAACTATATAAAACATTCATGCCATACTCATCTCAAATAAACAACAATGTATAAACACATAGCACGTATTTTATACCAAATACTTCATATTTATGTGTTAGAAGAAAGTAACCATACACTCTGCCAAACGTACACTTAATACATTCAAACAATACTTGTATTATACCCGTGTTTATGAAAGGGACTATACATCCATCCATATAAACAACTTTATATTATCCACGTAGCACGTATTTCAACGAAAATACTTAATAATTATGCGTTAGAAGAAAATAACTACACACTCACACTTATAAACAACAATACTCTTAATACACTCAAACCAAACTCGTATTATTATTGTGTTTATGAAAGGTAGTATACACTCACTTGATCAGAAGATGATCGGACAGCACTACGGCTTATAAAAGTAGTAATCCACAGCAGATCTGGAAGATCTCTTCGAAAATCGAACTTCCCGCGGGCAGAGCTTCGACTCGGGAACCGCACTTCTCGGGATCTTCGGGGTCTCGGGACTTGCCTCGGGGCTAGAGTATAATACCGGGGCTTCGGGATAGCTTCGGCACGAAAAACGATGCAAAAGACTAGAGAGAAGAGAAGAAAATGAACAACAAAGAAGGCTGTCTTCGGATCCTTTATATAGAGGCTGGAGCCTCGGAGTACGCGGGGCGTACAGGCGTACGCAGCGCGTACGCGTCCGAAATCGTCATTGCATGCGTCATCCGAAGTGTCGACACTATGCTGAGTACGCGGTAGCGTAACCTCGTACGCGGGGCGTACTCCGGATCACACCGGTGACTCGGCTTCGGATAATGCTTCCGATTTTGAATTAAAAATAAATATAAAATGATTAATAAACTTCGGAAATTCATAACTTCTTCATACGAACTCCGTTTTCGACGTTCTTTATATCCACGCGAAGGTGAGACCATGCTCTACGACTTTCGTTTAGACTCCGTCGGCTAATTTTGAATTTATTTTTATTAATTATTTTTAATAGGCCGCGACATAAACTTTCGTTATAAATTCATAACTTCTTCGTTTGACGTCCGTTCTCGCCTAACTTTTTATCGCTTCGATACCAACAATGAGATCTTCGATTCTCATTTAGATTGCTTCGGCTAAATACCGCTCTAACGTAAATTCACTTTTTACGTTGCATTGCGTCGTGCCGGCTCTGTCGCGAAACTTCGACGGGCCATAACTTCTTCGTTATAACTCGGATTTTGGCGTTCTTTATATGCACGGAAACCTTGTGACATATACTACAACTTGGTTAAGATTAATCCTTCTAGATAATCTTCCATCAAAAAGTCATTTTTGACGCTTATTGTTTCTAAATTGACTAGCCCTGATCTACGGGCGTTACAATTATCTCCCCCTTAGGATGATTACGTCCCGGAATCATCAACGAAATAGGATTCGCATACTGACTCCATAAGTTATCTTTCCATTCTAAGTAATAACCTTGATGCTCAATCCTGCATCTGCTCTTCGTACTATCTTGGACTTTCAATCATAACCTTCGAGTTACAAAATAAGTCCTTATTGCGAACTCTTTCTTCTTCTTAGGATAAATATATTCCTTTATCCAATGTAACAAACCGATGGGTCGTGCTCTATCGACCTCTCATCGCACGATGCGACGCTTAGACTCGGTCTTTAATAAAGTTAAATTCCAGAATGGAATATACCTTCCTTCATATTCTAATGCGATATAATCACATTTCAGCATGTAGCATTTCTGCCTACAAACTTCTTTTAACAACGAGAGCGACACTATCAATCGCATTAACTTCAACCTTCTGACTTAAGTCAGATGTTACATCTAACTTGGTCCTCTAGACCACATAACATACTCCTCGCCGTCGAACTCAAATTAAACATGACCACTAGGGTCGGAACAAGAACCATCTTACTAGTCATCACCGAAACAATGGTAATGACATACCAGAATAAAATGGAATCAATCACTAGTTTCTTGGTAACCTTGCGACTTTCCCTGATCCAAGTGCGAGTCCTGTGCTTCCGGTAGTATATGCATCTACTACCTTTCACACCTACTCATACTTGTCCCAAGTATTGTCCCGCAGTCGACCAAGTCACCATACAAGAAAATCACATAATCAATCAACACATCAGATAGCAAAACTAGGGTTTATATTATTTCCTTGAAACGGTTACACAAAAGTTCAAGTTCACCCTATACTATGCCTCTAATAGGCTACACCACATGTTACTTTTCATAACGCTACTTTATAACTTGATCTTTAGATATAAGATCCTTATTCCTGATTCCTTGCATTGCCATCTGCTTCATCAAGGATCATTTGAAATGCTCTTGCCTTTAGCTTTGGCGGCGCCTCTAGCCTTGCTGTTTGATTTTTCCTTGGGCAGTCTTGCTTGAAGTGCCCCTCTTCGTTACATTCGTAACACACCTTTTTGTTGAAAATACATTCATCGGCGTAATGCCCATGCTTTCCACACTTGAAACATGTCACTTCCACGCCACATTTTCCTGAGTGCTTCTTCTTGCACTTATCGCACCACCGTGCCTCATCCCTTCCTCCTCCTCCAGACTTCGAGGATTTTCTTTTCTCATTAGAACCTGAAGTTCCTTCTAACTTTCTTTTCTCACCAACTGCAACCTTACTGTCAGTCCTCCCCTTGATCATATTCTCAACAGACTTGGCAGCCCAAATAGCTGCCTCTAGAGTAGGTGCCTGACGCACTGGCACCGCATACTCCCAAGGGAGTCCCTTGGCATACCGATCGACTTTTGTCAGTTCGTCTGGAACGATGCGTAAAGCAAACTCCATCTTGTCTGTGAAAGCATTAGTGTATTCATCCACTGACATGCTGCCTTTCTTCAATATCAGAAACTTATTCTCCAACTCCAATAGATTTTGAGCAGAGCAGAACTTGCGCTTGAATTGCACCAAGAACTCTGCCCAGGTCGGTTGCAGTGGCTCATTAGGACTTAGGATCTTCCCCAAAGTGTTCCACCAACGAACAGCCCCACCCCTGAACTGACGCACTGCATAGGTAGTCTGCAACTTGCCTCTGCAGCCACAAGTCATGAAGGCTAGCTCCATTTCCGATATCCAATCCATAACTCCGATCGGATCTTCCTTTCCAGTGAAGGTCGATGGTTTGCAAGTCAGAAAATCCTTATACTTGCATCCCATTCCATCGTTCCTTCCATTCTGGTTGTTTTGCCTAACTATCGGTGGGTTGGCTTGACCAACAGACCCACTGAAGTTTCCACCTTCCGAGTGCCCTTCATTTAATTCAGGCTCTTCCACTCGAATTGACAGTTCTTCACGATTCTGCTGAAGCAACCGCCTAGTTTCATCCATCTGACGATCCAACATCGTCTGAATCATCATTTGCACACCAGCCATGGTTATTGGCTCAGGTGCTGCTGCTACGACAGGTATTTGCTCAATCACTGGTGGTTGATTCCTGTTTTCATCAGCATTTCCAACTCCACTTCTTGTTCTCACCATTTTTGATCTACACACCAAATAAGGTGAAATTATATCCTCAATCACGATAGATATTCACATCGCCCTTATCACTCCGAAACGTTTACATGCTAGTTCTAATATCGTAGACGTACGCTTAGAATCCTAAACACATAAGGTTTCCAGATCCGGTCGGCAACAGACCATAGATCCGAACAAATAATAGCATCAATTTAGCTATCACACAAAACATTTAGCACATAAAAGTATTTTAGGCATCATTCCTAAAATGAACTAGTGCTTGTGTCAATTTAGGTGTACTACCTAACATATTTTAGACACACTCCCCACAATCATTACTTAGCATTCTAAGTTTAAGTCTAGAAATTTCCTACAAATTCCTAGTTCGCTTAAACTAATGCTCTGATACCAACTGTGACATCCCCATTTTCACGGCCAGAAAAGACCGATTTGTTTATGCTTTGTTTTATAAATCAGAGTGATCGTTTAAAGAAAACGGTTGCGGAATTTGTTCCCAAAATAAAATATGATAACCATTCATCAAAACGTTTCTCAAAGAGAATGTATTTTCATTAAATAATAAAACCTCGGGATGTCATGTTTCGATACAGACCAAAAGCATAAACAATAATAAATAGACCTTACAACAGTTATTCATAACTACTGGCCTATAATCCAAAATCTCTCGTCAAGTCCACCAACTTATACTCTTGTGCCATTACCTGTAATGCAAAGAAAACTGAGTGGGTCAGGCTTGGGAGCCTGGTGAGCATATAGGGTTTTCAACCCACAATAATACAATTATTATATTCAACCATCAAACAATCAACTCAATTATTCATCCCTATTATGTTTCTTAGGATTTTACCCTAGGAATTCAACTACTCGTCATTCCTTCATTCCTAAGGATTGACCTAAGGGATTTACACAAACTTCCATTGCTACATAAGGCGCATCTGCCAACATTATCCTTTAAGCGCCTCTGCCAGGATTACGTCATACACTATGAGGCGCGATTGCCAGGTTTATGACATTCTCTTTTAGGCGCATCCGCCGACATTATCTTATAAGCGCATCTGCCAAGATTGCCCTATAAGCGCATCCGCTATTATTATGACAATCTTTATTTGGCGCATCTGCCGACATTATCCTATAAGCGCATCTGCTAGGATCACTCTATAAGCGCATCTGCTTTTATTATGACAAATCTCTATTTGGCGCATCTGCCGACATTATCCTATAAGCGCATCTGCTAGGATTACGACATTCACTACTTGGTGCATCTACCGATATTATTCTACAGCACATCTGCTAGTCTTATGACATTCTTTAATTGGTGCATCTACCAATATCATTCTTAATCATCTTTCATACCTCATCATTTCATCACATACCAACTATCTCATCTACCTATGTTCTACCCAACATATTTGTAGATCTAGAATACACATACAGTTTATCTCATTTTAAAACTATATAAAACATTCATGCCATACTCATCTCAAATAAACAACAATGTATAAACACATAGCACGTATTTTATACCAAATACTTCATATTTATGTGTTAGAAGAAAGTAACCATACACTCTGCCAAACGTACACTTAATACATTCAAACAATACTTGTATTATACCCGTGTTTATGAAAGGGACTATACATCCATCCATATAAACAACTTTATATTATCCACGTAGCACGTATTTCAACGAAAATACTTAATAATTATGCGTTAGAAGAAAATAACTACACACTCACACTTATAAACAACAATACTCTTAATACACTCAAACCAAACTCGTATTATTATTGTGTTTATGAAAGGTAGTATACACTCACTTGATCAGAAGATGATCGGACAGCACTACGGCTTATAAAAGTAGTAATCCACAGCAGATCTGGAAGATCTCTTCGAAAATCGAACTTCCCGCGGGCAGAGCTTCGACTCGGGAACCGCACTTCTCGGGATCTTCGGGGTCTCGGGACTTGCCTCGGGGCTAGAGTATAATACCGGGGCTTCGGGATAGCTTCGGCACGAAAAACGATGCAAAAGACTAGAGAGAAGAGAAGAAAATGAACAACAAAGAAGGCTGTCTTCGGATCCTTTATATAGAGGCTGGAGCCTCGGAGTACGCGGGGCGTACAGGCGTACGCAGCGCGTACGCGTCCGAAATCGTCATTGCATGCGTCATCCGAAGTGTCGACACTATGCTGAGTACGCGGTAGCGTAACCTCGTACGCGGGGCGTACTCCGGATCACACCGGTGACTCGGCTTCGGATAATGCTTCCGATTTTGAATTAAAAATAAATATAAAATGATTAATAAACTTCGGAAATTCATAACTTCTTCATACGAACTCCGTTTTCGACGTTCTTTATATCCACGCGAAGGTGAGACCATGCTCTACGACTTTCGTTTAGACTCCGTCGGCTAATTTTGAATTTATTTTTATTAATTATTTTTAATAGGCCGCGACATAAACTTTCGTTATAAATTCATAACTTCTTCGTTTGACGTCCGTTCTCGCCTAACTTTTTATCGCTTCGATACCAACAATGAGATCTTCGATTCTCATTTAGATTGCTTCGGCTAAATACCGCTCTAACGTAAATTCACTTTTTACGTTGCATTGCGTCGTGCCGGCTCTGTCGCGAAACTTCGACGGGCCATAACTTCTTCGTTATAACTCGGATTTTGGCGTTCTTTATATGCACGGAAACCTTGTGACATATACTACAACTTGGTTAAGATTAATCCTTCTAGATAATCTTCCATCAAAAAGTCATTTTTGACGCTTATTGTTTCTAAATTGACTAGCCCTGATCTACGGGCGTTACAATTATCTCCCCCTTAGGATGATTACGTCCCGGAATCATCAACGAAATAGGATTCGCATACTGACTCCATAAGTTATCTTTCCATTCTAAGTAATAACCTTGATGCTCAATCCTGCATCTGCTCTTCGTACTATCTTGGACTTTCAATCATAACCTTCGAGTTACAAAATAAGTCCTTATTGCGAACTCTTTCTTCTTCTTAGGATAAATATATTCCTTTATCCAATGTAACAAACCGATGGGTCGTGCTCTATCGACCTCTCATCGCACGATGCGACGCTTAGACTCGGTCTTTAATAAAGTTAAATTCCAGAATGGAATATACCTTCCTTCATATTCTAATGCGATATAATCACATTTCAGCATGTAGCATTTCTGCCTACAAACTTCTTTTAACAACGAGAGCGACACTATCAATCGCATTAACTTCAACCTTCTGACTTAAGTCAGATGTTACATCTAACTTGGTCCTCTAGACCACATAACATACTCCTCGCCGTCGAACTCAAATTAAACATGACCACTAGGGTCGGAACAAGAACCATCTTACTAGTCATCACCGAAACAATGGTAATGACATACCAGAATAAAATGGAATCAATCACTAGTTTCTTGGTAACCTTGCGACTTTCCCTGATCCAAGTGCGAGTCCTGTGCTTCCGGTAGTATATGCATCTACTACCTTTCACACCTACTCATACTTGTCCCAAGTATTGTCCCGCAGTCGACCAAGTCACCATACAAGAAAATCACATAATCAATCAACACATCAGATAGCAAAACTAGGGTTTATATTATTTCCTTGAAACGGTTACACAAAAGTTCAAGTTCACCCTATACTATGCCTCTAATAGGCTACACCACATGTTACTTTTCATAACGCTACTTTATAACTTGATCTTTAGATATAAGATCCTTATTCCTGATTCCTTGCATTGCCATCTGCTTCATCAAGGATCATTTGAAATGCTCTTGCCTTTAGCTTTGGCGGCGCCTCTAGCCTTGCTGTTTGATTTTTCCTTGGGCAGTCTTGCTTGAAGTGCCCCTCTTCGTTACATTCGTAACACACCTTTTTGTTGAAAATACATTCATCGGCGTAATGCCCATGCTTTCCACACTTGAAACATGTCACTTCCACGCCACATTTTCCTGAGTGCTTCTTCTTGCACTTATCGCACCACCGTGCCTCATCCCTTCCTCCTCCTCCAGACTTCGAGGATTTTCTTTTCTCATTAGAACCTGAAGTTCCTTCTAACTTTCTTTTCTCACCAACTGCAACCTTACTGTCAGTCCTCCCCTTGATCATATTCTCAACAGACTTGGCAGCCCAAATAGCTGCCTCTAGAGTAGGTGCCTGACGCACTGGCACCGCATACTCCCAAGGGAGTCCCTTGGCATACCGATCGACTTTTGTCAGTTCGTCTGGAACGATGCGTAAAGCAAACTCCATCTTGTCTGTGAAAGCATTAGTGTATTCATCCACTGACATGCTGCCTTTCTTCAATATCAGAAACTTATTCTCCAACTCCAATAGATTTTGAGCAGAGCAGAACTTGCGCTTGAATTGCACCAAGAACTCTGCCCAGGTCGGTTGCAGTGGCTCATTAGGACTTAGGATCTTCCCCAAAGTGTTCCACCAACGAACAGCCCCACCCCTGAACTGACGCACTGCATAGGTAGTCTGCAACTTGCCTCTGCAGCCACAAGTCATGAAGGCTAGCTCCATTTCCGATATCCAATCCATAACTCCGATCGGATCTTCCTTTCCAGTGAAGGTCGATGGTTTGCAAGTCAGAAAATCCTTATACTTGCATCCCATTCCATCGTTCCTTCCATTCTGGTTGTTTTGCCTAACTATCGGTGGGTTGGCTTGACCAACAGACCCACTGAAGTTTCCACCTTCCGAGTGCCCTTCATTTAATTCAGGCTCTTCCACTCGAATTGACAGTTCTTCACGATTCTGCTGAAGCAACCGCCTAGTTTCATCCATCTGACGATCCAACATCGTCTGAATCATCATTTGCACACCAGCCATGGTTATTGGCTCAGGTGCTGCTGCTACGACAGGTATTTGCTCAATCACTGGTGGTTGATTCCTGTTTTCATCAGCATTTCCAACTCCACTTCTTGTTCTCACCATTTTTGATCTACACACCAAATAAGGTGAAATTATATCCTCAATCACGATAGATATTCACATCGCCCTTATCACTCCGAAACGTTTACATGCTAGTTCTAATATCGTAGACGTACGCTTAGAATCCTAAACACATAAGGTTTCCAGATCCGGTCGGCAACAGACCATAGATCCGAACAAATAATAGCATCAATTTAGCTATCACACAAAACATTTAGCACATAAAAGTATTTTAGGCATCATTCCTAAAATGAACTAGTGCTTGTGTCAATTTAGGTGTACTACCTAACATATTTTAGACACACTCCCCACAATCATTACTTAGCATTCTAAGTTTAAGTCTAGAAATTTCCTACAAATTCCTAGTTCGCTTAAACTAATGCTCTGATACCAACTGTGACATCCCCATTTTCACGGCCAGAAAAGACCGATTTGTTTATGCTTTGTTTTATAAATCAGAGTGATCGTTTAAAGAAAACGGTTGCGGAATTTGTTCCCAAAATAAAATATGATAACCATTCATCAAAACGTTTCTCAAAGAGAATGTATTTTCATTAAATAATAAAACCTCGGGATGTCATGTTTCGATACAGACCAAAAGCATAAACAATAATAAATAGACCTTACAACAGTTATTCATAACTACTGGCCTATAATCCAAAATCTCTCGTCAAGTCCACCAACTTATACTCTTGTGCCATTACCTGTAATGCAAAGAAAACTGAGTGGGTCAGGCTTGGGAGCCTGGTGAGCATATAGGGTTTTCAACCCACAATAATACAATTATTATATTCAACCATCAAACAATCAACTCAATTATTCATCCCTATTATGTTTCTTAGGATTTTACCCTAGGAATTCAACTACTCGTCATTCCTTCATTCCTAAGGATTGACCTAAGGGATTTACACAAACTTCCATTGCTACATAAGGCGCATCTGCCAACATTATCCTTTAAGCGCCTCTGCCAGGATTACGTCATACACTATGAGGCGCGATTGCCAGGTTTATGACATTCTCTTTTAGGCGCATCCGCCGACATTATCTTATAAGCGCATCTGCCAAGATTGCCCTATAAGCGCATCCGCTATTATTATGACAATCTTTATTTGGCGCATCTGCCGACATTATCCTATAAGCGCATCTGCTAGGATCACTCTATAAGCGCATCTGCTTTTATTATGACAAATCTCTATTTGGCGCATCTGCCGACATTATCCTATAAGCGCATCTGCTAGGATTACGACATTCACTACTTGGTGCATCTACCGATATTATTCTACAGCACATCTGCTAGTCTTATGACATTCTTTAATTGGTGCATCTACCAATATCATTCTTAATCATCTTTCATACCTCATCATTTCATCACATACCAACTATCTCATCTACCTATGTTCTACCCAACATATTTGTAGATCTAGAATACACATACAGTTTATCTCATTTTAAAACTATATAAAACATTCATGCCATACTCATCTCAAATAAACAACAATGTATAAACACATAGCACGTATTTTATACCAAATACTTCATATTTATGTGTTAGAAGAAAGTAACCATACACTCTGCCAAACGTACACTTAATACATTCAAACAATACTTGTATTATACCCGTGTTTATGAAAGGGACTATACATCCATCCATATAAACAACTTTATATTATCCACGTAGCACGTATTTCAACGAAAATACTTAATAATTATGCGTTAGAAGAAAATAACTACACACTCACACTTATAAACAACAATACTCTTAATACACTCAAACCAAACTCGTATTATTATTGTGTTTATGAAAGGTAGTATACACTCACTTGATCAGAAGATGATCGGACAGCACTACGGCTTATAAAAGTAGTAATCCACAGCAGATCTGGAAGATCTCTTCGAAAATCGAACTTCCCGCGGGCAGAGCTTCGACTCGGGAACCGCACTTCTCGGGATCTTCGGGGTCTCGGGACTTGCCTCGGGGCTAGAGTATAATACCGGGGCTTCGGGATAGCTTCGGCACGAAAAACGATGCAAAAGACTAGAGAGAAGAGAAGAAAATGAACAACAAAGAAGGCTGTCTTCGGATCCTTTATATAGAGGCTGGAGCCTCGGAGTACGCGGGGCGTACAGGCGTACGCAGCGCGTACGCGTCCGAAATCGTCATTGCATGCGTCATCCGAAGTGTCGACACTATGCTAAGTACGCGGTAGCGTAACCTCGTACGCGGGGCGTACTCCGGATCACACCGGTGACTCGGCTTCGGATAATGCTTCCGATTTTGAATTAAAAATAAATATAAAATGATTAATAAACTTCGGAAATTCATAACTTCTTCATACGAACTCCGTTTTCGACGTTCTTTATATCCACGCGAAGGTGAGACCATGCTCTACGACTTTCGTTTAGACTCCGTCGGCTAATTTTGACTTTATTTTTATTAATTATTTTTAATAGGCCGCGACATAAACTTTCGTTATAAATTCATAACTTCTTCGTTTGACGTCCGTTCTCGCCTAACTTTTTATCGCTTCGATACCAACAATGAGATCTTCGATTCTCATTTAGATTGCTTCGGCTAAATACCGCTCTAACGTAAATTCACTTTTTACGTTGCATTGCGTCGTGCCGGCTCTGTCGCGAAACTTCGACGGGCCATAACTTCTTCGTTATAACTCGGATTTTGGCGTTCTTTATATGCACGGAAACCTTGTGACATATACTACAACTTGGTTAAGATTAATCCTTCTAGATAATCTTCCATCAAAAAGTCATTTTTGACGCTTATTGTTTCTAAATTGACTAGCCCTGATCTACGGGCGTTACATCGACCTCACGGTTCATGGAATCCAAGTCTCGATTCACACCCTGTCGGAGCTCACGCAACTAGTCTTGGAAGTCCTCCCGTATGAGAGACAATTCCAATTGGGTTTGCAGTAGATTGATGGCTATGTCTTCGTTGGTTACACCATTGGAATGAGTCTCCTCCATATGACACGGCGATAGTTTGGAGACCAGATGTGTTCTGCAGGTGCGAGCGAAGGCATTTTCCAATTTTGGAGTGAAGTTAAAGACGAGATTTGGGTAATGAAGTTTGTAGATGTGCCATTTTGTAACACCGAATTTTCCAAACAAACTTTTCAAATTCCATAATTCATAAAAACATCAAGATGTATCTCAAATCATAAACATTTATCCCAAAATATCAGTGTTCAAAAACATCTCCCCAAAATCTCATCAAAATACTCCCACAATGTATACAATCAAGCTGGCGCCTTCCCGCGATCCTCGCTAGTACCTAAAACACATTTAACACAACACAGTAAGCATAAATGCTTTGTGAGTTCCCCAAAATACCACATACAGCACATACGCCACTCAAGGCTACAATATGACCCTCTAGTCAATGTGTCTCAGCGGAACCCTCCAGTTCCGTATCATTGGGTCCTCCTACCCGATCTGTCTCGTTGGACCCTCCGACCCGGTCTATATCATTGGACCCTCCGGTCCGGTCTATATCACATAGCATACATATATCACAAACACATATACACAAATAGCACATAACACATAACATATAAGACCCTCCGGTCTGCTCAAGGTTTCTACACCAGGAAATGTATAGTGAGAAGACTCACCTCAGGCGTCTCGGTAAATCTCTGACTCGGTAGAAATATTGCCTAGCCTTCGCCTATTCACATAAAGTAAATACTCTCATAAATATAACTCTCGAGACTAGACTCAACCCTCTATTGGCACCCTCAGAAGGGTAAAAGACTATTTACCCCCCTCTTGACTCAATGACTCCATTGTTGACCAAACCCTAAAACTCAACAAAAGTCAACGGTCAAACTTTGACCCAACTCGCCGAGTGCACTCCAACGACTCGGTGAGTACACACATGTCCACTAACTCTTTATCCAGCTTGGTACGTCGAGTGTAGCACCTGGTTCCCGGTACGTAAATCTTATTTGAGTATTTTCCATTTTTAGCCTTGGACTCGGCGAGTCATAGGTCCGACTCGCCGAGTAGAGGCGGGACCCGGGACATGTTTAAGTTGGTGACTCGGCGAGTCCATATTCCGGACTCGGCGAGTCACCGCTGTTGGATGAAACCCTAAGTTTCAGGGGTTTGCACCCTATTTAAGCCTCATGTCCGCCCCAAGCCAGCCCCCATTCACCCTCAGAGCCCCCAACCCTCGTTCAAAGCTTATTTCCTAGAGAGTTTGAAGCATTTTGTGTGTTCTTGAAGGTTTTGAGAAGGAAGTGGTGTAGATCAAGAGGAAGGGAAGGAAGCCAAGCATCTTAGTGTTCTCTCAGTGATTCCTTCGAGGTATAACCCGTTTTCCCTCTGTTTCTATGCTTATTACTCCATTAAGTCTTTCGTGAGCCCTTCCCCAAGCTTGTATGTGCAATATAATTCGTAATAAGCTGATTGGCCTTTAGATCTAGGCATGGTTGAGCTCCAGGAGCTCAGATCTGTTGCCTTTATGGACCCATATTGCATGAAGACCCTAGATCTACCCTTTTGGGTGCATTTTGAACCCTAAAACCCTTAGTGGTGAATATCTACACGTAAAGTTGGAAACTTTACGTGTGATTCATGCTCTAGGAACCCAGATCTGTGAATGGCATGGACTGGATCCAAGCAAAATCGCGTTTATAGTGCTTGCATGGTAACGACTCGGCGAGTCGTTCATCTGACTCGACGAGTCTGCTCGCGAGTCTTCGAGTTTGTCCCCTTTTCGTTGTGTCAAGTGTGAGCAGTGAGTCACGGGGTGTGACTCAGTGAGTTGGAAGCCGAACTCATCCATGAAGGAACTCGGCGAGTCATTGCCCTGACTCGGCGAGTTCAAGGCAATCTCCTTAGATCAAGATCAGATTCGGCGAGTTGTTCATACAACTTGGCGAGTCGCAGCATAAGTGTTCATCGGATGAAGATGAACTCGACGAGTTGTTCATACAGCTCGGCGAGTAGGATGAAGGACTTGAACATTAGTTTGGGAAGGAGAACTCGTCGAGTCAACGCCTAACTCGTCGAGTAGAGATGGGATTCAGGTCAATCGAGTTGATAGGGACTCAGCGAGTTGGAGAGCCAACTCGGCGAGTCGGGTCAACTGAAAGTTGACTCTGACTTTGACTTATGACATGATCAGGGGTAAAATGGTCATTTTACCCAAAGGACAGTTAGTAGTGCTTGATTGAGTATGTTGTGGGAATTACAGCCAGAGGATTTCTGGAGCAGCAGCAACAGTAGTAGACAGTCAGTTCCCGATCAGATCAGCAGCTACTTTGAGGTGAGTTACCTTCCAGTAGCGGTGGGTCTACGGCCACAATGCCGGCCCACCAATAGGAGTCGAATGTTAGATGATTGTCTTTGTGATATCATCTAGGTTTGCTGCTACCTGATAGGTTATATGCTAGCATGATATGTTTTATGTGATAGAGGTAGAGATCGGTTGTTAGGACCGAAGGGCAGTTCGGACACCCCAGAAATGTCTGACAATATATGATTATGTGTTTGCATGCTGGCTTGTTATGTTATATGCAATAGAGGTAGTAGGAGGGGACCAGTCCCCGAGTTCGGTTGTTAGGACCGAAGGGTAGTTCAGACACCCCAGATATGTTTGATAATATGTTATGTGTGTTAGTAGCAGTAGGGGTGAAATAGTCCCCGAGGCTCGGTTGTCAGGACCGACGGGTAGTCAGCACCCCAGAAAAGCTTGACACGGGTAGTCAGCACCCCAGAATGGCTTGACGCGGGTAGGTCGGCACCCCAGAATGGCTTGACGCGGGTAGGTCGGCACCCCAGAATGGCCGTACGGGTAGTCGGCACCCCAGAATGGTCGTACCGGGTAGTCAGGCACCTCAGAATAGCCTGGCAGTATGTATGTTATGTGTTGTATGGTATGTGGTACGATGGGGGAACTCACTAAGCTTTATGCTTACGTTTTTTAGTTGTTTTTTCAGGTACCTCTTCAGCCAAAGGGAAGGAGCAGGCGCAGTAGCGGTTCATCACACACACTCCTTGATTTCGCATTTATGAGTTTACCCTGGGATTGATACTCTGATATTTTGGTTTTTTGACTGTTATGGATTTCAAATTTGGTTTTTGATGTGAAATGGTTTAATTAAGCAATGTTTTAATTATTAATGTTTTCTAAAGTAATGTTTTAAAAACGAAATTTTTGGACGTGAAAATTGGGTCGTTACAAGTTGGTATCAGAGCCCTGGTTTGAGGGATTCGGACACACCTTCGGGGGTGTCTGAACTCAAATCGGGGGATTAAAAGATTTTCCAAAAGAAAATGTTTTTCTAAAGATTGAGAAAAGAGTTTTGAGAAAGAACGAAGTGTGTGATGTGCGCAACCGGCCGAGCTCGAGTAAGTATTCCGCAAAGTACCCATACAAGCTTATGTTTTGTTTATCAGTTTCAGTAGAACAACATGCTAGAATAGGACTAAGGATCTAGTAATGATGCTTTATGTGCTTTAGTGTATGAAAATTGCATGCTAGAATCGAGTAGACAACAGTAGGATAGCCTGTTAGGTTATGCCTGATAGTATGAGTGTAGCTCTGTATGCTAAATCAGCTTCTCTCTATGAGAGCGGATTTGCTTGAGATTGTTCCCTTAGTTCGAATGTTGCTTGCTTTGTGCTTTGTGGGACTCTGAGTGGTGGGAGTTAGCCATTAGGTGAATACGTCACGTCACATGTGATCAGGGTTGAATAATCTTAGAGTGCTGGATTTGGCCCTATTGCGTAGCTCTCGTTTGAGTCTAACCGTTGTAGGGATGAGCCTGTTACTCGAAGGATTATCCTAGCCTCACCACATGTGATAGTATTCAGTTAATGGTTAATTGGCACTACTAAGGCGCCTTCAGCAGCTGAGGACCTGGTAGGGTGGAGCCTGAGATTTCCCTAGGGCAAGCCTAGGATGAGTATAGCAGTGATCAGCCGTAGTGGAAGGGGTCTGGTGGAGTCGAGGCAGTCCTTAAAGAAGGTATGGATAGATGTGGAAGGTAGTATGGGCCCGTACTACTGAAAGCAGAGGATCTGTACCCGAACCAAGGAAGGCCAAGATAAGACCAGGAAACTTGTATGTAGCAGTGATCCCTCAGGAAGTATCAGTATCACTAATGATTGTTGTTATGTATTGCAGAATGGTGGTACTTCGATCGAGGCCGATAGATGGCGGTTCAGGAGAGGGGTCAGGTTCGGGATCAGGTTCCGAGCCGGTAGATGAGGGACTACGCGAGTTCATCGCGTCAGAGATCACCAGGGGTATCCTTGAGTCGACTCCCATTATCTTCAGGTCGATCAAGGAAGGGATCATCGAGTTGATGGAGGATCGCCTCAGGGCGTTCAGGAGTGACATGGCATCTGGCCAGTCGGGATCTCGCACACTGTCCTTCAAGGACTTCAGGGGCAGTGGTGCGCCGGATTTTCACGGGGCGAAAGACCCCATTGCTGCCAGGCGATGGATTGCAGACATCGAGTCTGCACAGTTGACGAGCTTCTGCCCCGAGGGGTCGAAGGTGAGGTATGCAGCAGGGTGTTTACGAGACCGAGCTCGAGATTGGTGGGAGTCAGTGGGTGACTCGTTGGGAGCCTCAGCTATCGAGGCTATGACCTGGTCGGACTTTGTGACCAGGTTCAGGGCAGAGTTTGCACCGGCGGTCGAGCTTCAGCAGCTGGCCAGGGAGTTTTTAGACATGAGACAGACGACGGAGACCGTGGCGGAGATCAACGCCATGTTCCGGGAGAGGGCACTGATGGTGCCATAGTATGCGGGCGATGAGGACATGAGGAGGACCCGCTATCATGACATGCTCCGGGCTGATATCCGGGAGCACGTTAGTTTTTCAGCTTGCCCTACCTTGGACTCCATGATTGCCAGGGTGAGGGAGAGGGAGATAGATTTGGAGCACATCCGGAAACGGAAGTCAGATGAGGGATAGACAGGAGGGGCTTCGGGGAAGAAGCCCAAGGGATCAGATGGTAGGCCGAAAGGCCAGTCAGGACCGAGCCGCTGCAGGAAATGCGGCAGGCCGCACGAGGGGGTGTGCAGGTTGGGATCATCAGGCTGCTATAAGTGCAACAAGTCTGGGCACTTTAGCAGGGATTGCACTGCTTCGGCAGAAGTTATTCAGACGTTTGAGTTGTTGTGTTTCTACTGCAACCAGAGGGGCCACAAGAAGGCCAATTGCCCCCAGTTGACAGTTTCAGCGCCAGTGAAGGCGCCAGCTCCAGCGACCCTGTGGATCACGGATGGCCGGCAGGGCAAGGTAGAGGCTCCATTGGTGAGGAGCCAGGCATTTCAGCTGACCGCCGAGGAGGCACGCGCCGCACCCGATGTGGTGACGGGTATGATTCTTTCCCTCTATTTTATTTTTATGATGTTATGATATTGATATGTGCTCCGTATGTATATGTATGCATTAGGATCGTTCCATGTGAACGGCATCCCAGTTCAGGTGTTGTTCGACTCGGGTGCATCCCGGTCATTTGTTTCCCTTGCGCTTAGCAAGAAGTTTCATGAGTCTTCGGGCGAGCTAGATTGCCCTTTAGAGGTAGAGATTGCTGATGATCGATCGGTGCGAGCATCGATGGTATTTCGAGATTGCGTACTGCGTTTGTTTGAGGAGTGCTACTTGGTAGACTGGTTCCCATTCCGTTGCGTGGGAACAAGGTGATTATAGGCATGGATTGGTTGAGCCCCAATGGGGCGGTGATAGATTGCGCACAGCAGCTAGTGCGAGTCAGGACCCCAGGTGGGGGAGAGTTAGTGATTCATGGCGAGAGGCCACATTGCGGACCCACTGTATGTTCAGCAGCAAGGGCTAGGCGCTATCTTCAGCAGGGATGCGCAGGATATGTCGTGTATGTGATGGATACCCGGGAGGCGGGTAAGGCAATGGTGAGTGAGGTTCCGGTGGTGCGATATTTCGCAGATGTCTTTCCGCAGGAGCTTCCTGGGATACCTCCAGAGCGACAGGTGGAGTTCAGGATTGACCTCGTTCCTGGTGCGGCTCCGATAGCCAAGGCACCATATTGGTTGGCTCCTCCTGAGATGCAGGAGTTGTCTACACAGCTGCAGGAGCTGTTAGACAAGGGATTCATTCGATCGAGCATAACCCTGGGGAGCCCCGATTCTGTTCGTGAAAAAGAAGGACGGGTCGCATCGGATGTGTATAGATTACCGGGAGCTGAACAAGGTAATGGTGAAGAACCGTTACCCACTCCCGAGGATTGATGATCTCTTTGACCAGCTTCAGGGAGCATCTTGGTTCTCCAAGATTGATTTGCGTTCGGGTTATCATCAGATGAGGGTCAGGGAGGAGGATACGCAGAAGACCGCGTTTCGGATGTGCTATGGCCATTATTAGTTTGTGGTGATGCCGTTTGGGCTCACCAATGCTCCTGCCGCGTTCATGGACCTCATGAACCGCGTATGCAGACCGATGCTGGATCGGTATGTGATAGTCTTTATCGATGACATCTTGGTTTATTCCAAGACACAGGAAGAGCATCAGGAGCATCTGCGAGAGGTATTGGAGACTCTGAGGAGGGAGAGCTTGTATGTCAAGTTCTCCAAGTGTGAGTTTTGGTTGCGCGAGGTGCAATTCCTCGGACACCTTGTTAACCAAAACGGGATTCTGGTCGATCTGGCCAAGGTCGACGCCGTGATGAGATGGGAGGTTCCGAAGTCTCCATCCGAGATTCGGAGTTTCCTAGGATTGGCAGGCTATTATCGGAGATTCATTCAGGACTTCTCCAAGATAGTCGTACCCCTGACGCAGCTGACGAAGAAAGCCGTAGTCTTTCGGTGGGGACCCGAGCAGCAGGCTGCGTTTGAGACGCTGAGACGGAGATTGTGCGAGGCGCCAATCTTAGCCCTGCCAGAGGGCGTAGAGGATTTTGTGGTGTATTGTGACGCGTCCATTTTAGGGTTGGGCGCGGTACTGATGCAGAGGGGGCATGTCATTGCCTACGCTTCGAGGCAGCTCAAGCCTCACGAGGCGAACTACCCGACGCATGATTTGGAGTTGGGGGCGGTGGTTTTTGCCCTCAAGATTTGGCGACATTACCTCTACGAGGTTCGATGTACCATCTACATGGACCACAAGAGTTTGAGGTACCTCATGGATCAGCCGAATCTGAACATGAGGCAGCGTCGATGGTTGGACGTGGTGAAGAATTATGATCGCGAGATCCTTTACCACCCGGGGAAGGCCAACGTGGTGGCCGATGCACTTAGCCGCAAAGCGGCGCTGATCAGGGATATTTGCATGCGGATGACCGTAGTGACTCCCCTGTTGGAGCAGATTCGGGAGGCTCAACAAGAGGCTATCAAGGAGGAACATCGGAAGAGCGAGCGTGTGGTGGGTCAGGTTTCCTCCTTCGATTATGATAGCCGAGGACTATTGACACTACGCCGTAGGGTGTGGGTGCCGTATCACGGAGGCGTGCGCCAGATCTTGATGGAGGAGGCGCACAAGTCCCGATTCTCTATTGATCCCGGGGCGACGAAGACATATAGGGATCTTCGTCCAGATTATTGGTGGCCCTGCATGAAGCGGGATGTGGCATGGTACATTGAGCGGTGCTTGACCTGCAGGAAGGTCAAGGCCGAACATCAAAGACCGCATGGCAAGATGCAGCCGTTGGACATTCCGTTGTGGAAATGGGAAGATATCACGATGGATTTTATTACGAAGCTTCCCAGGACCGCGCGTGGAGCGGATTCGATTTGGGTCATCGTGGATCGATTGACCAAGAGTGCTCACTTTATCCCGATTCAGGAGAGCATATCGGCCGAGAAATTGGCCGACATCTATATCAAGGAGATCGTGGTGCGGCACGGGGTGCCAGTATCGGTTATCTCGGACAGGGATGTGCGTTTTACTTCCAGGTTTTGGAAGAGATTTCATGACGAGTTGGGCACTCGTTTACATTTTAGCACCGCCTTTCACCTGCAGACGGATGGCCAGAGCGAGCGAACCATCCAGACTTTAGAGGATATGTTGCGGGCATGCGTGCTAGATTTCGGTGGTAGCTGGGATACCTATCTTCCCTTGGCTGAGTTCTCGTACAACAACAGCTACCACGTGAGTATCGACCACCCTCCTTTCGAGATGTTGTACGGACGGAGGTGCAGGACCCCGATATGCTGGGGAGAGGTTGGACAGAGGGTCAAGGGGAGCACCGAAGTGGTGCTCAAGACTACCGAGAGGATTCAGCAGGTTCGTAGCAGGCTTCAGACCGCGCAGAGTCGGCAGAAAAGTTACGCCGACAAGCGCCGATCCGACCTGGAGTTCCAGGTTGGGGATATAGTTCTCCTGAAGGTGTCGCCTTAGAAGGGCGTCATTCGATTCAGGAAGCGGGGTAAGTTAGGCCCGAGTTATATTGGGCCGTTCAGGGTTGTAGCCCAGGTGGGCAAGGTGGCGTATGCGCTGGATCTGCCAGCCGAGCTCAGCCAGATCCACATCACTTTCCATGTTTCTCAGTTGCGGAAGTGCCTAGTGGGCGATTCAGCAGTAGTGCCGTTAGAGGATATACAGGTGGATGACAGCCTAAATTACATTGAGCGCCCAGTCGCAATCCTCGACATGAAGTCGAAGGATTTGAGGAACAAGAAGGTGGAGCTAGTGAAGGTGCAATGGCAGCATCGCAAGGGTTCGGAATGGACTTGGGAGCCGGTGGAAGAGATGATGGAGCATTATCCCGAGCTATTTCAGGATCGAGCAGCAGACTTCGAGGATGAAGTCTAAAATAAGTGGGGGAGATTTGTAGCACCTGGTTCCCGGTACGTAAATCTTATTTGAGTATTTTCCATTTTTAGCCTTGGACTCGGCGAGTTATAGGTCCGACTCGCCGAGTAGAGGCGGGACCCGGGACATGTTTAAGTTGGTGACTCGGCGAGTCCATATTCCGGACTCGGCGAGTCACCGCTGTTGGATGAAACCCTAAGTTTCAGGGGTTTGCACCCTATTTAAGCCTCATGTCCGCCCCAAGCCAGCCCCCATTCACCCTCAGAGCCCCCAACCCTCGTTCAAAGCTTATTTCCTAGAGAGTTTGAAGCATTTTGTGTGTTCTTGAAGGTTTTGAGAAGGAAGTGGTGTAGATCAAGAGGAAGGGAAGGAAGCCAAGCATCTTAGTGTTCTCTCAGTGATTCCTTCGAGGTATAACCCGTTTTCCCTCTGTTTCTATGCTTATTACTCCATTAAGTCTTTCGTGAGCCCTTCCCCAAGCTTGTATGTGCAATATAATTCGTAATAAGCTGATTGGCCTTTAGATCTAGGCATGGTTGAGCTCCAGGAGCTCAGATCTGTTGCCTTTATGGACCCATATTGCATGAAGACCCTAGATCTACCCTTTTGGGTGCATTTTGAACCCTAAAACCCTTAGTGGTGAATATCTACACGTAAAGTTGGAAACTTTACGTGTGATTCATGCTCTAGGAACCCAGATCTGTGAATGGCATGGACTGGATCCAAGCAAAATCGCGTTTATAGTGCTTGCATGGTAACGACTCGGCGAGTCGTTCATCTGACTCGACGAGTCTGCTCGCGAGTCTTCGAGTTTGTCCCCTTTTCGTTGTGTCAAGTGTGAGCAGTGAGTCACGGGGTGTGACTCAGTAAGTTGGAAGCCGAACTCATCCATGAAGGAACTCGGCGAGTCATTGCCCTGACTCGGCGAGTTCAAGGCAATCTCCTTAGATCAAGATCAGACTCGGCGAGTTGTTCATACAACTTGGCGAGTCGCAGCATAAGTGTTCATCGGATGAAGATGAACTCGACGAGTTGTTCATACAGCTCGGCGAGTAGGATGAAGGACTTGAACATCAGTTTGGGAAGGAGAACTCATCGAGTCAACGCCTAACTCGACGAGTAGAGATGGGATTCAGGTCAATCGAGTGGATAGGGACTCGGCGAGTTGGAGAGCCAACTCGGCGAGTCGGGTCAACTGAAAGTTGACTCTGACTTTGACTTATGACATGATCAGGGGTAAAATGGTCATTTTACCCAAAGGACAATTAGCAGTGCTTGATTGAGTATGTTGTGGGAATTACAGCCAGAGGATTTCCGGAGCAGCAGCAGCAGCAGTAGACAGTCAGTTCCCGATCAAATCAGCAGCTACTTTGAGGTGAGTTACCTTCCAGTAGCGGTGGGTCTACGGCCACAATGCCGGCCCACCAATAGGAGTCGAATGTTAGATGATTGTCTTTGTGATATCATCTAGGTTTGCTGCTACCTGATAGGTTATATGCTAGCATGATATGTTTTATGTGATAGAGGTAGAGATCGGTTGTTAGGACCGAAGGGCAGTTCGGACACCCCAGAAATGTCTGACAATATATGATTATGTGTTTGCATGCTGGCTTGTTATGTTATATGCAATAGAGGTAGTAGGAGGGGACCAGTCCCCAAGTTTGGTTGTTAGGACCGAAGGGTAGTTCAGACACCCCAGATATGTTTTATAATATGTTATGTGTGTTAGTAGCAGTAGGGGTGAAATAGTCCCCGAGGCTCGGTTGTCAGGACCGACAGGTAGTCAGCACCCCAGAAAAGCTTGACACGGGTAGTCAGCACCCCAGAATGGCTTGACACGGATAGGTCGGCACCCCAGAATGGCCGCACGGGTAGTCGGCACCCCAGAATGGCCGTACCGGGTAGTCAGGCACCCCAGAATAGCCTGGCAGTATGTATGTTATGTGTTGTATGGTATGTGGTACGATGGGGGAGCTCACTAAGCTTTGTGCTTACGTTTTTCAGTTGTTGTTTCAGGTACCTCTTCAGCCAAGGGGAAGGAGCAGGCGTGGTAGCGGCTCATCACACACACTCCTTGATTCCGCATTTATGAGTTTACCTTGGGATTGATACTTTGATATTTTGGTTGTTTGACTGTTATGGATTTCAAATTTGGTTTTCGATGTGGAATGGTTTAATTAAGCAATGTTTTAATTATTAATGTTTTCTAAAGTAATGTTTTAAAAACGAAATTTTTGGACGTGAAAATTGGGTCGTTACATCGAGTCCCTCCCTATGCTCAACGACTCACACCGGGCATGAATCGCAGGGCCACCCCGACTCAACTCGCCGAGTCTCAAGAACAACTCGGCGAGTACCGCCTTGAACTCCAATCCTCTAATCCCCTTCTGACTCACTGGGTTATCCCCCAACTCGGCAAGTCTACTCACTGAGTGACTTACGTGAAACCCTAACTCTACTCGCCGAGTGTCAAGAACAACTCGGCGAGTTCATGCCATGCACAAACTCTATTGACCTCCTGAGGTCAGATTTGTGCCCCTAATCCATAGATATGGACTTCCCAAGCATGAATGTCACGTAAAGTCCGAATCTTGATGCTTATATATCAACAACAAGGCATCAAATGGTGATTTAGTCCTAAAAATGGCAACCTAAGTCCAATAACCCCGAAATGACTCATAAAGCTCAAGGGGTTAAGGTCTCTGCACCTCTTTGAGTCCAGATCCAAGGCACAAACTCGAGGAGGGACCAATTGCTCCACATAACCACTCTAAAAAAGGGTTAGAAAACCCTAACTCTAAGGATCAACACGAAAACTGAAGAAGGTTCAAACTATTACCTCCAAAATGAAGTCTCTAAACTCTGGAACTGCTAGAATCGCACCTCCTCTTGCTCTTGGTCACCTTCTTCTTGCTAAACCAAAGGTATAAGGATCAAATATGACTTCTCCTTCCTCACAAACGATTTGGATCACTTAGGGATCTCTCAAGGGACTGGTAGCCGCAATGGGAGGCTATAAGTGCCCTTAAATAGGCCCCAAACCCGGGGGATTAGGGTTTCATTAAACAGCATGGACTTGCCGAGTCCACGAATGGACTCGTTGAGTCCAGTCGCGAACCCGAATGATAATCCGCGACTCTACTCGGCGAGTCTAAGCACTAACTCGCCGAGTTCCTTCACAAACTTCAAAAATAAAAATATTAGAATAATATACCTGAGAATCTCCCCCAATAGAATCAGACTTCGTCCTCGAAGTCTTACTCGACAAAAAACTCTGGGTGCTGCTCACGCATCTCATGCTCCGGCACCCAAGTCAGCTCTGACCCTTTCCGATGCTGCCACTGGACCTGTACCAGAGGCACTTCCTTGTTCCTCAAAATCTTTACCCTACGATCTCGAACCGCAATCGGCTTCTCAATATAATTCAGACCCGGATCCACCTGGATATCTTCTAACGGAACTACTATTGACTCATCAGCGATACACTTCCTCAACTGGGACACGTGGAAGGTATCGTGGATCTGACTCAACTCCGCAGGCAGCTCTAAGCGGTATGCTACCTTGCGTACCCGTGCGATCACCCTGAAAGGACCAATATATCGGGGCCCCAGCTTGCCCCTCTTCCTGAATCGGATCACTCCTTTCCAAGGAGAGACCTTCAGGAGCACGAAGTCGTCGACCTGAAACTCGAGCTCAGACCGGCGCCTGTCCGCATAACTCTTCTGGCGACTCTGAGCGGTCAACAACCTTTGCCTGACCTGCTGTATCTGCTCTGTCTTCTGAAGCACGATCTCTGTACTACCCATTACACGTTGCCCTACCTCTCCCCAACAGATGGGGATCCGACACCTCCTCCTGTCACACCCCAAAACCGGAACGGTGGAAACGTTCTGGGGTGGATGATGTCATGTCAAGTATCACAACATATGCAGTATAGTAATCGAAGTACAACAACCATTGCATTAATAGTAATAGTTTTACATGGTTTACATTACATAGAACATCAAAGTAATACAAGTAATAATATAGGTGCAACTTGGTACTAAACTGTCTTCATCAAAAGCTACTGAGATGTACCTGTCTAATGTTGACCTGAGAATACAAGTTATTTGAAAGCAAGTATTAGCATTTTTACAAATGCTGGTGAGTTCATAAGTATTTAGTGTCATTTGTGTAAGTTTAAAATAACTTTATAAAAGTAGTAGTTTTAGGGTCTACAGTGTATTAGAGTCCTTTCCAGAAAATCCTATATTTTCTAATTAAAAACAGTCTTCTACCAAGACTGGACAGAGTTATGTTGAAAAAAAATAGTTTTCCCTTAAACACTATCATTATCAAAATACGGTGTTTGATTTTATGGAAAGTAGGAGAATATCAAGGAAAATAATATATGCCTCAGCAGTGAAGACTGCTGACTAAGGCAGAAGAGATCATAGACTCCAGGAGAGTATCGAATGAACGACATGCCTGGCTCAGTCTAAAAAAAGGAGACACAGACCCCAGACGGTATCAAATGAAAGATACAGCTAGAAAGGTCTAAAACAGTGAATACCGACCCTAGACAGTATCAAATGAAAGATACAGCTAGTAAGGTCTAAAATAGTGAATACAGACCCTAGACAGTATCAAATGAAAGATACAGCTAGTAAGGTCTAAAACAGTGAATACAGACCCTAGACAGTATCAAATGAAAGATACAGCTAGTAAGGTCTAAAACAGTGAATACAGACCCTAGATAGTATCAAATGAAAGATACAGCTAGTACGGTCTAAAACAGTGTAATTCCAAGAGTGTGTTTCCAGCATAGAGTGTTAAATACCGTTACCTTATGACCATGAATTATAAGGTAACATGGAGATTCTCGTAACCATACTAATCGACACTAGAGTACTTGACGCCCTACAAGCGTCGGTGTAAGTATGACATTTGTCACCCCTTGGCTTGGTAGGCCATGGACTGTAGCTAGCAGTCAGGGTGCGGGGGTGTCAATCCCGTATAGATCTATACACACAATGTCCGCTCTCCCTACAAGAGACTCTGGTTACCAACTAGACGACGGAGAAGGCCGTGTCCTGAAGATGTATTCGAAACAGTGAATTCTGATGAAAGTGTTGGAATAGTAGTAGAGACTCATAACTGAAACGACCGATGTAAACCTTCATGTCTATACATGTATATATGATATATAATAAATGATTAAACGACCTTCGGACGGATATCCGATCCCACCAGACCACATCCAAACGAGGAAAAGGAAATAGGGCGACTAGCCTTCCTAAGTCCTTTAAACATTATTTATATAACCATACAAGTATAGGCATGCTTTTAACGATGTGGAAGCGTTTTAACTACGTAGAAGCGTATCATGAAGTAGAAGCGTATCGTGAAGTAGAAGTGTATCGTGAAGTAGAAGCGTTTAACAAGTATAAGTGAAGTAGAAACGTTAACCAGTATAAGTGAAGTAGAAGCGTTAACCAGTATAAGTGAAGTAGAAGCGTTAACAAGTATAAGCGAAGTAGAAGCATTAATAAGTATAAGCCAATCACGAGGTGGAAGCGTATCACGAAGTAAAAGCGTTATCAAGTAAGAGCATTAACTAAATAGAAGTGAAGTAGTAGTATCTTAACCAAGTAAGAGTATAAAACATGGAAGAAAACTTTGATGAAAAACTTTAGAAAACCTTTATACTTAAGAAAATCACGACCTGGTATTCTTTTGTAAAATAAGTTTGAAAGCCTTTAGAAATCCTTTGGAAACCTTTCATAAACAAGTTTTAAATGAAACTTTGATAAAACAATATAAGTAAGAGATTTGAACAAGTGAAGACATTTTAGGAAACCATTTATAGTATCATTCTTGGTAAAACAGTTAACAGTGTAATAAATCCTTGTGCATGAGGGTTATCAATCACATGTGATTGATATGATAAGTGGCATATTTAACTTGTATTCCCCCCTAAAACATGTAAAAACATTTAAAAAGGTTAATTCAGGGGCATAAACTCACCTGATGTAAGTGGATCCGACGAAGGTGTCGGTTGGGTGCTCGATGTCAAGTAAAGACTTGAACACACTTAGTGACCTATTAACATATGATAACATATGTTTACATACAATTAGTACATATAATACTAATTAAACAAGTATACGCATCCTAAAGTGCGAAAAACACTTTGATTAAGTGCTAGGGGTGTCCCGGGTAACATTTAAGGGTGTGTATGGATTGGATAAGGAGTTTACTCTCCTAAAACTCACTTTATGTGAGTTCACGGTTGGGAGGCCACATCCCCCATGATTTTACTGCCATAAACTCATGGGAGGAGTGTTTTTGATATCTTTCAAGTCTCATATGGATTTAGAAGTGGTTCTAGGGAATTATACAAGGCCAAAGGGGTGTCTAAGGGTCCAAGAGCTTACTCCCTTGGAGTTCACGGACCAAAGGCCACTCCTTGGGAGTTTACGGCTGTAAGCCCCATGGATTAGGCCGTGAAATCTTGTGCACCCTCCAATCTTTGATTTTAAGGTCCTTGTTTCAACCCCAACAATTTCTAGTGAAGGTATAGGGCCATTTATGGGACTTAAACTCTCATTTAACATGGTTTGGGGGAGTTTACGGTCTAAGCATATGATTGGGCTGTAAACTCTAGTTTTCCCCTCAAATGATGATGTTTAATTGTTCTAAACTCGAAATGGAAATTCCCTAAGCCATATCTCAAGCCTAAACATGATTTGGAAGTGTTTTTGGGCATTTTTGCATGGTTAGCGGGTGTTTACCGCCTAAGCATGTGCTTGGGCCGTAAACCCTCTTTTATACCCTAAAAATTATTGTTTTTAGGATTAAACACTCCTAGGTAAATTCCACAACTAGTATCTAAGCTCGAAAGAAGGAAAATCGGGACATTTGGCACCATTTTAGGTGTTTACGGCCTAAGGAGGTTCTTAGGCCGTAAACTCCCTTTTTCCAACTTTCATGAGTGATTTTTGGGTTAAAACACAATTCAATGATGTCCAGAATAAGTTAGGATAAGAGGACTTACGTTTTGGAGGCGGAAATTTGCGGTTTTGGAGTCGAAAACGAGTTAGAGAGAGAGTAGAGAGAGAGTGTGGAGCTTGAGTGGTAAAAGAGTTCTAGGAAGTGTTCCACCTTCCTTATATAGGTCTCGGGTGTTGCACCCGGTATACGACTACCCGATGCTAAAGCTTAACGAGGTTTAAACTTTTTACCCGGGTTAAATGGTCGTATTAATATAACTTTATTCCATTAAATGGAATGAAATTTACGAGTTATATTTATTTTGCTATGATAATAATCACATGAAATATAAATAAATAAATAACTATTTATTTGTTTGACGACCCCAAATTAACGGAACTTTTATAAAATGGAATATTCCGTTAATGGAAACGGGGTAATATAACGGAATAAACTTTGGGTTGTCACACCTCCCATACAACAGCTCAAAGGGTGGCATACCAATGCTCGAATGATGGTTGTTGTTGTAGGAAAACTCTGCCAAGGGCAAATACGTGTCCCAACTCCCGCCGAAATCCAACATACATGCTCGGAGCATGTCCTTGAGCGTCTGAATCGTCCGCTCGCTCTGTCCGTCAGTCTGTGGGTGGTATGCGGTACTAAAATGCAGCCTCGAACCCAACTCCTCATGAAATTTCTTCCAGAATCTGGAAGTGAAGCGCACATCTCGATCTGAGACAATCGAGATCGGCACTCCATGTCGCGATACCACCTCCCTCGCGTATATCTCCGCCAACTTCTCTGCGGAAGAGCTCTCACTGATAGTAAGGCAATGAGCGCTCTTCGTCAATCTGTCTACAATCACCCAAATTGCATCGACGCCCCTCGCAGTCCTTGGCAATTTGGTGATAAAGTCCATAGTAATCCGTTCCCACTTCCACTTGGGAACCTCTAACGGCTACAACTTACCATGCGGTCTCTGGTGCTCGGCCTTAACCTGGCGACAGGTTAGGCACCTCTCAACGAACCACGCAACGTCCCTCTTCATACAGGGCCACCAATACTCTCTCTTTAGGTCCAAATACATCTTAGTGGCCCCGAGATGGATCAAGAACTTCGATCGATGAGCCTCTTCCATCAAAATGGTATGCATTCCGCCCACAAACGACACCCAAATCCGACCTTGAAACTTCATAAGCCCCCGACTATCGGTAACGAGCTTCGGTACCTGCCTGACAACTCGCTCTCTCTTCTGGTTTTCTGGTCTCACGGCCTCCGCCTGGGCTCCTCGAATGGTGTCCAACACCGGAGTGATCACTGTCAATCTCATGCAAACGTCTCGTATCGGGACGTTCTCCGATCTACGGCTCAGGGCATCGGCTACCACGTTAGCCTTACCTGGGTGGTACAGGATCTCACAATCATAATCCTTTACCACATCCAACCATCTCCTCTGCCACATATTTAGGTTGGGTTGATCCATCAAGTACTTCAGGCTCTTATGATCCGTGTATATGGTACACTGAACTCCATACAGATAGTGACGCCAGATCTTGAGGGCGAACACTACTGCCCCCAACTCTAAATCGTGGGTGGGATACCTTGCCTCATGAGGCTTTAGCTACCTCGATGCATATGCTATCACATGCCCCCTCTGCATAAGCACTGCTCCCAAACCTGATATCGACGCGTCACAATACACCACAAAATCTTCCATTCCCTCCAGAAGGGCTAACACCGGGGCTTCGCATAATCTCTGACGAAGTGTCTCGAAGGAGGCCTGCTGCTCTGGGCCCCATGAAAAAGCTACACCCTTCCGGGTCAACCTAGTGAGTGGCACAGCGATCTTGGAGAAATCCCTGATAAATCTTCGATAATAGCTTGCCAATCCGAGGAAACTCCTGATCTCTGTAAGTGACCTCGTACCTCCCAACTCATCACCACCTCAATCTTGGCCGGATCGACCAATATCCCTTTCTGGTTAACGAGATGCCCTAGGAACTGGACCTCTCTTAACCAGAAATCGCACTTGGAGAATTTGGCATAGAGCCTCTCCGATCTCAAAACCCCAAGGATTTCTCTCAAATGATCCTCATGCTGCTCTTTGGATCTCGAATACACCAATATGTCGTCGAAGAATACGATCACCGAGCGATCTAACATCGGCCTGCACACCCTGTTCATGAGGTCCATGAACACCACTGGTGCATTGGTGAGCCCGAAAAGCATCAGCACGAACTCGTAATGCCTGTAACGATTCCGGAACGTTGTCTTCTGGATATCCTCATCTCGCACCCTCACCTGATGATATCCAGACCTCAAATCGATCTTGGAGAACCAAGATGCACCCTGCAGCTGATCAAACAAGTCGCCGATCCTCGGTAACAGGTAACGGTTCTTGACCGTCAACTTGTTCAACTCCCGGTAATCAATGCACATCCAGTGCGAACCATCCTTTTTCTTTACGAAAAAGGATAGTAGCTCCCCACGACGAACTACTCGGCCGAATAAACCCCTTCCCCAGCAGCTCCTGAAGCTGCGAGGATAACTCCTGCATCTCTGGAGGCACAAGGCGATAGGGCGCCTTGGCGATAGGCGCGGCCCCCAGAACCAAACCGATGCTGAACTCTACCTGCCTCTCGGGTGGCACACCCGACAACTCTTCCAGAAACACATCTGGGAAATCGTGCACTATCAGAACCTCATCAATCGACCTTGGTCTCTCTGAATCCATTCTCGTGTCCATCACATACGCTACAAATCCCTGACAGCCCTGCTGTAGACTCTGTCTAGCTCTAGCGGCTGAACAAAATGCCGAACCTGATCGCGTACCCTCGCCTTACAGTATAAGCTCTCCCCCACTAGGGTTCCAAATGGTCACCAACTATCACTCGCAGTCGATAACTGCCCCAAATCTACTCAACCAGTCATGCCTACAATGACACAGACATCCCCCATAGGAATCGGAATCAAGTCTATCGGAAACTCCACCCCGAAGATCTCAAGTATACACCCACGGATCACATCGGTAGCATATACCGCTCGTTCCTCAGCTATGGAAACTCGTAGAGGTCGACTCAACGCCTCTCTCGGAATACGGATATGCTGACTAAAAGCTAAGGATACAAAGGACCGACTCGCACTCGAGTCAAACAACACCAAGGCATGTACATAACTCACAAGAAAAGTACCTACGTATGTCATAACATAAGCATAATAACGTAATCTCAGCACAAATAAATGAAAGAATACATACCAGCCACGACGTCAGGCGCTGCACGGACCTCCTCCGCAGTCAGCTGGAAGGCTCTCCCTCTAGCCTTCAGTGCTTCGACCTTCGCTGGCCGGGTCTCGGTAACTCTGGTAGCAGGTGCGGATCCCTGTGCTGTGTTCTGGAGCTGGGGGCACTCGGCCTTTCGATGGCCAGTCTGGTTGCAGTGAAAGCAAACCGAGAACCCCTTAGGGCAATCCCTCGCATAGTGACCTTCTTTCCCACATTTGTAACACACCCCCGTCCTGCACACCCCATCATGGCTCTTGCCGCACTTTCCACAAGTACGGCCCTTCGGACCTCCAGTCCTCGACTCAGCAGGATTTGCCCGCTTGGCGGCCGGCTGCGACTGTGCCGGTCGCCGATCACCCTTCTGGGACTCAGCCTCCTCCCTCACCTGAGTCTTTAGCTCGATCTCCCTCTTCCGAGCATTTGCCTGGAGTTCGGCAAATGTCTGGTAAGTTGAGTTCGCCACGAACTCACGGATATCCCTCCTTAGTATGCTCAGATAACGACTCATGCAAGCCTACTCGGTAGAAACCTGTTCTGGGCAAAACAACGCCCGCTCATGGAACATCCTCGTAAGCACTGTCACCGACTCAGTCCCCTGATTGAGGGTCAGAAACTCCTGGGCTAGACGTTCCATCTCCACCGGGGGAACATACTCATCACGAAACATTGCAGTGAACTTCTCCCAAGTCACTGCAGTCAGCTCTGCCATCGAAAAGTCTACCGTCACAAACTTCCACCAGTCTTTCGCCCCTAAGCGAAGCTGGTTCAATGCGAACCGAACCCTCAAGTGCTCCGGGCATGAACACATATAGAAACATCCCTCAATGTCTGAAATCCACCTCATCGCAACGATTGGATCCTGCGTACCATCGAACTCTGGTCGTTTCGTGTTGCTGAACTCTCGGTACAGCAACGAATCACCACCCAGGGGTCTCGCAGTGGCAACGGTTGCAGTGGCTGCGTCTACAGCAGCATCAGTCAAAGCAGCATAACGCTCATCAAACGTCTCAATCAGAGTGGTCTTAATAGACCCAAATATCTCGGGAATCTCCGCCCGAATAGCCGCAACTACCTCCTCCTGAATGATCCTCCGAATCTCCTCATCACGAATACCACTAGTACCACTATCCCCATCCTGTCGTCTCGTAACCACCATGCTGTCTCTGAAATAAAATCACAAAACAATCAGAGACTCGATCGAGATCACTCACACTCGATCACTCACCCTACTTGATTCTTTGGTTTCCTAAGGAGTCTTACTCGGACTGATTACCAATCCGATGCTTCCAGTAGTACGGGCCCTATACTACCTTCCACATCGTATCAGTACTCACTCCCAGTCTTCTTCCTAGAATTCCAAATCACAAGCATACCATATACAGGCTATACCCTAACCAGCCCCTCATAAGCTCCTTACCGCTACCTACTTACTCACAAGTATTCTCTTAGCAGCAGGAATCATCATAGGCTAAGGCATCACAAATCAGGCCACTCTAGTCCTATCATGATTACTTAGCCTAATCAAGCATGTATAACTCATTACATAATATCTCATAATATAGAAACGTAAGGGTATTTTGGGAAATCACCATTCGAGTGCTTGCTGATTGTACACACTGCTTCCTTTCATCTCTTTATTTTTCTTTACTTTAGAAAAACTGTTTGTTTTATAAAAATTTTCTCAAATTTGTGCCCCTAATCCATAGATTTGGCATTCCCAAGCGTGAATGTCACGTAAAGTCCGAATCTTGATGCTTATATATCAACAACAAGGCATCAAATGGTGATTTAGTCCCAAAAATGGCAACCTAAGTCCAATAACCCCGAAATGACTCATAAAGCTCCAAGGGTTAAGGTCTCTGGACCTCTTTGAGTCCAGATCCAAGGCACAAACTCGAGGAGGGACCAATTGCTCCACATAACCACTCTAAAAAGGGGTTAGAAAACCCTAACTCTAAGGATCAACACGAAAACTGGAGAAGGTTCGAACTATTACCTCCAAAATGAAGTCTCTGAACTCTGGAACTGCTAGAATCGCACCTCCTCTTGCTATTGGTCACCTTCTTCTTGCTAAACCAAAGGTATAAGGATCAAATATGACTTCTCCTTCCTCACAAACGATTTGGCTCACTTAGGGATCTCTCAAGGGACTGGTAGCCGCAATCGGAGGCTATAAGTGCCCTTAAATAGGCCCCAAACCCGGGGGATTAGGGTTTCATTAAACAGTGTGGACTCGCCGAGTCCAGTCGCGAACCCGGATGATAATCCGCGACTCTACTCGGCGAGTCTAAGCACTAACTCGTCGAGTTCCTTCACAAACTTCAAAAATAAAAATATTAGAATAATATACCTAAGAATCTGGATGTTACACATTTTAGGGAAACAAAGTCTTCAATTTATATGGAGGCACCCGAACAGTCGAAGCATGCTCACTAAGATTCACATTCAATACAACGTCGTTTCGGTTGTTGGGATGCTTTGAATTCTTGCCATGTCGTCGCTTATGTGTTAGGCTACGCTTATGTGGCAGTGTAAACCAGCTACAATATGTGAAAGCGATTATATTGGTAGGTAACAGATAACTCGTTCCCTTATAAAGCCACAAAATAAGTTAAGTGACTGAATTGGTAAACCCTAGAAATATAATAGGGCATATATGTCATTTTCCCAAAAATATACAAAGAAGACTCACCAACCAACACAATTTTTACATGATGAATGAATCAAAAAATGAATAAGAACAAGAAGAACTAATAATCTGGTGATTTTTTTTTTGAACTAGTGAGGTTTTTAATATGAAAAGCAATAACTAGGAACTAGTAAAATAGAACAATTAAATATAAGAGTTTAAAATCAGAATTCGTAGCCACGAATCTCACCTGATGTGCAACTTGTGTTTTCTATACACAAGCCAATTATATAAGCATGCAAGAATACTATCAAAAAGACTATTTTTTTCTCGCCTCACACCTATAAAAAGTTGCTAAATTTCTAAAGAATATGTACTACTGTACTTTTCCATTCATTTTTCACATCAATAAAATTAAAATTCCAAGTAGATATACTTTATCACTAAAATAATCCAAATAAAATAAACTAAACATTCTAAATAGTTGTTTTAGAAATATGAAGTTCATTCAATTATTTCCACAGCACAAGTTTTGTAGACATTAAATGTGGAAAATAATATATTTTTTTACGAAAACAATTCGAAATGTTGGAAAAACTTAACTTTACAATTAAGAAGATAATCAGTTTACACATTAATCCAAACAATCTAAAAGTAAAAAAATGAAATTACTTTTTACATTACATTGCATCTCAGAACATGTGTTGGAAATAATGAATTCATAAGAGCAAGTTGGTTATTTTCCTTTATGTGAGGGAAGAAACATTTTGTGGGTTTATAATGTTTTTCTATTGATAGGCTTTTAAAGGCTCTTAGTGGATCAAGCGACGAGCCAAACCCACGTACACCCGCCTAGCCTAGTACTAGTACTAACTGACGCCGCGAGTGTGTGATTTTTTACTTTGTGGCTTACAGCCGATAGAAGTGAAGTGAAAACCTTTAAGAACATTTTTTACTCTTTTAAGGACATTTTTTACTCTGTGGCTTACAGCCGATAGAAGCGAAGTGAAACTTTTTAAGGACAGGAGTTCGATCCGTGCAGTTATTACACATTCAAGATTTTATTGTCTTGCATTTATTTTCGTCCAATAACAAGACAGACTGTTTTTACCTCTTTCTTATAATCAGATCTAATCGATAAGAAACTTAGTAATCATATTAATAATAATTAGATTTATTATTCGTATTATAATTCTCAATATTATTTGTCAGTTTCTTCGCATGTCTATTGGTTCTATCTTACAACAATCTTAAAGGTTTTTATTGGGTTTGTAAATCATAGACTAATGAACACCCAAATCCCAGCTGCTAGTCTCCATTACATGAACCAAGAGTTTGCCTAGCTTGACCGATTCAATGGTCAGAACTATTCATACTAGGCTGACAAGGTCAAGTTCATGCTTCATGTGTTGAAGCTCTCCTATGTTTTGGACCTAAAACCGACGCCGATTCCTACTGATCCAATTCCCGGGGCCGGGAAAACTGTGGATCCAACAATCATCTCTAATCCGGAAAAACAAAAGGGCTCTACGTAGAGAGTCTAAGGAACTGTGTGTGGGTCACATCAAAAACCCACTCTCTGGTCTGCTCTATGATCTTTACACGTCAATCAAAGATCCAAGAGATCTATGTAGTGCTTTGGAACTTAAGTACAAGGCACGTGAGGAATGTACTAACTAAGTATTTAGAGTTTCAAATGGTTGATGACAAACCTATATTGGAGCAAGTACATGAACTCGATGTCATGGTCAACAAGCTGTGACGCTCCAATGAGACTCAAAGCTGTGAAATTGTATCTATTAATAGAAGAAAAACAAATGATTATCAGTTTTTGATACATTAAAAAAAAATTATAAAATTTACACCCCAAAAAATTAATAAAATAATAATAATAATAATAAGACACCCTATTGACATTTTTATAAAAAAATCAACATATAATTAAGTACTTATAATCAGTTTTTTCAAAAAACAATGCAATTTCAACTAACAAAAATATTTTAAAAATTAATTAGGGTGTCTATATGGTAACATGGGATGCCTTTTTAGCAACCTCTTTACTAAACAATCATTTTGTTTAATCAAGTACAACTTACTTTAATAAGGTCAAAATAAACTGATAAATGATATCAATTGCATAAAATTTGGAATGGTTTGTTGCATGTTGGACGCTGATCCATATTCATATAGCGACTAGTATGACAACCAATATTAGAAAGTAAATCATATCGTCCACAAAGTTAGGGAAGTGATGTCCATACTTTTATAACAGAGATTCTCATATCTTAACACTATAACATACCAATTATATACAAATAAAAGATCGTTGTTCATTTGAGATAACCAAGATGGTTACATGGCCCATGAACAAGATTAAAACCACCTTTTAAACCAAATAGGTAGAACTCAACAACTAATAATATATAATATTCCACTCTTGTTGGTAACTTGTATGGAACATAAGAATAGCTAGTAATATTTTTAGTAAACTAGGTCTTCTTGGTAAATGGTCGACTAAATTGGAAGAAAATGAAAAGTTCACTTGTTGATTCCATAACATTTCCTAAAACGTAAACAAAATAAAAAACTAATTTGGTCTAGCCACATATCCAAACTAATACTCAATAGTCAATAGTGTGAAAGAAGAGTTGACATCACAATTCAAAAGCATCCAACAGATGATTAGATCGAGTTGATTGTTAACTGATCATAATAACGCACCAACATCGTCTCTATATGATCCAATAGCCACACCTGAGAAAGAAGATGACACCACAAATGAAATGCACGATCACAGAACAGGACCAATTAGCAAAAAGCCTCAACCAGTAGTCGTCCCCTATAATCCTAAGAACAATTTCATGAACAGCTATCGCCATAGCAGCAATTGCAATAAGCATGGCATATCTTGCACGCTTCTCGATCTTTTTCCAGAATGTGGGCCCCGCACTCATTCCAACAACAAACACAGTCATGGAGATACAAAGAGCTTTCAAGTTCGCATTGAGAAACACCCAATCGCGTTTTGTCTTCCCAATGTTTGCAAGTCCTCCTGGGAATCCTAGCAGACACATCACACTGTTGATGGCTATGCATCCAGCTATCATCACCAAAGCATTACGATTATCCATCCTGCTTAAACCATTCAATTGTGTATTAGTTCCTATATAACTTGACGTTAGCTGAAAAGAAAAGTCAAAGTAAAACATGGTCAACCAAAGTCAATTTTGGTCCAACCTAAAAAAGATTCATTACAGTGATGTAACATTGATGATAGTATTCGGATTGTTGATCTGAACAACTGTTAATGGTGGATAATTTCATGAATCAAAGTTAACGCTAATGAAAGTTAATTTAAGAGTATGGAATCGGAAGGATGAAATTGTACCTGAAGATGCCAAAAAAAACTTTGATGTAACTCGATGTGAAGCTCCGCTTAGACCTAAACCTGCAGGAATTGAAAAAGAAAAAAAATGTAGGATTAAAACGTTAATCTAGCAAGGATTTGGAAGAACATGAGCAGAAATGTAAATTAGGGATTTGTTTTCAGGGATTTCTTAAGAAGAGAAGACCAAACACACACATACAGAGAGGTTTCAGTTGGTGGTGGTTCAAGTCAGAGAAAGCAACTGGTGTTCTCCGGCGAGAAACGGGATGAGGGGAGGGGATCGCAGAGAAATTAAGGTGAGATAAATGGGATTTTCCGGCAGATTGGGTTGTGATGGGTCGATAAATGCAAAATTTAGGAGCTGGAATATGGTTTTTATAATCGGAGGGTGGTACAGCTGCCGGCAGCGGGGTCGGGATGTCGTTTGGGATTGTCGTGCATGGGAGAAAGGGAGGAAATGAGGGGAGGCGGAGAGAGTGGTGGTATGAAGCTGAGTGCTTGTTTTTAGGGTTTCTATGGTGGTGGTGGTTGGTGGGTTATCAGCAGCGAGGTGAGGTTGTGAGGGTTAATGGCTACCAGTGAAGGGAAGAGTGTGTCACGGCGGACGGCGGTGGAACAGTAACAGAAAATGAGAGAAGGGGAGGGGAGGATGGTTGGAGACGGAGAGGGCCGGAGAGATGAAGAAGACATACCTTAAACACCTTCTTGCCAATACCGTGGAATGAATGGAAGATTTGCAGCGAATGACTGAAGAATCTGAATTTTCTTATATATTAGGAAAACAGTGTACGGAAGTTTAAATAAATAAATAAATAAAATGAGAAAACGAATATAAGATATCTTTTTTACTTTTTTTTTAATAAAAAGGAACAAAAAATCCTTTTTGTATTGTTTTGAAATCAGCGTATGGATAGAAAGAACCATGACAAGGAAAAACCCTGGTCGTTATGGTGGCCAGGACGAAGAACCTTCCAATTTGGCCACTAGTGGCAAGGCAAGTTACCAACAAAGAAGAGCTCCATAAAACATATCACAAGGTAACGCCATTGGCCATCACACTCGAGTTATTTGTGTGGTGTGTTTGTTAAGCTGCTGGACATAATTTATTAGATGTGAGACCGTGTATTATATGTTATAATCATGATTTATATATTTGTATATTTGTATTATTAGCCCACTCCTTCTATTAGTCCATTATGGTGTATAAGCTCAAGAAGGCCATTGTGTATTTAGTTTGTAATGCCTTTCTAAGTGTAGGAAAATAGTTTCTATCATGGTATCAGCCTATTTTTTCATCCCTAAAATCAACTGATCCTCTTTTCTTTTACTATCGTCACACCCTTTACTCTTCTTCTCTCACGTTTCTTTCTTCTTTCTTCAACCAACATGACTGGTGGTGAATCTAACAACAATTCCAAACCTCCTCACAAAGCCTATGGAATAACCAACATCAAAACGTATGTTCCTCTTATTCTAGATTTCACCACTCAGAACTATGAACCTTGGAGTGCTCTCTTCAAGGTTTATTGTACCGCCTATGATATTTTCTATCACGTAGATGGCACATATGATGCACCAAATCGTCATCTACTTATCCAAAATGAGAAAGACTTGACTTAATGTTTCTTTTATGGCTATTTAGATTGATATCTCAAAATCTCATCACCTCCGCTTACTCCAATCCTCCAACAGCCCGTAAGGTTTGGCTTAATATTCACTCTATTTTCTATGACAATAAAGAGGCTACTACAATGCAACTAGAGGCTGAACTCCGAAACATCTCCATATGGGACCTCTCGCTTCATGCTTACTGTGATTGATGCGACATCGGCTCCGACCACCTGCTCTGATGGTGTGCTCCTACGCCAGAGGGAATCTGCGAGGACACAATAGACAAGGTCGTTAGAACCACCCCTGGGACTGTGTGTTAAAAAACTACAAACACATATTTCCCAACATCTTCATTTCTTATATCATTTGAGGACAAAGAAACATAAGGTTTTCAAGAACATACATCAAAAAACCTCACTACAAAACCCTATTCTACTCTCATAACAAAACACCAAGCCCTAATCTAGAATGATTATCAGTAATGAATGAATAACACGAATATAAAGAACGATCAGGAAAAATACAACAGATCTGCTTCACAATCGTTTAGATCTAGCAGAAAACCCTAACTGAACGAGAGCACATCACAAGAGAGAAGAATGAGATGAAAAAATATCTGAACTGATCTCTAACACACTCTCTCTCTTCTTTTATACTCCCTTATCACTGAAACAAATCTAACCCGACCCACTTCAGATCCGCGCTTCACTCCTGCTTTACTCCTGCATTCACTTATACACATACAACTACATATACTTATACGTATATAAAAATAAATATGAGATTGTATTAATTCATAATATTTTCAACATCCCCCCTCAATTGAAATATTTATTTTTCACTTTTAAAAACATCAACAATGCCCATTTTCTTAGTTAGAAAATCATGCTGCTTTATAGTTAAAGATTTAGTTAAGATATCTGCAGTTTGTTCAGAAGAACAAATTTTAACCAATTTTATCACTCCATTAGAAATTTTTTCTCTAATAAAATGCAAGTCAACTTCAAAATGTTTTGTCCTCTCATGAAACACAGGATTTAAAGCTAACTTAATAGTTGAATCATTATCGCAAAAAACTGAAACAGGAATTAAATCTTTAATTTCTAATTCAAACAAAAGTTTTAAAATCCAAATTATCTCACAAGTAATAGACCCTAAAGCTCTATATTCAGCTTCAGTGGAGGATCTAGAACCAGTAGACTGTTTCTTACTCTTCCATGAAATTAAACAGTTATTAAAATAAACCAAATATCCAGACACTGATTTTCTTGTAATCATAAACTTAGCCCAGTCAACATCTACAAACCCTTTAAGCTCAAATTTATCAGATTTGGTTATAGCCACTCCTCTTCCAGGACTGTTTTTTAAGTATCTTAAAAGTCTAAAAGCAATTTTTAGATGAGATTTTTTAGGCCTGTGCATGAACTGACTAAGTACCTGAACATCATATGAAATATCTGGTCTAGTTACTGTCAAATATATCAATTTACCAATGAGTTTCTGAAACTCAGTTTTATTGTCTAACAATGAATTTCCTTTATCATTTTCATCAGTCTTTATCAGAAAATTTGTTTCCAATGGTGTATTTACAGGTTTACACCCAAGCATACCATATTCATGTAATAACTCTAAACAATATTTCCTTTGATTTAGACACAACCCATTATTAAATTTTATTACTTCAATTCCCAAAAAATATTTTAAAGTTCCAAGATCTTTAATTAGAAACTCAGTTTTCATAAAATCCTTAACTTTCTGCAATTCATGTTCACAACTTCCAGTCAAAATAATATCATCTACATATATAAGCAATATAGTTAATGATCCTTCAAATTTCCTTATAAATAATGAATAGTCACTGATACTTTGCTTGAAACCAAACAAAAACAAAGAAGAACAAAGTTTTTCATTCCACTTCCTAGGAGCTTGTTTCAAACCATATTAAGATTTAGTAAGTTTACAACCCCTAGAATCACCAATAGAAAAATATCCAGGAGGAAGAGACATATAAACATCTTCAGTTAAGTCACCATATAAAAATGCATTATTAATATCTAGTTGATATAATGGCCAAGAATTATGTACAGACAAAGAAATAATTATTCTTACAGTCACAATTTTTGCAACAGGAAAGAAAGTTTCTTCAAAGTCAATTCCTTCCCTTTGGTTATACCCTTTAGCTACTAAACGAGCTTTATATCTTTCTACTTCACCATTAGACTTGTATTTAATTTTGAAAACCCACTTACAACCTATCAGTTTTCTGTTCTTAGGTAAACATGTAATTTCCCAGGTATTATTTCTATGAAGAGTAATTAATAGTTCTTTCTATTCCATATTTATATTTACCTTCAACAATGTAATCAGAAAACTTCACAGGCATATGAGACTCACGTCTAGACCTAGAAGAACCTAAAGACTGCTCAACAGAAGGGATTAAGGGTAACTGACTACTTTCCTCAGAAATGTTAGAAGAAGAAGGAATTGAACCAGCAGAAGGAGGCACAACTGCCTCGCCACTACGGTTGACAACATTATTAGGACTGACATCATCCAGGTGAATGGCTGCATCAGTACCATCCAACTGTGATTCTACTCTCAGCTCATCAAGATTAATAGAATCATTTATATATTCATTAGTATCAAACTCATCATAGGAAAATGGATCACTAGGGCCAAAACCAGAAAAATTTTTGTCAACATTAGTTGACTTCAATTTATATGGAAACACAGATTCATAAAATTTCACATCCCTGGACATAAAAGATGTATTAGTATCAAGACTAAGAAGTTTATAAGCTTTTTTATCAGATGAATATCCTAATAAAATGCACTTTTCAGCACGTTCAGAAAACTTATCAGAAATATTTTGTTTAACAGCAAAACAAAGACAACCAAAAACTCTTAAATGATCAAAATTAGCTGTTCTTTTATAAACAAGTTCATAAGGAGATAACCCATTTAAAACTGATGTAGGCATTCTATTTATCAAAAAAACTGAAGTTAAAACAGCATCTCCCCAATATTTTATAGGAACAGCCGACTGAAACAAAAGTGATCTTGCAACATTAAGTATGTATCTGTGCTTCCTTTCCACAACTCCATTTTGTTGTGGAGTGTAAGCACAGGAAGTCTGATGAATGATACCTCGTTCAATACAAAAATATTTCATTTGATTATTCACAAATTCAATACCATTATCAGATCTCACAACCTTAATATTAACACTAAATTGGTTCAATAAAATATTCACAAAAATCTTAAAACAATCAAAAACTTCACTTTTAGATTTCAAAAGAAAAACCCAAGTAGCCCTGGAGAAATCATCCACAATAGTCAGAAAAAACTTAAACCCTTCTACAGAAGCAAGTCTATAGGGACCCCAAACATCTAAGTGAATTAATTCACCCAACTAGGTTGAACAATGTTGACTAAGTGAGAATGACTCCCTAGTCTGTTTAGCCTTATGACAGACATCACAAGGAGGAAGAGACTCATTTCCTAGTTTCAATTTATCTTTCAAAATATTTAAAGCCTGATCAACAGGATGACCAAGTCTACTATGCCAAGTTAACTTTGAGACACAACACTTAGAATTAGTTTGATTAACTGAATTACCTGAGGGAACATGATCTAGGTAATATAACCCCCCAGATTCTCTACCATTCTCCACCATCTTCTTTGACAGTGAATTCTGAATTTTACAATTATGTTCAGAGAAAGTAATTTCACATCCATTATCCTTACATAGTTTATGTACAGACAAAAGATTAACATTAAAGTCTGGCACAACAAAAACATCAAATAAAGTAAGATTAGAGGACAATTGAACATTCCCAATCTTATTTATTTGAGCAGAAGAACCATTAGGATGTTTTACAAGTAGATTAAGTCTAGACACATCCACAGTGTCTTGGAGTTGTGATTCTGAGGCTATCATATGTTGATTTGCTCCAGAATCAACAATCCAACTTTGAGATTTATTTGAAGTAACACAAGAGTTAAAACAATATGTTGTTGTTGTTGTTGTACCTGTTGGGTTTTGAGCATTCTAACACTCCTAAGTGTACATGCAACCCTAAATACCTTGGATCTATGTTTTCTTTATTATACATGCAAATAAGAACTTCCAAGGTATTATCCTAATCTAGCATACAAAAACAATGAGTGTAACAAGATAGAATACATACCTCTTTGATGTAGAAAGTCTTCATGAAGCTTGAGTGCCTAGCCCCAATAGTGTGGAAGCCTCAAATGGAATCACAATCACCAAAACACTTAGAATAACTTGAGAGAATTCTACAACTCATGAAATCGGCTAGCCCTTTCACTTCACGCTCTAGTGGCCGATTTTGGTCAAGAATAAGATGCTTATATAGTTAGGGTTACACCATGTAAACCCTAATTGACATGGCCTTTCATTTCCATGATCCATGGGTACAAATACACCATGGAGCATCCATGGACCATCCTATGGGTTTTAGCCCAACTTGATTATCCATGGAGCATTAGCCCACAAGTATGGATGATTTACACAATCAACCCATATATTTAATTAGTCTTCTTTTGATCACTTAATTAATCCTAGATTAATTCTTGATCAATACTAATTAAATAATCTTATTATTCTTATTATTAATATACTAGAACTTATAATATATTAATAACCATAAGTGTCTTATTTCTCTCATTATAGTCTATCCAAGTGCATGATGGTATGCAACCCAAATGGACCATGCCGGGTCGGGTCAAGTCTTACCAATTATAGTTATGGACTTAGACATTAATCCAACAGTCTCCCACTTGGATAAGTCTAAAACTATTATTGCGTATGACTTCAGGAACCAACTGGCAATCGTAGCTCTCAAAAGCTTCTGTCGAACTCTGACCTTGTAGATGAACTCTGACCTTTGTCAATAACTTGTCCATTAGATAAGGGATCATATATTCCTCCATTCTAGATATCATATGGACTGAGACATGGATTATAATCATTCTCTCTGTCCATTTGTTGTTTCCCGATTTCCGATTTATGACGACTGACTAATTGAACAAATCAAATCAGTCCTGGCCCGGCCGAGCACTTCCATTTGTCATCATCAAATCATCGAGGGGCCCATAGATATCGCTTTTATCCCAAAGGTAAAAGGAACGGATAAACTTCGACTCATATGGCTTGTTCTACTACTTGTTGAATCATACACAAAGGCACGTTTTATAGTACCGAGTTACCAAATGCGTTTTCGTGTAATCAATGTACTATCAACTCATAGTAACAACTCATATCTCTAGGTTTGAAGAATATAAGATATTATCGTCTCATGATCACTCGTGATAAAATCCATGAAGTGATTCCAATGAGCGCGGGTTGAATCCAATACTCAGAACTTATGAGCACTCATGAGTGTTGTAGCCCTTTGTCCAACACCTTAGACCTCTACAAGCCAACCCATGACAGTCTTAATTCATATCTACTTCCAACATATGACCGACTGTGGATGGTTTGAATAACTTAGTCATTCCGGAAGAATAACCCAGTTTATTCGGGAAGTCAAAACATGCAAAATGAAACACAATAATAATTGAATCCAATATGCTATCAACCCTTTGAACATAAATAAAACACCTTTTATTTATCACCATATGATTACACATTATTCATTGTATACTGTTTCAGCTATCAACTTTATTCTTGAATTTAAAACAATAGTTGTCCCATGCTCCAAGCATGTACACTATGTTTTCTTAAACACTAGTCATGCCACACACCAAGTATGCATACTATGTTTGTCTATGATCTTTACTTTGTGAACTAGATCAATTGAACATAACTTCAATGATTCTCTTTTCACACTCCCAAATCCTTACCGCAAATGCAAGAATTCCAAATTCATGCCATTTACTGAAATCTGTTAGATTCTAAACTTATATGCATTGATCCTCTTGTAACGATTATGCACAAACTCACAAAGACTTGGCAACAATCATTACAGAGTATTCCAAAGGAGATCAACTCCTTGGAAATATCCTTCTTGCATTAAGTTTCCTTAATTTTACACAGATTGAAAATTCTAACTTTGAAACATTTCCAGATTCCATTTTGACTATCACTTCTGAACAAGAGTTGCCTCCTTACAGATTATGTCAATATGGTCCTTCCAGAATTATCACTATACTTCCAATTGTCCTTGAGTAACCAATCTTTGGTAAACCTTAGATTGTCCTCGACAATTGTTTAATCCTTTTAGTCATATCCAGTTCTAAACCTTTTCCCTTTTTAATGCCCCATGCATTTGGAAAATTTTAGAACAGATGATTATAACACATGTAATCGATCCTATATCTGAAGCATATGGGACACGATTCATGATGTCTCACATAAAGACTAAACCAGTCTTTTGCTATAATATGTCCATTTCAATTTGCCAAGTTCTCATAATTCAGATTATGAAAAGGGATGCCGTAATCATAACCGAATTTTAGAACGCAAATAATGGACCCATATACAGAATTTCCTTATGTTGAGCCATTCCAACATGAAATTTATATATATATCCTTGACTAAATGATTAAAACCTCATGAATTAAGCTTATAGATTTGAGATGAAGTATAATTTCCTCTCCCTTAATTATAGCAAAACAACTCTTTTCAACCCCTGCAACCTCACGAATTGAAACTTTTGTTTTCTATAATTAACATTGCTAACTTGCAATACTTATCATAATTATCATGCTCCCACTAACATGATGATTATTAGCATAATACTTATGCTCCCACTAGCTTTGACATGTATTCAGAAATCAGCTGACTTTCTTCCAAAGTTCAGATTTCTGATACTAGATTGTTTTGATAAAACTTTATCAAACTCATACAGCTTCCCTTAGATAGCACACTTGTGTGTCTAAACAATTATGAAGAGGGATGCCGTAATCATAATGGTTAGACCTTTTTGCCACTTCTCACAAGTCCAGGTTAGTGTGCCGGTAAACCATACACGCTCCACTAACGACTTTGAGAATGCAAATATCACAATTGCTATCTAGATAAAATCTACTTAGTGAAAGTGTTTCCTCACCATCATTTTCATGAATCGGAGAGAAACCTTATGACACTTAGATTTATATGGTGTATGAGTTCCTACCCATATGAATTTGTCAAAACCATAATCACAAGACAAAGATAATGACAAATCCAAACTCATATGGACTGAACTCAATCTTAATTTCTTGCCACCTGGCAGCTCAAGGGCCTGCCATTGCTTCCAAGTTGTTTGTGCAACACTTTGAGAACTCTAAGAACTCATATGCAAAGCCAACTTTAACTGGAATGGGCATAGAATAAGTCAACACAATAGGTTATAAACCTCAAGTCGTGTGCTAGTGAAGAACTTCAGGTTCTATTCTTGATTAGTTCTTGAGACTTTCAAGACCTTTAAGACTCCCACTGTCCTCTTGACATATAATACTCCCTTGTCAAATATCCAAGAGATAGTTTGGATTCTAATCAAGACAAACACTTCACACAATTGGCCTAAGTTGGTCTTTGTTTTATCCAAAACATCACAACTTACCAATTTCAAATGTACAAGAGTAGAAAACTTTTACTCTTACATTTGACAAGTGTTTTAAACCTTCTTTTGAGACATGTCACTCAAGTTACAATCTTGGAGTATGACTCTAAGACTTGTATTGGAACGAAGTATGACTCATCTTCTTGATTTAACCATTTCAACAATTCAAGTTCCTTTTCTTAGTCATAAAAATGCACTAAGATTTCCTTAGAGAACTAATTTTGATATGGTTTCTTAATCATTAAGATGAACACAAAATTGATACTAAAGTACTCTCCCATCTTTTCAGATTTGAGAAACTTTTATCCTTCTGCCTAATTTGATTCTTCTTATTCGCTCTGCCATACATTAGAACCTTTTCCAATGTCTCAGAGTTACACTTAAGCTTGTAAGTATAATCATGTTTACTGAGCTGTAGTAAACTATGACGAATAGTCTTATCAATCTTTTATGGTGGACTTAATCAGTGCACAAGAATGTGTACTCGATCCTTTAGTCCTTTACTTGACTCACACATCCATGTGACCGAGTAATTAGTCTTAATTTTCCAATACTTGAAAGTTCTCATTCATCATGCTATACAACTTGCATGATTCCATGTTCCGGTCCAATTGAAACTTAGGTGATGAGAATCTTTCCTTATTTGGTAAATCTAGACATTACCACAAATGAAAGAATCAATTTCATATTTCCACTCTTGCTCTTAATGAAATCATATAAGCAACAATTTTTCCTCAAATGCCATTGTAAGGATATTTTAAAATAAATACAATCCAAAATTTTTCTTTTATTTTTAAACTTTGCGGAAAAACTTATCCTTACAATCCATATGAAAACTTGTCGTTATCTATTCCTAAGCAATATCTCATAACTCCTAAGAAGTAGCTCAAGAATCCGATTTTCAAACTACGCGATAGAAATCCATCTACGCGATCAGATTCAACATATTCTTTCTTTAAGTTCCTTTACTTTTCTTTGATTCTTAAAACATCACCATGTGACCTAGTCACATCATGTATCAAGAATCTCAGAATAGAAACTTAACAGAGTTAGATAGTGGACTTTACCTGAAGTAGAGTCAAACTTATTGACTTTAACATCCTTAGGTAAATTTGGCAGCTTCGCAACCAATGCCCCTTCCTTTGGCAATATAAACATATGGACCCTTTGATAATGGTACACGAGACTATCACAGACTTAGCTTTTCTCTTTACATTTGGTCAACCGAGTTGACAATGGCCGATCCCTTTCCATTGGGAAGAGAATGCTTTTCTGGATTTCCTGTGTCACTATTGTCAATGTCCATATAGTTTTAGGAAGTTGATCTTAGCAAACAGATAAGATCATTAAGGGTCTTGTCATAGTCTGTTTCATAGGTGTTCCAAAAGAACTCACTATGTGACTTAGAAAGTAGTTGAACCACCAACTTTCTCAAGACTTCGACACCTAACTCTCCCGGCTTGTCAATATGTGACTACATCTCCAAGATGTGACCACACCTAGACCTTGCCTTGCCAATAGGGCTTGAGTGACCTTAAACCTTTTTAAGAACATGTGGGTTAGGGAGAATAGTTGGAGGAGGAGAAAGAAGTATGATATCTATGGGATATCATCTTCATTAGGAAACCTTGTTTCAAGAGATTTGGGAAGATCATAGGTGTCTAAACCAGACATCTTTTGGGAGATATTCAAGATAGTTGATTTAAAGTCCTTAATATGACACCCAATATGAAATATTAAGGCTAGGACCCAACAAACTATTTTATAACTTAGAAGAGGTATGTCGTAATCTAAGTTATAAAATATTTGAAGGTAGGTGAATGACGATTCACCAATTTCCACCAAGATAAACGAAATGTATTATTAGGTTTTAATTGGTTTTGAAACTCCTAGATCTTTGAGATTCATTGAACTGTTCAATGGCATGTTTCAATCTCGAGTGTGCCCTTCAGGTTTTGTGACTGGGATGCCGAGGATCACAAAACAAGGTGTGAAGTAACCATGCAAATTACTTGGTACCCTTAAGTGTTTACCCCTTAATCGATGTGCCGGTTAACCACACACGCTCCATCGATACTATGATAAACATTAAGTTACCCTTCGCCTACCTTGTTAAATACGCGTTAGTGTGCCGGTTAACCACACACGCTCCACTAACCGACTTAAACAAAGTGCAAAGTTTAATTTCATGGTATTATTAAGAGTTTAGTTACTTAGTATTTATCATTAATACTTTTAATGAAGGGAGAATTATAGTCCTGTCAAACCCGTTCGGCTAACGACCCTCCACCAGTCAAGCAAGCGGTGGGTGAGAGTGGACACCCATTAAGTTGCCATTTTATAGGCAACAACCTTATACCCACCTTATAGACCGGCTTCGTGAATGAGACGTACTAGCGGTAAGACTGACTTTACTCTTATACATATATATATATATATATATATATATATATATATATATATATATATATATATTATTAACTTATAATATTATAAAGTATAAGGGTTGAATTTTAATTCTTTAAAATTCTAAGGGCTAACTTGGAATTAAAGTATTCATAAGTGAAAACTTTTCAAATTCCAAAACTTGAGGGCAAGTTTTGAAACTATTCAAAACTAATTAATTCCATAACTTATGTGTTTAAAGTAGTTTTAATCCAAAAACTCTTCAAGTTCCATAACTTGAGGACAAGTTATGGAAGACTTTAAACTAATAAAAGAACTAACTTTTCGTTATTTTATAACTTATGGATTTAATTATGGTTACATATTTATTCTTTAATGAAGTGACTCTTGAACTTCCATAACTTGAGGACAAGTTATGGAGTCATAAAAAATTATTCAATGACACAAGACTCTTCATTTTGTAACCATTGCCAACTTTTATGAGTTTTATGAGTCTTTAATGTGACTCTTCATGTAACTTGAGGACAAGTTACACAAACACATTTTATACTCAACTCTTAGATTAAAATGGATTGAAAACAACTATTTCAATTAACTTTTCTATTAATCTAAACAACTCATAAGAACAAGATAATTCAAATCAAACTTTTTCATGTAATTAGTCTAAACCTTAAACTAATACAAAACATGAATCTATTGACAATTATCTTTGAAAATGGATTAGCATGAACATTACCACATCAAAAAAACAAGTTTATAAGTTCAAAAACAACTTAGGGTAATGTTCCTAGTCCATTTCTAGCCAAAAAACTCGAAAATATGTTGTCTGGGGGTCCAACTCGTCAAGTGCATGAACCAACTCGGCGAGTTGGATCGAATTGATCACATTTTAGGCATGGACTCGCCGAGTCTGATGATCAGACAACCACAAATTCGTTTTTTTTCAGCTTCTATTGCAGGTATAACAAGAAAACAAGCCTAGGCTCTGATACCACTGTTGGGTTTTGAGCATTCTAACACTCCTAAGTGTACATGCAACCCTAAATACCTTGGATCTATGTTTTCTCTATTATACATGCAAATAAGAACTTCCAAGGTATTATCCTAATCTAGCATACAAAAACAATGAGTGTAACAAGATAGAATACATACCTCTTTGATGTAGAAAGTCTTCATGAAGCTTGAGTGCCTAGCCCCAATAGTGTGGAAGCCTCAAATGGAATCACAATCACCAAAACACTTAGAATAACTTGAGAGAATTCTACAACTCATGAAATCGGCTAGCCCTTTCACTTCACGCTCTAGTGGCCGATTTTGGTCAAGAATAAGATGCTTATATAGTTAGGGTTACACCATGTAAACCCTAATTGACATGGCCTTTCATTTCCATGATCCATGGGTACAAATACACCATGGAGCATCCATGGACCATCCTATGGGTTTTAGCCCAACTTGATTATCCATGGAGCATTAGCCCACAAGTATGGATGATTTACACAATCAACCCATATATTTAATTAGTCTTCTTTTGATCACTTAATTAATCCTAGATTAATTCTTGATCAATACTAATTAAATAATCTTATTATTCTTATTATTAATATACTAGAACTTATAATATATTAATAACCATAAGTGTCTTATTTCTCTCATTATAGTCTATCCAAGTGCATGATGGTATGCAACCCAAATGGATTATGCCGGGTCGGGTCAAGTCTTACAAATTATAGTTATGGACTTAGACATTAATCCAACAGTACCTGCCATATTTGCAGCAGCAGGTACATCCTCACTAGCAGAATTCTCATTTATGAGACGAAGAAATTTTGAATATTGTTCACTAGTAAGATAATGACATTCACTACCACACACAGATTCAGAAGCAACTACAGAACTGCTGTTTGGACCAACAGAAGAAGAATTCACAGAAACAGATTTATGTTGATTATTATTTCCATTTCTTTGTTTAAAATCCTTTGGATATCCAATCAATTTATAACACCTTTCTATTGTATGACCCTTAAGATTACAGTGCTTACAGTGTAATCCTTGATTTCTGAATCTATTTTGCCCTTGACCTTTTTTAAAATCAGTAACCTTACTATTAAAAACAGACACTTGAGGTTTTGAAGAAACAACAGAACTCAAAGAACCATTCTTTTGAAGAGACTCTTCTCTAGAGAGAATTGAGAAGGCAGTTTTAACATTAGGCAATGGTTCCGTTAAAAGAATGTGACTTTTAACCTGATTATATACATCATCAAGACCACTTAAAAATTGCATTAATTTCATCATTTTAGAATGATTATTTAGTTTATTTGCAGCCTCACAAACACATTCAGATAAACTAGTCAAATCATCAAACTCTTTCCATAAAGAATTAAGTTTGTTATAGTAGTCTGAAAGAGATGAACCACTTTGTTTTAAAGTCTTTATCTGCTGATGGATATTAAAAATTACAGAACCATCAGCCTTATTATAGGTTTCAAACAACTCATCCCAAATGTCTTTAGCATTATCAGAATAAACATGACTAGCATATATTGCTTCAGATATAGATCCTAATAACCAATTACACACAACAACATTCACACGTTCCCATTTAGATTTTTTAGTTGCATCAGTTTTTTCAGGAACAATAGTTTCATCCACAAAACCCAATTTATTTCTAGCTTTAAGGCCTCTAGTCATTGCACTACGCCATAATCGGAAATTTTCATTACCAGTCAATTTAATAGTTATTATAGAAGTAACTGCATTATCAGACGGATGTATGTACAAAGGATCATCAAAGTCAACAGGAGAATCCTTAGGGACACCACTTCCCTCAGGTGTATCTCCAGCCATAAAAGATCACAAAACAAATACCAATCAAAGAAGAACAAGACAAGAAAATGTCAAACAGGTAAAGAACAAAACAACACTTGTGTTGGCTTAAAGTCCAGATGGTCACCATAGTTTGTCGGGGCCCGAGACAACCAAACACAAGGTGAACAAGAAAACAGAATCAACAATAAATTTTAGACAACAATTAACTGATGTACACAAGACACCAGATTCTTCCACATCTACAGCAAAAAAGGAAAAGAAGAGAACAAGAAAACCTCACAGTGCTTAAGGCAAGTTGTTTGTTTAAAATCGACTCCCTGAACCTTTTACTCAAAGGGTTTATCGGTGATGAAATCCGACCCCAAAGAGAAGATTAGAGGGATTAATCGATAACTATGATTTGTGACTTTCAGTTTCACTCAAGACTTTGCACCAGTAGGAAACTCAATCTGCAAGAACAACAAAAAAATTCTCGCAGTACCAGGATCTCAAAAAACTATGAAATAGGGTAAAAAGAATGAAACCCTAAGTCTAAAAACAGAGTAAATCAAAACCAGGTTAATCAAATACAGAACTAACCTCGTGCGAGAAAAAACGAACAGCGACGCCAACAGATCGTAGTAACGATCATTAGAAGATGTGTCAAGAACATGAACGACGAGCCTTGAGCTCTGATACCATGTTAAAAAACTACAAACACATATTTCCCAACATCTTCATTTCTTATATCATTTGAGGACAAAGAAACAGAAGGTTTTCAAGAACATACATCAAAAAACCTCACTACAAAACCCTATTCTACTCTCATAACAAAACACTCAAGCCCTAATCTAGAATGATTATCAGTAATGAATGAATAACACGAATATAAAGAACGATCAGGAAAAATACAACAGATATGCTTCACAATCGTTTAGATCTAGCAGAAAACCCTAACTGAACGAGAGCACATCACAAGAGAGAAGAATGAGATGAAAAAAATATCTGAACTGATCTCTAACACACACTCTCTCTTCTTTTATACTCCCTTATCACTGAAACAAATCTAACCCGACCCACTTTAGATCCGCGCTTCACTCCTGCTTTACTCCTGCATTCACTTATACACATACAACTACATATACTTATATGTATATAAAAGTAAATATGAGATTGTATTAATTCATAATATTTTCAACACTGTGCCCCGGGAGCAGGCTCTGATGATCAAGGTAGATCGGTTGGTAGAGAGGAGATGGTTCTCCTTAGTTGTAGAGAACCATCTTGGTGTTGGGGGTAGTTGTAACACCGAAATTTTCAACCCAAACCGGTAACCGGAAAAACTTTTTTATAAATATCCATTTATAAACTTCTTATGTTATCTTTTAAATATTTTTTACTCAAACTCCAAGTGGTATTATCTTATGAAAAAATGTTATTTGACATGTAAAAACCATTTTATACATAAAACATAACATATATTTAACATAAAATAAACATCACAAACATGCATTATAATGTGTATAAATAAAACCAGTAATAATTTTTGTGAGCCATCACAAAAATTATTAAGTCTTTCGTAAAGGACTTAAGGGACACTTAAAAAGGTTTTCAAGCTCCCACTTGCCAAGTCAACTCTTGCTTGCAAAAGGACTTCAAATCTTCATGTTGTGAAAGTTGCAACACTTAAACCATTAAGACTATAATTAAGCCCAAAACCAAAAGTAGAAGCTTGTGGTTGGGATTATGCTCTTAAATGGTTAAGTCATCTTCAAGGAGGTCATTTCTTCATCTTGTTACATTTAAAAGGAATACAACTAGTCTAACTAATTTATTACAACAAATCAACAAATGAAAAAAATACCTATTTATCTATTACATCTTATGAATAAATAAATATCAACCAAACACAACACACAAGTCCAAGTGACTTGTTTATACACAACAACATATCAAATATTATAACAAACAATTCTTTGTTGTTATTAAGGCAACTTTTATATAACTAAAACGCATGAAAAATTGTTATATATAAAATAAACAATTTCAACCTAGAAGTTGCCAAAGAAGATAAATATGGATTTTTCTTAACCAAAAGAAATTCATGCTTGTTTTCCAAAAACCAAAGATTATCAAACATAAAAAAATCATTCTAACATATAAAAGATGGCTCTGATACCACTGTTGGATTTTGATATGAAATATAAAATCGTTTTTCACAAAAACCGGCAATGGAAGACCTTAAAATTAACAAGTTTATTTTTTATTTCTTAACGAAACCAAACCATTATGGATTCATTTATAGATGATAGAATGAAATAAAAACAATCATATGATGGTTTAGAGATAACCTTTGAAGCCTTTGAACTCACTTGGTTTTGGGGTGTTGATGGAGATGTAAAGATCAAAGAACATGATCTTCTGTAACAACCCAAAAATACGACCCGAAAATTTCATTTTAATATAACAAAAACCATAAAACTGAGTATCGCATAATAAAACCATGCATTGCGTATCTCAAAACCATACTAAAATATTGTGGGAAAAACTGTGCCACAACTGTATCAAACATATCTAAGAAACTGAATCAACTCCCAGGACAAAAACTGAAACTGTGGTGTGTGCGATGCCATCATCCCGAGCTCTTCCCTTTGCTTGCGGAAGTACCTAAAACCAAGAACTGAAACTGTAAGCACGAAGCTTAGTGAGCTCCCCCAAACTACCACATACCATACAACATATAAAGCACATACTGGGCCTTGCCCACTACATCGGACCGAAGTCCGGAACTGACTGCATCGGAACGAAATCCGGAACTGACTGCGACCTCGTCCCCTGCATCGGACCGGAGTCCGGAACTAACTGCATCAGACCGAAGTCCGGAACTGACTGGGACCTCGTCCCCTGCATCGGACCGGAGTCCGAAACTAACTGCATCAGACCGAAGTCCGGAACTGTCTGAACATAGCATAACACAAACACGTATTTGCTAACATAACACATATACTGCATCGGACTGAAGTCCGGAACACATAACACAAACATGCTTGAATCACAAAGACATCAAGCACTCTAACTACTGCATCGGACTGATGTCCGGAACTACTGCTAACTAACGGGTCGGCATTGTGGCCGTAGACCCGTTCCTACTGAAAGGAAACTCACCTCGTGAACTGGCTGCTGTGTGTATGGCTCTGGAAGCTATCTGCTGCTGCTCCGGTATCTCCCCGGCTACAAATCCATAAACACACTCAATCAGATGCTAATCACTACATTGGGTAAAATGACTCTTTTACCCCAGGTCAAAGTCAACTCTCCCGGTCAAAGTCAACCTACAGTTGACCTGACTCGCCGAGTTGGGCTGCCAACTCGCCGAGTCTCTAGTCTCACTTCTCAACCCTACTCGTGGCTACTCGTCGAGTATGGCATCGACTCGACGAGTCCCCTCTCGATTCAAAAACTCAGGCAATCTGCATCCGACTCGCCGAGTCGTATGAACAACTCGACAAGTTGTTTTTGAGCTAAGAAGATTGTCTTGGACTCGCCGAGTTGTATGAACAACTCGTCGAGTCCCTCCATCACTGAGTCTGCCCTCCAACTCACTGAGTCCACTCTACTACTCACAGGTTCCCACTCGACATCACTCAAAAGGGGGAAAAATCGGGACTCGCGACTTGACTCGCCGAGTCGTTCTTCCAACTCGCCGAGTCGCATCCATGCAGCTACTCTAAACTCGATTCTGTTTGAATCCAGCGTCTAAAACTTATAGATCTGGGCTTCCTTAGTTCGATTAACACGTAAAGATTCTATCTTTACGTGCCCATAAGCATTCATTAAGATTAAAAGGCTCAAAAGGCATAATAAGGCTAGATCTAGGGTTCTCATGCAAGACAATTTCGAAAAAGGCAATAGATCTGGGCTCTAAAGCTCCTAAATGAACAGATCTGGGGATGAATCGAACCAAAAAGGCATCCATACAACTAATAAGCTTGGAAATTACATTAAACTAGCCTTAGAGGTGTTCTAATGGAGATTTTAAGCATAAAACAGAGAGATTCCGAAACACACCTCAATAAACTCTGACTTGGCCTTGGATCTTTGCTCTACACTTCCTCTTTTGGGTCCTTTCTTCTTTCTCCTCTTCAATCCTTCAAGATTTCACACCAAAAACACTTTAATCACACAAGGAATGATTTAGGGTTTCTCACAAGCTCTCTGAGGGTGAAGGAGGCGAGTTTGGGGCACATAACACTGCTTAAATATGGAGCAAACCCGGGGATTTAGGGTTTCCTCCTGGCAGGTAGACTCGCCGAGTCCCGAATATGGACTCGCCGAGTCGCCGACTAACACGTGCTCAAAATCCCGTCCCTACTCGACGAGTCGGGCTATAGACTCGCCGAGTCCCTCTTGAAAACTTCTAAATAAATGTCATGGAAGCAACATACCAGAGACGGGTCGTTACATCTTCTCTGCAAGTATCCACCATCAAGATTAAGACACTTGGAATGCTAGTTCCTTTTTGTGTAAAGTACTTCTTAAGCCTTTAAGTACTTAACTCAAATAAGTACTAAATAAGAAGCACTTTTAGCCACCAAAGACTTGAATGATCTTCAAAAGAAATCAAGAGAAATATCTCCATGCTACTTAAGGTTTTGGTGAGAAGAAAGGAAGAAGAAGAGAGTGTTTCACTTGTTCAAATTGCAAGGCTCATGCATCTCTTATATAGACCATGGAAGGTAAGAGTTTTACATTAAAATAATATAAAGTAACTCTCTTATTTTCAAGAAGCATGGACAAGGCATGGAGGTTGACAAGCAACCTCCATAATATTATATATTTAGGCCATACCTCTCACAAGAGGATGGATTCTTTATTATTATTTTTTTTTATAAGCTTCAAGTTTATAAAATATAAACTTTGTGTTTAGCTAAAAGACAAAAGAATCCATCTAGTCCAAAATGTTCTACATGACTTATTAATTCATACCATATGATATAATAACTAGTTATACTCCCTTATAATTATTATTTTCATAAAACAATAATTATTCCTTAATCAAAACACAAGAATCGAAATTATTTATTAATAATCACATTAATAATAAATATACAAAATATGCCAACTTAATAAAGGTGTGACGTGTGATCCTATATGATCATATATTATTAGTAATGTCACTCAATAATGATTCTTGGGCATATAGATTCAACAACATCCACTAAAATGTTGTTGCATAAAATGAAAGATGAAAGATGGAGTGATTTTCTTTCTTTTGTTAAGTTATTTTGTGAGCTACGCAACATTTACATCCCTGATTTATCTTCCCCTTATTTTAGTAGAAGGGATCGAGCTCGTAATGAGAATAGAGATCATACACTTGAACATCATTATCATGTTGATATATTTTGTGAAACAATTAATTGTCAACTAACGGAGTTAGATAATCGATTCAATGATAGTTCAATGTAGTTGCTTCAACTTTCAGCAACTTTAGATCCTAAAAATGCTCATGAGCCTTTTCGAAGTGATGATGTATTTCAATTAGCAGAGAAGTTTTATCCTGAAGATTTGAATGACCATGAGAAAGTACTTTTAAAGTTGCAACTTCAAAATTACAAAGTTGATGTCGTTCAACATGCAGATTATAAACAATTGACATCTATTTCAGAATTGTGCAAATGGTTGATAAAGACTAGAAGAGTAACGAAATTTAGTCTTATTTATTAAGTAAATAGTCTCATAGTTACTCTTCCGGTTTCAACTGCTACAACAGAGAGGTAATTTTCAACAACGAGTCTTATTAAAACAAGATTACAGAATAAAATGGAAGACGAGTTTTTGAACTACTCATTGGTTTTGTACTTCAAAAGGGAATTTTCTGAAAAAATTAGTTTAAAGACAATTGTGCAAGACTATAAAGATGTAAAAAATCTGAGAGTTGCCATTTGATAAACATTGTAAAAGTATTTAATATTAATCCATTTTTTCAATGTCATAACGCTAAACCAAATAAAAGTTCTTTATATTATTTATTTTATGTTTTGATTTGATGATTTCAGCCCCATAGTTTTACTACTCGTGTTCCGCCCTGTTCACCGATCGTAAAAATCAATTCTATGTGGTTTTTGTGGGTTTTATCGGTGGCACTTTAAACTACCACACCCTACATTTTTTAGAAATAGCAAAAATTACAAAAATGTCCCTTTCAACTGATGTGTCCATCGGTTAAAAAAAAAAAGAAATTGGATACCCTTACCCTTAATGACATTCATCCATATTCTTATAGCCAGTAGTCTCATAACCAATAATAGAAAAATAATCATAGTGTCCACAAAGTAACAGAAGTGAGGGCCGAACTTTTATTACAGAGATTCTCATATTTTATCCACTATAACATACCACTTCTATATATATAGCCTATGAACAAAATTAAAACCGCTTTTTAAACCAAATACGTCTAATTCAACAACTAATAATATATATCATATTCCATTCCTGTTGGACTTGTATAGAACAGAAGAATAGCTATACATAATTTTAGTAAACTAGGTCTTCTTGGTAATTCGTAGACTAAAATGGAAGAAAATGAAACCCAGAAGAAAAGACTAATACATATCCAAACTAATAATATTCAATAGTGTTATAGAAGAGACGACATCAAAAGCATCAACAGAGTCTCTACTTGGTCCAATAACCACACCTCAGAAAGATGTTGAAACCACAAGTGACAACTGCCAACGCAATGAAGGACCCATTAACAAAAAGCCTCGACCAGTAGTCGCCCTCTAAAACCCTAAGAATAATCTGATGAACAGCTATCGCCATAGCAGAAAGTGCAATAAGCATGGCATTCCTTGCTAGCTCCTCGATCTTTTTCCAGAGTGTGGGTCCCACACTCATTCCAACAACAAGCACATTCATGGAGATGCATAGAGCTATCAAGTCCGCATAGAAGAACACCCAATCGCCATCTCTGTTCCCAAGGGTTGCAAGTCCTCCTGGGAATCGTACCAGACACATCACCATGTTGAACACTACGCTTCCAGCTACCATCACCAAATTATTCCGAAAATCCATCCTGCTATGAAAAGTCAACCAAAGTCAAACCAAGAAAAGAAAAGATTCATAACAGCTGTAAATATGTAACAATATTGCTGAAATCTTCAAGGATTTAGTCAGCTTTAGCTTCGTAAGGTGAAAATTGTTGATGAAGTTTGTTAAAAGATGAAGAAAAAGTTACAGGAGTCGTTTTCTAAACTGGAAGGGGCTAGTTGTAACTTGTGGAAAATAAGAAATGAAGTAACTGTATTATTTTCAACTAAACAAGAGAAAATGGATGAGCATTTTACAGAGTTATTCTGGAAAATCGTTGCTGCAGTTTTAATTTCCATAGCTATTTGTTGATCTTAACTGTTATTTGTGGGTAATGACATGAATCAAAGTTTCTGTGGAGATTCATATATAATTTCACCTCCAAAAGTCCGATCGACAACAATAAATTGGATACAAAAACTCACGATCAAAGTTAATCAAAGATCGAGTATGGCATCGGAAGGATGCGATTGTACCTGACCCGAAAAAGCCTTGTTGTAACTCAATGTGATGCTCCGGTGAGACTCAGACCTGCATGAATTGAAAAAAAAATATGTAGGATTAAAACATTAATCTACTAAGGGATTTGGAAGAACATGAGCCGAAATATAAATTAGGTATTTGTTTTTCGGGACTTCTTAACACTTAGAGAGAGAGAGAGAGAGAGAGAGAGGGGGGGGGGGGGGGGGGGGTTCAGTAAGTGGTGGGGCAAGTGAGGAAAGCAGCTGCTGTTCTCCGGCGAAAAAGGGATGAGGGGAAGATTTCACACACAATTTAAGGTGGGATAAATGGGATTTTCCGGCAGGTTAAGAGCTGGAGTTTGGTTTTGTGAATCGGAGGGTGGTATAGCTTGCCGGCAGGGGGTAGGGGTGTCTGATGGGATTGTGGTGCATGGCAGAAAGGGAGGAAATGGGGGAGGCGGAGTGAGTGGTGGTATGAAGCTCATGGTCTGTGTTTAGGGTTTACGGTGGTATTGTACGGTGGGTTATCAGCGGCGAGGTGTGACTGTGAGGGTTTATTGTTAGAGGAGGGAAGAGTGAGTGACCGCGGACGGCGGTGGACCGGTAACAGAAGATGAGAGAGGGGACGATGGTTGGAGAAGAAGGAGAGGGAGAGATGAAGAAGACATACCTTCAAGACCTTCTTGCCAATGCTGTGGAATTAATGGAAGTTTCGTAGGGAATGAGTGAAGTCTCGGAATTCTATTATTTATTGGCAAATTAGTGTACGGAAAAGTAAGGAAGGAAGAAATTATCCTTATATACTATTGTGGCAAGTAAAAGGAGAATAATATCGTTTTTGTTGCATTTTCAATTTTTGACAATCCTTTTTCTCCTTCAAACCATTTGTAGGACACTTTTTAAAATTCAATACTATGCTAATTCCAATGGATGTATCTAACAATTTTCAATTTTTTTTTTCTTGCCAATGTATTATTTTTACAATCATGCAAAAACACCAAGATATTAGTTTCGTTTCTTGACAATCCTTTTTCTCCTTCAAACCATTTGTAGGATAATTTTTAAAATTCCATACTATCCTAATTCCTAATGATGTATCTTAACCATTTTCAATCTTTTTTTCTTGCCAAAGTATTATTTTTACAATCATGCAAATAAACCAAGGTGTTATTTTTGTTTCTTAACGAATCTTTTTTTTTTCTCCTTCAAACCTTTTGTGGGACAGTTTTTAAAATTCCATATTATCCTAATTCCCATGGATGTATCTAACCATTTTCAATCGGGATAATGACTTAAAAGGGTAATAAGGTTTTTAGTTTGTCTGTATTAGGTCACTAAGGTTTTTTTTTTGTGCGTATTAGACCAATATGGTTGTTATTACCGTTTAGAAATAGTCATTTTTACCGGTTAAAACCAAACCGGTAAAAATGACTATTTCTAAACGGTAATAACAACCATATTGGTCTAATACGCACAAAAAAAAAACTTTAGTGACCTAATACGGACAAACTGGAAACTTTATTACCCTCCTAAGTCATTAACGTTAATTATTTATAAAACATGCTTACTAATCAATGTGACTGATTTGATGATCTTCATTACATAAATATGCAATATTTTATCAATAACTTCTTTTTTGTCATTTAAATGTTTACATGAACACATCTATGTGTACAAAAACAATCTCACTTTGATACCTCCCATCAATTTCTACATTTGATAACGAATGGAAATGTAAAACCAACGCATATGATGTCTATTATCAATTATTTTATAAAAAGCAAAATCACAACATGAACTAAGAAACTGAAGTTTCAAGATGAATAAAAAAATCAACACATAAACAAACACATACAGACTATATACAACACATAAACAGAAGTTTATAAAGCATGAAACTCAGGAAAAGTAAAAAACTTAAAAGAGACTTTATAGAAAAAAAAAGATCACCCTTACTTGCCACAAATGATTAAAGACATCAACAAGAAGATCAATCTGACCATAAAATCCACATGTTGTTTGATCATGACTTCAGCAGATGAACTACTGAAACGTAAGAGTTGCAATTAAATTCTATTAGCATTTGAAAAGGGAATTAGGGTTCCAGAGAAGGTGACGAAGGGTTAAAAAAAATTTGGACCATTTCTCGATTTGTGTGTGTCATCCTTGCGCAGGGGCCATGCTAATATTCTCTGTATCGTTCCAATTTTATCGGATGTCCCCAAAGGGACGACTATAGATGAAGAGCTTCGCCATATAGAGGAGTAGCAGGTTATATGGGACGACACGAGTTATAAACGAAGTAGTTTACTGTTGATGGTCATATATTCTCAATGTCTTTAAAATTAGGGTTAATGACTTAGGAGGGTAATAAGGTTTCCAGTTTGTCCGTATTAGGTCACTAAGGTTTTTTTTGTGCATATTAGACCAATATGGTTGTTATTACCGTTTAGAAATAGTCATTTTCACCGGTTAAAACCGGTAAAAGGACTATTTCTAAATGGTAATAGCAACCATATTGGTCTAATACGCACAAAAAAAAACCTTAGTGACCTAATACGGACAAACTAAAAACTTTATTACCCTCCTAAGTCATTATCCCTTTTCAATCTTTTTTCTTGGTATTATTTTTACAATCATGCAAAAACACAAGGTGTTATTTTTGTTTCTTAGACAATCCTTTTTCTCGTACACACCATTTATAGGACACTTTCTAAAACTTTATAGTATCCTAATTCTTGTGGATATATATATATATATATATATATATATATATATATATATATATATATATATATATATATATATATATATATATATATTTTTTTTTTTTTGGGTTTTGGTCCAAACCCCAAAAATGGTTCGTACAGTATGTATTTTTTTTGGGTTTTGGTCCAAACCCCAAATATTTTGGATTGGTAATTATTTTAAGCTGGTTTTTTTTTTTTTTTTTTTTTTTTTTTTTTTTTTTTTTTTTTTGGTGGTTTTGGTATCTCAGAAAATTGAAAACACTAAAATACCTTTGATGTATTTATTTTTCATTTTTCTTTTATTTCTTTTTTTAAATTTAACATTTTGTATTTATTCTTATAATTAAATAATAAGAGCTCTCCCTCTCTCTCTCTTCCAAATATTCATTTTTCAGTTATTTCATAATCAAATCCATTTTTCTCAATTTCCTCTCAAATGGGTTATCTCTCTCTTTCTTCCTCCTTATCATCGTTTTCATTGAGCTCTGTTTTCATGGCTGCTCTATCACACAATGGGAAGACGTACGAGCTCTCAAATCATTCAGAAATAGTCTCATTATTTCTCGATCTTTCTTTCTTCTAAACCACCACTAAATGAGTCTTGATCCATGGGTTTGTGTTTTTGATTTCCGGTGGTAGATTTTGTAGATTAATCGTAGGTATTTTCAAGGGATAGTCATAAGGAGAATGATATTGGTGGAACAAGAATGAGTTTTAATCAATCGCTAAAAAAACCCATTACAGCTCGAAAATCAGGATTTCGATTGCAATCGACGTGAACCTTGTTGTCGCTGATGGCGAGCTCGACGTTCCAAATATCGGGATTCATTTGCCATAGAACAAATCTGTTAGTGTCGGCGGCTCTAGCATAGAACTAATTCGCTGATGATTTTAGGGTTCTTATTTTTTCATCTGTCGAGTTCTTCACTTATTAGATTTTATCCTGTTTGATATGAAATTCTAAATTGATGTTGTTTGGGATATGTTTGTTGAAAGATGATTGAAAAAAGCCCTTTCCAACATTAGAGAATAAGGAAAAGTAGATAGGTGGGTGAACTAGGGCAGTAGAGGGCAAGAAAAACTCACCCCTCATGAACTTCCCCGACTTCAACACCAGAGAAAAAAAAGAGGCAACAACAGTTCATTGGTGGTTGCAGAGGAAGAGAAAGGTCGTCAGAGATGTGATCGGAGATAGAGATATAACCGAAGATGCGGATGGCTACCGGTGGTGGTGAGATAAAGCGGCTAAGGGGGTTCTTGTGAGGTTTATGTTTCCGATAACCATGGTGATCTGAAAGGGATCGAAAATTTAAGTCTCATTCACCAAAATTAGTACCCTAGAATACGGTGGTATATGTTTCCTGTAACTGTGGGGACCGATTTCTTATGTGGATTCTGGAAAACAAAGTGATAAATTAGCAGAAGGACATTTTGGGTTTGAATTTGGCGTAGTAGTGCAGTGTCGGCAATCTCATTTAGGAAGAAGATGAGACATGTGAAAAGATGAAACTTAATATTCTGACTGACTTATTAAGTTCAGTTTCTTTAGGTACTCATATGGATAAGCGGCTTTGGGCTTATGATCCTTCATGTCTTTTTTCTGTCAAATATACAGGGAGACTTATTGATGTTGGTCGTTTGCCTCAAGGAGGAACAAAGACTAGATGGAACAAATTTGCCCTAACAAAGATCAATATTTTCATATGGTGAGTGATGTTAGACCGTCTCCCAGTTAGATCAAAATTAGCTGAGAGAGGCATGGATTTGGATTCAACTTTATGTCCTATTTGTCAGGATAATCTGGAGACTGTTTCTTATATTTTTCCAGGGCCAGCTAGATGTCCAAATTTGAAGGTGGGTGGCTCTATGGTTGGATTTAGATTGTATCATCCCGAAAATCGAGACCGATTTTTTTTTTTATTTTAATTGTATTACTTGTAAAATTTAGTTTGAGGAAAACATCACTAATATCACATAAGTCCATAAACAACGATTATATGTCTCACCCATATCATCAAATAGTAATATTATCAGAGTAAAATCCCAGAAATCTCAAACGCGGAATCATGTGTGTGTGTATGATGCGCTGCTACCCCACCGACTCTTTCCCCTTAGATGAAAAGGTACCTGAAACCAAAACTAAAAACCATAAGCACAAAGCTTAGTGAGTTTCCCCCATCATGCCACATACCACATAATATTGCATATTCATTGGCATCTTCCAACCATTATGTAATATCCCAAAAATACGAGCCAAAAATTTCGTTTTTAAAACATGTACTTAGCAAAACATTTAGGAATAAATCATTCAACGATCATTTTATTTCACAAAAGATGTTGCATGTCGGAAAAACATTGTCATAATCATAAAAGTGTCAGAATACAATTTCCCAGGAAGATATCATAATGCGGAATACAAGCAGGTGTGTGATGTACCGCTACCGCGCCAGCTCCTTCACCTTCAAAAAAGAGGTACCTGAAACCAAAACTGAAAACTGTAAGCACGAAGCTTAGTGAGTTTCCCCCATCTTACCACATACCATACAATTATATATCATACATACTGTCGGGTAATTCTGGGGTGCCTGACCTACCCGGTACGGTCATTCTGGGGTGCCGACCTACCCGTGTCAAGCCGTTCTGGGGTGCTGGCTACCCATGTCAAGCCATTCTGGGGTGCTGACTACCCTTCGGTCCTAACGACCGAACCTCGGGGACTATTTCACCCCCTACTACTACTACTATCACATATCATAATATAACATATTATCAGACATATATGGGGTGTTTAAACTACCCTTCGGTCCTAACAACCGAACTTGGGGACTGCTCCCCTCCTACTACCTCTAACTCATATAACAGATCATGCTAGCATATAAATATAACATCACATACTGTCAGACGTATCTAGGGTGTCTGACTACCCTTCGGTCCTAACAACCGAACTCTACTACTATCACATATAACATATTATGCTAGCATATAACATATAAGGTAGTAGCAAACCTAGATGATATCACAGAGACAATCATCTATCATACGTCTCCTACTGGTGAGCCGGCATTATGGCCTTAGACCCACCACTACTGGAAGGTAACTCACATCAAAGTAGCTGCTGATCTGTGCGGGAACTGACTGTTTGCTGATGCTGCTGCCCTGGGAATCCTCCGGCTATAATTCCCACGAAACACCCAGTCAAATACTGCTAACCGACCTCAGGGTAAAATGACCTTTTACCCCTAATCAACCAAGAGTCCAAGTCAAAGTCAACTGCCAGTTGACTAGACTCGCCGAGTTGGCTTGCCAACTCGCCGAGTCCCCTTCCCTTAGTCTGACCATAAATCCATCTTTACTCGTCGAGTTAGGCGTTGACTCGACACATTTTCCTTCTATACCCAAGGCCAATAGTCCTTCATCCTACTCGCCGAGTTGTATGAACAACTCGCCGACTTCGTCTTCATCTGAAGAACACTCTAAGCTATGACTCGCCGAGTAGTATGAACAACTCGCCGAGTTGTTCTTGAGGCAAGAAGATTGCCTTGAACTTGCCGAGTCATGGCATTGACTCGCCGAGTTACTTCATGAGTGAGTCTGGCTTCCGACCCACTGAGTCACACCCAATGACTCTCTACTCCAAACCGCAAATGCGAAAAGGGGGAAAACTCGAGGACTCGCGACTCGACTCGCCAAGTCAGATGAACGACTCGCCGAGTCGGCAACATGAAAATACTATACACGCGATTCTGCTTGAATCCAGCTCATGCTATTCATAGATCTGGGTTTCTAAGGGCATGAATAACACGTAAAGTTTCCAACTTTACGTGTAATTAATCACCAATAAAGGTTTTATGGCTCAAAATGCACCAAAAGAGTAGATCTAGGGCTTTCATGCAATATGGCTCCATAAAGGCAGTAGATCTAAGCTCCTGGAGCTCAATCACAGCTAGATCTAGAGGCTAGCAACTTATTACAAACCATAAGGCACAATCAAGCTGGGGGAAAAACTCAAGAAGGACTTCCATGGAGCTAAAAGAGACTATAAGCATGAAAACAGAGGGGAAATCGAGTTATACCTTAAGGAAAACACTAAGATAGCTCAAAGATGCCTAGCCTCCTCCTCTTCTTCTTGATCTACTCTCCTTCCCTCACCAAATCTTCAAGAAAACACACCAAATAGCTTCAACTCACAATGAACAAGGCTTGAACGAAGTATAGAGCTCTGAGGGTGAATGGGGGCGAGCTTGGGGGCGGATAAGAGGGTTTAAATAGGGTGCAAACCCTTGAAATTTAGGGTTTCATCAGACAGCGGGGACTCGTTGAGTCCAGAATATGGACTCGCCGAGTCGCCAACTTAAACGTGTTCGGGATCTCGTCTCTACTCGGCGAGTCGGACCAACAACTCGCCGAGTCCAAGGCTAAAAATGAAAAACACTCAAATAAATTTTACGTACCAGGAACCAGGTATCTTTCAACCGGTAACCAAGAGCTAACCTCTCATTCGGTATCTTTCAACCGGTATCCAGGGCTATTCCACCCCTACCACTACCACATAATGACATAGCATACTAGCACATAAAGCATACAGTTAGTGGCATAACAGATAATTATCACACAGACAATCATCCAACTACAACCTCCTACTAGTGGGCCGACGTTGTGGCCTTAGACCCACTTCTACTGGAAGGTAACTCACCTCAATGTCGTGTAGTGTCTGCAGTGTCCTCGATAAGGAAATCAACTCTTCTCGACTCCCCGATCCCTACACAATATCCTTTCTACGTTGTCATTCATACTCATAACCCCTATCAGGGTCAACCGAAGTACAAGTCAATGTCAAGGTCTACGCCTTGGTCAAAGTCAACATGTGGTTCACCAGACTCGCCGAGTTGGTTTGCCAACTCATCGAGTCCCCTCGTCTACAAAGAGCTACAACCTCGTCCCTACTCGCCGAGTCTTGCAAGGGCTCGACGAGTTTGCCTTTAACAACACATTGGGCCATCTTCAACCGACCCGCCGAGTTTGTTCTTGAACTCTTCGAGTTCATCTTCATCCATATGCAGATGTTCAGTCTATGACTCGCCGAGTTTCTTCCTAAACTTGTCGAGTCCTTCGATCTTTAAGTCCCTCACAACCCTCAACAGGCTGAGTGTTCCTTCCACTCAACCACATGCCATTTCCAGAAAAACATTCAATGGAAAATGCGACCCGACTCGCCAAGTCACTCAAACGACTCGCCGAGTCTCTCTTTGTTTAAAACTATCCTGTCAATTATAACGGATCTTAATGCATCAAAAATATAGATCTGGCCTCCTAGGGTCCATTTTATATGTAAAGTTACGAACTTGATGTACATGCAAGAGGGTTTTTGGCTCAAAAAGCCATAAAAAGGGCTCTATATGTTGCATGGGTCTCCCATGGCCATAAAGTTGGCAACTTTATGCCATGGGAACCCTCAATGGCTCCAAATCTGAAGTGATACTCCAATTATACATACAAATCCGGGCATAACTTCACTAAAGCTTGGAAAAAGGTAGAAAGTAGCCCCAAATCAAGATCTAATTAATAAATAGACAAGGTATCAGCTTTATACCTCAAGTGAGCAAGAAATGTGCCAAATCTTCTGGATCTACTTGCTCTCTCTTGATCTCTCAAGCTTCCTTCTTCTCTTCCAACTTCAAATATGCACAAAAAGGCACCATAAGCTCAAGAACACTCAATAAAGGCTTAGGTTTGCGATTTAGGGTTTTCTTTGGGTTGGGAGGAACGATGGAGGCTGTGTTGGAGAGCTATAAGTCGTTTAAATAGGGTGTAAACACTAAATATTAGGGTTTCATACTACAAATCTTACTTGTCGAGTCGGTCTTCCGACTCGTCGAGTAGATCACTTATCCGTCCGATCCAAAGTCGAGTCTACTTAATGAGTTGGGCCTCCAACTCGCCGAGTCCCAGAGCAAAACAAGAGTTTTCTTTAAATAATAAAGATACGTACCAGGAACCGGGTGTTAAAAATCTCCCCCTCTTATTTTAGACTTCGTCCCTGAAGTTTATTGTCGAATCCGAAAAGAGCTCGGGGTAGTGCTCCCTCATCTCGTCCTCCAGCTCCCATGTCCATTCCGAGCCCTTGCGGTGCTGCATTGCACCTTCACCAGCTCCACCCTCTTGTTCCTCAGATCCCTCGACTTCCAGTCGAGGATAGCTACGGGCCGCTCAATATAATTCAGGCTGTCATCCACCTGAATATCCTCCAAAGGCACCATTGTCGAGTCGTCCACCAAGCACTTCCGCAACTGGGAGACGTGAAAAGTAATGTGAATCTGACTGAGTTCGGCTGGTAGATCCATCCTATACGCCACCTTGCCCACCCGGGCTACAACCCTGAAAGGTCCAATATACTTGGGGCCCAACTAGACCCGATTCCTGAACTGGATGACACTTTTCCAAGGCGACACCTTCAAGAGTACCATATCCCCGACCTGGAACTCCAGGTCCGAACGACGCTTGTCAGCATAACTCTTCTGCCAACTCTGAGTAGTCTGAAGCCTGCTTTGGACCTGATGGATCCTCTCTGTAGTCTTGAGTACCACTTCGGTACTCCCCATAACCCTCTGGCCTACCTTACCCCAGCATATCGGGGTCATGCACTTCCTTCCATACAATATATCGAAGGGAGGACAGTCAATACTCGCATGATAGCTGCTATTGTAGGAAGACTCGGCCAAGGGAAGGTAAGTATCCCAACTACCTCCGAAGTCCAAAATGCATGCCCGCATCATATCCTACAAAGTCTGGATGGTCCGCTCGCTCTGGTCATCCATCTGCGGGTGAAAGGTGGTGCTAAAATGCAAACGAGTACCCAACTCGTCGTGAAACTTCTTCCAGAATCTGGAAGTGAACCACACATCCCTGTCAGAAATCACCAAGATTGGCACTCCATGCCGATTCACTATCTCCCTGATATAAATGTCGGCCAACTTTTCGGCCGAAATGCCCTCCTGAATCGGAATGTAATGGGCGCTCTTTGTCAATTGATCCACTATGACCCAAATCGAATCTACTCCCTGCGTAGCCATGGGAAGCTTTGTGATGAAATCCATAGTGATATCTTCCCATTTCCACAACGGGATATCTAACGGTTGGGTCTTGCCGTGAGGCCTATGGTGCTTGGCCTTGACCTTTTTGCAGGTCAAGCATCTCTCAACGTACCAAGCCACAACCCGCTTCATGCAGGGCCACCAATAATCATTACGAAGATCTCTATACATATTCGTTGTCCTGTGATGGATGGAAAACCTGGACTTGTGCGCCTCCTGCATCAATACCTGGCGCGCACCCCCATGATATGGGACCCACACCATCTGGTGTAAAGTCAATAATCCATGGCTATCATAATCGAAGTAGGAAACCTGTCCCACAATATGTTCACTCTTACGATGCTCCTCCTTGACCACCTCCTGTTGGGCCTCTTGAATCCGCTCTGTCACACCCCCAAATCGGAACGGCGGAAACGTTCGGGGGAGGAGGAAGTCATGTTTAGTATCACAACACATGCATCATAGTAATCAAAGTAACAAACAACCATTGCATTAATATTAGAGTGTTTACAATGTATTAGATTCACAAAAGATTGACTCCAAAGTAAATAACAAAACAAGACATGAAGCTACTATGCTCCATCTTATGAATTCGTGAGCGCGTACCTGTCTACTAGTTTCCTGAGAATAAAAGTTATTTTGAAAGAGTAGATCAACATTTAAGCTGGTGAGTTCATAAGTATTTATGTGATGAAAAGTAAGTTGTAAGTTCGTTTAGAAAAGTTCGCTTGTTCCTCCAGAAAATCCTATATTTTCTGATGTGATGAATGAAAGTAAAAATTATTCTACAATCCCTTCGATGAGTACTAAATGGATACAAGTTATATAGAATTTAGAGTAAACAGACAATCGATTGGGTGAATCTGCCCTAAGCCCACAACCAAAAAAGGAACAGGGAATGATGCGGAAGTCACACATCCCATTGTTTGTTAGATCTTCACTTTATATAACCCTGGTGTATTCATTTGGTACTTACGGTGTTAGCTGCAATAGTTCTTTATATTTGATAAAAACATTCTTTAAGAAAATCATATATTTCCCTTAGTAAAAATGATAACCGCAATATTTTCTTCTATATTCACTTAGTTTATACTAGCAATATATAATCTAATATCGAATGGACAGTTAAATTGGTGAATTTGCCCTAAGCCCACAACCAAACAAGGAACAGGAAGTAAGGTGGAAAGCACACATCCGACTGTCTATCGGATATTAATTATATAGAACTCTGATGTATAAACTAAGGTATTATAGAATTAACCACTAAAGGTCCTTTAAGTTATACTGGTTTAATAAATAAATTAAACCTTTTAAGGATAAGTTGCTAGTTTAGCCTACTAAATGTTCTATCTGAAAAGTATGTTTTTGTACTAGAAAACGGTATATTGAATTTGTATGCTATAACCTGACCCATACCTGATACTCCTTATAATTACTTGGTGTATACAGGATATATATATATATATATATATATATATATATATATATATATATATATATATATATATAGCTAAGATCGAACAGATAGTAGACTGGATGAATCTGCTCTAAGCCTACAACCAAACAAGGAACCGGAAATGAAGCGGAAAGCACACATCCTACTGTTTGTAGGATCCGATTAATATATATCCCTAATGTATCTACCGAGGAATCATAAAGTTAGCATTATAGGCCCCCTTCTAACAGAATGTACTAAGACTCGACTATACTGTTTGTTTGTTCTCTCATAAAAGTGTATGTTTTCCCAAGTTTTATGACTATATTTACTAGAAAATAGTTTGCATTACCTTTTATGTGAGAATATCACTACATGAATGTAATGGGAAAATGAACGTATATAATAGTATTGTATAAAATAACTACTAAACTACTAAACTACCTTAAAACTAGTTTGTTTAATTAACGTTAAAATGTGATGTGGTTATAACCATGTTGATTGACTAGTATTTAACACGGTGACCTGCTGTCGGCGAAACTAATGTGGCATTTGTCACCCCTTGGCATGCCAGCCAAACTGTAGCGAACAGTCGGGATGTGGGATTGTCAGTCCTGTATAGATCTATACACACAATGCCCTCTCTTCCTCCAGGAGACTATGGTTACAAAACGCGACATAACAAATATATTGCTAATCCATGAAGTAGTGGTTTCACATTATTGTTATATTGTTCTTGTTATAGTATGTTCCATCTGTTCTAGTTATAGTATCTTCCTCCCTGTTCTAGTCATAGTATGTTCCTCCCTGTTCTAGTTATAGTATGAACTGAACCCCTAAACTATACCTATTATAATTTACTAGTATGTTTGTTTTGAATTGTCCCTGATTGGTAGAAAAAACTCGATTATCTACTAAGTTATGCTTGAATTAAAAAAAACAGAGTTTTATATACAACAAAGTAACATGACTTTAAAAGAGTTTTTGAATTGATTTGATCACTTATAAAAGCATAAGAAATCATTTAATGTGATTGTTATCACAGATAAATATTAACACAATATCATTGTGTTCAACTTGTATTCCCCCATTAAAAGCATTTAAAACATTTACAAGATTGATTATAGGGGTATAAACTCACCTTTTGTGGGTGGTTCAATTGAAGATTCGAGTAAGGATGAGAAGTTCCACAAATGAAGTCCCGAGGTACAAACGATTCTTAATTGACATATATTGCTACATATATGTATATAATTAGTGTTTAAAACAACTAACATGAAGGGAAACAACCATAGAAACTAGGAAACACTCTCAATGGAGTGTTAGAATCACATGTGATTGATCATTAGGTGTTCACGACCAAACTCTAGGAGTCACGACCTTGGGAGGGTTTACAGCCCAAGATCCTATGAAGGGTTTATGACCCTTATGAAGGGTTTACGGCCATAAACCCTTCAAGATCTTTAAGATCTTTAAGATGGTGACAAAGAGTGATGAATCAAGGCTAGAACAAAGGGGTTGCTAAGCATGAACTAGTAAAGGATGAGATGCTTACGTTTTGTGAGTGAAATGAGAGATTTTCTTGGATGATACTTGAGAGAGAACGGAGTGTTTGCGGCTGGAACTTGGAGAAATGAAGAAAAATGAAGCAAACTCTCATATATGAAGGGTAGTTCACGGCTAGAAGAGTGTTTACGGCCATGAACATGGTTTGCGGCCGTGAACCTCATGTGTTGGGTTTTCTGGTCGGGTGCAGCCTTCTAATCTCTAGCTAATACTTCAAAACACTCAATCCTTAAGTGTACCAGGCTTAGAACTCATTAGAATGACCTTTAACAAGGCTAAAAGGCAATAGAATTAAGTATGACTTTTGGTTGATTGGATTAACTTTACAAGGTAGAAATTTACGGGTTGTCACATCATCCCCCCTTTAGATGGAATTTCGTCCCGAAATTAGCTTTCTTAGCCGTACTTCTAGGGTTGTGCTCCTATGACTGGTAGAATACCCACTCGTAGACCTAGGTAACTTTGCCCTTATGCTCATGATAGGATTCATACTTGGTCCATCTATCATCATCTCGTGTATTCAATTCGTATATAATTAAGATTAGTAAGACGGTCAGATGTGCAACTCTGCCCTAGGTCCAAAACCAAACAAGGAATAGGAGATAGGGCGGAAAAACACATACTAAATCCGCATAATCATAATTATATACCACCCTTGTGTATACACTTAATAGTGATAGGTGGGCTATATTCCTCTTTAGCATCTGTGCTTGAACTTGATCCGTTGGACGAGTGGTAGTTCGGGAAGGTATGTTGAGTATATGGTGTTACGGTTTCGAAGAGCAAGGTACTCCTCGCATGAGTACTTCGGGGTTTAGAAGACAAGAGACAATACTGAGGTCTAGGTCAGGTTGTCATTACGAATGGCCTGGTCTTCATTAATTTATCGTTTAAAGCGATGGGTTTTCAAAACACATAAACTTGGTATGGTGAGGACCACACCAATTCATGACAAAAGATGAAAACAGAGTCTTTATAGAAACAAATGATAGGCCGATTTGAAAGAAACATTTGTTATACGATGGTGTATCCCGAGTGTGTTCAACAATGTATTCTGTGCAGACTTTTTAGTGCTTTCAGTTTTCTCCTTGATATTACTACTATCACAAATCACACCGCGATGAGTGAGTACTAATAGTGAAAGTGTTTTGATAACTAGTGTCGATAGTTTATATTATGATCCTCTTTTGCACCTCTATGATCGCCTGGCATATACAAGTTATGTATAATTTAGATGAATAAGATGGTCAACTGAGTGAGTCTGCTCTAAATCCAAAACCAATCAAAGAACAGGAATTAAGGCTGAATCACTCACTCTAAGTCTATAAAATCTTAGCTATGCACAGCCCTGATGTACATACTAAGCCATCATATCTCACTTGTACGGATCTTTAGTTCTTTTATGAATGCTATGACTTATTTAGACGAGTGAGTTATTATAATTAGTTTTAAATGTTCTCCAAGTTTTAATCTTATATAAATATAAATTAAATTTTAAAGTAATTCTTATGTCGTAGATGTACCGCTGGTCGATGTTGACTCCGGGATAGTTTCTCCTGCAATGATCATCAGAATTCATCCATCCGCTCCTGAGTTCTTCATTATTGGGAAGTCCCTCTTGTAGTGCCCTGTCTCACCACAACCATAGCAGGCCTGGTTTATTTCTACTCCGGGGACTTGGGAGATCGGTTGTGCTGGCTCCCTGCAGAACGAGGCAGTGTGCCCACTCCTGCGGCAATTTATGCACTGCATTTCCCAACATTCTCTGGTATGGTGGTAGTTACACTCATCACACTTCGGGAGAGTTCCAGCATATCGTCTCGCAGGTGCTGGAGTAGCAGGTGTTGTGGCGGCGTATACAGTAACCATTTGTTGCTCCTGCAAGGTTTCTTGTGTTGTTCGCTCCTTCCTCTTGTTCCACGAATTTCGTTTATAGTTCCCTCCATTAGATGGCTCGGGAACTGGGACCACCACGCCATGGCGGGCTTCATGGTCAATGAGTCTTTGGGGCAGGCATTTGGCGCTATCGGAGGTTGTTGGGTTAGAATACAGTACATCCCCCTGAATTGGGGTAGATAACCCCCAGATGTATTTTTCTATCTTCTTACTCTCCAGGGTAACCATCCCGGGGCACAGTGCTGCCAGGTCGCTAAACCTATTAGTGTAGGTTACTATGTTTGAGCCGACCATGGTGTGCTCCCATAGTACTTGTTCCAGCTTTTGAACTTCGCCTCTTGCGCAATATTCTTCCAACTTCATCTCTTTTAGGTGCTCCCAGCCTATCGAGTTAGCCACTGATAGTTTCAGTGACTTAACATTGATATTCCACCATGTTAGGGCTCTGTCGAAGAAGGTGCAGGCAGCAAACTTCACCTTGCTCCCTTCTGGGCACAGACATATTTTGAAGACCGAATCTGTTTTCTTGAACCATTGCATCAGAGCAATGAGTCCCCTATTTCCATTAAAGGATTTGGGTGTGTAGTTGATGAAGTCCTTATACGAACACACCCATGCATGTTCGTGGGAAACTCCGGGGTTGGTTAAGTGGGTTCCGCTGCCATCCCCATCACTACCACTTTCACGGATGTGAGTTATAGCAGCGATTACTGCGGTTGTTATCGCTGCTTAGGGAGCAGCAGGATAGAATTGTGGTGGTGGATTCTCTGTTGTGCTATTGACTACGTGCCCTACAGGTCTACCGTGAGGTATCTTTTGCTAAAAAGAATACAAAGATGAGAAGGAAATAAGTTTATAGCAGTGGTTATAAGCTAAAAGTTGAATGACAAAGTTATCCTAGTTCTGAATGTATCTGATTCTGACTTTCATAGGGTTTTGGAAACAATTCATAAAGGGATTCTATATAAAATAAACTTTATGAATCATAAGTGGCTATCCTAGAATGAGTTTCTGTGAATTGAATAACTGATACTGGCTGCATGAAAAGAAATAATCCTAACACATAGTGTGAGTAGTGAAATCACTAGCTCACTAAGTCAATTAAGGTTATTATTTATTAGTGTGATGCATAAGACGTTTTAGTTTCTTCGGCTGATCCTTTCTTGGAAAACTCCTATTGAATCTCTTCTTGTTCCTCCTTGACTTCTCTACTGACTGCTATGATGGAGTGGTTACATCTATCAGGGTTTATCGTGCGAGAATGGAAGTGTCTAATGAATCTATGAGATTAAGTGTAACTTTATGGGGTGATCCTTACCGGGTCCTCCTATAATTGCGTAATGTAAACAAGTTGTATATAATTTAAGATTAAATAGACCTTCGAATAAGTGATTTGACTCCAAAACCACAACCAAACAAGGAACACGAAGTAGAGCATAGATCACAAATTCTAAGTCTATAAAATCTCAATTATATAAAACCTTGGAAGTATATACTCCGGAATCATAGACATACCAGAAGGGTCTTTTAAATTTTCACATATGTTATTTATAGTGCCTAAACTACTCCTATAGTATTTTAATGTAATGAACTTGGTATGTTTTAAACTTATTATTGTCTTATAGTATCATAAAATACTCCTATAGTATTTTAACTTGATGTTCTAATCTAGAAATCCCTTGAACAGAGTTAGGTAAGTTTTAAGACTGTTGCAACACCACATCACTCCCAAACATATGTCGGTCATATCTCAAATGAATATAGTTGATCAAGCTATATTGATCCCAAATATGATTATATAACTATCTAGGTTTGACTGTAGTGTCCAACCTTTGAATACTTATGTTCTGTTCTTCTTGTGATACTTGTTCTAGAATATATATATATATATATATATATATATATATATATATATATATATATAATCATGTACGTATACTTTTATAAAATATTGTTATATTTTTAAAATATACTTTTAGTCAGATCACTTCGGCCCCATTGCATATATAGTTGTATATCTTTTATAGGTTTATATACTTAGTTCACTATAAACAATGCCCTGATACCAATCTGTCACACCCCCAAACTGGAATGGCGGAAGCGGAGGACGTCATGTTTAGTATCATAACACATGCATCATAGTAATCAAAGTAACAAACATCCATTGCTTAATATTAAAGTGTTTACAATGTATTAGATTCACTCAAGATTGACTCCAAAGTAAATAACAAAACAAGACATGAAGCTGCTATGCTCCATCTTTTGAATCCCTGAGTGCGTACCTGTCTACTAGTTTCCTGAGAATACAAGTTATTTTGAAAGAGTAGATCAACATTTAAGCTGGTGAGTTCATAAGTATTTATGTGATGAAGAGTAACTTGTAAGTTCTTTTAGAAAAGTTCGCATGTTCCTCCAGAAAATCCTATATTTTCTGATGTGATGAATGAAAGTAAAAACGACTCTACAATCCCTTCTATAAGTACTAAATGGATACAATTTATATACAGTTTAGAGTAAACAAACAATCAATTGGGTGAATCCGCCCTAAGCCCTCAACAGAACAAGGAACATGGAATGAGGCGGAAGTCACACATCCCATTATTTGTTAGATCTTCACTGTATATAACACTGGCATATTCATTTGGTACTTACAGAGTTAACTATAATAGTTCTTTATATTTGATGAGAAAATTCTTTAAGAAAATCGTATATTTCCTTTAGTAAAAATGATAACGCAATAGTTCCTTCTATAATAACTTATTTTATACTAGCTATATATAATCTAATATCGAATGGACAGTTAAATGGGTGAATCTGCCCTAAGCCCACAACTAAACAAGGAACAGAAAGTAAGGCAGAAAGCACACATCCGACTGCTATCAGATATTAACTATATAGAACCCTGATGTATAAACTAAGGTATTATAGAATTAACCACTAAAGGTCCTTTAAGTTATATTGGTTAAATAAAATGAATTAAACCTTTTAAGGATAAGTTTCTAGTTTAGCCTACTAAATGTTCTATCTGAAAAGTATGTTTTTGTACTAGAAAACAGTATATTGAATTTGTATGCTATGTCCTGACCCATACCTGATACTCCTTATGATTACTTGGTGTATACCAGATATATATATATATATATATATATATATATATATATATATATATATATATATATATATATATATATATATATATAGCTAAGATTGAATAGATAGTAGATTGGGTGAATTTGCTCTAAGCCCACAACCAAACAAAGAACAGGAAATGAAGCAGAAAGCACACATCCTACTGTTTGTTGGATCCGGTTAATATATATCCCTAATGTATCTACCGAGGAATAATAAAGTTAGCATTATAGGCCCCCTTCTAACTGAATGTACTAAGACTCGACTATTTTGTTTGTTTGTTCTCTCATAAAAGTGTATGTTTCCCCAAGTTTTATAACTATCTTTACTAGAAAATAGTTTGCATTACCTTTTTTGTGAGAATTTCACTATTTGAATGTAATGGGAAAATGAAAGTATACAGTTGTATTGTATAAAATAACTACTGAAGTACTAAACTACCTTAAAACCAGTTTGTTTAATTAAGGTTAAAATGTGATGTGGTTATAACTATGTTGATTGACTAGTATTTAACACGGTGACCTGCTGTCAGCGAAACTAATGTGACATTTGTCACCCCTTGGCCTGCCATCCAAACTGTAGCGAACAGTCGGGATGCAAGATTTTCATTCCTGTATAGATCTATACACACAATGCCCACTCTCCCTTCAGGAGACTCTGGTTACAAAACGCGATGTGACATCCCAAAAATCATGACCAAAAATTTCATTTTTAAAAACTATTAAGCAAACCATGGTTATTAATTCATACATAAAACATCTTAATAATTTAAAGTATCCTACCAAAAACGTATTTATTTTATCAGAGTAAAACATCCCAGGCTAAATAAACAATGGTGTGTGCCATGCAATCATCCCGAGCTCTTCCCTCCGCTACCGGAAGTATCTGAAACGAAAACTAAAAACTGTAAGCAAGAAGCTTAGTGAGTCCCCCAACCAACCACATAGCATACATAATCACATACTGTAAGCATAGGGCCTCTCCCTCTACATCGGGCCCTGCCCGACTTCAGACGAATCCGACATCAAGCCCTGTCTGGCTTGGAGCCCCGCTCGGTATACAGATATGTTTCTCTTAGGCCCCGCTTGTCTCTAGGCGTTGCCCGCTAAACACATACATACATAACACATAAAAAATAGTTAAACATACTCTACCATACTCCTGATCTAAGGCCTCGCCTAACTTGGGCCTCACCCCTGTCCTGATAATGATGAGTCATGCAACCCCGTCCACGCTCCTGCTGATAGTGAGATACGGGCCTCCGGCCATAGTCACCTCCTTCCTAACTCGGTCCTCGCCCCTGCTCTGCTACTAATGAGATACGGAACCCCTTCCATACTTGGCTAGTTATGAGATATGGGACCTCGCCCACACTCACCTCCCTACAAGGCACTTACAAGTATCACAAAGACAATAATTATAAACTAACATTCAACATATAGACCTTCCTCGGGTTTCCCCGATATCAGACCTTGGTCTGGAACCTATCACCTTTGTCACATACGAGAACCACAACTATCTTAGAATACTACATTCCTCGGGCCTCACCTGAAACAAATCATAAAAATGCCTAGGGCTAACCTTTGGGTCTTCCTATTGTACAAACATAATGGGCTGACATTGTGGCCGTAGACCCATGCACATAGTGAGGAGACTCACCTTGCACTGTAGAAGACTAGTTGAACACTTCTGACTGCTAACCGGCAACTTCTGAACCACTTACCCTTCGGCTTCCCGAACCATCAATACCCAAAATAACATTTAGACCACAATAATCCAAAAGTCAACCCTGGTCAAATTTGGTCATAGTCAACCTCTAGTTGACTTGACTCGCCGAGTTGGTCTACCGACTCATCGAGTCAATACTCCTACTACCCAATACAACCCCTACTCTACTCTTCGAGTCTAGCAAGAACTCGACAAGTCCTCTTTCAACCATACAATCAGGACCATCTTCAACCGACTCACCGAGTTCATCCTTGAATTCGTCGAGTTCAGCTTCCTCATATGAATGCGTCCAGTCTGTGACTCGCGGAGTTGTATGAACAACTCGTCGAGTCCATCTTCATGGGTCTGGAGATTGCCTTGGACTCGCCGAGTTCCTCCTTGAACTCATCGATTACGATGAACTTCATGTCCACTATGGACCCAGACTGGCAGAGCCCTTACCAACTCAACTCATACCCTTAACAGAAGGGTTTGGGGGCAAGAAAATGGCCTGACTCGCTGAGTCCCACAAGTGACTCGCTGAGTCCCTCTATGTCCAACTCTATTCGGACGATTTCAATCAAGCACAAGGCATCTAAGACCCAGATCTAGCCTCCTAGGGTCGGAATAACATGCAAAGCTAATACCTTTGCATCCATGTATGGCCCCTTTTGCTCAAAAAGCCATACAACCTCTTATACTTTGCATGGGGAGTTCTATTGGCATAAAGCTTCCACCTTTATGCCTTAACTACTCCAAATACTCCCAGATCTAAAAGGATCTAGCTTGGGGACGTCCAAATCCCACAAGAAAGCATTCTTGGTCTATAAACTTCATAAAAGAGGGCCATAAAGAGATCAAACAAACTAGAAGTCAAGATGAAGACTTGATTACCAATAAATGTAGCCAAAGGAGTGTATCTTCTGGATCTACTTCCTCCTTCTTGCCCCTCCAACTTACTTCTTCTCCTTCTTCCTCTTCAAGAGTACACAATCCACAAAATGGCTCAAACACTCATAAGATGCACTAGGGTTCCGTTCTGGTCTTGAGAGAGCATCCAAGAGGCTGAGGAAATGAGAATGAGATACTTAAATAGGGCACCAAGTCTCGAAATTAGGGTTTCCCAATCCAGACCAGACTCGCTGAGTCAGCCACTTAATCCGCGACACAGAAACTTACTCCTACTTGTTGAGTTCCTCCCTGGACTCGAAAAGTTGACTCCTTGGCTTAGGGTTTTCCCTTTCTTTTCTTGGCCTTCTAAATTCGGGGTGTTACACGCGACATAACAAATATATTGCTAAGCCATGAACTAGTGGTTTCACATTATTGTTATCTTGTTCTTGTTATACTATGTTCCTCCCTGTTCTAGTTATAATGCCGAACCCCTAAACTATACCTATTATAGTTTACTAGTATGTATGTTTTAAACTGTCCTCGATTGGTAGAAAAGACTCGATTATCTACTAGGTTATGCTTGAACTTTAAAAAAAATAGAGTTTTTTAAACAACAAAGTAACAAGACTTCAAAAGAGTTCTTGGATTGATTTAATCACTTATAAAAGCATAAGAAATCCTTTAATGTGATTGTTATCACAGATAAATATTAACACAATATCATTGTGTTCAACTTGTATTCTGCCCCCCCCCCCCCTTAAAACCATTTAAAACATTTAAAAGATTGATTATAGGGGTATGAACTCACCTTATGTGTGTGATTCAATTGAAGATTCGAGTAAGGATGAGAAGTTCCACGAATGAAGTCCCGAGGAATAAACGAGTCCAAATTGATATATATTGATACATATATGTATATAATTAGATTTTAAAACAACTAACATAAAGGTAAACAACCTTAGGAACTGGGAAACACTCTCAATGGAGTGTTAGAATCATATGTGATTGATCACAAGGAGTTCACGTCCAAACTCTCGGAGGTCACGGCCTTGGGAGGATTTACGGCCCAATATCCTATGAAGGGTTTACGGTCCCTATGAAGGGTTTATGGCCGTAAACCCTTCAAGATCTTCAAGATCTTGAAGACGGTGACAACGAGTGGTGAATCAAGGCTAGAACAAAGGGGTTGCTAAGCATGAACAAGTAAAGGATGATATGCTTACATTTTGGGAGTGAAATGAGAGCTTTTCTTGGATGATACTTGAGAGAGAATGGAGTGTTTGCGGTTGGAACTTGGAGAAATGAAGAAAAATGAAACAAACTCTCATATATGGAGGGTAGTTCATGGCTAGAAGAGTGTTCACGGCCGTGAACAGGGTTTGTGGCAGTAAACCTCATGTGTTGGGTTTTTTGGTTTGGGTGCAACCTTCTGATCTTGAGCTAATACTTCAAAACACTCAATCCTTAAGTATACTAGGCTTAGAACTCATTAGAATGACCTTTAACTAGGCTAAAAGGCAATAGAATTAATTCTGACTTTTTGGTTTATTAGATTGAATTTACAAGGTAGACATTTACGAGTTGTCACATGCTCCAACAGCAGAGTCACCGTAGTCATTCTCAAACAAATATCCATGATCGGGGCTGTCTTGCGACTAAGTGCATCGACCACCACATTGGCCTTTCCCGGATGGTAGAGAGTCTCAAAATCGTAATCCTTCAGCATATTAAGCCATCGACGCTGATTCATATTCAGATTAGGCTGGTCAATGAGATATCTCAAACTCTTATGGTCCATGTAAATGGTATAACGGACCCCGTAGATGTAATGACTCCAAATCTTGAGGGCAAAAACTGATGGGTTTTGAGCACTACATCAATCATATGGTGTACATGCAAACCCTAAAGCTTTGGATCTAGTTTGTCTAATGAACATGCAATAATCATCCAAAGCTCATAAACCCTAATTCTAGCATACAATAATCGAAATTGACAAAAGAATAGAGGTTAGATCTTACCTTGATTGTTATGTAGCAATAACAATCTATTCTTTCTTGTAATTGACTTCTGAAAGCCTAGTGCCTCAAGTGTTGCACCTCTAATGGAGTCACAAACACCAAAAGCAACAAGATGAACTTAGAAGAAGGAAGAGGAGGCACAAAAAACATTCTAGGATTCTCTCAAAGAGTTGGACACGTTTTTGGAGGCATAAGGGTTCCTTTTATACTTAGGCTATTAGGGTTTTCAACTAGGAAACCCTAATCTGATTGCTTAGGCCCTAAGCAGCCCATGGACTCCTTTCCTTAGAGCCAAAGACGAAATCTTCTGGGCTTCCCCATAAGTTTTGTCCACTCCAATCTATGGAGTCCATTAGCCCATTTATGCAACCATCTTATAATTACAATATCAGTCTCCTTTATTTAATTAATCTCTTTTAGCCACAAAATTAATTCTTAATTGATTCTTGACTAATATTAATTAAACAATATGATTTCTCTTTTAATATATTATTCTTATAATATATTAATAAATCATAATTAATCCTCTTTCTCCTTAATTCATCCTATCAGTTGCTATGGTGAAGGCAACCTAAAAGAACCATGCTCATAATCGGGTCAAGTACATACCAAAATAGTTATGGGCTTAGACACGTAATCCAACAATCTCCCACTTGGATAAATATAATAACTATTTTTGCAGGTACAACTTCAAAACCTGATCAACAATCGTAGCTTTTAAAAGCCGTTGTCAACTCTAATCTTATCAGATATGCGTCCTTTAGATAAGGGATCATATATTCCTCCATTCTACAAGATATCGTGTGAACTGAGAAATGGATTTAAATCATTCTCTATGTTCATGTGTTGTTTCCCGATTTCCGATTTATGACGACTGACTAATTGAACAAATCAAATTAGTCCTGACTTGGCCAAGCGCTTTAGGGTGTCATCACTAAATCATTGAGGGGCCCACAGATATCGCTTTTATCTCCTTAGGGTAAAAGGAACGGATAAACGTTGACTCATATGCTTGCTCTATTCACTCATCAAATCACACACAACAATACATTTTATAACACCAAGTTCCTGGTGCGTTTACATATTATCAATGCGCAACTGACTTGTAGACTGCAACTTATATCTATTAGTTTCAAGAATATAAGATATTATCATCTCACTAATCACCCGTGATAAAATCCATGAAGTGATTCAAGTGAGCATGAGTTTAATCCAATACTCTAATCTTATTACAGGAACACTAATGAACTCTACAACAAACATGTGCTACGTCTAAACACTTTAGACAATCTACATCCGGATTCATGACAATCTTGCTTCATACCTACTTCTAATGTATGACCGACTGTGGAAGTTTCAATAACCAAGTTATTCTGGAAGTCAAAACATGCAAAGTGAAACACAATAAAAATACTTAATCCTATATGGCCCTAGAACTTTTGAGTATAAATAAAAAATATCTTTTATTTAGTCACCATATTAATTACTCATTATTCATTGTATAATGTTTCAGATAATCAACTTTACACTTGAATTAAAACACTAGTTTGTTGGGGTTTGCATACTACAACGTCCTATGGTGCACATACAACCCTAAATACCTTGGATCTATGTTTTCACTAATTATACATGCAAAGGGGTTTCCAAGGTATTAAACCTATAACTAGCATGCAATTTGACATAAACAATACAAGATACTAGTTAGAATAACAAACCTTTTATGTGGCTTGTCGTATTGATGTATTTGGCCTTAAGAGCTTAGCCCAAATAGTGTGGAAGCCTCAAATGAAGTCACAACACATCATGGACAAAGGTAGAACTTGAGAGAGAATCTCCATGCACCAAAAACACCTCCAAGGACTCCAAAAACTTCTAGTGGCGTTTTTAGGCAATGGACTATATATTTATATGTAGGATTTCAAGGGTCATGGATGTAATCCAAATCAGTATCCATGAGTTTTATGATCCATGGTTCATGTGGCCCAACTGTTTACGTATCCATACATAAACTTGGTCCAACACGGATCATAAGCCCAACACATATAAGTAAAACTAATTACCATAATTAGTACGCATAGATTTAATTAGTCTCTTTTTAATCACTAAATTAATTTCAAATTAATTCTTGATCAATACTAATTAAAACATATGATTTCATATTAATATATTAGAACTTATAATATATTAATAATCATACATAACCTTCTCTCAAGAGTCTATCCTAACAAATTGACTTGATGATATGCAACCCAAATGGACCATGCTACTCCCACGTCGAGTACATACCAATAATAGTTATGGGCTTAGACACCTATTCCAACAGTATCCCACTTGGATAAGTCTAAAACTATTATTGTGTATGACTCCAAGATCTCGACTAGCAATCGTAGCTCTTAAAAGCCGCTGTCGAACTCTGACCTAGTCAATGACTTGTCCATTAGATAAGGGATCATATATTCCTCCATTCTAGATATCATATGGAATGGGACATGGATTATAATCATTCTCTCTGTCTATTTGTTGTTTCCCGATTCCCGATATATGACGACTGACTAATTGAACAAATCAAATCAGTCAAGGCCCGGCCGAGCACTTACGTTTGTCATCACTAAATCATTGAGGGGCCCACAGATATCGCTTTTATGCTTCCAAGGGTAGAAGGAATGGATAAAATTTGACTCAGATGCTTGTACTAACTACTTGTTGAATCATACAAAAAGGTATGTTTTATAACATCAAGTTACTGATGCGTTTTCGTACAATCAATGTTTAAACAACTCATAGTCAACAAATCATATCTCTAGCTTTGAAGAATATAAGATATTATTGTCTCATGATCACTCGTGATAAAATCCATGAAGTGATTCAAATGAGCATGGGTTTAATCCAATACTCGAATCTCATTCTAGGAGCATTCATGAATGTTGCAACAACTTTTGCTATGTCTAAATACTTTAGACATCTACAAGCCCAATTCATGGCAGTCTTAATTCATACCAACTTCCAAAGTATGATTGACTGTGGAGAGTTTGAATAACCTAGTTATTCGGGAAGTCAAAACATGCAAAGTGAAACACAAGAATAATACTAAGCCCATATGGCCCCAACCACTTTTGAGAGTAAATAAAACACCTATTATTTAAACACCATATTGATTACTCATTATTCATGTATAATGTTTCGAATAATCAACTTTATACTTGAATCAAAACAATAGCCATGCTCCAAGCATGCACACTATGTTTGTCCAAACAATAGTTATGTCATACTCCAAGTATGCACACTATGTTTTCCTATGATCCTTACTCTGTGAAATAGATCAATTGAACATAATTCCAATGATGCTCATTTAACAATCCCAAATCCTTACCGTAAATGTAAGAATACAAAATTCTTGTCATTTATTGTAATCTATTAGATTTTAAACTCATATGCATTCCTCCTCTTGAAATGACTATGCACAAAATCATAGAGACCTGGTAACAGACATTACAAAGAATTCCAATGGAAAGTAATTCCATGGAAACAAAGTCTCACATTCAAAGTACATTCCTTTGAACATCCTTCTTGCATTAAGTTTTCTAATCTTATACAGATTTAATGAATAACTTCCACCTATGGATGCATTTCCATATTCCCATTTTGATTGTCACTTTTGAACAAGAGTTGCCTCCTTTCAGAATATGTCAATATGGTCCTTCCAAAATTAAAACTATGCTTCCAATTGCCCATGAGCAACCAATCTTTGGTAAACCTCATATTGTCCTCAACATCTGCTGAATCATTTTAGTCATATACAGTTCTAGTACTCTTTCCCTCTTAATGCCTTGGGCATTTGGAAAAATTCAGAAAGGATAAATATTATAGCACATGTAATCGATCCTATACCCGAAGCATATGGGATACGATTCATGATGTCTCACATAAAGACATGATCCTAGACCAGTCTTTTGCTACAATATTTTGTATTTGCCTTGTTTTCATAATACGACTATGAAGAGGGATGCCGTAATCATAATCGAATTTTGAGAACGCAATATACACAGAAATGAAGTATAATCTCCTATCCCTTAATTATAGCAAAACAACTTTTCAACCCCTGAAAAGTCACGAATTGAGACTTTTGTTTTCTATAATTAACACTTAACATAATAATCATGCTCCCACTAACATGATAATTATTAGCATAACACTTATGCTCCCACTAGCTTTGACATGTATCCAAAAATCAGCTGGACTTCTAGAAAATGATACTTTATTGACTTTCTTACCAAAGTTCAGATTTTTGATACGAGATGCTTTGATAAGGCTTTATCAAAATCATACACCTTTTCTTAGATAGCTCACATGTGTGTATAAACATCTTTTAGAACTATGAAAAGGGATTCCGTAATCATAGTCTCAATTGTTTAGACCTTTGCCATTTCTCACAAGTCCATGTTAGTGTGTCGGTTAACCACACACGCTCCACTAATAACTTTGAGAACGCAAATATCACAATTGCTATCTACTTAAAATCTATTCAGTGAAAGCGTTTCCTCACCATCATTTTCATGAATCGAAGAGAAACCTTATGAAACTTAGATTTCTATGGTGTATGTGTTCCTATCCATGTGAATTTGTCAAAACCAGAATCATAAGACAAGGTTGGTGACAAATCCAAACTTATATGGACTGAACTTGTGCAATCTTAACTTCTTTCCACTTGGCAGCACAAGGGCCTACCATTGCTTCCAGGTTGTTATGCAAACAATTGAGAACTCATATAACTCACAAGCATAGTCAACTTTAACCGGAATGGGCACAGAAACAAGAATATGTCAACACGATAGGTTACAAACTTCAGGTCATGTGCTTGTGATAAACAACAGGTTTTATTCCTGATTAGTTCTTGAAACCTTTTCAAGATCATTAAGACTCCCACTGACCTATTGACATCTAAGATTCTCTTTTTAAGAACCATTCATTGACAAAACAAATATTTAAGAGTTAGTACAGATACTTATCAAGATAAACACTTCACACAATTGGTCTTAGTTAATCTTTGTTTTGTCCAAAACATCACAACTTACCAATTTCAAATGTACAAGAGTATGAAAACATTTTACTCTACATTTGACAAAAGTTATAAACCTTCTAAGGATTATGTCACTCAAGTTACAATCTTGGAGTATGACTCTAAGACTTGTTTTGGAACGAAGTATGATTCATCTTTTTGATTTTAACCATTTCAACAATTCACGATTCCTCTTCTTAGTTAAACAAATGCACTAAGGTATCCATAAAGGATCAATTGTGATATGGTTTCATAACCACTAATATAATCATAAAACATGATACTCAAGTACTCTCCTATCTTTTCAGATTGGAGAAACTTTTATCTTTCTGCCTAATTTGATTCTTCTTATTCGTTCTGCCTTACATTGAAACTTTTCCAATGTTTCAAAATTACACTTAAACTTGTAAGCATAACCATATTTACAAAATTTTAGTAAATCATGACGAATAGTCTTATTGTTCTTTGTGGTGGACCTGACCAGTTCACAACCAAGTGTAACCCAATCTCATAGTCCTTCACTTGACTCACATATACATGTGAACAAGGAATTAGTCTTAATTTCACAAAGATGAAAACTCTCATTCATCATACAATATGTATTGCATGATTCCAAGTTTCTATCCAACTGAAACTTGGGTGATGAGAATCTTTCATTCTTTGGTAAATTATGACATTACCACAAACGAAAGAATCAAATCCATTTTCCAATATTGCTATCAATGGAATCATATAAACAACAAATTTTTCACAAATGGCATTGTAAGGATATTTAAAATAAATAAAATTAAAATCTTTTCTTTTACTTTAAAACTTATGGAAAAACTTATCCTTACAATGCAAATGCATATGAAACCAATGTTGTTTTTTATTCCTAGGCAATCGATCACAACTCTAAAGCAACAACTCAAAATTCTGATCACCGAACCATGCTATCGAAATCCATCTTCGCGATCAGAATCAGCATATTCTTCCTTTAAGCTTCTCTATTTTTCTTTGATTCTTAAAACATTCAAAATGCGACCTAATCACATTATGTAATAAGAATCTTAAAAGATGAACTTAATAGAGTTAGATAGTGGACTTTACCCGAAGTAGAGTCAAACTTTTTGACTTTACCATCCTTATGATCTTTCAGGTAAATAGGGCAGCTTCGCAACCAATGCCCCTTCCATTGGCAATAAAAACATATGGACTCTTTGGGAATGGTACACGAGACTATCTCAGACTTATCCTTTCTCTTTACCATTTGGTCAACCGAGTTGACTGTGGCCATTCCCTTTCCATTGGGAAGAGAAAGCTGTTGGATTAGTGTCTAAGTCCATAACTATTTTGGTATGTACTTGACCCGATGGTGCATGGTCCTTTTGGGTTGCTTTCACCAAAGCAACTTGATAGGATGAATTATGGAGATAAAGGATTAATTATGATTTATTAATATATTATGAGAATAATATATTAAAGGAGAAATCATATTGTTTAATTAATATTAGTCAAGAATTAATAAGAATTAAGTTTATGGCTAAAAGACATTAATTAAACTTAAGGGACTAAAACTGTCAATTGTGTGATAGTTGAATATTGGGCTAATGGACTCCATATTAGAGGGGTGGACGAATTCTATGGGGAAACCCATTAGAAATCGTCCAAGGCCTCTAAGGAAGGAGTCCATGGGTTGCTTAGGGCCTAAGCATCCAAATTTAGGGTTTCCTTGTTAGATAACCCTAATAGCCTCATTATTTAAAGGACCCTTGAGACTCAAAAACGTGGTGAACTTGTTCCTTAGGGTTTCCACACGTTTTGGGCAGCCTCCTCTCTCCTTATTCTTCATCCTCTTGCTCTTGGTGTTTGTAAGCCATTAGAGGAGTGACATTTGTGACTCTAAGCTTTCTAAAGTCATTACAAGGAGGATTTGAGATTGTTATTACTACATAACAATCAAGGTAAGATCTAAATCCCATTCATAAGTTAATTTGATTAATTGTATGCTAGAACTAGGGTTTAAAGTCTTGGATGAATTGGATGTACAATAGAGAAACCTAGATCCAAGCATTAGGGTTTGCATGAGCACATAGGATGTTCTTATGGCTAAAATCCATCAGTGGTATCAGAGCCTTGATTGGTTTCTATTGTATTGATGCCTTGTTTGTTTGTTCAAGCTGTAAAATCAATTTTTGGCCCCCCTGTCTGATGAACTCGGCGAGTTCGAGCGTCAGAAGGAGGCAGTTTCGGGATTTCTCGCTGTTTTATTCTTGGATACTTGCCTTATCTGTTTTAGGTCATTAAAATCCGATTTTAAACATATTTTTGAGTATATCCTTGATTAAACAATAGATAATTACCAATTGATTAGATAATAACTTCCTTATATGATTAAAGTTTGATTATTTGTATTAATTGGGTAACTTATCTTGCAAGAAATTGATTTTGGGTCAAATTTAGATAATCATTAAATTAATTGTTTAATTTAAATTATTTTCTATTTGATCCTTTGTGTTTTGAAAAGTTTCAAACTTGCCCTCAAGTTTTGGAATTTAAAAGTTGATTAAAAGTTTAATATAGAAATGTTAAATTCTAAAATCCTAGTATTGTTTTGAAAAGTTCAATTCTCACCCTTATGGTTTTATTAATTAATTAAAGTGTATAATTAAAAGAGATTTAATAATCCATAAAGTTTTGGTTCACAATTTGATTGAATTAAAAGTATAATTGTTAAATTTGAACACCTAATATTTTAAAAGTGTAAAATACACCCTAAACTATATATAACATTAAATGTCTAATATTATATATATATATATATATATATATATATATATATATATATATATATGTATGAGTAAACAGTCAGTCTTACCATTAGTAGGCCTCATTCACGAAGCTGGTCTATAAGGGGTGTTTAAGGAAATTGCCTATAAAATGGCGATTTAATGGGTATCCACTCTTACCCACCGCACTCTTGACTAGTGGAGGGTCGTTAGCCGAACGGGTAGGATAGGACAAAAACCTTCCATTATAAGTATAATGAAGTACAAAAGTAACTAAATGTTTTTTACAAATTCCCAATCTTCGTTACTCTAGGCAAAAGTGAATTGATGCAATTCCATGAAATTACACTTTGTACCCTTGCGAAGATGTTAGTAGAGCGTGTGTGGTTAACCGGCACACTAAATGGGTCTAAGAAAAGGTAGTAAAGGATGACTCAATGTTTGTCATAGTTCGGTGGAGCGTGTGTGGTTAACCGGCACATCGAATAGGTGACTGTAACATGTGGGGGCACCATGTAAGTTTGCATGGTTATTCACACCCTGTTTTGTGATCCTTGGCATCACAGTCACAAATCGAGGGGCATATCGAGATTTAAACATGCCATTGAAAAATTCAATGAATCTCAAAGGATCTAGGAGTTTTCAAAGCATTTAAAACTTAATCTATTTTTCGTTTTTCATGGTGGAAAATTAGTGAATCGTCATTCACTTACCTTCAAATATTTTGCAACTAGATTATGGCATCCCTTTTCTAGGTTGTAGCATATTGTGTTGGGTCCTAGCCTTAATATCTCATTTGGGTGAGTTATTAAGGACTCAATCAATCAACTAACTTGAATTTGTTTTCTCCCGTTTTGTAGATGTCAAAGTACGACAACTATAGTCTTCCCAAGTCCCGTGAAACAAGCTTTCCACATGAAGATGATATTCCACGATTCGATCGAGGAACAAGAGATCATGCTTTACTTCCTCCACCTCCTCCAATTATTCTCCTTAACCCACATGTTCGAAGGCTTGAAAATTTCAAGCTCACTCAAGCCCTTTTGGCAAGTAAACATGAAGAAGGAAAGTCGGTGTGTGCACACGTCCTAGAGATGAAGTCACACATTGATAGGTTAAAAATGTTGGGATCCATTGTCTGTGAGGAGCTGGCTGTTGACTGGGTTCTTTAGTCACTTCCTAACTCGTATAGTGAGTTCGTAAGAGAGTACTATATGATGAACCGCGACGTGACCCTCATAGATCTCACCTATATGCTTATTGATGCTGAATCAGCAATGGTTTGGCGTAATGGAAAAGCAAAGTTGATTGGTGAATCTGCATTCCAGACCTCTATGGATATAGGCAACGGCAACGAAAGGCATGCCATGATCAAAAGGTTTGATCATAAGAGAAAGGCAAAGTTTGAAGTAGTTCCATGTGCTATTTCAAAAGAGTCAATTTGCTTTTATTGCCAAGAGAAGGGGCATTGGAGACAAAGCTGCCCTATTTACCTAAGAGATCTAAGAGATGGGAGAGTCAAAACGTCTGGCTCTGCTTTAGGTAAAATCCATTAACTAACTCTTTTAAGTTCCTATTCTAGATTCTTAATACATAATGTGATAAGATTACAATTGATATTTTGAAGGATCGAAGAAAAGAGAGGAAGCTTAAGGGAAGAAGTGAGCGGAATCTAATCGTGAAGAAATGGATTTCGATCGCATTACTTGAAGATTAGATTCTTGAGCTACTACTTAGAATTAGAATAAGATTGCTACGAAATATGTATTAACAGAGTTTTTCGATGAGTTGCATTGTAAGGACAAATTTTTCCGCAATAAAATAAATTTTGTTTTTATATTATTTATCTATCCTTACAGTGACATGTATGAAAAATTGATGTTTGAAAGTTTCTATTATTAGCAATAATGGTTTTGATTCTTAATGTTATTTGTGGAAATGTCGAGAGTTTACCAAATAGGGAGAGTTTCTTGGAATCATGCAATTTGGTTGCACGATGAATGAGAAATTTCATATTTCAAAATTAGACTAGTTCGTTTACAAAGTGTCAAGTGAAGGACTAAGAGATCGAGTACACAAAGTTGTGTGTTGATCAAGTACACCACAAGAGTTACAAAGATATTCTTCATGATTTAATAAAAGTTTAGTAAATATGATTATACTTATAAGATTAAGTGTAATTCTGAATTGATTGAAAGAGTTTAAATCAATAGCAGAACGAATAAGAAGAATCAAGTAGGTAGAAAGAAAAAAGTTTATCTATTCTAAGAAGAAGGGAGAGTACCTTTTATTATGTTTTATGATAGGTCTTAATGATTAAGAACAATATCTCAATTGATCCTCTAAGTGAGTCTTAGTACAATTGTATGTCTGAGAAGAGGAATCAAGAATTGAAGAAATGGTTAAATCAAGAAGTCGATCATACTTTGTTCCAAAACAAGTCTTAGAGTTAAGATTGTGACATTGAGTGACAAGTCTTAAGAAGGTTTATAACAATCATCAAATGTGGAAATTTGTGATGTCTTGGATAAGACAAAGACCAACTAGGACCAATTTTATGATGTGTTTTGTCTTGATAAAAGCTACACTAACTCTTGAATATTTGTTTCTCAAGAAATGTTTATTGACAAGAGAATATTATATGTCAAGGAGTCAGTGGGTGTCTTAATGGTCTTGAAAGGTTTTAAGAACAAATCAAGAATAAACCTTATCGAACATCACTAGCACACGACTTGAGGTTTGCAACCTATCGTGTTGACACTATCTTGTTTCTGTGCCGTTACAATTGAGTTAATTATGCATGTGAGTTCTACGAGTTCTAATTTGAATGCATAAAAGGCAAGGACCTTGATCAATGAAAAGTACATTGATAAGAAAGGGTGAGCTGCTTAACTACTTGGAAGACATGGTGGGCACTCGTGTTACTATAAGGCAAGAAATCAAGATTGAGAAAGTTCAGTCCATATGAGTTTGGATTTGTCGCAAACTTTGGTTTTGACAAATTCACATGGATATGAACACATACACCATTAAAATCTAAGTGTCATAAGATTCCCTCCTTCATGAAAATGACTGTGAGGAAATGCTTTCACTAAGAGAGATTTTAAGAAGATAGTAATTGTGAAAATTGGATTCTCGAATTCGATTATGGTTACGGTATCCCTTTCGATGATTCGAATTGTGAGATTTAGCAATTAGTCTGAATTGTTTAGACACACATATGAGCTATCTAAGGCAAAGGTGTATAAGTTTGAGAAGCTTAGATAAAAGATTATCAAAGCATTAGGTATTAGAAATATGAACTTAAGAAATTCAATAGGTATTGTTTTTCTGGAAGTTAAGCTGGTTTCTGAATAGATGTTAAAGCTAGTGGGAGCATAAGTATTATGCTTATATGATAATAATCATCATGATAGTGAGAGCATAAATGTTGTGCTTGTATGATTATTATGGAGAGTATTGCAAGTTAGCAATATTAATTATAGAAAACAAGAGTTATACTTTGCAAAGTCGCAAGGGTTGAAAAGTTGTTTTGCTATAATTAAGGGAGAGAATATTATGCTTTATTTAAAATCTAAAGGCATAGGTTGTGGAATGTTAATAAATTTAGTCAAGGATACCTAGTGCGTTCTCAAATTTCGATTATGATTATGGCATCCCTCTTCATAAATCGAATTGTGAGAATGTGACACATAAAATATTATGGCTGAAGATTGATAAAGTATCAGATCTTTATGTAAGACATTATGCATCGTGTCTCATACGCTTCAGGTAAAGGATCGATAGCAAGTGCTATAATATTTGACCATTCTAAAATTTTCCAAATGTCTAGCGCATTTAGAGGGGAAAAGGACAAGAATCCGTTTTGACTAAGATAATTAAACAACTATCAAAGGACGATCCAAAGCTCGCTGAGGATTGGTCGCTTGTGAGTAGTTGGAAATATAGTATTGGATGGACCATATCGATATTATTATGAATAGAAAAGGTTCAGTTAAGAATGAGTTGTCATATGGAAAATATGGAAATAGTTCCATATTAGGAGTTGGATATTGAGAATCTATATCTAGATTAGAAATTTTTATGCAAAAGGATGTTCAAAGGAATGTACTTTGAGTGAGAGACATCACGTCTATGGAATTGTATTGTAACAGTCTCAAATAGAGGACTTTGTAATTTCATTGGCAATAGTCATTGTGACTTTTGTGCTATGACGTTACGAAAGGATCATTGCATAAAATGTTAGAATCTAGCATATTCTATAAGTGGCAAGAATTTGATATTCTTTCACTTGTGAAAAGGATTAGGAGTTGTGAAATGAATATGACTGGAAATGTATTCATTTGATCTATTTCACAAAGTAAGAACCATAGGTAAATATTGTGTGCATGCTAAGAGCATGGGACAAGTGTTGTAATAATTCAAGTAAGAAGTTGATTACCCGAAACAACAAATAATGAGTAATCGATATGGTGATAAATAAAAGGTGTTTTATTTATACTCAAAGGTTTGAGGCCATATGGGATTAGTATTATTCTTGTGGTTCACTTTGCATGTTTTGACTTCCTGAATAATTTAATTGGTTCACAATAGTCAAATTATTCGAATGGGCCACAGTCGTTCATATGTTGGAAGTAGGTATGAATGAAGACCGTCGTGAATTGGTGTGTGGATTGTCTAAAGTGTATTAGACATAAGCAATTGTTTGCTGCAATGTTCATGAGTGCTTATGAATATGATTTGAGCATTGGATTAAACCCACACTCACTTGGATCACTTCATGAATTGTATCACGAGTAATTAGTGAGACGATAACATCTTATATTCTTGAAACCGAGATGTGTGATTTGTATCTTGCGAGTCGGTTGCACATTGATAATATGTAAACGCACCAGTCACTTGGTGTTATAAAAGATATTGTTGTGTGTAATTCGGTAAGTGAGTGCAAGCGAGCATTGAGTCAAAGTTTATCCGTTCCTTTTATCCAGAGTAGGATAAAAGCGATATCTTTGGGCCCCTCGATGATTTAGTGATGGCACCTAAGCGCTTGGCCGAGCCGGGACTAATTTGATGCGATCAATTGTAGTTTGTTGTCAGTCGTCATAAATCGGAAGTCAGGAAATAGTATAGAGAGAATGATTAGAAATTATGTCTTATATCTATACGATATCTAGAATGGAGGAATATATGATCCCTTATCTAAAGGACACGCGTATCTGATAAGATCAAAGTTGACAGCGGCTTTGGAAAGCTACGATTGCATATCAGGATTTGAAGTCAAACGCAGAATAGTTATTAGACTTATCCAAGTGGGAGACTGTTGGATTAGTGTCTAAGTCCATAACTATTTTGGTATGTACTTGACCCGATGGTGCATGGTCCTTTTGGGTTGCCTTCACCAAAGCAACTTGATAGGATGAATTATGGAGAGAAAGGATTAATTATGATTTATTAATATATTATGAGAATAATATATTAAAGGAGAAATCATATTGTTTAATTAATATTAGTCAAGAATTAATAAGAATTAAGTTTATGGCTAAAAGACATTAATTAAACTTAAGGGACTAAAACTGTCAATTGTGTGATAGTTGAATATTGGGCTAATGGACTCCATATTAGAGGGGTGGACGAATTCTATGGAGAAACCCATTAGAAATCGTCCAAGGCCTCTAAGGAAGGAGTACATGGGTTGCTTAGGGCCTAAGCATCCAAATTAGGGTTTCCTTGTTAGATAATCCTAATAGCCTCATTATTTAAAGGACCCTTGAGACTCAAAAACGTGGTGAACTTGTTCCTTAGGGTTTCCACATGTTTTGGGCAGCCTCCTCTCTCCTTATTCTTCATCCTCTTGCTCTTGGTGTTTGTAAGCCATTAGAGGAGTGACATTTGTGACTCTAAGCTTTCTAAAGTCATTACAAGGAGGATTTGAGATTGTTATTACTACATAACAATCAAGGTAAGATCTAAATCCCATTCATAAGTTAACTTGATTAATTGTATGCTAGAACTAGGGTTTAAAGTCTTGGATGAATTGCATGTACAATAGAGAAACCTAGATCCAAGCATTAGGGTTTGCATGAGAACATAGGATGTTCTTATGGCTAAAATCCATCAAAAGATTTTCCTGGATTTCCAATGTTACCATTGTCAATGTCCATGGAAGTTTGGGAAGTCGATCTTCCAATCAGATTTATTTTACCAGTGCTCCAAATCATTGCTGATTCAGCAGCATTAAGCAAATAGGTAAGATCATTAAGGGTGATGTCATAGTCTATTACATATTAGTCCTTAAAGAACTCACTATGTGACATAGGAAGTGTTGAAGAACCTAGTCAACAACCAACTTCCTCAATACTTTGACACCCAACTCTCCCGGCTTGTCAATATGTAACTTCATCTCCAAGATGTGAGCACACATAGACTTTGCTTGCCAATAGGGCTTGAGTGACCTTGAACTTTTCAAGAACTTGTGGGTTAGGGAGAAGAATTAGAGAAGGTGGAGGAAGTGAAGCACGATTTCCATGATCCAACCACGGGACATCATATTCATTAGGAAAGCTTGTTCCAAGAGATTTGGGAAGATCATAGTTATCTAAACCAGACATCTACAATGGGAGAAATTCAAGTTGGTTGATTTAAGTCCTTAATATAACACCTAACATGAAATATTAAGGCTAGGACCCAACACAATATTTTATAACTCGGAAGAGGGATGTCGTAGTCCAAACTATAAAATATTTGAAGGCAGACGAATGACGATTCACCAATTTCCACTAGGAAAAAAGAAAAGAATTTTAGGTCTTAAGTGAATTGAAACTCCTAGATCCTTTGAGATTCATTGAACTTTTCAATGGCATGTTTAAATTTCGATTCTGCCCTCTCAAGTTTGTGACTGGGATGCCGAGGATGATAAACAAGGTGTGAAAACCCATGCAAATTAACTTGGTACCCTTAACTTTATCACCTAATCGATGTGCCGGTTACCCACACACGCTCCACCGATCTATGATAAACATTAAGTCACCCTTTGCCACTCTTACTTGTCCATGTTAGTGTGCCGGTTACCTACACACGCTCCACCAACGACTTGGTAAGGTACAAAGTGTAATTTCATGGGTTAGCACCAAATTCACATTTTCCGAAGTAACTAAGACTGTGAATTTATAAATGTTTAGTTACTTAGTATTTATCATTATACTTTTAAAGAAGGGAGAATTAATGTCCTGTCAAACCCGTTCAGCAAACGACCCTCCACCAGTCAAGGAAGCGGTGGGTGAGAGTGGACACCCATTAAACTGCCATTTTATAGGCAGTAACCTTATCCCCCCCACCCTTATAGACCGGCTTCGTGAATGAGGCCTACTAATGGTAAGACTGGCGTACTCTTATACATACATACATACATACATACATACATACATACATACATACATACATACATACATACATACATACATATATATATATATATATATATATATATATATTAAACCTATAATATTATAATAGTATAAGGGTTGAATTTTAACTTTTAAAATTATAAGACTCTAACTTGGAATCAAAGTATTCACCAGGGGGGGGGGGGGTAACGCCCGCATATATAAGGGTTGAATTTTAACTTTTATAATAGTATAAGGGTTGAATTTTAACAACCACAGACTATTCTAGACAGTCCAGTGGAGCACTAGCAAGCTCGCAACCTGTAGGTGTTGTGAACGACGTGTTCACCGGTGTACTCTAAAAAACCCATTAATATGTATTGCGAGTGGACTCTCGAAAACGATACTGTCAATAAAACCCGGCAGATGCGCCTAAAGGACTCTACCGGCAGAAGCGCCTAATAGAGAACCTCATAACCCCGACAGATGCGCCTAAAGGACTATTCCGGCAGATGCGCCCCATAGAGAATGTCACAATTTTGGCAACTGCGCCCTAGTGACAGAACTAGCAGTTGTGCTTGACAGATGTGTCATTTACAATGATGGAATTCGTACCTATTCCTTAGGATACTCCTTAGGAATAAATGAACGAGAAATAGTTGATTTCTTAGGGTAGATCCTTAAGAATAAAGAAGATAATGAGGATGGGTAACTGGGTTGATTGTTTAGTTGTTTAAACATAATAATTATATTATTGTGGGTTGAAAACCCTATGTACTCACCAGGTTTCCCAACCTGACCCACTCAGTTTATTTATATCACAGGTGTCGATATGAAGTGACGTTACATTGAGAGATTAAAGAGATGTAGATCACTAGTGTAAATAAATGTAAGTTCCGTTTATGCTTATGTTCCTGTATTGACAATGACATCCCAAACATTTTAAAATGAATAAAATACGTTTCTTCGAAAAGGTTTTGATAACGTATTTATCATATTTTTCTGGGAACAAATTCCGCAACATTTTTATGAAAAGAAGTACTTTGATTTTTATAAAGCATAAACAAAATCGATCTTTTCTGGCCGTGAAAATGGGGATGTTACAGTTGGTATCAGAGCATTAGTTTAAGCGAACTAGGAATATGAATTTATTTGTAGACTTAAACTTAGAATGTTAAGCGATGATTGTGAGGTGTGAGCACTAGTTTATTTTAGGGATTGTGCCTAAAATGCTTTTATGTGCTAAATGCTTGTGCCTGATATGTTGTTATTTGTTCGGATCTATGGTCTATTGCCGACCGGATCTGGAAACCATATGTGTTTAGGATTCTAAGCATTTAACTACGGTATTAGAACTAGCATATAAACGTTTCGGGGTGATAAGGATGATTTAAACGTCAATCCTAAATAAAGATCTAGATTCACCTTATTCGGTGTAAAGATCAAGATGGAAAGGACCCAAAGCGGAAACGTGAATGCAAATGGGAACCGAGATCAGCCTCCAGTGATTGAGCAAATACCGGTTGTGGTGGCCGCTGCTGAGCCAATAACGATGGCCGGAGTGCAAGCAATGATCCAGGCAATGTTGGATCGCCAAATGGAGGAAACAAAATGTTTTCTCCAGCAGAATCGCGAGGAAGCTACCATACCAATCATAGAGCCCGAGCTGAATGACGAACAGTCTGAGGAGGGAAACTACAGTAGGTCTGTAGGCCAAGCTGATCTGCCAGTGATTAGGAGAAACGATCAGTATAGTGGTGTCGAGAGAAACGGATGCAAGTACAAGGATTTTCTGACTTACAAGCCATCGACCTTCACTGGGAAGGAAGATCCGATCGGAGTCATGGATTGGATCTCAAAAATGGAGTTAGCTTTTATGACATGCGGTTGCAGAGGCAAGTTACAAACCACGTTTGCGGTACGCCAGTTCAGAGGAGGCGCAGTTCGTTGGTGGAACACTTTGGGGAAGACTCTAAGCCCCAATGAGCCCCTACAACTGACGTGGGCAGAGTTTTTAGTGCAGTTCAAACGTAAGTACTGCCCAACCCAAAATCTGCTCGAGCTAGAAAACCAATTCCTTACCTAGAAGAAAGGAAGCATGTATGTTGATGAATACACCAACAACTTCACAAAGAAGATGGAGTTTGCCTTATGTCTTGTTCTGGATGAGCTGACGAAAATCGACAAGTACGCAAAAGGACTTCCATGGGAATATGTAGTGCCAGTATGCCAGGCACCTACTTTGGAGGCAGCTATCTAGGCTGCCAAGTTGGTTGAGGAGATGATCAAGGGAAGAGCCGCTAACAAGACCGAGGTTGGCGAAAAGAGGAAGTTTGAGGGGTCTGCGAAGCCCGATGAGAGAAGCAAGTCTAGTACAAGGAAGTTTAGAGGAGGAGGGAGTGAAGAAAGATATGTGTGAGAAGTGCAAAAAGAAACACTCTGGAAAATGCGGTGAGGAGGTGACTTGTTTTAAGTGTGGGAAGCATGGGCATTATGTGTGACAATAGTCAATTTCGGGTCAAGTCAAAGTCGAACAAAGTCATCGAGTTAAATTGGTCAACTCAATTAAACCTTGTATATTAGGGTTTGTGTTATGTGATTACTGTATAACTCACTATTTTAATGAGAAAACATCATTTGGAAAATTCGTGTGTTTAATTTTCCCTAGCCTTAGTGCTAAACAATGAACCAAACTGATAAACCAATGCTGCATACTCATCGGGAGTGTGTAAGGTCCTTGAACATGGCTTAACGGGACTTACGGACCTTGCGTTGCGGAGCCAAACACTCACGAATGTCACACATGAAACCTCTCTCAATCGTTTTCACTCTATCTCTCTTTATCTCAAGTCTCTCCAAGAATGTGAAATCTCTCCCAAATCTCTCTCAAAAGTTCCTTAAACTTTTTGTAGTCTTTCGGGCCATCCCGACCCTTAACCGGGTCAAAAACCGCTTAAAACGGGGTAAAAACGGATAAAATAGACTTAATGACCCGAAACCCCTCTTAAGGAGTCGAACCCTCTTAAGGACCCGAAACCCCTCTTAGGAACCGAACTTGTCAGAAGCGAACTTGTTAGAAGCGAAGGCATCAGAAGCAAAAGGAACTGAACCCCTTGGACCGAACCCGAAGGGTCCTCTTGGGCCCGAACCTCGCACCAGGGGACCGAAGCCACCTTCTCCTTCGCCTCTTACTCCCTGTTCGCTCCATTTCGCCTTCGGCTCAGCAACAGAAGGGACCGAACCTCGGCCTAGAACCGAGAGGTCTCGTAGGAGGGTCATTTTCACCCGTTTTTCGACTAGTTTTGCGTTTTAGGCCCGTTTTTAATTGTTTTAACATGGGATTTTCACCCAAAACCTTACTTTAACAATTAAAACCCATAAATCATTTATTCCCCACGTTTTTAATATAAATATTATCCAAGAAATGAGTGGGTGAAGTACAAGGTTGAGTGTTGACTTTACTTTACCTTATGACACAAGCAACCACCCCCACACCCACTCTATGTCCAGCCACACCTCCCCACCTTACCTAGGTCACTTCACTTTCCTTTCCACTCAATTACCAGCCCTCCCCACGTCCATAAGGCTGGAACATCCATCCTCTCTCCTGACCTCTCTCATTTTCTCGCATTCTTCCATCAAGATCAAACCTCATTTTCTCTCACTTTCTCTCTCTAAAATTCGAGATTCAAGGCCATTCTCCAAGCTTTTCTTCTACCTTTGGTAAGTATTAACATCCTCCATGAGATTATTACACTTCATTCTACTCCAATCATTGATTTCTTACACAAACTCCATCACTTTAATGTTAGATTCTCGAAAATCTTCAAGGCATATTCACGTGTTCTTGAGTTGAACACTTCCATTCTTCAACAATCATCTACTAAAATAACTCAAGGTGAGTTCATACCCCTACATTTTCATGTTTTCTAAAGTTTTTAGGGGGGGGGGGGAATACAAGTTAAAACACCAAGAACATAACTAAACTTTTCTAACAGCCTTCATCAGAAAAGTTGGACTCCATTCACAGACTGTTTTAGACAACTAAAACATTTTAGTTTTCAAAACTGTATTAGGTGTGTATAGCTCAAGTTCGTACCTTTAAAATGACTACTTTCACATCTCCATACGAGTTTTCTACAATTTATGGTGATTTTTACAAAACTGCCTATCATTTCAAACATCAATCTAGACCAATTTGTGATTATGGACTTGTTCACACAAGTTAGAGGTCATTAAAAATAATGAGAAAAATTATGGAGAAACTAGATTCATTTTCCAAACTCTCAGAATTTTTAGATTATGATTTGGACCTTTGATGATTTTTCTATAAATTTTCTAAGAACAGCAAATGAAAATGTTAACAACAGAAAAATGCTATCAATTTCATTTCACCTTGTAACATGTTGAGCAAGGTGTATATATTTATGTGATTATATGTTATTGCAATATATGGCAATATTTTCTTATTATTTAGACATGCATCAGTTAAAAAATGGACTTTTCTAGATAAAGCATAGAAATAACAATTTGTTATAATCAAAGTACATCTTTTACAACTAAACATTTGAATAAACTATGTTAAGTATGGTTTATGTACATTACCACTTTTACCCTTGTTTTGATAAACTATAATAGGTATAGTTTATGATACATCACATAACATACTCATACAAAAAGGGTACACCTATACAAAAAGGTTCTACACTCACGCACACTACACGTAAACTTGTTAACTCAGGTTGTGAGACATTCTCTCCCCGTACGTCCGAGTACGGGATCCAAATTCCTGTAAGTTATAACCAATATCTCTTGTAGGGAGAGCGTGATAATTGTGTATAGATCTATATTGGGGTTGACATCCCACACCTCGCTGCTAGCTACAGCCGGACCGGCAGGTCTGCAGGTGACAAGAGTCATAGGCTCAGGGCGTCTGAAATACGTTGTGCAGGTTACCTCTAGTCATAGTATGGTTATAGCGACTCTCATAGGGAGCTAACAATACATAAAGTTTACGGGATTTTTATAAAACAAAAGGGGTTTTATGTCGATTTAAAATCACTTTTTATATCAATAAGTACGGATATTACTGTACACTTTCGGTCTTGGTATTTAAGACTACACATCATTTGGTATTAATGACTACACATCATTTAAAACCACTTTTATATCTTTAAGTATGGCAAATACTTGTTATTTCTCGGTCCTGAGATTTAGGACTACATATACATATAAAAGAAAATATTGGATTTTCCGGATACATACTCTATCGCTTTTACAAGGAAAACGGTTTACTTCTCTAACGAAATCTCTTATGAACTCACCAACCTTTGTGTTGACACTTTTTCAAACAACTTGTATTCTCATAAAATCACTAAACAGGAAATCAAGTGCATTTTGAGGATGGGACGTTAAGGCGTCAAACATTTCATATTTTGTCAACATATTGTAATTGATTTTGAAACATGTAATTTCTACAATGATGTAACTCTTTCAATTATATATATGCTGGTTGTGTTTGCTTAAATCGCTATTGCAATTGTTGTTATGATACTATACATGAAGTCCTCCACCGCCGGACGTTTCCGCCATCCTTGGTTTGGGGGTGTGACAGATTGGTATCAAAGCACGGTTTATAGTGAATTAAGTATATCAAACAACATAGGATATACAAACTATAAACACATTTGGGACTAAAAGTCTCTGATTTTAAAACATTTTAACGGGTTATACTTTTAGAAATTTAATAGTTTCTTGTTTAAAAGTATACCTACATGCATTACATACTCGCGTAGTGTCATAACTAGATGAGCATAAAGTAAAAGAAGAGGAGTTGAATGCTACGAGTATGCCTTGGTATGAGTAATCAGTTATCGGAAGGATATAGCCTGATCAACTATATTTGTCCGAGAAGTGACTTACTCATACCGGGGGATAGTCATAGGGGGAAACAAATCTAATAACCTAACTTCACTCTACAAAGAATGTTCTAAGAACCAAATCTAAACATTTAAAATACTATAGGAGTATTTGTATGTTGCTATAGCGCAATGTTATTAATATTAACCATTACCTGCTTCTTACACCCCTATTCTCGTACAGACGACATGGCAGGATTCCACTTACCAGGAGACCCATACTTTCCAAATCAGGGGAATGCTGGCTGGATTGAGGAAGAGACCGAAGAACTGATTGAAGAGGACCCCGAAGAGGATCCCGAAGAGGAACCCAAAGAAGAAGAAGAGGAGGTAGACGAAGAAGAAGAAGAGGAGGACGACAAGGTAGACATGGATGAGGACGAAAGTGAAGAAGAACCAGAGGAGGAAGTCTTCAACCCTCCTTACATCGCCAGGGTGCCGGGAAACCGCTTTGGCCACAACGGGCCTGAGCCCCGTTGGGAAACCATGATCGACAGGTGGAGCCGACAACAACGCCAACGGTCACCATATGGCGACCAACGAGGTTACTATGACCTCAGCCACGGGGGACCGGCTTACAGAGCCCTCCTCGTCATGGTCCAACACATCACGAACTTGGGGAACCAGAGAAGGGAAATGGCACACCAGGTTCGAAATCTCAGTGCTATTACGGCAGCCACCGATGCACGCACCAGGGATTTGGAGAGGGACTTCCATCCAGTGGACCAACTCATCGAGGACCTTACCACGGCTCGAGCGGAGGTAAGGGAGTACCAGGAGAGGCACACAGCTCTTCAAGAGAGAGTGATCGCGGCCGAACGCCGGATTGCGGAGCTTTCGGGAGCCTCGACCTCATCTCAGGGCCACTATGGACCAGATGCTACCCACCGCGAGTAGTGTTCGCACTGCTCATGTTTTCTTATAAATCTAGGATTTCGAGTATGCGTTGGTGCTACTCTTTATTGCGAATAGGTTGACTCCGCGACTAAGTGATCACACTAGTTAAAAAGGGGCTTTTGTGCTGCCAAAACTTTATCTTTATTATGATGTAATGTAGACCCTTGTGAGGTCAAATTTTCTCAAAACAATATGTACTAACAAGTTATCAATGCATTTGGCATGCATTTTACTTCATTGGATGTTGACATGAGATTTCACTATGTGGTATTACAAACATTTTACAACTGATGACTCTGTTTGGGTCAACGCTATTTAATTCATAAGTTTAATTGCATAAACTTTTCTATAAATTACCTGCTAATGTAATAAACTCGGGAAATAATACAAATGAGGTAAAACCAATAACACTTGACTCGCTATTAGTATCGAAGTCTTACCAACTTGTCATTTTAAAATTATGACAGAACCATGCCACCAAGGAAAAGACCAAGACCTTCCAATAGCGCAGCACCACCTCCTTCGCCGCCACCACCACAATTTGACCCAACAATGTTCCAGGCTGCAGTAATAGTAGCTGTGGCGGCAGCTATGTCACAAATCGGCACTAATGGCAATGGTGGTTCTGGATCTGGTGCTACACCCTCTAATCAGGGTGACAGTTTGGGGCGCACAAAAGAATGCACTTATAAGGACTTCACGAATGGCAAACCCGATTCTTTCAATGGAAGCGGGGGCGTCATCGAACTAATGCAATGGTTCGAGAGAACCGAAGCAGTCTTCGAAATTTTTGCTTGCCCCGAAGCGAGCTAAGTCAAGTATGCAGCATTCACTTTGATCGGAAGAGCTCTCACTTGGTGGAACGGTAGAGTTAAGTCGCTTACTCCTGCAGTGGCTAACTCTATAAGCTGGGAGGATTTAAAAGCTTTGATGCTGAAGGAATATTGCCCAAGAGGCGAAGTGCAAAAATTGGAAGAGGAACTCTGGAACCTCAAGATGTTGGGGACGGATCTCGAAGCTTATACTGCCCGATTCAATGACCTAGCACTCCTCTGTCCCGCAAAGGTCACTCTAGAGGAGAAAAAGGTGGAACGATACCTTTGGGGGCTATCATCCCAGATTCATGATAGTGTACTGGCCTCGAAACCCACTACCTTTGAAAGTGCCAACGAATTGGCACAACAACTTATTGACCATAGGACCAGCCATGGCACCGTGATCACCACCCCTGGTCAAACAAAAGGAGGTAACAATAAAAGAAAGTTCTGGAGTAACAAAAAGAAACAGTCGGCACCAGAATCTGCCAAGAAAAAGCAAACTGTCACCATTCATGCTGCCACTACTCCACCCACTCCGGCCCCACGGAAGCAATATGCTGGGACACTCCCTAAGTGGGACAAATGTGGTTTCCACCACAACGGTGCTTGTCGGGAATTACAATGCAATAACTACAACAAGAAGGGGCACACTTCATGATTCTGTAAAACGTCAGCCCAAAACGCCACTTGAGTCGCCCCGGCCGCCAACACCGGAGCAAGTCAAACCTGTTACGGCTGTGGAGAGGCAAGGCACTTCAAAAGAAACTGCCCAAAAGCACGAAACACTAATGTTTGGGGGTACAGGAAGAGTCCTAACTTTAAGGCATGGAGAAGCAGTCAAGGACCCCACGGTGGTTACTGGTACGTTCCTCCTCAATAACTCTTATGCATGCGTACTTTTCAATTGTGGGGCAGAAAGGAGTTTCATGAGTCACCAATTCAAACATTTACTTAAGCAAAATCCCCAGTCATTAAAAGATTCATACGTCGTAGAAATGGCAAACGGAAAGGTTGAGCGCGCTAATGATATTTACATAGGGTTTACTCTCACTCTAGACAACCATTTGTTCAAAATCGATCTAATGCCAGTCAAAATAAAAAGTTTCGACGTCATCATTGGTATGGATTGGTTAAGTCCTAATCGTGCCGACATTTTATGTTACGAAAGGGCCATCCGCCTCAATCTGCCAAATGATGAAACTCTTCCCGTCTACGGCGATAAACCCAGTGCAAACCTACAAATCATTTCTTGCATCAAGGCTCAAAAGTATCTCCGAAAGGAATACCATGCCTTCTTAGCCCACGTCGTAGATAAGAATCAAGGGGTAAAGGACATCAAAGACATTCCAGAAGTGTGCAACTTCCCCGATGTATTCTCGGAAGATCTGCCAGGTGTACCACTCGCATGACAAGTCGAATTCCGAATCGACTTGGTTCCCGGTGCTACCCCCGTAGCCAAAGCACCATATTGCCTTGCACCGGCAGAAATGCAAGAGTTGTCTAGTCAATTGAGCGAGCTATTAAGCAAGGGATTCATCAGACCGAGCTTTTCACCCTGGGGAGCACCAGTTCTATTTGTGAAAAAGAAGGATGGATCCTTTTGCATGTGCATCGATTATAGGGAGTTAAACAAACTTACCATCAAGAATCGATATCACCTACCCCGAATCGACGACCTTTTCGACCAAGTTCAGGGAGCAAGCTACTGTTCAAAAATTGACTTGAGGTCGGGTTACCATCAGTTGCGAGTTCAAGAAGAAGATATCCCCAAGACGACATTCAGAACTCGCTATGGACACTACGAATTTGTAGTGATGCCTTTCGGATTAACAAACGCGCCTGCGGTGTTCATGGATCTGATGAACCGAGTGTGTCAACCCTTCCTAGATAAATTCATGATCGTGTTCATCGATGATATCTTGGTCTATTCAAGGAGCGAAGAAGAGCACAGGCAACACCTGCGACTAATACTGGAGACTCTAAGAGCCGAGAAGCTTTATGCTAAGTTTTCAAAGTGCGAGTTTTGGCTCCGAGAAGTGGGATTCCTTGGCCACATAATTAGCAAGAAAGGGATACATGTGGATCCCTCAAAAATCATAGCAATCAAAAACTGGTCAGCTCCTGCAACGCCGACAGAAATCCGACAATTCCTAGGGCTCACCGGCTACTACCGAAGGTTCATACAGAACTTCTCCAAAATTGCCAAACCACTCACCACCTTGACTCAAAAAGGTGTGATGTTTAAGTGGGGAGATAAACAAGAAGCTGCCTTCCAACCGTTAAAACAAGCCCTATGTAGCGCACCGGTCTTGTCTCATCCAAAAGGAACAGATGACTTCGTGGTATATTGTGATGCTTCAAATCAAGGCCTCAGATGCGTACTCATGCAGAGAGGGAAAGTAATCGCCTACACGTCAAGACAACTTAAGACCCACGAAGTTAATTACACTACCCACGACCTTGAAATGGGAGCGGTAGTGTTCGCGTTAAAGATCTGGAGGCACTACCTCTACGGCACAAAGTGCACTATCTTCACCGATCACAAAAGCCTTCAGCATATTCTCAATCAAAAAGAGCTCAACATGCGACAAAAAAGATGGGTAGAGCTGCTGAACGACTACGAGTGCGAAATTCACTATCATCCGGGCAAGGCCAATGTAGTGGTCGATGCTCTGAGCAGAAAGGAATATTCAGGCCGCCGAGTAAAATCCTTAACCATGACCATCCATTCCTACCTGGCCACACAAATCAAGGAAGCCCAACTAGAAGCCTTGAAAGCAGAAATTGTGACAGGTGAGGCATTAAGAGGGATGGATAAAAACTTAGAAGTCAGGGATGATGGAGCATGTTATCTCATGAATCGAATCTGGACGCCAAAGTTTGGTAGGTTCCGAGACGTCGTCATGAATGAAGCACACAAGACTCGATATTCCATCCATCCAGGTTCGGAAAAGATGTATCTAGACCTCAAAAAGTTATACTGGTGGCCGAACATGAAAGGCCGAGATTGCCACTTATGTGGGCAAGTGTCTGACTTGCGCCAAGGTCAAGGTGGAATACCAGAAACCCTCAGGACTACTACAACAGCCTGATATACCAGAATGGAAGTGGGAACGGATAACCATGGACTTCATAACCAAGCTGCCTAAGACTTCAGGCGGGCTTGATACCTTATGGGTAATCGTAGACAGATTGACCAAGTCTGCGCACTTCCTGCCGATAAAGGAAACCGACAAGATGGAGAAGCTAACCAGGACGTACATCAAGGAGATTGTGCGACTTCATGGTGTACCAATATCCATTATCTCAGACCGAGATAGTAGATTCACCTCGTGATTTTGGCAGTCCCTACAGAAATCTTTGGGAACTAGGCTAGACATGAGTACGGCCTACCATCCACAAACCGACGGGCAAAGCGAGCGCACCATACAAACATTAGAAGACATGTTGAGAGCCTATGTGATAGACTTTGGTAAGGCATGGGATACCCATTTACCGGGATACCCATTTACCGCTGATTGAATTCTCCTACATTAACAACTATCACACTAGCATTAAAGTCGCTCCCTTCGAAGCTCTTTATGGACGCAAGTGCCGGTCACCCCTGTGTTGGGTAGAAGTAGGGGACACTCAGTTAGCTAGGGGGCAAGTCCCTAATAGCACCCTTACTGGTCCTAAAATCATAAGGGAGACCATAGAAAAGATTGTTTAAATTCGGGAAAGACTAAAGGCATCTTGTGATCGACAAAAGAGTTACGCAGACAAGCGATGCAAACCCTTTGAATTCCAGGTCGGAGATCGGGTACTACTGAAAGTTTCCCCTCGGAAAGGAATGATACGTTTTGGTAAACATGGGAAACTAAACCCGAGGTACATCGGACCGTTTGAAATCCTTGCCAGGATTGGTCCTGTGGCATACAAACTCCGATTACCACAAGAACTTGGTAACGTACACCCTACATTTCACGTATCCAACTTAAATAAGTGTCTGTCTGACGAGACACTTGTAATACCTCTCAACGAGATCGAAGTTAACAAAAATCTCCACTTCGTGGAGGAACCAGTCGAGATCATGGATCGGGAGATCAAAAGAACAAAACAAAGTCGTATTCCAATAGTGAAGGTTCATTAGAACGCAAAACGAGGACCTGAGTTCACCTGGGAACGCGAAGATCAAATGAAACAAAAATACCCACATCTTTTCCCAAACTCTTGAAGTCCCAGCCAAAACGTAAATTTCAGGACGAAATTCCCTCTAACGGGGGGATGATGTGAAAATAGTCAATTTCGGGTCAAGTCAAAGTCGAACAAAGTCATCGAGTCAAACCGGTCAACTCAATTAGACCTTGTATATTAGGGTTTGTGTAATGTAATTACTATATAACTCACTATTTTAATGAGAAAACATCATTTGGAAAATTCGTGTGTTTAATTTTCCTTAGCCTTAGTGCTAAACAATGAACCAAATTGATAAAACAACGTTGCATACTCATCGGGAGTGTGTAAGGTCCTTGAACATGGCTTAACGGGACTTACGGACCTTGCGTTGCGGAGCCAAACACTCACAAATGTCACACACGAAACCTCTCTCAATCGTTTTCACTCTATCTCTCTTTATCTCAAATCTCTCCCAAATCTCTGCAAGAATGTGAAATCTCTCCCAAAACTCTCTTTGTATGAGAAATCTCTCCAAGTATGTCAAATCTCTCCCAAATCTCTCCAAGAATGTGAAATCTCTCCCAAAACTCTCTTTGTATGAGAAATCTCTCCAAGTATGTCAAATCTCTCATAAATCTCTCCAAGAATGTGAAATCTCTCTCAAAAGTTCGTTAAACTTTTTGTTGTCTTTCGGGCCATCCCGACCCTTAACCGGGTCAAAAACCGCTTAAAACGGGGTAAAAACGGATAAAATAGACTTAAGGACCTGAAACCCCTCTTAAGGAGTCAAACCCTCTTAAGGACCCGAAACCCCTCTTAGGAACCGAACTTGTCAGAAGCGAACTTGTTAGAAGCGAAGGCATCAGAAGCAAAATGAACTGAACCCCTTGGACCAAACCCGAAGGGTCCTCTCGGGCCCGAACCTCGCACCAGGGGACCGAAGCCACCTTCTCCTTCGCCTCTTACTCCCTGTTCGCTCCATTTTGCCTTCGGCTCAGCTACAGAAGGGACCGAACCTCGGCCTAGGACCGAGAGGTCTCGCAGGAGGGTCATTTTCACCCGTTTTTCGACTAGTTTTGCGTTTTAGGCCCGTTTTTAATTGTTTTAACATGGAATTTTCACCCAAAACCTTATTTTAACAATTAAAACCCATAAATCATTTATTCCCCACGTTTTTAATATAAATATTATCCAAGAAATGAGTGGGTGAAGTACAAGGTTGAGTGTTGACTTTGCTTTACCTTATGACACAAGCAACCACCCCCACACCCACTCTATGTCCAGCCACACCTCCCCACCTTACCTAGGTCACTTCACTGTCCTTTCCACTCAATTACCAGCCCTCCCCACGTCCATAAGGCTGGAACATCCATCCTCTCTCCTGACCTCTCTCATTTTCTCGCATTCTTCCATCAAGATCAAACCTCATTTTCTCTCACTTTCTCTCTCTAAAATTCGAGATTCAAGGCCATTCTCCAAGCTTTTCTTCTACCTTTGGTAAGTATTAACATCCTCCATGAGATTATTACACTTCATTCTACTCCAATCATTGATTTCTTACACAAACTCCATCACTTTAATGTTAGATTCTGGAAAATCTTCAAGGCATCTTCACGTGCTCTTGAGTTGAACACTTCCATTCTTCAACAATCATCTACTGAAATCACTCAAGGTGAGTTCATACCCTTACATTTTCATGTTTTCTCAAGTTTTTAGGGGCGGGGGGAATACAAGTTAAAACACCAAGAACATAACTAAACTTTTCTAACAGCCTTCATCAAAAAAGTTGGACTCCATTCACGGACTGTTTTGGACAATTTAAACATTTTAGTTTTCAAAACTGTATTAGGTGCAAATATTTCAAGTTCTTACCTTTAAAATGACTACTTGCACATCTCCAACGATTTTTCTACAATTTATGGTGATTTTTACAAAACTGGCTATCATTTAAAACATCAATCCGGACCAGTCTGTGATTATGGACTTGTTCACACAAGTTAGAGGTCATTAAAAATCATGAGAAAAATTATGGAGAAACTAGAATCATTTTCCAAACTCTCAGAATTTTTGGATTCTGATTTGGACCTTTGATGATTTTTCTATAAATTTTCTAAGAACAGCAAATTAAAATGTTAACAACAGAAAAATGCTATCAATTTCATTTCACCTTGTAACATGTTGAGCAAGGTGTATATATTTATGTGATTATATGTTATTGCAATATATGGCAATATTTTCTTATTATTTAGACATGCATCAGTTAACAAATGGACTTTTCTTGACAAAGCATAGAAATAACAATTTGTTATAATCAAAGTACATCTATTACAAACAAACATTTGAATAAACTATGTTAAGTATGGTTTATGTACATTACCACTTTTACCCTTGTTTTGATAAACTATAATAGGTATAGTTTATGATACATCACATAACATACCCATACAAAAAGGGTACACTTATACAAAAAGGTTCTACACTCACGCACACTACACGTAAACTTGTTAACTCAGGTTGTGAGACATTCTCTCCCCGTACGTCCGAGTACGGGATCCAAATTCATGTAAGTTATAACCAAAATCTCTTGTAGGGAGAGCGTGATAATTGTGTATAGATATATATTGGGGTTGACATCCCACACCTTGCTGCTAGCTACAGCCGGACCGGCATGTTTGCGGGTGACAAGAGTCATAGGATCAGGGCGTCTGAAAGATGTTGTGCAGGTTACCTCTAGTCATAGTATGGTTATAGCGACTCACATAGGGAGCTAACAATACATAAAGTTTATGGGATTTTTATAAAACAAAAGGGGTTTTATGTTGATTTAAAATCACTTTTTATATCAATAAGTACGGATATTACTGTACACTTTCGGTCTTGGTATTTAAGACTACGCATCATTTGGTATTAATGACTACACATCATTTAAAACGACTTTTATAGCTTTAAGTATGACAAATACTTGTTATTTCTCGGTCCTGGGATTTAGGACTACATATACATATAAAAGAAAATATTGGATTTTCCGGATACATACTCTATCGCTTTTACAAGGAAAACGGTTTACTTTTCTAACGAAATCTCTTATGAACTCACCAAACTTTGTGTTGACACTTTTTCAAACAACTTGTATTCTCAGGAAATCACTAAACAGGAAATCAAGTGCATTTTGAGGATGGGACGTTAAGGCGTCAAACATTTCATATTTTGTCAACATATTGTAATTGATTTTGAAACATGTAATTTCTACAATGATGTAACTCTTTCAATTATATATATGTTGGTTGTGTTTGCTTAAATCGCTATTACAATTGCTGTTATGATACTATACATGAAGTCCTCATCCCCCGGACGTTTCCGCCATCCTTGGTTTGGGGGTGTGACATTATGCCAACGAGTGTACATTCAACAAAAGGGTGTGTTACAGCTGTAACAAGGAAGGGAACTTCAAGCAAGACTGCCCAAAGAGAGAGGGGTCCACAAAGCTAAATGTGCTGCCAAAGCCAAAGGCGAGAGCATTTCAAATGATTCTTGACGAAGCAGCTGACGATGCAAGGAATCAGGAGTGAGGATGGATATATGGAGATCAAGTTATGAAGAAGCCATGTAGATAGAATCATATGATGTAGCCTATTAGAGGCATAGTCTAGGGTGAACTTGAACACCTATGTAATAGTTTCAAGGAATAATAAAAAAAACCTGCGTTTTGATATATGATGTGTTAAGCTGTTATATGATGTTCTTGTATGGTGACATGGAAAAACTACGAGACAATACTCGGGATGAGTACGAGTAGGTGTGAATGGTAGTAGAGGCCTATACTACCGGAAGTACAAGACTCACACTTGGATCAGGGAAAGTCACAAGGTTACCAAGAAGCTAGTAATTGATTTTGTTTTATTCAAGTATGTCGTTACCATTGTTTCGGTAATGACTAAGAAGATTGTTGTTATCCCGACCCTAGTGGTCATATCAAATTGAGTCCGACTATGATGAGTAGGTTACGTTGTTCTGAGAACCAAGTTTGATGTAGCGTCCGACTTAAACCAAACAATTGAAATCAAAGCGATCAATAGAAGTATCGCGCTCGTCGTTAAAGAAGTTGGTAGCTAGAAATGCTACATGATAATGTGTGATTATATCACATTAGAACATGAAGGAAGGCATAGTCTGTTTTAGAATTTAACTCTAAGAGACCTGAGTCTAAACGTGCATCACATGATGATAGGTCATAATTTGGAGTCTAACCTAAGGTAGAGAGCAGGTGCATGATCAAGTACTGCTTACAGTCAATAAGTCTAAGAGATAGACTTGAAGGAATATAGAAGTTATAATTATTACCTAGGATGAAGAGATGACGAATGGAGTCATTATACGAGCCCTGTTTCGTTGATGATTTTGGGACGTAATCATCCTAAGGGGGAGATAATTGTAACGCCCGCAGATCCGAGCTAGTTAATTTAGAGGCAAGGAGTGTCGAAAACAACTTTTTGGCAAAATATTATTTATAATAAATAGTCTTAACAAAGTTGTAGAATATTTCACAAGGTTTCCGTACATATAAAGAACGCCGCAATCCGAGTTATAACGAAGAGGTTATGGCACGTCGAAGTTTCGCGACGGAACCGATACGGCACCGGGAAGCGTAAACAATGAATTTACGATAGAGCGAGATTTAGCCCTAGCGATCTACACAAAAGTCGTAGAATACGTTAAACCGAGAGCATCCATAAAAAGAACGCCCAAATCTGACTTCGTATGAGGAAGTTATGATTTTTCGAAGTTTCGGCTTAGCAGTGTACAACTCGAAATTCGAATATTAGATCGAGCAGTTTTTAGCCGACACAACCTAAAAGAGAATCGAAGATCTCGTTAAGAGTAGCGTAACGAGAAAAAGATGGGCGAAAACGGACGTCAGATGAAGAAGTTATGAGAATTTTACGGACCAATCCTGTCCCGGTCTGTTAATAATATAAATTTTAAAATAAATTCAAAATTAGCCGATTGAGTCTAAACGAAAGGTTTAGAGTACGTTCCCACCTTCGCGTGGATATAAAGAACGCCAAAAACGGAGCTTGTATGCGAAAGTTATGATTTTTAGAAGTCGGAGTAGAAAATCACGAATCTGGTGCGAAGTTGCTGACGTGGCCGAATCTCAGCGGTCCCTTGTTGCCCACGCCTCGCTTCGGATGGGTGACACCTGTCCTTGCATACGCCCCGCGTAATCCAAAGACGCCCAGCATCCGAGTATGCCTCGCGTACCAAGGCTCATACGCCCAGCGGTCTGCTGATTTGTGCGATCCGAAGCTGTCCACGATGCACCACCGAAGCTGTGACACGCATCCTTTACGCCCAGTGTACTTCGAGGAGTACGCCCAGCGTTCCGAGGAGGGGGGCCTATAAATAAGCTGCGAAGGCAGCCGGTTTTCTTGCACCAAATCCCACTCTCTCTCTAACTTTTTTCTCTCTCTACAACCCCAAACCCCCCCAAGCCCTAGGAAAAATATCTAGCACCCGAAGGAAGCCCCGAGGCTCCCGGAGTCCCAAGAAAAAGTGTTTTTCGGTTTCGAAACGCTGCTCCAAATAAAGTTCTGATTTTCTTTAAAATCCGCTGTAAGTGAGCTACGCTTACGCAACTTTTAATATAGCTTTCAAATAATTATAGTAATGTTATTAGGTCCTTAAAATAATTATTTGGGCTATTATTATGAGTTATATTGAGTGTTGTTTAACGCCTATATAACAATAATAATAGTCAGACTATTAATTTGTCGCAGTTATCGTTAGACTAAACCCTAGTGGTATTGGTACTAGGTTTTATCGAAGGAAATTGTTTTAAGAGTATCGAAGCGCTGTTTGAGTGTTGAGTCACCACCTTTCAGGTGAGTGCATGGTTACTTTCAGCTTACACATAGATATGAAGTATTTTATATAAATTACGTGCTGTGTGTGCATATTATCTAAATACTTGCTATCTATGCTGGATGAACGATTTTATACACGTTTTAAATGATTTAAACTGTATATGTATTTTATATCTACGAAAATGTTGGGGTACGACATGGGTAGATGTAATAGATGAAATATGAGTTGGATGATAAGTTGAGAGGTGAAATAGACAGTGAGGTGAGGGTGAAAGGTGGACGATGTGAGAAGCCTTTTTCCCAAATGATGGCCCTGTCATTCAGTAGAGTATGGATGACAACCACAGACTATTCTAGACAGTCCAGTGGAACACTAGCAGGCTCGCAACCTGTAGGTTTTGTGAACGACGTGTTCACCGGTGTACTCTAAAAAACCCATTGATATGTATTGCGAGTGGACTCTCGAAAACGATACTGTCAATAAAACCCGGCAGATGCGCCTAAAGGACTCTACCTGCAGAAGCGCCTAATAGAGATCCTCATAACCCTGACAGATGCGCCTAAAGGACTATTCCAGCAGATGCGCCCCATAGAGAATGTCACAATTTTGGCAACTGCGCCCTAGTGACAGAACTAGAAGTTGTGCTTGACAGATGTGTCAATTACAACGATGGAATTCGTACCTATTCCTTAGGATACTCCTTAGGAATAAATGAACGAGAAATAGCGGATTTCTTAGGGTAGATCCTTAAGAATAAAGAAGACAATGGGGATGGGTAACTGGGTTGATTGTTTAATTGTTTAAACATAATAATTATATTATTTTGGGTTGAAAACCCTATGTACTCACCAGGTTTCCCAACCTGTCTCACTCAGTTTATTTATATCACAGGTGTCGATATGAAGTGACATTACACTGAGAGATTAAAGAGATGTAGATCACTAGTGTAAATAAATGTAAGTTCCGTTTATGCTTATGTTCCTGTATTGACAATGGCATCCCAAACATTATAAAATGAATAAAATACGTTTCTTCGAAAAGGTTTTGATAACGTATTTATCGTATTTTTCTAGGAACAAATTCCACAACATTTTTATGAAAAGAAGTACTCTGATTTTTATAAAGCATAAACAAAATCGGTCTTTTCTGGCCGTGAAAATGGGGATGTCAAAGGGGGGGGGGGACTTTACAAATTCCAAAACTTGAGGGCAAGTTTTGAACATTTCAAAAACTTCTGGTTTCCATAAATTATGAGTTTAAAGTAGTTTTAATGAAAAAACTCTTCAAGTTCCATAACTTGAGGACAAGTTATGGAAGACTTTAAAACCTTAAAAAACTGAGACTCTTCATTTTCATAAATTATGGAAATCTTATGAGTTTTAAAAATTATAAATGAGACTTTTCATATAACTTGAGGACAAGTTACAAAAACACATTTTATGAACAAGTTTTAGATCAATTTGGATCGAAAACAAATTATCACATAATTTTTCTATTAATCTAAACTAACTCATAAGAACAAGATAATTCAAATCATAAATCTTCAAGAAATTAGCATGAACATATAAACTAATACAAATCTTGAAATTATGACAATTATCATAGAAATTGGATTAGCATGAACATTACTACATCAAAAACAAGTTTATAAGTTCAAAAACAGATTAGGGTAATGTTCCTAGTCCAATTCTAGCCAAAAAAAACTCGAAAATATGTTGTCAGGGGCTCCAACTCATCGAGTGCAGGAACAAACTCAACGAGTTGGATGAATTTGTACATGGACTCAGCGATTCCATTAGTGGACTCGACGAGTCCCCAGCCCAGAACTTCAGAAAATCGACTTTTTAAGCAATTGCATCAAGTATAATTTAAAACCAAGCCTAGGCTCTGATACCACTATTGGGTTTTGTATGCTACAACATCCTATGGTTCACATGCAACCCTAAATACCTTGGATCTATGTTTTCACTAATTATACATGCAAAGGGGTTTCCAAGGTATTAAACCTATAACTAGCATGCAATTTGACATAAACAATACAAGATACTAGTTAGAGTAACATACCTTTTATGTGGCTTGAAGTCTTAATGTACTTGGCCTCAAGAGCTTAGCCCCAATAGTGTGGAAGCCTCAAATGAAGTCACAACACATCATGGACAAAGGTAGAACTTGAGAGAGAATCTCCATGCACCAAAAACACCTCCAAGGACTCCAAAAACTTCTAGTGGCGTTTTTAGGCAACAGACTATATATTTATATGTAGGATTTCAAGGGTCATGGATGTAATCCAAATCAGTATCCATGGGTTTTATGATCCATGGTTCATGTGGCCCAACTATTTATGTATCCATACATAAACTTGGTCCAACATGGATCATAAGCCCAACACATATAAATATAACTAATTACCATAATTAGTCCCCATAAATTTAATTAGTCTATTTTTTTATCACTAAATTAATTCCAAATTAATTTGTAACGCTCGTGTTTGTAGGCTAGGCATTAATATTGACGTAATAGTCTAGGTTAACCCTTGTAACTCGTTTTGAAGTAATAGAAATGTATTATTTAAGTATTATGTGTTTTATGCTTAATTATTGTGACTTAATTGAATTCAGGATAAAATACGCGTTAAAGTAAAATATAAGATAAACCCAATATTTATGAAGGAAGTTGTAGTGGTCATAACAAGGGTTCCAGATATATAAAGAATGCCGAAATCCGGGTTATAACGAAGAAGTTATGACCTATTGAAGTTTCGCGACAGAATCGGTACGACACTGGGTGACGTAAAAAGTGAATTTAAGATAAAGTGATATTTAGCCTTAGTGATCTAAACAAAGGTCGTAGAATACGTTAAACCAAGAGCGTGCATAAAAAGAACATCTAAATTTGATTTCGTATGGGGAAGTTATGATTTTTCGAAGTTTCAAGTTAGCGGTATGCAACCCAAAATTTCGAATATGAGATCGAGTAGTTTGTAGCCGAAACAATCTAAACGAGAATCGAATATCTCGTCGATAGTAGTCCAATGGTAAAAAGACAGACAAAAACGGACGTCAGATGAAGGAGTTGTGAATTCCTAACGGAGTTTTCCTGTCCCGGCCTACTAAAAATATTATAATAAAAGTTGAATCAAAATTAGCCGACGGACTCTTAACGAGAGTTGTAGAGCATAATCTCACCTACGCGTGCATATAAAGAACATCGAAAATAGAGCTCGTATGCGAAAGATATGAATTTATGAAGTTCGAGGCATGAACCCCGACACTGTGTTAGAGCTCACAACGTGAACAGGTGTTGGACGCCTTCCAGAGCAAGTGGACTGATGACGAATGAAATGACCTATGCCTGACCAAACTCACGATGTGAATTTTTGAGATTCACGACGTGAATCCAGAAAATCAGCCCTATAAATAGAAATTGAAGGGCAGCCGATTTTGGTTGCTACTTTCTTACTCTCTCACTCCCGATACCCTCTCTATCCCTTTTGAAGCCCCCTCCCCCCGGGAAGCCTTGGTATCATCCTGAAACTCGTGGCAAGTCCCGATGCTCCGAAGATTCTAAGAATAAAAGAGTTTTCGAGCCGAAGCTCTGCCTGTGAGAAGCTCGGTGTGTGAAGATATCCCGGATTCATCGAAGAATTACTACTTGAAGTGTCGTAGTGCTGTCCGACAATCGTCTTAACAAGTGAGTGCATAGTCTCTTTCATAAACACGATTTTAATACAAGTATTGTTTGAATGTATTAAGTATACATTTTGAGAGAGTGTATAATCCCTTTCTTCTAACACATAGGTATGAAGTATCTTCTATAGAATACGTGCTATGTGTGTGTGTGTGTGGGTGTATATATATATATATATATATATATATATATATATATATATATATATATATAGTATCTGTGTATTTGGAGTGAGTATTGAATGAATATTTTATACAGGTTTTAAGCTGTATATGAATGTATAAGTATATTGTTATCTACTAATATGTTGGGTAAAACATGGGTAGATAGTTGACGTGTGATAAAATGATGAGATGCCTCGATGTTGTTGCCAATTTAGTCATCTAGCGGAGTTTAGATGACGACCACAGACTTTTCTAGATAGTCTAGTGGAACACTGGTATGCTCACCACCTGTAGGTGTTAATGAACTTGAGTGTTCATTTGTTGTACTCCATCCCCCACATGGTTGCCTTGTTAGACATATATTGCTGAGGAAACCCCAAAGCATGTGTTGTTGCCCCGATGAAAAATCCTTAGACTAGGTCCCTTGTGATAGTTGTTTTACGGACATAAAGTGAGGATAATGGGAATGGGTAATTGGGTTATTTTTGGTTGATGAAATTAATATAATTATTTACTGTGGGTTGAAAACCCTATATACTCACCAGGCTTCCAAGCTTGACCCACTCAGTTTTCTTTGTATTACAGGTAGTGGCGAGAGAGCGTAAGTTGGACGACTTATCAAGTTATTTTGATTATAGGCTTGTAGTGTATATAACTGTTGTAAGGCTTATAATATGTCGTTTATGCTTTTGGTCTGTATCGGAACATGACATCCTAAGTTTTGTTATATAATGAAAATACATTTCTTTAAGAAATGCTTTGGTAAATCTTATTTTATCATACTTCGTCTTGGGAACAAATTCCGGAAATCTTTTAATCAAAGGATTACTCTAAAATTATTTTAAAAGCATAAATTAAACCGGTCTTTTCTGGTTGTGAATTTGGGGATGTCACAGTTGGTATCAGTGCATCAGTTTAAGCGAACTAGGAAATTCTAGGATTTGTAGACTTAAACTTAGGATGCTAAGTAAAGATTATGAGATGAGTGTAGTTTGTATTTTAGACACGAGCACTATTATATTTTAAGAAAGATGCCTAAAATGCTTTTATGTGTGCTAAATGTTATATGTTTGCCATATATGATGTTATTTGTTCGGATCTACGGCTTGTTGCCAACCGGATCTGGAAACCTTACGTGTTTAGAATTCTAAGCGTAGGATTACGGTATTAAAACTAGCATGTAAACCTTTCAGAGTGATTTGTATAATTTAAATATCTATCATGAATGAGGATCTAAATTCACCTTAATCGGTGTATAGATCAAGAATGGCAAGAACTAGAAGTGGAGTTGGAAACGTGAACAAAAACAGGAATCAACCACCTGTAATTGAGCAAGTACTTGTTGTAGCAAAATTACCTGAGCCAATAACAATGCCTGGTGTACAAGCGATGATTCAAACAATGTTTAATCATCAAATGGATGAAACTAGACGTCTGCTTCAGCAAAATCGTGAAGAACTTTCAATGTCGGTTGTACAACCCGAATTGAGTGAAGGGCAGTTGGATGAAGTAAAGTTCAGTGGGGTTGTTAGTCAAGCCAACCCACCAATAATTAGACAAAACAAACAAGAAGGAGGAAATGGTGGACTTGGATGCAAGTACAAAGATGTTTTGACTTGCAAACCATAGACCTTCATAAGAAAGGAAGATCCGATCAGAGTTATGGATTGGATCTAGGACATGGAGCTAGCCTTCATGACATGTGGTTGCAGAGGCAAGTTGCAGACCACGTTTGCAGTACGTCCGTTTAGAGGTGGTGTTGTTCGTTGGTGGAACACTTTGGGGAAGACCCTAAGCCTTAATGAGCCACTACAACTGACTTGTGTAGAGTTCTTGGTGCAATTCAAGCGCAAGTTCTGCTCGGCCCAAAATCTACTGGAGTTGGAGAGCAAATTTCTTACATTGAAGAAAGACAGCATGTCAGTTGATGAATTCACCAATGCATTTATAGACAAAATGGAGTTTTCTTTGCACATCATCCGAGATGAGCTGACAAAAGTTGACCGGTACGCAAAGGGGCTCCCATGGGAGTACGCAGTGCCAATACGATAGGCATCTACTCTGGAGGAAGCTATTTGGGTTGCCAAGTCCGTTAAGGAGATAATCAAGGGGAGGACCGCCAGCAACGTTGAAATTGGAAAAAAGAGAAAGTTTGAAGGAACTTTAGGTTCCAACAAGAAAAGTAAATTTTCGAAGTCTAATTCAAAGAATTTTGGAGGAGGAGAGGAAGAGGCGAAGGGAAATGGTGTGAAAAGTGCAAGAAAAAGCACTTTGGGAAGTGTAGTGAGGAGGTAACTTGCTACAAATTAGGAAAAACTAGGCATTATTGCAACGAGTGTTCGTCCAACAAGAGGATGTGCTTTGGATGTAACGAGTAAAGGCACATTTTGAAAGACTGTCCGAAAAAGAAGGAGGCAGTAAAACCCAACATTCCACCAAAACCGAAGGCGAGAGCCTTTCAGATGACACTTGAAGTTGTGAAAGATGATTCTGATGTCGCTTCAGGTACCTTTCTCGTAAACAAATTGCCTGCCCAAATTTTATTTGATTCTGGAGCCAACTACTCCTTCATTTCGCATGAATTTGGTAGAAAACTAGCTTTGCATGTCGATAGACTAGATAATGCTTTATTAGTCGAAGTTGCTAGTGGCAAGTTTGTACCTGTTAGCCATCTTATGAAAAACATCTTCATTGACTTGAATGGGAATAAGTTCCACGATGAATTATTGCCTATTGACATAAATGGTTTCGACATCGTGCTGGGAATGGATTGGCTTAGCACCAATGATGCCGAAAATTTTGCAGGAAGAAGATAGTAAAAGTAAACCCGCCAGAGAAGGAGTCATTTATGGTGTATGGGGACAAACGTAGAGTAAATTCTGGAATCATTTCTCTAATGAAAGCCAGAAAGTGTTTGGTCAAAGGATGTACATCATACTTGGAATTCATGATTGATGCAAAGAAGGAGAAAAAGAAGATGCATACCATTCCTGTGGTGTGTGATTATCCGGAAGTATTTCCTAAAAATCTTCCTGGGTTACTGCCTAATCGACAAGTAGAATTCTGTATCGACTTGTTTCCAGGAACCACGCCAATAGCAAAAGCACCGTACCGATTAGCATCAACGGAGATGAAGGAGCTAATGATGTAACTTTAGGAGTTATTGGACACAGGTTTTATTAGACCTAGTTCATCACCTTGGGGAGCTCCGATATTATTCGTAAAGAAACATCACGGGAGTATGAGGATGTGCATTGATTACAGAGAGCTGAATAAGGCAACGATAAAGAATAGATATCCATTGCCAAGGATTGATGACTTGTTCGATCAACTACAAGGTTCAAGTTATTTTTCAAAGATCAACCTAAGGTCAGGATATCATCAGCTGAAGGTGAGAGAGCAGGATATCGAAAAGACTGCATTCAGAACACGATATGGACACTACGAGTTTGTGGTTATGTCGTTTGGACTAGCCAATGCTCCAGCAGCATTCATGGATTTAATGAACAGGGTTTGTAAACCGTTCCTTGATAAATCTGTGATAGTGTTCATAGATGACATTCTGATTTACTCAAAAAGCAAGAGGAGCATGGCAGACACTTGCGAGAAGTGTTGGAAGTCTTGAAGAAGGAGAAGTTGTATGTCATGTTCTCCAAATGTGATTTTTGGATTCGAGAAGTCCAATTATTTGGTCACGTGGTCAACCAAGAAGGGATAATGGTTGATCCAGCAAATATTGAAGTTGTGATGAAGTGGGAACAACCGAAAAATCCCACGGAGATCCGAAGTTTTCTGGGATTAGCCGGATATTACTGAAGCTTTATCCAAGGCTTTTCTTCGATCGCTACTCCATTGACAACTTTGACCCACAAAGGAGCTACTTATAATTGGAGTGATAAGCACAAAGAAGCATTCGAGTTGCTAAAGAAGAAGCTATGTGAAGCACCGATTCTTTCTCTACCCAATGGAGTTGAGGACTTCGATGTCTATAGCGATACGTCTAGGGTTGGGTTGGGTTGTGTTTTGACCCAAAGAGAAAAGGTGATAGCATATGCGTCTCGACAGCTGAAAGAGCATGAAAAGAACTACCCCACTCATGATCTGGAGTTGGCAACGGTAGTATTTGCTCTAAAAATATGGAGGCATTACCTCTATGGCACGAAGTGCAAACTTTTCACTGATCATAAGAGTCTCCAATATCTCTTTAATAAGAAAAAATCGAATATGAGGCAAAGACACTGGCTAGAGTTACTTAAGGACTATGACTATGAGATACTTTACCACCCCAGTAAAGCCAATGTTGTTGTTGATGCTCTCAGTCGGAAAGTCAATCTTAAGAGAAAAAGGCCAAGAGCGTTGAGAATAGAAGTTGTCTCGACAATTATGGAGAGTATAAAGAAAGCTCAAGAAGAAGCTTCTGAGAAGAATGATCGAAAGGAAGAACATTTGAGAAAAACGTTAGTGTTCGGTATAAACAGTCACAGACTGAAGGTATTCCAAGATTGAATTTGGGTGCCTAAGTCAGGAGGAATAAGAGATCTTCTGATGGAAGAAACTCACAAAACCATGTACTCGATTCATCCTGGCAGCACTAAAATGTATAGGGACCTAAAACCCTACTACTGGTGGCCGACGATGAAGCTTGATATCGCAAAGTATGTGGCCGAGTGTGTAACATGTGCTAGAGTTAAGGCACAACATCAGAAACCATATGGGAGTTTAGAATTTTTACCTGTACCTATGGGTAAATGGGAGGACATTGCTATGGATTTTGTCACTAAACTGCCCAGAACAAAGAACGGTCACGACATGATTTGGGTGGTCGTGGATCGTTTCACTAAGAGTTCGCACTTCATAGCAGCCAATGAGAAATGGTCTATGTATAAGCTTGTGAATTCTTACATGAAGAAAATTGTGAGGCTTCATGGTGTTCCCTTTACGATTGTATTGGATCGTCACAACCGTTTCACCCAAGGTTTTGGAAAAGTCTACAAGAGGAATTGGGTACGAAGTTGTGTTTTAGTACAGCTTACCATCCACAGATTGATGGTCAGAGCGAATGAACAATACAAACACTTGAATATATGTTGAGAGCATGTACCCTGGAATTCCAAGGCAACTGGGATGAACATTTGCCTTTGGTAGAATTTTCCTACAATAATAGTTTCCACTCGAGCATTTAGATGGCACCTTATCAAGCTTTGTACGGACAGAAGTGTCGTACGCCGTATTGTTGGCTTGAGGCTGGGGAAAAGCATTTTATGGGACCCGAGATAGTCCATCAGACTACTGAAAAGATGAAAATAATTAGGGAGAGAATGTTAGCAGCTCAGGATCGTCAAAAGAGCTATGCTGACAAGAAAAGGCGACCGATGCCTTTTGAAGTTGGAGATTCGGTTTTGCTTAAAGTCTCACCATGCAAGGGACTTATAAGATTTGGTAAAAGAGGAAAGTTAAGTCCAACGTTTATTGGACTGTTTAAAGTTTTTTAAAGGATTGGGAACCAAGCTTACAAGCTTAAATTACCCGAAGAACTGAATGGAATTCTTAACACTTTCCATGTGTGTTATCTGAGGAAGTTCACGTGAGAAGTTCCCGACCTGATTCCATTTTCAGAATTAAGAATTGATGAAAATAAGAGGTTAATTGAAGAACCAAAGGAAATCGTTGACCGTAAGACTAAGAAGTTGCGACGCAAGATGGTCAAATTAGTGCTTGTCCATTCGAAACATACGAATGGGCCAAATCTCACCTGGGAGACGGAGAGTGACATGATGAGTCGCTATCCGCGTTTGTTTGTTGATGTGTGATTCCGGGGACGGAATCATCCTAAGGGGAAGAGAATTGTAACACCCGTGTTTCTAGGCTAGGCATTAATATTGATGTAATAGTCTTGGTTAACCTTTGTAACTCGTTTTGAAGTAATAGAAATGTATTATTTAAGTATTATGTGTTTTATGCTTAATTATTGTGACTTAACTGAATTAAGGATAAAATAAGCATTAAAGTAAAATATAAGATAAACCCAATATCTATGAAGGAAGTTGTAGTGGTCATGACAAGGGTTCTGGATATATAATAAATGTCGAAATCCGAGTTATAACGAAGAAGTTATGACCAACTGAAGTTTCGCGACAAAACCGGTACGACACTGCGTGACGTAAATAGTGAATTTATCATAAAGCGATATTTAGCCTTAGTGATCTAAACAAAGGTCGTAGAATACGTTAAACCAAGAGCGTGCATAAAAAGAACGTCTAAATCTGACTTCGTATGGGGAAGTTATGATTTTTCGAAGTTTCAACTTAGCGGTATGCAACCCAAAGTTCGAATATGAGATCGAGTGGTTTGTAGCCGAAACAATCTAAACGAGAATCAAATATCTCGTTGATAGTAGTCTAACGGTAAAAAGACAGACGAAAACGAACGTCAGATGAAGGAGTTGTGAATTCCTAACGGAGTTTTCCTGTCCCGGCCTACTAAAAATAATATAATAAAAGTTAAATCAAAATTAGCCGACGGAGTCTTAACGAGAGTTGTAGAGCATAATCTCACCTATGCGTGCATATAAGAACGTCGAAAACGGAGATCATATGTGAAAGATATGAATTTCTAAAGTTCGGGGCACGAACCCCGACACTCTGTCAGAGCTCACGATGTGAACACAATGTTCACGATGTGAACACAATGTTCACGACGTGAACAGGTGTTGGACGCCTTCCAAAGGAAGTGGACTGATGACGAACGCAATGACCTATGCCTGACCAAACTCACGACATGAATTTTTGAGATTCACGACGTGAATCCAGAAAATCAGCCCTATAAATAGTAATCGAAGGGCAGCTGATTTTGGTTGCTACTTTCTTACTCTCTCACTCCCGATACCCTCTCTAGCCCCTTGAAGCCCCGATATCATCCCGAGACCCGAGGCAAGTCCCGAGGCTCCAAAGATCCCGAGAAGAAAAGAGTTTTCGAGCCGAAGCTCTGCCTATGAGAAGCCCGATGTGTGAAGATATCCCAGATTCATCGAAGAATTACTACTTGAAGAGTCGTAGTGTTGTCCGACAATCGTCTTAACAAGTGAGTGCATAGTCTCTTTCATAAAAACGATTTTAATACAAGTATTGTTTGAATGTATTAATTATACGTTTTGAGAGAGTGTATAATCCCTTTCTTCTAACACATAGGTATGAAGTATCTTCTATAGAATACGTGCTATGTGTGTGTGTGTATATATATATATATATATATATTATCTGTGTATTTGGAGTGAGTATTGAATGAATATTTTATACAGGTTTTAAACTGTATATGAATGTATAAGTATATTGTTATCTACTTAAATGTTGGGTAAAACATGGGTAGATAGTTGACATGTGATAAAATGATAAGATGCCTCAATGTTGTTGCCGATTCAGTCATCTAGCGGAGTTTAGAGGACAACCACAGACTTTTCTAGATAGTCTAGTGGAATGCTGGTAGGCTCGCCACCTGTAGGTGTTAATGAACTTGAGTGTTCATTTGTTGTACTCCATCCCCCACATGGTTGCCTTGTTTGACATATATTGTTGAGGAAAACCCGAAGCATGTATTGTCGCCCCAATGAAAAATCCTTAGACTAGGTCCCTTGTGATAGTTGTTTTAGGGACGTAAAGTGAGGATAACGGGAATGGCTAATTGGGTTATTTTTGGTTGATGAAATTAATATAATTATTTATTGTGGGTTGAAAACCCTATATGCTCACCAAGTTTCCAAGCCTGACCCACTCAGTTTTCTTTGTATTACAGGTAGTGGCGCGAGAGCATAAGTTAGACAACTTATCAATATATTTTGATTATAGGCTTGTAGTGTATATAACTATTGTAAGGGTTATAATGTGCCGTTTTTGCTTTTGTTCTGTATCGGAACATGACATCCCGAGTTTTTTTATATAATGAAAATACATTTCTTTAAGAAATGCTTTGGTAAATCTTATTTTATCATACTTCGTTTTGGGAACAATTCCGCAACTATTTTAATCAAAGGATTACTCTGAAATTATTTTAAAAGCATAAATCAAACCGGTCTTTTCTGGCCTTGAATTTGGGGATGTCACATAATTTTTCATCAATACTAATTAAAACATATGATTTCATATTAATATATTGGGAATATATTAGAACTTATAATATGTTAATAAATCATACATAACCTTCTCTCAAGAGTCTATCCTAATAAATTGTCCTGATGATATGCATCCCAAATGGACCATGCTACTCTCGGGTCGAGTACATACCAATAATAGTTATGGGCTTAGACACCTAATCCAACATTGTTGTCCCATGCTCCAGGCTTGCACACTGTGTTTACCTATGGTCCTTACTTTGTGAAATAGATCAATTGAATACCACTACCAATGATGCTCATTTCACAATACCTAATCCTTATTACAAGTGTAAGAATGCCAAATTCTTGCCACTATCAGAATATGTTAGATTCTAACATTTTATGCAATGATCCTTTTGTAATGTCACAACACAAAAGTCACCAAGACTCTACCAATGAAATCAAAAAGTACTTTATTACGAAGTCTCACATTCAAAGTACATTCCTTTGAACATCCTTCTTGCATAAAAGTCTCTAATCTACATAAATTCTTAATACCCAACTCCCAATATTAAAAAAAATTCTATATTTTCCATATGACAACTCATTCTTAATAAAGTCTTATCTATTCATAATAATGTCAATATGTTCCATTCAATACTTTAATTCCAACTGCACATAAGCGATCAATCCTTAGCAAACCTTAGATTGTCCTTGACAATTGTTTAATCAATTTAGTCAAATCCGTTTATGGTCCTTTTCCCTCTTAATGCCCTAGGCATTTGGAAAATTTAGAATGGACGGATATTATAGCATATGCAATCGATTCTATACCCAAAGCATATGGGACGCGATTCATAATGTCTTACATAAAGACGTGATACTTTACCAGTCTCTTGTTGTAATATTTCTAATTGTCATGTTCTCAAAATTTTGATTATGAAGAGGGATGCCATAATCATAACCAAATTTTGAGAACACAATTCTCCTTTCTATTTATAGAATTTCTTTATGTTGAAACAATCCAAGATAACATTCATATATATTTGACTAAATTTGACTAAAATCTCACAATCTAAGCTTTTAGATTTGAAATGAAGTATAATATTATATCCCTTAATTATAGCAAAACAACTTTTCAATCCTTTCAACTTTACAAATTGAAACTTTGTTTTCTATAATTAATATTGTTAACTCATAAATCATAATAATCATGCTCCCACTAACATGATTATTATTTTCTTTCCAGCATAACACTTATGCTCCCACTAGCTTTGACATGTATTCAAAAAATAGTTGGACTTCTAGAAATCAATACTTATTGACTTTCTTACCAAAGTTCATATTTCTGAGATGCTCCTATAAGCTTTTATCTAATCTCATACAGCCTTTAGAAAGCTCAAATGTATGTCTAAACAATTTCATAACTTATAGCAATAAGTCTTAATTGTTCAAACTAATTTCCATTTCTCACAATTCGAACGATGAAGAGGGATGTCGTAATCATAATCGAATTTGAGAACGCAATATACACAACAACTATCTGCTTAAAATCTTCCTAGTGAAAGTGTTTCCTCACAATCATTTTCATGAAATGGAGAGAAACCTTATGACACTTAGATTTTATGGTGTATGCGTTTCTATCCATGTGAATTTGCCATAACCATAATCGTAAGACAAGGTTTGCGACCAATCCAAACTCATATGGACTAAACTTGTTCCATCTCGATTTCTTGCCTCATGGTAGTACGAGTGCCCACCATTGTTTCCAGGTTGTTAAGCAGCTCACCTATACATATACATGTACTTTCCATAGATCAAGTTGCTTTGCCTTTGTGCAGTCAAATGAGAATTCATAGAACTTGCATGCATAGTTGACTTAACTGGAATGGCACAGAAATAAGAGTATGTCAACCACGATAGGTTATAAACCTCAATTCGTGTGCAACTGATGATCAACTAGGTTTATTCTTGATTTGTTCCTGAAACTATTCAAGACCATTAAGACTCCCACTGACTCCTTGACATATAAGGTTCTCTTGTCAAGAAACATTCCTTAGCAAAAAAATATTCAAGAGTTAGAGTGAAATCCTATCAAGACAAACAATTTACATAATTGGTCCTAGTTGGTATTTGTCTTATCCAAGACATCACAACTTAGCAATTTTAAATGTGCAAGAATAAGAAGAATTTTTCAAATTCCACTAAAGTCGCAATCTTGGAGTATGACTCTAAGACCTGATTTTGGAATGAAGTATGACTCATCTCTTGATTTAACCATTCCAACAATTCATGATTCCTCTTCTTAGCCATAGAAATGCACTAAGATATCCTTATAGGATCAATTGTGATATGGTTTCAAAATCACCAAGATGATCATAAAACACGATACAAAAGTACTCTTCCATCTTTTCAAATTAGAGAAACTTTAATCTTTCTGCCTAATCGATTATTCTTATTCTTTCTGCCACTCATTGAAACTCTTTCAACAACTTAGAATTACACTTAATCTTATAAGTATAACCATATTTACTAAACTACAGCGAATCATGACGAATAATTTTACTATTCTTTGTGGTGAACTTGACCAGCACACAACCCAGTGCACCCGATCCTCTAGTCCTTCACTTGACTCTCTGTTAAGGAATTAGTCTCAACTTTTCCAAATATAAAGGTCCTCATTCATCACACAATACAATTTGCATGATTTTCAAGTTTCTGTCCAATTAAAACTTGGGTGATGAGAATCTTTCCTTATTTGGTAAATTCTAGATACTACCACAAATAACATAACTAAGAATCGCATTCATTTCAATATTGCTAACAATAGAAACATTCAAACACCGATTTTCACAAAATCCATTGCAAGGAAACATATATAAGACAAAATCAAAATTTATTTTGTATTAATGCGGAAAAATCTTGTCCTTACAATGCGATTACAAATGAAAACTATGTAAATATTCTTTAGCAATCTATCCTAACTCTTAAAGTAGCAGCTCTAAAATCCGATCTTCGAATCATGCGATCGAAATCCATTTCTTTGTGATCAGATTCAACTCACTTCTTCCTTTAAGCTTCCTCTCTTTTCTTAAATCCTACAAAACATCAAAATGTAATGTTATCACATCATGTATTAAGAATCTAAAATAGGAACTTAATAGAGTTAGATAGTGGATTTTATCTGAAGTAGAGCCATACATCTTGACTCCCCCATCTCTTAGATCTCTCAGGTAGTCAGGACAGCTTCATAACCAATGCTCCTTCTCTTAGCAGAAGAAACAAATGGACTCTTTGGGAATGGTATAAGGGACTATCTCAGACTTAGCCTTTCTCTTGCATAGAGAAAACTTTTCTGGACTTTCAATGTTGCCATTGTCCATGTCCATGGAAGTTTGGGATGTTGATCTACCAGGCAAATTTTCTTGACGAGTACGCCAAATCATCGCCAATTCAGCAGCAATAAGCAAATAGGTGAGATCAATGAGGGTCACGTCGTGGTCCATCATATAGTACTCTCTAATGAACTCACTATATATGTCAGGAAGATACTAAAGAACCCAGTCTATAGCCAGCTCCTTGGAGACAACGACACCCGACATTCCCAACCTATCAATGTGTGACTTCATCTCTAAGATGTGTGCACACATAGACTTTCCATCTTCGTGTCTACTTTCCAAAAGGGATTGAGTAAGCTTAAACTTTTCAAGCATTCGAACTTGTGGGTCAGTGAGAATAACTGGAAGAGGTGGAGGAATTGAAGAATGATCTCTTGTTCCTCGATCGAATCGTGGAATACCATCTTCATGTAGAAAGCTTGTTCCAAGGGATTTGGGAAGACCATAGTTAGAATCAGACATCTACAAAATGGGAGAAAATTCAAGTTAGTTGGTTTGAGTCGTTAATAAAACACCCAAATAAGATATTAAGGCTAGGACCCAACACAATGTTCTACAATGGAAGAGGGATGTCGTAATCGAGTTGCAGAACATTTGAAAGTAGTCAAATGACGATTTACCAATTTCCACCATGAAAAACGAAAAAGAAGTTTAAGTTTGAAATGAATTGAAACTCCTAGATCTTTTGAGATTCATTGAACTTTTCAATGGCATGTTTAATCTCGATTATGCCCTTCAAGTTTGTGACTGGGAAGCCGAGGATCACAAACAAGGTGTGAATAACCATGCAAATATACTTGGTACTCCCAATGTTACAAATCACTTAATCAATGTGTCAGTTAGCCACACACACTCCATTGATCTATGATAAACATCAAGTTACCCTTTTCCACCCTTACCAGTTCCAAATTAGTGTACCGGTTAACCACACACGCTCCATTAACGTCTCGGCAAGGTGCAAAGTGTAATTTCATGGATTAGCATCAAATTCACATGTTTCCTAAAGTAACTAAGATTTGTGAATTTTATAAAAGCGTTTTGTTACTTTGCATTCATTATACTTTTTATGGAAGGTTGTGTCCTATCATACCCTTTCGGCTAACGACCCTCCACTAGTCAAGAGTGCGATGGGTAAGAGTGGATACCCAATGGCGGTCATTTTGCAGGCTGCTTCCTTAAACACCCCTTATAGACCAGCTTCGTGAATGAGGCCTACTAACAGTTAGACTGACTCTTTATTCATACATATATAATATTAGACTTTTAATTTTATATATAATATAAGGGTGTATTTTATACTTTTTAAAATACTAGGTGGTCTTTATTAATTTTCTATTTTAATTAAACTTTTAATTAACTTAATAAAACCATAAGGGTGTAATTTGAACTATTCAAAACATCAAGGTTCTAAATTTAAGATTTCAAAATTAAAACACCTTAATTAAATTTTAAATTACAAAACCAAGAGGTGCACTTTCGAAACTTTTCAACTTACTAGGGTTTTAGAATTTAAATATTTCAAAAATAAACTTTTTAATCAACAATTTAAATTTCAAAAACTTGAGGGCAAGTTTTGAAACTTTTCAAAACCATATAGATCAAATTACCAAATAATTTTAATTAAACAATTAATTAGTGATTATCTAAATTTGATCTAATTTAATTTTCACAAGATAATTCAAATCAAAATTACAAATAATCATCTAATAAAACAAGTAATTATCTTAATTTTGACAATTATCTTTTATTTTGGTAAGGATAATCACCAAATATTGATAAAATCCGGATTTTATTAATAAAAACATTTTTGGTAATTATCCCACGGCAAAATCAGCAAAAAAAATCTCAAATTCCCTCTGTCTAACACTCTGACTCGCTGAGTCACTGACTGGACTCGCCGAGTTCATCAAGTGACTCGCTGAGTCAGTCAGGCATAGTGCAAAATTTTCGTTTTTCAAGCAAGAAATGAACAATTAAGCATCAAATACATTAGATAAACATCCTAGTCTCTGATACCACTAATGGGTTTTGAGCACTACATCAATCCTATGGTGTACATGCAAACCCTAAAGCTTTGGATCTACTTTGTCTAATGAACATGCAATAATCATCCAAAGCTCATAAACCCTATTTCTAGAATACAATAATCGAAATTGACAAAAGAATAGAGTTTAGATCTTACCTTGATTTTTATGTAGCAATAACAATCTATTCCTTCTTGTAATTGACTTCTGAAAGCCCAGTGCCTCAAGTGTTGCACCTCTAATGGAGTCACAAACACCAAAAGCAACAAAATGAACTTAGAAGAAGGAGGAGGAGGCACAAAAAAGTTCTAGGGTTCTCTCAAAGAGTTGGACACATTTTTGGAGGCCTAAGGGTTCCTTTTATACTTGGGCTATTAGGGTTTTCAACTAGGAAACCCTAATCTGACTGCTTAGGCCCTAAGCAGCCCATGAACTCCTTTCCTTAGAGTCATGGACGAAATCTTATGGGCTTCCCCATAAATTTCGTCTACTCCACTTTATGAAGTCCATTCGTCCATTTATGTAACTATCTTATAATTACAATATCAGTCCCCTTTAATTAATTAATCTCTTTTAGCCATAAAATTAATTCTTAATTAATTCTTTACCAATATTAACTAAACAATATGATTTCTCTTTTAATATATTATTCTTTTAATATATTAATAAATCATAATTAATCCTCTTTCTCCTTAATTCATCCTATCAGTTTCTATGGTGAAGGCAACCCAAAAGGACCACGCTCATAATTGGGTCAAGTACATATCAAAATAGTTATGGGCTTTAGACACCTAATCTAACAAAAACAACTACCCCCAACTCCAAGTCATGCGTCGGATAGTTCGCCTCATGAGGCTTCAACTGCCTCGAAGCGTAGGCGATAACATGACCCATCTGCATCAATACTGCACCCAAACCCAAGATAGACGCATTGCAATACACCACAAAATCATCTACGCCCTCCATCAGGGCTAGGATTGGCGACTCGCGCAATCTCTATCTCAACGTCTCGAATGCGGCCTGTTGCTTTGGCCCCCAGCGAAAGGGCACGACTTTCCTTGTCAACCGGGTCAACGGCACGACTATCTTGGAGAAGTCCTGAATGAACCTCTGATAGTAACATGCCAATACCAGGAAGCTATGAATCTCAAATGGAGACCTCGGGACCTCCCACCTCATCATGGCCTCTACTTTGGCCAGGTCGACCGAAATCATGTTCTGGTTGACAAGGTTCCCAAGAAATTTCACCTCATGCAACTAGAAATCACACTTAGAGAACTTGTTATACAAGCTCTCCCTCCGAAGAATATCCAATACCTCCCACAAGTGCTCCTCATGCTGCTCCTGTGTCTTAGAATAAACCAAGATGTCATCAATGAAAACTATCACAGACCTATCCAACATCGGTCTACACACGCGGTTCATGAGATCCATGAACGCGGCAGGCGCATTGGTGAGCCCGAAAGGCATCACCACAAACTCATTGTGGCCATATCGTGTCTAGAAAGCAGTCTTCTGCATATCCTCCTCTCTGACCCTCATCTGATGATACCCCGAAGGCATATCAATCTTGGAGAACCAGGATGCTCCCTGAAGTTGGTCGACGAGGTCATCAATCCTCGGGAGTGGGTAACGGTTCTTCATCGTTACCTTGTTCAGCTCCCGGTAATCTATACACATCCGATGCGACCCATCCTTCTTCTTCACAAGTAGAATCGGGGCTCCCCAGGGAGAAATGCTTAGTCTGATGAATCCCTTATCTAACAGTTCCTGCAGCTGTGTAGACAACTCCTACATCTCAGGAGGAGCCAACCGATATGGTGCCTTGGCTATCGGAGCCGCACCAGGAACTAGGTTGATCCTGAACTCTACCTGTCTCTCCGGGGGTATCCCAAGCAGCTCCTCTGGAAATACATCCATGTACTCTTGTACCACAGGTACGTCACTCACCGTCGCCTTACCCGCCTCCCGGGTATCCAAGATATAGGCAACATATCTTGCGCATCCCTGCTGGAGATAGCACCTAGCTATCGCTATTGAACATAAGGCTGGTCTGTGTTGTGGCCTCTCGCCCTAAATCACCAGCTCTCCCCCACTTGGGGTCCTGATCTGAATCAACTGTTACACGCAGTCAATCACGGCCCCATTGGGGCTCAACCAATCCATGCCTATAATAACCTTGTTCCCCCGCAATAGTATGGGAACCAAATCTACCAAGTAGCGATCCTCGAATATCCTTAAAACACAATCCCTGAAAACCTCTAATGCTCGTACAGATCGTTCGTCCGTAATCTCGACCTCTAGAGGGCAATCCAGCATGCCCTAAGACTCGGGGAACCTCTTGCTAAGCGCAAGAGAGAAAAATGATCGGGTAGTACCCGAATCAAACAACACCTGAATTGGGATGCCGGTCACATGGAACGGTCCTAAACAAAACATATAACATGGTACATTAATATCACAAGCAACATATAGAAAAACTTTAGAGAGAAGATATCATACCCGTGACCACATCAAGTGTAGCGCGTGCCTCCTCGGCTGTCAACTGGAAAGCTCGGCTCCTCACCACAGGAGCCTTTGTCTTGACCTTCCGGCCATCTGTAACTCGCGCAGTCGCTGGAGTCGGCGCCACCGTTGGCGTTGCTGCTGCCGTCAACCTAGGGCAATTGGCCTTTTTATGGCCCCTCTGATTGCAATGGAAGCAAATCAGGTCTGATGTCTGAATGGTGGGGGCAGGGGCAGTATAATCCTTATCGAAGTGCCCCGTCTTGCCGCACTTGTAGCAGCCCGATCCTGACCTAGTACGGCAACCTCCCTCATGTGACCTACGGCACTTTCCGCAATGTCTCTAGCCCTTCAGGCCCTTTGACCTAGAGTCTAATCCCTTGGGTTTCTTCTCAGAAACCCCCGTCACCCGTCCCTCCTCAGCCTTCCTCTTCCTTATGTGCTCCAAGTCAATCTCCCTCTCCCTTTCCCTGGTGATCATAGAGTCCAGAGTCGGGCAAGTTGAGTAGCTGACATGCTCCCGAATATCCGCCCTCAGCATGTCATGATAGCAGGTTTTCCGCATCTCCTTGCTTCCCGCATACTGGGGCACCAAAAATGCGCTCTCCTGGAACTTGGTGGTGATCTCTGCCACGGTCTCAGTCGTCTGCCTCATGTCAAGGAACTCTCTGGCCAGCTGTTGAAGCTCTACAGCCGGCGCAAACTCAGCCCTAAACCTGGTCACAAAGTCTGACCATGTCATAGCCTCGATGGCTGGGGCTCCCAACGAGTCACCAATTGATTCCCACCAATCCCTAGCTTTATCTCTCAAACAACCCGCAACAAAGCCAACCTTCGACCCCTCCGGGCAAAAGCTAGTCAACTGCGCAGACTCGATGTCTGCGATCCATCTCCTGGCGACAATGGGGTCCTTCTCCCCGTGAAAGTCGGGGGCACTACTTCCCCTGAAGTCCTTGAAGGACAGTGTCCACGTACTCGACTGGCTAGACGCCACGTCACTCCTGAATGCTCGGAGGTGATCCTCCATCAGCTTAATAATCCCTTCCTTGATCGACCCGAAAAGGACCGGGGTCGCCTCAAGGATACCTCTCGTGATCTCAGACGCTATGAACTCGCGTAACCCGTCATCAATCTGCTCGGATCCAGCACCCGATCCTGAACCTGATCCCGATCCAGACCCTGAACCTCCAGCTCCATGAGGCGTAGTCACCATTCTGAAATAAAACACATAAACATCAGGGTCATTCATATTCTCGATAGGTCTCCACCCAATCCAAGTTTACTGGTTCAATCTTGGCCCTCCTTGATTCGAGTATGGATCCTTTGCTTCCAATAGTACGAGCCCATACTACCTTCCACATCTATCCGTACTTTCCTCAAGGATTGATTCAACTTCACCAAGTCCCTTTCACTAATACTGCTTGCAAGTCTAACCTCATCCTAGGCATGTCCTAGGGCACTCTCCGACCTACTCTCCGCCATCAGCTGCAACAGGAGTCCCAACCCTCCTTCCCTAACTAGCTCGCGAGTACTATTACATATTCGCTTACTAGTTAGTTAAAGTTACCTAAGATCCCTATAAGCAAAAAGCAAGCAGCATTCAGGCATCGAGCAACCATGACCAAGCATAACCTAATCAGGCTACCATATTGCTGACTACCCAGCCCTAACATATAACTCAGTGAGCTCATACAAAAGGCATATAAGGCATCCTTCCTAGATCCTTAGCCCTAATCTAGCAGGCAGTTCTCATGATCACATAACAGGCATACAAGGCATCCTTCCTAGGTCCTTAGCCTAGTTTAGCATGTAGATCTCATAATCACATCATATGATATAACATATCATGTATGGGTATCTTGGTGATAACTTACTTGAGCTCGGCCGGTCGCACGCATTACACACCTTGTTCTTTCTCAAAAATTCCTTGTTAAAAACATTTTTATCTTTGAAAACTTTTTTTCTTATAAAAATCCTTCAAGCCCGTGATTTGAGTCCAATCACCCCTAAGGTGTAACAGAATCCCTCAAACCAAGGCTCTGATACCAACTTGTAACATCCCAATAATTGAGACCGATTTTTTTTATTTTAATTGTATTACTTGTAAAATTTAGTTTGAGGAAAACATCATTGATATCACCTAAGTCCATACACCACAATTATATGTCTCAAACCATATCATCAAATAGTAATATTATCAGAGTACAATCCTAGAAATCTCAAATATTGAATCATGCATATGTGTGTGATGTGCCGCTACCCCACCGGCTCTTTCGCCTTAGATGAAGAGGTACCTGAAACCAAAACTGAAAACCGTAAGCACAAAGCTTAGTGAGTTTCCCCCATCAAGCCACATACCACATAATATTATCTATTCATCGGTATCTTCCAACCGGTAGCCGGGAACTAACCTCCCCTTCGGTATCTTTCAACCGGTAGCCTGGAGCTAACCTCCCCTTCGGTATCTTTCTACCGGTAACCGAGAGCTAACCTCTCCTTTGGTATCTTTCAACCGGTATCCAGGGCTATGCCACCCCTACCACTACCACATAATGACATAGCATACTCATACATAAAGCATACAGTTAGTGGCATATCAGATAACTATCACACAGACAATCATCCAACTACAACCTCCTACTAGTGGGCCGGAGTTGTGGGCTTAGACCCACTTCTACTGGAAGGTAACTCACCTCAATGTCATGTAGTGTCTGCACTGTCCTCGATATAGAAATTAGGTCTTCTCGACTCCCTGATCCCTACACAATATCCTTTTTACGTTGTCATTCATACTCATAACCCCTATCAGGGCCAACCCATGTACAAGTCAAAGTCAATGTCTACGCCTTCGTCAAAGTCAACTTCTGGTCAAAGTCAACATCTGGTTCAGTAGACTCGCCGAGTTGGTTCGCCAACTCGTCGAGTCCCCTCATCTATGAAGAGCTACAACCTCTTGCAAGGGCTCAACGAGTTTGCCTTTAACAACACATCGGACCATCTTCAACCGACCCGCCAAGCTCGGTCTTGAACTCGTCGAGTTCATCTTCATCCATATGAAGATGTTCAGCCTATGACTCACCGAGTTTCTTCTTAAACTCGTCAAGTCCTTCGATCTTTAAGTCCCTCACAGCCCTCAACAGGCTGAGTGTTCCTTCCATTCAACCACATACCATTTCCAGAAAACATTCAGAGGAAAATGCGACCTAACTCGCCGGGTCATTCAAACGACTCATCGAGTGTCTCTTTGTTTAAAACTATCCAGTCGATTATAACGGGTCTTAATGCATCAACACTATAGATCTGACCTCCTAAGGTCCATTTTATACGTAAAGTTGCAAACTTGATGTCCATGCAAGAGGGTTTTTGGCTCAAAAATCCATAAAAAGGGCTTTATATGTTGCATGGGTCTCCCATGGCCATAAAGATGGCACCTTTATGCCATGGGAACCCTAAATGGCTCCAAATCTTAAGTGCAACTCCAAGTATACACACAAATTCGGGCATAGCTTCACTAAAGCTTGGAAAAAGGTAGAAAGTAGCCCCAAATTAAGATCTAATTAATAAATAGCCAAGGTATCAACTTTATACCTCAAGTGAGAAGGAAATGTGCCAAATCTTCTGGATCTACTTGCTCTCTCTTGATCTCCCAAGCTTCCTTCTTCTCGTCCAACTTCAAATATGCAAAAAAAGGCACCAAAAGCTCAAGAACACTCAATAAAGGCTTAGGGTTGCGAGTTAGGGTTTTCTCTGGGTTGGGAGGAACGATGGAGGCTGTGTTGGGGGGCTATAAGTCATTTAAATAGGGTGCAAACCCTAAATAATAGAGTTTCATCCTACAGCTCCTACTCGTCGAGTCGGTCTTCCGACCCGTCGAGTAGAGCACTTATCCGACCGATCCAAAGTCGGGTCTACTCGACGAGTTGGGCCTCTAACTCGCCGAGTCCTAGAGCAAAACAAGAGTTTTCTTTAAATAATAAAAATAAGTACCAGGAACGGGGTGTTACATAGATCTTCCAATATTTAATTCTACGGGGACTTGGTGGATTCGATTGATGTGAGGTCGGTGGCGAGATTAGAAATGATTATCATTGATTCTTTTATGGTGGTCATTTGAGTGTTTTGGACTTACCAAAATTTTTTCTCTTTTTAACAGTCAATGTTTAAAAAACAATTTATTTTTTATCGTATTGTAGATAATTAATTTTGTTGGTTTTCGAAACCCTAAGGTTAGGTTGAATTGGGTTGCTTGGATGCAAAACCCAATACAATACCTCTTTTTTACCTTATAGCTCCCTGAAATATAAAATAAAATAAAAAATAAGAAATCCTTTTGTATTGTTGTCAAATCATAGTAGGTAAGAAAGGAAGCAAATTATCCTTTTATCTAATTTTCGGATAAAATTATAGTTTTGGTCCTTGTGGTTTAGGTAGATTCGCATTTTTGGTCCAATCTTTGGAACATGGACAAGATGCATACCCATGGTTTCCTAATCTTGCAGGTTTGGTCCTTGATCCATATAAATAGACTATATTTCCCTTTCTAATTTCTTTTTCTATTTTCGTTTACTCACTTATAAATTTCGATAATCTATAAAATAAAACATGTCCATTGTTAAGATAATAACTTAATGATGAAGAGATTATGGTGCAGAATTTAAGTTAATCCCATGAATCTTTTTAAAGTTCAACAATAAGTAGGAAACATAACAACAAAATACAACATTAAATGTAAGCAAGTTAAATGGATACGAGTTGAAACATAACATGGTTTGCAGTCAAACGCAAGTCGTTAAATGATGAACAACTAAGTAAGAAAAAAAGATATGAATGATAAGAACATTTGTATTTCACTTGATATGATTACATTAAGATGGAAATCAGATGTAACACCCAGATTCTTGAGATATATTTTATCAGTTGATTTATGAGTATTGGGGGTTGCCATGACATGGTGGAGGAATCACCACGATGTGGCTAGCGCAAATTGGTCGCGAACTTAATTTAAGACACCACGACGTGACATTATTTTGACCACAGTATGGCAGCCGTCTGGAGGTCTAAACCCTAAATTCTGGGTTTCGCACCATATTTAAAGGAAGTAGTAGCTAGGGTTTCACCTCTTAACAACCTGTAACATGCAGAAACCTAAACCCTAGCCCTCTTTGAATCTCTTGACTCATTTAGTGTGTTTTGTGGCCTTGGAAGGAAAAAGAAGGAGCTTTTGTTGATATATCAAGCAAGCTACTCATCTCTACTCCTTGTGTTCATCTTCTAGATCTTTTATGAGTTCTCAACTTCTCTTCTTAATGATGTTTACCTTATAGATCTAGGTTATTTGGTATGTTTTGGTCTATAGTTATGTTTTGGATGGTTGAAAGAGATAATGTTTGAAAATTTAGAGCTCACTTTGGTCCCTTGGTCATCATAAATTATGGATCTATCAGTTGGTAAGGTCTTGTTTCCATGCTTGAGGTTTTGACCTCTTTTTCACCTTCTTGACCAAACTTAAGCCCAAGACTTGCATAGGTCATGCATGAGTGGAAAAGAATGATTTTTAGGATGTTTGAGGAGTATGAATGGCTTATGGAAGGTTTGGATGATTGGGTCAAATGATTAAGAACTTATTGGTTAAGTTGTCCTAAAGGCAGCTGAGACGACATGGCAGGATGGTGCAACAATGTGGAGATTGTGTTATCCACGATTTGTTTTTCTGGTGAACGCCATGACGTGGCAGATTGAGCGCTACGACATCGTGAATGTTTGGATCACAACTTTGTCAGATAGCCACAACATGTTGATGGTCTGTCCACAACGTGGAGGAGATTGAAGCTTAGGTAGGGGTTTTGTTTGCTAGCTACGACTTGGACATGGGCTGGCCACGACGTGGAGATGAGCTGATGAGCTTAGTTAGGGTTTTCTCTAAAATCTCTATTTTTGATTCCTTAAGTCTTAGCCAACCTTCTTTGGGAAACGGATATTAAAAGACACCTCTCTTAAAAGTAGATCAATCAGTATTCTAACATGGTATTACTTATAAATCTTGTTTATAAATTCATAACAACGACTATAAATATAACATAAATTACAGAAAAATAATGTTGATTGTAATTTAACTTATAGATATTTCCTAGGCAAAAGTCTGAAAATTACACTGGAAGATCTGCAGCCTACTAGTTACTAGATGTCGGGCTCTCAAGGGCCTTATGGATTCACCAGATACGTAGAACTAAGTGAAAATCGAGCTAGAAACAAAGGAAATAGAGAGAGAGAGAGAGAGAGAGAGAGAAAGAGAGAGAAGAAGAAGAAGAAGAAGAAGAAGAAGAAGAAGAATAGGAAGTTCAGAAAACAAATGAGGGTGGCTGGATATTTATAGGGCCAAAATTAGACTTGTGCGCCACACCCAGACTATGTATGTTGTGCACCCATGCGACGTTGTTCCTCCTGTTTTTCTGCCACGTGTCGCAAATATGGTGGTCCATGCCGCACCTTCTAGAAGGTGCGGGACATGCAACCTACTTGCACCTGACGCTTCTCGGAAAACTTTAAAAATTGTTTTTTTTCATACGAACTCCGTTTTCGACGTTTTTTTTTTATATCCACACATAGCTATCAATGAGATCTACAACTTTCGTTTAGACTTTGTCGGAAAATTCTCACTTTATTTTTAAAGTTATATTTTAACAGACTTAGACTGTTAAAGTCCGTATAAAAATCATAACTCTTCCACACTACATCCATTCTCAACTGTATTTATATTGAAAAAATAGGTATTGACGAGATCTTCGACTCTCTTTTATATTGTTTTTCATAACAATCGACCGATTTGAATTTCGGTTTCTGTGCTAACACAACTATGTTTAAACTTTTGAAAAATCATAACTTCCCCTTTTGAAGTCAAAATTTGATGTTCCTTATTTACTCAATTTCACTTTTACGAATATTACAACTTTTATTTAGATTACTTTCCCTAAATAATCTTCTATTGAAAACATCTATTTTTCGTCGTGAAGAATAATTATCCTGTTATCCATTAATCATCTATCCCTATCTTAAGGGTATTACAATTATCTTCCCCTTAGGATGATTATGTCTCAGAATCATCAGCAAAACAGGGCTTTCATAATGGATCTGCATGTTACCTTACCATCCTAGGTACTAATCGTAACTCCTATGTCTTTTCAAATAGTTTTAAATTCTTGGACTTCATGACTACTGACGGTGCTCAATCCAACATATGCTCTTCCTTCTAAATTCGATCTCCATTGGAGGTTCTTGCTCCTTCTAGAATTGAATTCACCTAAGATAAGGTCTTTACTTCGACTATCGTAACACATCGATGTGTCAAGTTCTAATGACCTTCCTTCTCATGATGTGATGGCTAGACTCGAGTTTCTTTAAGTCAGACTCCATCATGGACGTTGTCTTCCTTCATGTTCTAATGTGATGTAATCACATTTTAGCATGTAACTCTTCTAGCTAGAAGTTACATAATTTTAAAGGCGATCATGATGCTTCTACTGATCGCTTCGATTATCCTTTCCTTTTATCTAAAGTTGGATGCTATGTCAAACTTACTACGTAGATCAATCAGACTCGATTCGAATTGACCACGGTTCGGAATAGTATTGATCTTCATAGTAATTACCGAAACAAAGGTAATGATGGAAATGAACAAAATAACTCAACTACTTAAAGACTTAGTAACCTTCTGACTCTTCCTGATCCAAGTGCGATTCATGTGCTTCTGGTAGTATAGGTCTCTACTATCTTTTTCACCTACTCATAATCTCGACCCATGTATTGTCTCGCAATCCACTAAGTTACTACAAAATGAAATCACACAGAAAACACACCACATAATTTAGGAAATTATATTGCCTTTAGAACGATTACAATATTTATTTGATTTCATCATACTCAATGCCTTATACATTAGGCTACATAGGATAATACTATATATATCTCCTTCCCTCAAGTACTCTAGAAAAGCAGCTCCAAATTCCTACCCTCTTGCTTCCTCATCAAGTATCACGTGGTATGCTATGGCCTTTGGCTTTGTAGACACATTTGTCTTTGTATCCCCTTCCTTCTTTACATAGGATTTCTTTAATTGTCCTTCTTCACGATACTTAAAGCAAACTTCTTTCTTGGTCGTGAAATCATTGGCATAGTGGCCAATCTTCCCACGTTTGAAACATGTTACCTATTCAGAACATTTCCTAAAGTGCTTCCTTCTACACTTGTCACACCACATTGCTTCATCGTTACCCCCATACATCTTGCCATTGGGGTTAGACTTTGAGAGCTTATTCTTCTAGTTAGATCTTGAAGATCCCTCCAACTTCCTTTTCTCTCCTTTATAGCTCTCTCCAGACCCTTCTCTCCTGTCTAGGTCTCCACATTTCTAGATAACCAGATAGCCTCCTTCAAAGTCCTTACTATTTTTACCACTGGACCAAATTCCGTTGGCAGTCCGTTTGCAAATTTGTTATCCTTGGAGAGTTCAGTGGGTACCAAATGGGGTACTATCTTCATCTTATCAGTGAATGTGGTATCATACTCGCTGACATGCACTCATCTTGCCTTTCTTCAAGTTCTGGAATTCATTGTTAATTACCAGAAGGTCTTTCTCAGAGAAGTACTCTCATTTCAGTTGCACAAGTAATTCTTCCTACGAAATCTTCTTCGCTTCTCTTTTTAGCATATAATTTTCCAACAAATCCACTAGTTCAACACGCTGGTCCTCAGTTGTCTGGCCACTAAAATGGTTTTCTTTCGGTCACTACAATCACAACTATCAAACACCATTTTGCATCTCGGAGACCCAATCTAGAATTTTCCACTGGTTTGGCGTTCTTGGAGAGACTTGGTGGCTTCGCAACCATGAATTCCTTATACTTACATCCATTTCTCTCAATCCGGACATCAGGATTGTTACTTCTTACTACTTGGGGCTCAGCCTGACTAACATTCCGACTGTAATTTCCTTCCTCCGACTGTTCCTCTTCCAGCTTACGTTGCACGATGAGTGCAGTAGGTTCTTTCCTATTCCCTTGAAGTAGACATCTTGTCTCTTCCATCTGATGATCTAATCTTGCTTATATCATCACCATTATGATAGGTTTGGGTGCAGGTGCGATGATCGGTGCATGACCTATTACTCACATAGCCACAGGCTTTCGGATCCCATTACTGTTACCTAATCCGCTTTGTGTCCTCATCATAACATTCTATACACCAAAGTGACATTTAGCACACCGAGACGAGAAAATAGATTGGGAAGGTTTCGACGCACAATGCTCCTTATTACTCCGGAAAGTTATAAGCTAGTTTTAATACCATAATTAAACGTTTAGAAACCTAAACAAATAAAATTTCCTAATTCTAGGTTGGAAACAGACCTTAAACCTAATAGCAACAATTTAGATAAGTAACCTAAGGCATGCTATAATACAAAGCATTTAGTACATAAAAGCAAATTATGCACCTTATCCTAACATGAACTAGTGCTTGTGTTAATTTAAGTGAATTACCTAAAATATAATAGACACACAACTCACAATCATCGCTTAGCATTCTAAGTTTAAGTCTATAAATCCTCTAAATTCATAGTTCGTGTAAACAAACGCTCTGATACCAACTATTACATCCCCATTTTTAAACTTTTTGTTTATGTGTATTTAAAATAGAGTTTATATATAAATGTGGAATTTGTCCCAACAAAAGTATTTCCAAATAAATGTTTTTCATTAATTCATTAAAAATTGGGATATCAAAACTGATAAAAATCATAAGCATAAACATGCCTTACAGTGTCCTAGTCTACATCTCCTTGAATCTCTTAACAGATAATTACATTTTCTATCAGTACCTTCGTATCGCTACTGTGATACAAAGAAGTTGAGTAGGTCAGGTTGGGAAACCTGCTCAGTACATAGGGGTTTCAACCCACAATAATATAGTTAATATGTTTAGTTATCAAATAAGTAACCCGATTACACATCCTCGTTTTCTTATTTATTCTTCCCGTAGGATCTATCCTAAGGGTCATCTTAGTCATCATTGTTGACAGTATTGTTACAGGGATTTCTCCTTAATACATGTCAGTAGATTTCTTTATATTTTCATTCCTAAGGATTTGTCCTAAGGATCATCTTTATCATCGTTGCTAATAGTACCGGTACATGAATTTCTCCTCAGTACATGTCAGTAGGTTTCTTTTTATTTTCATTTCTAAGGGTTTTTTCTAAGGAATAGGCATGAAGTCCATTGTTGCATGTGTTCTACACGACTGTCAAATAGGCACGAAGTCCATCACCGTCTATGTTCTTCAAATAAGCATGAAGTTCGTCGTTGCCTATGTTCATCTAATAAGCATGAAGTCCATCACTGTCTGTGTTCATCTAATAGGCACGGAGTCCATCGTTGCATGTGTTCATATATAGGAACGAAGTCCATCGCTTCTTGTGTTCATCTAATAGGCACAAAGTCCATCGTTGTCTGTGTTTATCTAATAGACACGAAGTCCATCGTTGCATGTGTTCGTCTAATAGGCATGAAGTTCATCACTGCATGTGTTCCACAGGATGGTCCTCAATTAGTCTGGTGGTTGTCGCCTATATTCTTCTGAGTGACTACATTGTCAGTATACTTGTACCATTCCTAAAGTTGTGGCATCCTATATTTTCCTACATCTTCCATCATACTATGGCATCGTTCACTACCTTTCATTACGCAATGTATTATATTTATAAAATACATATACGGTATATATCATATAAGAACGATCATTATAATATTTCATCTAACACATAACATCTAGGCACATAAGCACATATAACATTCAATTATCTAAATACTTCGTATCTATGTGTAACATGAAAATAATTATCTACTAACTTGATAAAAGTAAATGACCGACTATTTTGGCAGTGCTTCGCTTCATACTTTCAAAAGACCTAGACGCATACAGTACTAAGCCTTAGTCTAGTTTCATAATCTTGGTGATTATAATTATTATATTTTAGATTCATCACTAATCCCAATGTCTACGTCAAGATCTATCAAATAAGGATCACCAAGGAAGGACAGTTGGGATGCATGGTTATTTCAGTATATAACTTTTCTAAATCCAACAATTAAGCAAACATGACCATTCTAGACACCTCTTCCGTATGTAGATTAATTAGTATTTTGACATGGAATTACTGATAAATCTTATTTATAAATTTATAATGACGACTATGAATATAAATATAAATTACACAAAAATAATGTTGAGTGTAATTTAACTTACATGGATTTCCTAGACAAAAGTTCGGAAATTATGCTGGCAGATCTCTGGCCAGCTAGCTATTAGATGTTGGGGTGTTAAGGGCCATAGGGATTCTCTGGATACTTAATACTATGGGAAAAATGGGGCTAGAATCAAATGTAATCGAGAAAGAGAAGAATGGGAAGTGTGGAAAACAAATGAGGGGGGTTGGCTATTTATAGGGCCAAAATTGGACCTACGCGTTGTACCCAGACTATGCGTGCCCTGCACCCTTCAGACGTTTTTCCTCCCGTTTTCTACCACGTATTGCAAATATGCTAATCCATGCCCCATCTTCTAGAAGGTGCATGCCGTGCAACCCACCTACTCGTGGCGCTTCTCAGAAAACTTAAAAAATCATATCTTCTTCATACGAACTTTGTTTTCAACATTCTTTATATCCACACATAACTATCGATGAGATCTACAACCTTCTTTTAGACTCCGTAGGCTAATTCTCACTTTATTTTTAAAGTTATATTTTTAACGGGCTTAGATTGCTAAAGTCCGTGTAAAAATCATAACTCTTCCATACGCCACCCGTTGTCGATTGTCTTTATATCGATGGACAGGTATTGACGAGATCTTCGACTCTCGTTTAGATTGTTTTCTCTAACAATCGATCGATTTGAATTTCGGTTTCTGTGCTAACACAGTTATGCTAAAACTTGAGAAAAATCATAACTTCCTCTTTTAAAGTCAGATTTTGAATGTTCCCTATTTGCTCAAATTTGGTTTTACGAATATTACAACTTTTATTTATATTATTTTCCTTAAATAATATTCCATTAAAAACACATATTTTGGATAATTATCATATTATTCTTTAATCATATAGCCCTATCTCGAGTGCGTTATAGATTTTAACTATTGTGCACTATCTCAACACATTTTATGTAAATTGTTTGAATTGGCATTAAACCATCCTTGGGAATTTCCAAACTAGTCAACAATCATATAGGTTTTTTAATAAGCAATATATATATATATATATATATATATATATATATATATATATATATATATATATATATATATAATACTTAAATTATAGTAAGGCCCCTAAGCCATCTATGGGTCCTGATCATTCGCCTAATTTCCCCCTCCGCTCCTCCTTCCTAGGCCAAGCTCAATATAGCCTTCACCTTACCTTCCTGCAACATCCAATGATTAATTATCCTCTTTAACATTCTTGTCTACCGAGCTCCATATAGCATATTTATCACAATTTTTTTTATATATCTATACAAAATAAATAAAATTAATTTCTATACCACTGTTGCATCACCATATATAAGGGCAATTTAATGCATACAAATCTATAGAAGTTTAATGGATTGTTACATCATACAACCTTCCCTTTAAACTCTACCAACTCATACAAGTCACATACAACTCTTGTAAAATAATTAAGATCATTTAAGAAAACAACTTAGCTTACTTGGAAGTGTAAGCCTTGAAGAAGAAGATCATTCCATCTTAGTAATCCCTTTCTTCCGGTAATGTTGCCTCTCTGAATACTTGGAGTGTGTTGAGTTGATGCCTTGATATAAATGATCATGGTGTTATGAAGGGGTTAGAACATAAATGAAGTGCTCTTTATTTCCCCTGATCGTTTATATGCACAATCACATTAATTCATTAGTTACAACTTATAGGTAAGCGATTTGGAACCATACAAATATAGTCCGTTAAGTTACGGACAATTTTCATATTCATCATATTACAAATATTTAAGTCTATGGACCCAATATGTCCTCATGAAAGTTATTGGTACACAATATAAATATACCTAACATGTAATAATCATTACAAAATATTCCTAAAGCCATACTGGTGGAATATTTTCCATCAACTCTACCTCACCCCATATTTATCGTATTTTCTATATTTAACACAAATATATATATATATATATATATATATATATATATATATATATATATATATATATATATATATATAGTTTCTATACCACCGTTGCATCAACAAACAAATCAACCCTCCCCCCCCCCCCCCCCCCCCCCTCTTCTAGTTCAAAGTATACATTTTCAGGAGGAACACCTTGGACATGTCTCCTTAGCAACACCTGTCCAAGGATTTCCATCTCGAAAACATTTTTCCAAGGACTATCATTATGGAGAACCTTTTTGATTTGAAGCAAAATTCAACAATCTGAAGCCTTATTACTCTGAAACACCATGTTATTTGAGGCTTTCTAAAGCTTCTTACCTATGGTATCAACCACTTTATATTACCTTATATCCAAAACATTTTATATGGGGTCCCTTAATCTGAAGGCCCCATATTCGAAGATTATGAGCCTCACGGAACATGATCTTCCATAGTCTCTAGAGACTACAGTCCTATGCTAACTTTTCTCAACAACCTCTTGCAATCCTCCTTGTTATGAAAAAAATGCAACTGAAGACCTTTGTGAAGTTCCAAAACCCAACCTTCCTAGGCCAATACATCCTCTTTCTAGAATAACCAGAATCTAGTAGTTGTGTCCGGTTCTTTTTATATGGTATTATATATATTAGTATGATGAATTGATGATTTTTCGTTTCTTAATAAAATTTACCAACTCATTTCGGGAAAAGTATCAAGTATATGGAAGATAAACCATATCTTTGTTACAGATTTTGTGTAGTCGTTTTTCAAGATTTTATGAGATTTGCTATTATAGAAGATCTTATCTTTTATTTAATTTCCTTTTTAGTCGTAGGATTTCTCTTTCATAAATTGATGACCTTCTCCATTGTAATTGACCTAGTAAAATGATATTAAAAACTAAGTGTTTACTCTTTTATGAAATCTTTGTTACCTTTATGGATCCTAGATCCCGGTGGTTCCCTTTATCCTTGATTCTAGTGGCCCTGTCTATATGAATCCGGGTAGTGAGGACTTATCCAAAATATTTATCATTAGTCCTGATTTCTCAAAATCTTTACAGACTCTCATCAAAGTTCATTTATCGTTAATTATGGTGACTCTGCCTTTATATATTTTCATCGTGGATCATAATCAATCCAATTACAAAATTACTAATCGTTTATGTTCGAGTTCTTTGTTTTAAGTATTGCATGGTTGGTTTTATATTTTTGGGTGTGTTATGAGTTTCATATATATTTCACATCAATTGGTATCAAAGATTAGGTTGATATTTCTTTTATAGAAAATGGTGACACCTAGAAACCAATTTCCAAAGGTCAATTCCAAAGGGTTTTTCATCAACATGTGGAGAAATTTCAACGAGAAAAAGATGTCGAAAATGAATCTGCTTACGATGAAGTGGAAGCCATTAAGGAGGATATATAGTTCTAAATGATTCACCAAGAGGCCCCGATTGAAGTTCACTGAGGAACAATCCTCTACCACATAGGGTTGTGACATGGTAATTAAGATTAATAATATAATTTCAACGGATATGAATGTAATGTGTGTGCTCCTAAAGTCCCACAACAATCAATTTTTTGTGAATTTTGTACAGAAACTCACGCAATTCCCAAACATCAATGAAAGTTAAGCCAAGAATCTATAACAAAAAGAATAAAACTTTACATGGATTTAACTTTTTGATGCCTAAAAACTTTGTTATAATCCAACGTGACGCTCTAGTGAGACTCAAACCTATGAAATTGAAAAAAAAAAGATGTAGGATTAAAACACTAATATTGCAAGGGATTTGGAAGAACATGCCGAATGTAAAGGAGAATTTGTTTTTTGGAATTTCAAACCCTTATCTCTTTACAAAAGAATAAGAGATGATTATGAATTTTGATATATATATATATATATATATATATATATATATATATATATATATATATATATATATATATATATATATATATATATATATATATATATATATATATATATATATATATATATATATATATATATACGCCTAAACATTAATAAAATAAAATAATAACAATGATGTTTTAGCATAAATATTAAATGAACGAAGGTAACTACACAATTAACCATTTACTAAACTATCATTTTGACTAATTAAAGTACAAATTAATCTAATGACTTTAAACTAAACAAATAGACGAGATAGATTGCATAAAATTTTGAATGGCTTATTGCATCTTAATGACATTAACCTCCATCCATATTTATATACCGACTAGTCTACAGTCAATACGAGAAAGTAAATCATAGCGCCCACAAAGTAATATAAGCGATGTCCTAACTTTTATGACCGAGATTCTCATATCTTACCTCCATAACATATACCACTTCTATAGGCAAAAAAAATGGTTATCTATTTGAGACACCCAGGTGACTACATATATTGTCTAAGAACAAAATTAAAAGCATTTTTTAAACCAAGTACGATTAGAATTCAACAACTAACAATATAGATTAGAATTCAACATCCGTATTATATTCCACTAACTTTTAGCAGAGAACATAAAAATAGCTATCCATGAAGAAAATAAAAAGCTGGCTTGTTGATTCCATAACATTGCCTAAAACTTTTATTTGTTTCATTTTCTCTTGCAAAAAAAAAAAACATTGCCTAAAACTTAAACAGAATAAAAGACTAATTTGGTCACATATCCAAACTAATAATATTCATATTCAATAGTAATATAATAGAAGAGTCGACATCATTCAGTTCATTGTTTACTGAAAATAACCGACGCTATCAACAGAGTCTCTACTTGTCACAAAGAAGATGAAACCACAAGCGAGAGTCGCCAACACAGTGAACGTCGCATTAGCATAAAGCCTCAACCAGTAGTCGCCTCCTATCTTCCTAAGAATAACCATATGAACAGCTATCGCCATAGCAGCAGCTGCAATAAGCATGGCATTCCTTGCATGCACCTCGATCTTTCTCCAGAGTATAGGTCCCACACTCAGTGCAACAGCATATACAACCATGGAGATACAAATAGCTATCAACTCCGCAAACATGAACACCTTATCGGCATCTATCTCCCCAATGGTTTCAATCCCTCCTGGGAATAGTACCAGACACGCAACCATACTGTACGCTATGCTTAGTGAAAACATCACCGAAGCATACTGAAAATCCATCCTGCTATTCAACAAACTAAATTCAACTAAAGTCAACTTTCGTCCAACTAACCAAGAAAATATTAAATAAGCTGTGAATATGTAACAATATTGCTGAAATCTTCAAGTATTTAGTCAATCTTGGCTTGGTAATTATATAAGGTGAAAATTGTTGATGAAGTTTGTTTGTGGTTTGAGTGAAACAAGGAAAAGATGATAGTATCTAGAACAAAAGGTTACAGGAATCGTTTTCTAAACTGGAAGGGGCTAGTTGTAACTTGTAGAAAATAAGAGAACATAGATGAGCGTTTTACAGGGTTATTCTGGAAAACCGTTGCTGCAGTTTTAATTTCATATAAGATGATATGATATTATCCCAATTTGCATTGTCTATTTGTTGATCTTAACTGTTATTTGTGGGTAATGACATGAATCAAAGTTTCTGTACATGTTTTAAGTGGAGATTCATATATAATTTCAGCTCCAAAAGTCCGATCGACAGCAATAAATTAGATACAAAAACTCAAAATTCCTATAATGCCAATCAAAGTTAATCTAAGATCGAGTATGGAATCGAAGCATGCAATTGTACCTGACCCCAAAAAGCTTTCTTGTAACTCAATCTGATGCTCCGGTGAGACTCAGACCTGCATGAATTGAAAAAAATAATGTAGGATTAAAACATTAATCTAGCAAGGGATTTGGAAGAACATGAGCCGAAATGTAAGTTAGGGATTTGTTTTTAAGGATTTTTTAAGCAGAAAAGCCCAAACACAGAGAGAGAGAGAGAGAGAGAGAGAGAGAGAGAGAGAGAGGTTTCAGTTGGTGGTGGTGCAAGTGAGAGAAAGCAGCTGGTGTTCTCCGTCGAAAAGGGGATGAGGGGAGGTTTAACACAGAAATTAAGGTGGGATAAATGGAATTTACAGGCAGGTTAAGAGCTGGAATTTGGTTTTGTGAATCGGAGGGTGGTATAGCTTGCCGGCAGCGGGGTAAGGGTGTCCGATCGGATTGTGGTGCATGGCAGAAAGGGAGGAAATGGGGTGAGGCGGAGTCTGGTGGGATGAAGCTGATGGTATGTGTTTAGGGTTTTACGGTGGTAGTGGACAGTGAGTTATCAGCGGGGAGGTGTGGCTTGAGGGTTTATGGTTAGAGGAGGGAAGAGTGAGTCACGGCGGACGGCGGTGGACCGGTAAGAGGAGATGAGAAATGGGACGAGGGGAGCGGTCGATGGTTGGAGAAGGAGAGGGAGAGATAAAGAAGACATACCTTCAAGACGCCAATACTGTAGAATTAATGGAAGTTTAATTAGTCGGGAATGAGTGAAGATTGAATTCTCTTATTTATTGGGAAATTAGTGTACGGAAATAGAACTAGAATACGATACCGTTTTTAACCTGACATAAGTAAGACTTTTAATATTTTTATTATTTAGTTAATGATATTTCTACCAAAAAATATATAAATAAGTAAGAAAGGAAGGAAATTATCTTTTAGGCGATTGTAGTATAACATGTGAAAGGAGAATAGTAGTTTTTGTTGCATTTTCAATTTTTGACGATCCTTCTTTCCCTTGCAACCATTTGTAGTAGACTTTTAAAATTCCATACTATCGTGTGGATGTATTTATGGCCCTAAACAAAATGATCGAAGACGAACAATGAATTGTTCATGTTCGTTCATTTAAGTTTGCCGAAGAAACAAACAAATACGAACGGAGAAACAAATGAGTTCACATTCGTTCGTTTAACAAATTACATTGTTGATCATGTTCATTCTTTACATGTTAAATGAACATAAACAAACAAAGATAAACAAATACTATTGAACATATATGAATATAAACGAATATATAATATAGTGATGTAATAAAAATCATTGAACATTTTTGAACATAAATAAACTTAAACGAACGAACATAAACGAACGTTTACGAACATAAATCAATGAACAATATCATAGTTTATGTTCATTCGTTTAACTAAACGAACGAGAAATTGTGTTTATGTTCATTCATTTATTAAATAAACGAAGATAAACGAACTTCTCACCGAATGGTTCATAAACGATTTACCGAACGTTCAGTTCGTTTACAACCCTAGATGTATCCAACCATTTTTCAATCTTGATTCTTGCCGAAGGTATTATTTTTACAGTCATGTAAAAACACCATCCACATCATCTTCTTTTTTATTTTCCTTTCAATTTTTGTCTTTTAAAACCATTCATCCAAAATGTTCCGATAAAAAAACAAACATCACACAACCAATCATTTTTCATAATTTTGGTGTAGAAAAATAATAATGAAACATGGGCAGTAAGTAATCGACAACAATGTCCGAATTTGATGGGTGTCAAAACCAACATGTAAAAAAAGTAAATTATGCGAATGGTTCTTTGGTGTTATATGTTTTTGTTGTGCGTTTAATTCATATTTGACCTAAAAAGACTATTGTGTCATTATTTCTTTTATAATTAGTTTTATGGTTTATATATTTCTTTTATAATTAAATTATGATTTATATGTTGAAAAATTAAAAAACAATCATTTTCCCTAAAACCTAAGAAATGTTAAGAGTAATTCCCTCAACCCATTCTCTTTCGCCTCTCCGCTTCCACTATCATCCACTATCTACATCACTGGTCAGGAAGTCACCTACATCATATGTGTGATGCGTAACGTCCGAGAATTTAAAACCAAAATTTTTGTTTTCATAATAATAGAATCACCAATCAAACATGTTCATAAATTCATAAAGGAAAACAGGATATATCAATCAAACATCTCAAATACATTAGAGACAAGTAAAGCGGAAATCATGGTGTGTGTGTGTTTGTGAGATATATATATATATATATATATATATATATATATATATATATATATATATATATATACGATCATCCTGAGCTCTTCTCCTTCGATCCGGAAGAACCTTAAACATAAACTGAAACCGTAAGCACGAAGCTTAGTGAGTTTCCCAAAATACTGCATACCATACACATCTACCAACTCAAGGCTGTGCCTGGTCTATTTCACCCCCATGTCTATTTCAACCCCGAGTCTATTTCAACTCATGTGTCGGTTCAAGTCCACAGCGGGTCTATTTCACCTACGGGACTATTTCACCCTCAAGTCTATTTAAACTCATATGTCAGCACAAGGTTGTACCGAGTCTATTTCACCCCACATGCATATAGCAAACAGGTGCACAAGAATATAACACATACAAAATGATTCACAGAGACTACAAGCAGATAACATATCCTAGTGTCCTACAGTATAGTGAGCAAACTCACCTCAGTCTGCTAACAGTCAAACAAATGATTAGGCTGCTGAACCGAATAATCCTCGCACTAGTCAATCAAATAAAGATCCCACTTAATAATCGGGCCATAAACCTTAACTAGGAATCTAGTTATCTTGTCAAATACCCAAGGTGTAACACCGAAATTTTTAAAACAAATTTTTCATTTAAAATCGTTTATCTCTTTAACACTTTTCATAAAAATCTCTTTTTGTTTAAATTACAATACATGACTCTTTTGTTCATTCAATTAATAAACCAGGATCCTCAAAACAAACGCTTCCTCTGGTGTGTACAATCGAGCCGGTGTCGTCCCATGATCCTGAGAAAAACCTAAAACATATAACACAAAACACTATAAGCACGAAGCTTAGTGAGTTCCTCAAAATACCACGCATAACACATACTAGCCACTCGAGGCTATAACTCTGTGGGCCCTTGGGCCCCAAACTCTGTGGACCCTCTAGTCCTAGCTCTATGAACCTTCCGGTTCTAACTCTAACATACTCTGATATACACATGGCATAAATCATATAGAAATAATGCAGTGCAACACATCACATAAATAGCATACCATAACTCTGTCACATAACTCTAATTACCACTCAAGGTAAAGTATAGTGAGAAGACTCACCTCAGATGTCTCGGTAAATCTCTGTCTCGGTAGAAATACGATCTAGGCTCCGCCTAATCACATAAAGTAAATACTTTCATAAATATAACTCTCGAGACTAGACTCAACCCTCTCTTGGCACCCACAGAAGGGTAAAAGACCATTTTACCCCTCTCTTGACTCTAATGTCCAATCATTGACTAAACCCCCAAAGTCAACAAAATCAACTATCAACCTTGACCAGACTCGTCGAGTGCACCAATGTGACTCGGCGAGTCCATGCGTGTCCCTCACACTCCTGGTCCTCACTTGACTCACTGAGTCAACCCTCCACTTATCAAATCTACACTGATCGCGAATCGCGGGACAACTTCTCCCAACTCGTCGAGTCCGACTCTTGACTCGGTGAGTCTAGTCGTGGACTGAGTCCTCTAGTTCCCTTCCGACTCACTGAGTCGTTCCTCAACTCAGCGAGTCACCAACTGTGTGATTATCGAGAAAACCCTAGCCCTACTCGTCGAGTCTGCCCTTGGACTCGACGAGTTCATGCCGTGCTCAAACTGAAATGACCTCCTGAGATCAGATCCGTTCCTCCAATCTATAAATCTGGCCTTCCCAAGCATGATAATCACGTAAAGTTTCGATCTTGGTGCTCATGCAAGGGCTCAAGAACTCTATTCGAAGAAATGACCCCTAATATGACATCCTAGTCTCATTCCTTCCAATAATACACATAAAGCTCAGAGGGTTAAGGTCTCTGGACCTCTTTGGATCTAGATCCAAAGCCTTAAGACAAGTTGGGTCCAAATGCTCACCAAATCTAGTCTCTAAAGGGTCTAGAAAACCCTAACTCCAAAAATAATCATCAAAACTAAAGAAAGGTCGAATCAATACCTCAAGAATGATGTCTCTGGCTCTGAACTTCACAGAATAGCACCCTCTTTAGCCCCCCCTCTTGCCTTGGTCACCTTCTTCTTGCAATAACACTAACACAAGGATCAAAAATGGCCTCTTCTCCCTCACAAATGCTCCAGCTCTCTTAGGGTTTCTCTCTGGGGTTTGGTAGCCGCAATTGACAGCCATAAGGGCCTTTAAATAGGTCCCAAACCCACGAAATTAGGGTTTCATTAAACAGCAGGGACTTGCCGAGTCCACCCATGAACTCGCCGAGTCCGGTCATTAACCCGGATAAGAATTCGCGACCCTACTCAGCGAGTCTAAGCACTAACTCGCCGAGTCCCTCCACAAACCCCAAAATAAATGAATAAAATAATATACCTGGGAACCGGGATGTTACACAAGGAGAAAGACCATTTTACCCTTTCCTTACTTGGCCCAAAACCAAGGTCCAACCCAATGGCTCCAAAAGCCCAATATGGGCATATTCCTAAATGACACCCAAAGCCCATTATGAGCCCAAAGCCTAACAATGGCCCAAGGTCATAAATACTAGTGGCCCAACAAGGCCTAAAACCCAAATAGTCCAAATATGGCCCAAAACCCAAATGTCTACAAAAGTCAAGGATGTTGAGTACGCCTAGCTTACTCAGACTTACGCCCTGCGTACGCCATCTTTGGCCAGTACATGATGCGTACGAGTTGGGTACGCCCAACTGTAACACCCAGAATCAGAAAGACTAAGAAAGGAAAGGAAAACCCAAAGTCAAAGGGGGTCAACTCGTCGAGTCCAAGGAATGACTCGGTGAGTCGAATCAGGTCCGTGTCATAGATTAAGTGACCGACTCGACGAGTCGGCGAGTCTGGTCTTTGATGGGAAAGCCCTAATTCCGGGACTTGGTAACCTATTTAAGCATCTTATTCCCTTCCCTAGGGTTCATAACAGCCTCTCTCGTCCAGAACCCCAAAACCCTAGCCACCCAACTTCATTCTTGAGCTTTTGGTGAAGATTAAGGTCCATTAGAGGGGATTTTAAAGGCTTGGAAGGAAGGAGCAAGGAAGGAAGTGAAGATCCAGCCTTCATATCGTTTTGGCAACTATTAGAAGGTAAAAAGTCTGGACCTTGAGCTTTCAATTGATAGATCCCCTTTCTAGTTTGCTTTTGGTCATATTTGGATCATTTCCAAGGTTAATCCGAGTATTAAACCCTTGAGGATGGATTAGACAACAGATCTGGACACTCTTGAGCTTTAGGAGCTTAGAGTTGTTGGCTTTGTCCAGCTAAGATCCCATTTCATGACCTAGGTTTTCTTTGAAGCTTGGATTAAGTGTTTTAGCCCCATAACACCTTGCATGCACGTAAAGTTAGCAACTTTACGTGCAATTCTGGCATAAGGAGTCCAGGTCTATGAGTTTGAGGTGTTGGAATAGAATGGAATCGGCAGAATAGAGTTGTCATAAGATGGACTCGGTGATTCAGTTCATGGACTCTACGAGTCGGGTTGCAAACCCAAACCCTTCTGTTTATGAATCGGATCAGTGTGTGGGGTTTGAGAAGGACTCGGCCAGTCTGTGTCCATAATGGACGTGAAGATCATGGTACTCGACAAGTTCAAGGAGGAACTCGGCGAGTCCAAGGCAATCTCCTTAGCTTATGAAGATGGACTTGACGAGTTGTAGAACAACTCGGCGAGTCGGTTGAAGATGGTCCAGATTGCTTAGTCGAAGGAGAACTCATCGAGTTGTTGCTAGACTTGACGAGTAGAGTTGAGGTTGTTTTGGGAGTTGAGGAGCATGGACTCGAAGAGTTGGTAGAACAACTCGGCGAGATGAGTCAACTGGAAGTTGAATCTGACCATTGACTTTGACCTTGAGAAGGACCTTGACCAGAGTTGACCTAGTTGACTTCTGGAGGACAGTTAGGCTAAGTGTTGTTATTGGTATTGATAGCTCGGGGAGCTGGAGGAGCAGCAGTTTGGGGAGTTGTCAAATAGCAGCCAGAGGGTTATCAGTGGAGTTCAGCAGTGTAGGTGAGTTTTCCCTTTGTGTGAATGGGTCTACGGCCACAATGTCGGCCCATGTAGTTATGAGTAGGAAGACTCGGGGGATTTCCCTAGGTACTGTATGCTACACTGCTAGTATGATATTCAGGACCAAGGTCTAAAGTTAGTAAGCGGGTGCCTAAGGAACGGTCTACATGATATTTTATACTTGTTGTCTGTGTGATACATGTATGTGCCTGGTATGGAGGTAAGTGTGGGCGAGGTCTCGTATCTCACCAATAGCAGAGGGTGGACGGTGTTCCATATCTCATTAGTAGCAGAGCAGGGGCGAGGCCCCGAGATAGAAGGAAGGTGAGTGTGTACAGGGGCCCGTATTTTACTAACAACAGGAGCTTAGACGGGGTTCTATGGCTCACTAGTAGCAGGGAAGGGGCGAGGCCCAATACGGTCGAGGCCTTAGGACAGTAATGCAGTAGGGTATGTTCAGTTTATGTGTTATGTGTTATGGTTATATGTTGTATGCTTTAGCGGGCAGGGCCCAGAGACAGGTGAGGCCTAAGGAAACAGATTTGTATACCGAGCGGGGCTCGAAGCCAGGCGGGGCCCGATGTAGCGGGCGAGGCTCGAAGTAGAGGGCATGGCCCAGTGCTTGCAATATGTTATTATGCATGGTATGTGGTACGTTGGGGAACTCACTAAGCTTCGTGCTTACGGTTTTCAGTTTTGGTTTCAGGTACTTCCGGTAGCGGAGGGAAGAGCTCGAGGTGATCGCATGGCACACACCATTGTTTAGTCAGCCTGGGATGTTTTACTTTGATGTTAAGAATATGTTTGATTTAACACTCTGATTTTATTTTATGGATTGATGGATGTGGTTTAAGTAACGTTTTAAAAACGAAATTTTTAGTCATGATTTTTGGGTCGTTACACCAACGTACTCCACAACAAGACCAACTTGATATTAAGTGCTTAACTAGTTAAGACACTATGCCAAATTCTCAAATATGGTTCTAAGTTATGTCTTAACATGTAAAGTTGACAACTTTACTCCTTTGCATGCCTTAATAGGATCCAAACTCAATAAAAACCCATAATAAGAACCCTAACTCATGCATGGTCCAATATAACACACCCAGATTGCATTTTTATGAACAAGGGACCTCAAAAATGCTAAGATCTACCATCCCTAGCATCTAGAGTAGCTCATACTCTCAAGCATGGCTTAAAGGACCATAAAAAGCATAAAAACAAACCCTAATTAGATCTATCAAAAGAGTCATCAAGTTAAGAGCTTTATACCTCCAAAAGCTTTCCAAGTTGGTGATGATTCTGGATGCACAAGCTCTAGCCACACCAATGCAAATTCCAAAGGTTCTACTTCCTTTAAAATCACCAAAACCACCATTAAAGTTCACTTCTAAGTTCAAAATACTCAAATGGCAATTAGGGTTTTGTTCTTAGGGTTTTGAGAGGTAGAGGTTGGTCATAAGAAACTCTAAAGGCAACTTAAGGTGTTTAAATAGGGCACAAACCCTAAAAGTTAGGGTTTGTCCCTGCTAACCGTACACCTAGAGTATGTGGTTTTCCTCCGCAACCAAACTTTGACCCAGTACGCCAAATGTACTCATAGCGTACGCCCAACGTACTCATAGCGTACGCTCATCGTACTCGGCTAAGGACTAAGAGGTAATGATTTTCAAATGAAGGGCAAGAAGGAAAAATATCTTAATGAAAATGTTAAAATTCTTCCCCACTTGAATCAGACTTCGTCCTCGAAGTCCATCGCTGCAAAAAACTCCGGGTAATGCTCCCTCATCTCGACCTCGGGCTCCCACGTCCATTCTGAACCCTAGCGGTGCTCCCACTGCACCTTTACCAGATCCATTGACTTGTTCTGCAAAGCCTTCGTCTTCATATCAAGGATGGCAATCGGTCTATAAATATAATGTAGGTGATCATACACCTGAATATCCTCCAATAGAACCTCCGCGAAATCACCAACCAAACATATCCGCAGCTGAGAGACATGAAATGTGATATGGATCTGACTAAGCTCCTCGGGTAGATCCAAGCAGTAAGAAACCCTATCCACCTGGGCTAAAACCCTGAAAGGACCGATATACCTAGGGCCCAACTTACCCCTCTTCGTGAATCAGATGACACATTTCCAAGGTGACACCTTCAGGAGAACCATATCCCTAACCTAGAACTCTAGATCTTATCAACGCTTATCGGCATAGCTATTATGCTAACTCCGAGCTGTCTGAAGTCTACCCTGAACTTGCTAAATCAACTCGGTAGTCTTGAGTACCACCTTGGTGCTCCCCATGACTCGATGACCGACCTCACCCCAACATATCGGGGTCCTACACTTCCTCTCAAAGAGCATCTCAAGAGGAGGTCGATCAATGTTGGCGTGATAACTGTTGTTATACGAAAACTCAGCCAAAGGGAGATACGTATCCCAACTCCCACTAAAATCCAATATACATGCCTGAAGCATATTCTCCAAGGTTTGGATAGTCCGCTCACTCTGTCCATCAGTATGCAGGTGGAAAGTCATGCTGAAAGGCAAACGAGTACCCAGATCCTTGTGAAACCTCTTCCAAAACCTGGAAGTAAACCGGACATCCCTGTTGGAAACCACTAAAACCGGCACCCCATGTCGTGTCACAACCTCCTTGATGTAGATGTCGGCCAAATTTTCCGGTGAGATACTCTCTTCAATAGGAATGAAATGCGCGCTCTTGGTCAATCGATCCACGATGACCCATATTGATTCCACTCTGCGTGCTATTTGTGGCAACTTTGTGATGAAATCCATGGTAATCACCTCCCATTTCCAAATAGGAAGCATAAGATTCACATTTTTATATAAAACAAGATTTTGTTCTAATACTTATAATATTAATACTTTTAGCAAGCCAAGTGTCCCATCAAACCCTTTCGGTAACTCTACTCACAAAATGCAAGATAATGGTGAGGGTGGCGAGCACTAAATGTTATTTAAAATCGAAACTCATTAGAAATCGAAGAGATCTCCTTAAACCTTAACATTTAGAGTGAGCCTAGTTGGGGATAAGACTGACAATGTTTTTAAACATACAAGGACGTAATGTTTGTATTTTATGACACACACACACACACACACACACACACACATATATATATATATATATATATATATATATATATATATATATATATATATATCATTACTATATATATGAAAGCCCTTTTAATGTCGTACCGTCCAGAAAAAACTCATAGGGTTGCATTACCTCCACGTATCCTACTCCCGGAACGACGCAACATACCAAAATGTCGTCTTCAATCCTTTTGAAACGTCCATTACAATTTCCTAATCGTTGCATCCCTTTAAATTGTGGTGACCTTTTACTCAGTTTTGGAGGATTCTTATGATGCCACGTAACCTCTGTTTTTGAACGACGCCATAGACATCCAAACTCATTCACACCGCCTCATGTTGACGGTGATGCGTCAATTTACCGTTGAGGATTTTATTCTTTGAACGAAGAGTTTAGATGGATTTGGAACCGGCGGAACGCGAATGGACACACCTTTTTATTGAGACGGTGGTTGGATTGCGATTGTGTCCATTCCCTGCCTATAAAATGCATATACATCTCAAGGCTCAACATTTAAGTCCATTGGTTAACATATAGCGTGAAATTGAAGAAAGGATTCATTGCGTTCTACACTTCACAAATGAACCGGCAGAACACATTGGAGGGGCTCACCTTTTTTATCTGAGACGGTAGTTGGATTCGGATTCGATGTCGATTCTGCCCAATAAAACGCTAACCCTAATCATGAATTTTACATATCAACATTTGATCCATTGACAACCCCATCATTCTATCGCCTCCCACAGTCAGACTCCTCCCTCCCCTGTTTGCAATCCCAAATTAACTAATCATGAATTTTGATTTTTTTAGGAGGCTAATTAACCCTTATGTTGGTAACATCATGCTTAAAACCAACCACCATCTTTTTCTTTGGACTCTCAATTTTTTTTGGTTCCAACATTCTTTATTTGTACGATCTCTCTCTCTATCTCGCACACACACACACACAATTAACCATTTGAACTGTCCATCTATGCATTTTATATATGTATTCATAACAATACGTTCTTTTCAGGAAATATTGAATGAAGAAGATGAGAAGATTGCAAGGCTGAAGGATGAATGCGTTGAGGATGTGTTTAATGCAGTTGTTACAAAAACAGACAAATGAGTAATGATCCAAGCGACATATATCCATTACTAGATTTTTGGAACCAAAAGGTGAACAGAAAGGCGACATTGAAAGAGGAAGTAGGATTTATCTTAATGGAAATTATACAAACAGAAGAAAAGGTTCAAGAGGATTACAACCGGAAAAGTTCATTAAAGGTTAGCTTAGCATATTAAGACTCCTAAAATGATGGGTTTAATGATATTTTGTAACTTGATGTTGACTTCTTTTTACTGTTCATATGAAATTTGTCTAATATCAAAAGAGACGATCAATTTTATTTCATTTTATGGTTTTTAATAGTTTAACATGAGAGATATTCATATGTGAACAAAAAGTTTATCTACTTGCTTGGTCAACAACCCCATTTTGAGTTCTTTGACTCTTCCTGTCAAGTCCTTAATATTAGTGCAATTAGCAGTGATAATTGCTTTGTATTTTGACAACATTGCTATTACTACGTAGAATTTTCATAGCGATGTCCTATAATATGAAAAATTGAATAGGATCTATCATAACCTTATTAAAGATATTATGATTAGGAGAATTTATCTAAACTTTAGCGTCTTATGTGAATAAAAAAGAGTAATATTTTTTATTGTTTTACAAACAAAGTAAGAAAATGATTCAAATCTCTCTAAAAGACAAAGACATATTGTAACAATGCAACCGCTACAGAAGCGGGTCATCAAATTTTTTGGTTATTTTTTAAAAATTACTGTCAAGAAATTGGATTGAATTTTAGGTCCCTCAACTTTCAAATATATTTCTAGGAACCAAAATAATCTATAATTTTAAATTGAAAACAACTAGAATATTGTGTATCTTAAAGAAAATTTCAAAATTATTAAAACAAAATTTTTTAACCTAATTGCATGCATATTCATGATGGGTTGGTTTGAACGTTTACATAAATCGAGCAAATATTTTTCATTATTTATTTATTTGTTTCATAACCTTTGGCATAGCAAATTCTTAGTCAATATACTAGAAACCACCGTCGGGGATGATTTTTGACATGGACTAAACAGAATGTGTTGTCATTTACAAAAACATGCATGTTAGAATATAGATACACCAAAAGAGTGTGCTCAACTAATTTTAGTTGACAAGTACCATAGAACTTTATTTTTATAGCATTCTATTTTTGTTCTTTTTATTACATCTATGTACTTATCCAACATGTTATAACAATATACCTTAATTTTTTTAATACCCAATTTACCCTCCACTATTCTTGCTTAGCACGGACCTTATATTAATTTAATGTTGGATCATGAAACATTTTCATTTTTAAGGTTATTGTTAAAATACACGTTACTTTTGATTTCAGATTTACCACGTGTATCCTGTTGGTTGACATATATGGTTCAAGTTATATGGACTACTTTTTACCCGATATGTTGATAGATTATTAAGTTAGTTTTAATATTAGTGTAGTTTGTGATCCATTTTAAATTCATTGTGTTATGGATATTCAGTCACTAGGTCATATTTTTTGATTTACAACAGAAACTAATACCCTTTTGTTTTTGTGATAATAAAACAAAACATGTCATCTTAGTTTAGATTTTAAAAAAGAAAATACAAATATCAACAAGATCTTTTAGTAATAATTTCAAAATAACAAGCAGAGGTATACAAATCATTTATGATTGTTCATTGTAGATCAGTTTTGCAGTTAATTAAGCCATGTAGTTTAAACCATCTTTGATATGGTTATTTATTAAATGAAATTAGGTTGATATTACTTGCATTTAGCATAAGGTTTATGGGTCCTTGTTGATCAGAACCTCTAATCCAATTGCAAAAAGATAACTTACCATTTAAACTTTTTAGGTCCATGCCATCTTTGATGTGCTCAAATTATCAAAGATGATATTTCATGATTAATCCCAATATCCCTACATTCCTGTAAAAGATGTTGATAGTTTTTTTTAAGGTGAAAAAATTATGTCAGGAAATAGCAATTGACTTTCATTTACTTGTCCATTATAACAATGTATTTTTCATTTTCTTTTTGTTATTAATGAATTGTACCTTGAAAATACACCCATATAAAGTATTGTAATTTCATTTTTTTGTTTATAGCACAATATACTTTAGACCAGTAAAATAAAGGCTCGGGTTTTATGGAAAACAAAAACCTTAAAAATCATAAAAATACATAAAAAAGATACTTAGAGATAACGAATCTTTTTTTTTTTGAGTTTATATTCTTAAAAATCGCAGGTTTTATTATAAATTCGCTGAACTTTTTTAAAAAAAAAAAAAACAAAAAAAGAAAAAAAAACAAATTTAATTTTCTTTTAGCACATATATAATAAAATATGTGATTTTTAAAATATAAACTAAAAAAAAGATCTGTGATTTATAAGTATTTTTTTATTCATTTTTATGATTTTAGGGGTTTTTTAGGGTTTTTTGTTGTCTATTAACCTTTCCGTAAAAGAAATAACTAAATTACCTTCCGTGGGTCGTGCTTAGCACGGCCCTCAAACTTACCTAGTATATATATATATATATATATATATATATATATATATATATATATATATACACACACACACACTCATTTTTACAATATATATAGAGCGCTTTAAACAATTTAAATTTTAATGTCTATTAATTCTAATTGGACACGCGAGGACGCAATATCAATAGTTAATACATTCCGTCAATATCTAATTCTTTGACTTTTAATTAATTAATTAAACAAATAATTGGCTAATTAAACCAATAAGCATAATGGTTTCCAACTGTAGTAAAATTGACAAATTTGCATGTTAAACCAAATCGATATATATATATATATATATATATATATATATATATATATATATATATATATATATATATATATATATATATATATATATATATATATATATATAACTTAAGGGGAAAGCAAACCAAGGCAACAAATATTAAAAAAAAAATCTATAAAACAGTCACCACATCGTGGTGCGACACAAAAAACGCGTTTTCTGATCAGATCCCACGTCATGGAGGAAGATCCACCACGTTGTGGCAATAGAATAGATTTAAGAACACCAATATTTAAAGTCGTTCGGTTTATAAAAAAACAATTAAAACATTTAACATTCAGAAACTAGATCATATCTAAGCATGCAAACTCAATTAAACACACAAGAACAAAAACCTAAAGTGCAATCGATGTGTTCAGATCACTCTAATACCACTAATGAGTTTTGAGGATCCTTAAACAACAATAAAAGGACAATGGGAGCAACAACTTTTGATCATCAATAAGCCCGAAAATAGGATCTATAAACAACATATATGATGCAACGTTAATATGCAAGAAAATATACCTTTTAGAGTTCTTGGAAACTCTTATAGAACCTTGATTAATTGATGAGAGCTAAGAGTCCAAAATAGAACTCCTTTTTCATAGTCGCACCCAAGGAACTCATTGTCAACAACTTCTGACAAAAACCCATGCAACGAACACCATGAATGAAGCTCCAAAAATCAAAATATGTTGGAGCTGCAGGTTCCACGTCGTGGCAATGAAGTCGCCACGACGTGGCGTCACGACTTTGAGGGTTTCAAGAAAGATATAAAACCCTAAAAGATAATTATCTAGTCTCCTAATAATTATCCATATAAATGGTAGTTATGTGACTGCTTAAATTATCCTTGTTTATCCTCCAGAACTACTAGATTTCATTTAATTAGTTAAATAATATTAATTAATTAACAAATCAAGTCCCTATAATTTTCCCATGTTATTTATTGCTTATTTTTGTGCTTATGTGTAACCTAAACGGACCCTACTATTAATAGTAATATTACCAATCATTCTAACTGTGTTGGGACTTTGGGCACCATTCTCCATCAAATGAATCATACTAATCCATTGAAAAAGGATCGTAGGTTCATTCATATACTCTATCCCCTCATACTTTCCTTTATTGACTAATGCATGCTGCCAAGGAATTCCCTAAGCAGTATAGTCAACTCGTTATTTATAGTGATCCCACATGATAGATCTTATAAGATCACTGTTATAGGATTAATATGTGAGGATCGACGGGATGGGTAACTAAGGGTAAAATGTCTTATAGATATTTATATTGTTTTGTTAGATTACAGTTGGTTTTGTAGTTTTATTGATTATAGTTTACTATCATAATAACATCTTGGGATTGAAAATCTCATGTATCTCACAAGGTTTCCCAACCTAGCCTACTTCATTTATATTCATCATAGGTAACAGTGTTAAGACTGCTAGAGACTTGAATTGGATGTTAAGTGATTAAAGACAAAACCTGCAATAGTGTTAAGGACTATAGGTCTTTACGTTGTAACATATGTTGTGTATTGATTATGACATCTTAGAGTTTTTGTATTTTGAAACAACATATTTACTCAAGATATTTTAATAAAACAAAATAACTTCCTCAAAATGTTTTATTATACTAGGATTTTCCACAAACAAAGATGTTATGGTTTTTGAAAGCGTAAAGAAAAAGTTTTTTTCGGTTCTGGAAAATTGGGGATGTCACAGTATAAAACTGATAATAACGCTCAAGATAATCCCATGACTAAATTTTGGTTTTTGGCACAAAAGGCCCCTAAGTCTCATTCTCTTATATTAGTGGGGTTTTTTTCAGTTTGTAATGTAGGGTTTAAATGTAATTTTTTTTATTAATACAATGTTTATTTAAGTCTAAAATTATGTTTTCTAGTTAGTCTAATGTTAAAAAAGTATAAATGATGTGAAGTGGTGACCGTTTCCAAAGGCTAGTGGTGTAGTAGTAAGAATGTAGTAAAGATGATGGGGCGCTGATAGGGCATCACTTTTGTAGTGAGAATATAGTAACCATACGCCTTAGTCTTACAAATTTAAAGTATAAGTTCTTGCATGCCTTCTTATAACAAGTCAAACTCAAGGCCTTGGTGTTTATATAATCGAGACTAAAAAGTTAGATGGTCATTTTCTATAACTAATAGTTTCCATTTGATCCTAAATTAGGGAAAATGTCAATAATGGTACTTTTTGGTTAATTTGCAATACAACTGATACATAGATAGACTCGCATGTTCTAGATTCTTATTCATGTTTGAAAAGGATATATCCTTCTTCTAACTTCTTTTTTTGTATATCATTAGCATAGGGAGTCATCGATGTCTTTCAAAACTATGGATGATAGCTAGCTCTTACTCTATGTAGGAAAATGCTGATAACGGATGTTTTTTTTTTGTGATGCTTCAAGATATAAAAAAACAAGGAGCATTGTTAACAGTAACAAGATCTTTGTTGTAGTTTGTGACTTATATTTCATTCCGGTTTGTATACACGGTAGATATATTTTGATTACAATATTTTTGTATACTATTTAACTTGGATTAAAGATTAACATTATTTTCTTTTATTTATTTACTCCTATAATATGTATTTGAAACATTTTAATATTGTCGTAGTATTCCATTCATAAACGTGATCAAATGTTAATTAGGATCATGCTCACAAAATTAAATGTGGCTAAAGTGTAACAAATAGTCACACCAATTAGAAAAATTACAATGGCTGCAACAATCATGTATCACCTAACGCAAACAATAGTCACGTTTTTTATTTATAAGTTTTTTATGTGACTAAATGATATCATACGTTACGTTTTTACATAAAAGAATGTAGCTTAAGGTAACAAATAGTCACATCATTTAGAAACTATGTGTTGCTATAACCAATATAGAGTGATGGTTTTAACAATTATGTATCGCCAAAAACAAACAATTGTCACATTCTTTTATTTATAAGTGATCGTTATGTGACTAAATGATATCATACATCACAGTTTATCGTAAATAAGTGTCACTAAAAGGTAACAAAGAGTCACATCATTTAGAAAAATGTGTTGCTATACCTACTATTTAGTAATGGTTTTAACAATTAGGTATCACGAAAAGCAAACACTGGTCAGATTTTGTTCTTTATGTGTTTTGTTTGTGTGACTAAAGGATTTTATATGCCACACTTTACCGTAAATGAATGTCACCGAAGGGTAACAAATGACCATATTGTTATAAATAATATTCAACGTTGATTTTAACAATTATGTATCACTAATACCAAAAATTGGTCATATTATTTTCTTTATTAGTTTTCTTTATGTGAATAAATGACATCATACGTCACGCTTTAACATAAATTAATGTGACTAAAGGATAAACAATAGTTACATCAAATATAAACTAACCATGGTTAACACAAACTCGGCTAACTTTATATACGACTAAAAGGTAGGTTATAGCCATACTTAAATGTTGAATGTCAATATGGTCGTAAGATACCTAAGTTGTCACGAAATACGGTCACACTTTTAACAAAAAATAAATAAATAAATGTAACGGTAAGATATGGTCACATTTTTAGGCCTTAAAAACTAAGGTGGTATGTCATTTTTCTTGTAATGCAACTTTAAAGCCCAATTTCAAATAAGGTCGTATGGTATACAAGCCACAAGACACATTTGTGGCCAGTGAGGATGAACCATGATTGTACACGTCATCCCAAGTGCCATCAAAGTTCTTACCATGGAATAATTTACACGACCATCAATGTTCCAAACCTAACAACCTTGGAAGGAAAAAGAAGAAACTGCATTAGCTCGTGCTTGTATTTTGGTATCTAAAAACCCCTTCAAAAGAAGAGAACCCGTATGGTATTTTATTTGAAACCATTTCCACAACGAAATAGGAAAATGTGTTTATCAACATCTCGACGGACTTTCTTTACAATTGCACGATGAGGTTAAACATAATCGAGTTCAACAACATTTACAACGACCTCAAAAACACACATCCAAATAGAAGTAACGATTTTGAAGTCATTTGTGTGGAGTTGAAACAATACCAAGAATTCTAACTTAACCGTAAATATTTTTCCTTATATCAATGCTCGGTATAAGTTGCGTGATTCTCTAAGATGGTTACCATGGGCACATGCGAATTTTGAACATTTTTCCTACTATGCAATTTTCTCTTTTATTTAAATTAATTTAACATTTTCCCTGCTATGGAATTTTCTCGTAATGTTTTAAATTTAATTGAAATCCAATATTTAAATTTCTTTATTCTTTTTATTGAAAATGAAGGTGTAATGTGGTACAGACCAATCCGTTCTCTCTCTCTCTCTCTCTCTCTCTCTCTCTCTCTCTCTCTCTCTCTCTCTCTCTCTCTCTCTCTCTCATGTACCCCGAAGTGGGTTCGTGGTGGCTAATCTGGAATGTCTCCACGAAAGTTGTCATGGAGAGTATTATTGATAGTCTAAAAATATTCACTTTCATTATGACATCTAGAGTGCTAGTTTTTTTTTTTTAATCTTAATAACTCTTGTAACCGATCTCATATGTATTCAAATGTTTCATAGAAGCTTGCGAATATTGATTGTTAATTTGTTATAGACGATGCCCACCTCAAGGGAAATAGTTAGAAACTAGGAGTAGGTTCCTAGTGGGAAGTGAAAACAGTATCATATTCCCAAACCCGACCCGACCCCATAAACTTTATAAACAAGCATGTTTTTCCGTAATTGGTCGACTAAAATGGAAGAATATCAGAAGTTGACCATAAATATCAATTCCATAAAAATTCCTAAAACATGAATAGGATAAAAGTAGATTGTTACTTGTTATTCACAAAGCTTGAATGTTAGAAGAATATCAATACTTGACTTTTGATGCCCACCCATTTAAATTAAGTTCTACTTCTACCTCCCCCTAATCCCATACTTAAGAGTTTAGAATGAAGATGGATACACAAGTGAGAACCATGAACAGAATGCCCGACCCGTTAACAAAAAGCCTCAACCAGTAGTCGTTTCCTACCACCATAAGAATAACGTGGTGAGCAGCTATAGCCATAGCAACAATTGCAATACCCATGGCTTAATTTCCTTGCAAGCTTCTCCATCTTTTTCCAGAATGTGGGTCCCACAGTCATTCCAGCAACCAATACAGCCATGGAGATAAACAGAGCTACCAAGTCTGCATGGAGGAACACCCAATCGCCAGCTGTCTTCCCAATGTTTGCAAGTCCTCCTGGAAACCATAAAAGACATATCACACTGTTGTACACCATGCCTCCAGCTATCATCGTCAAAGAATTCTGATTATCCATCCTGCTAATTAAACCATTACCATTTAGATGAAATGTAAACATAAATGACAAGTCAACAAAATTCAACTTTGATTCAACAAAGAAAAGATTCGTGACAGTGTGATTAAATAATTTCATGAATCAAAGTTTCTGTAAATGTGGTAAGTGTAGATGAATTTGAAATTTCAACAAACATCAGTGCACTATGTGCTCCTAAAGTCCCACAACAATACAATTCATTTTCAGCAAACTGAACACAAAAACTCACAATTCCCAAACGTTGGAATTAGAAGGATGAAATTGTACTTGATGATGCCCAAAAACTTTGTTGTAATCCAATGCGATTCTCAAGTGAGACTCAAACCTGCAAGAATTGAAAAGAAATGCAGGATTAAAACGTTAATCTAACAACGGATTTCAAAGAGTAAACGAGGGAATTGTTTTTCGGGATTTTTGTAGCAAACACACAGACACAGAGAGAGGTTTCAGTTGATGGTGGTGGTGGTGGACCTGAGAGAAAGCATCTGGTGTTCTCCGGCGAGAAAGAGGGAGAGGGAGGGTTCGCACAGGAAGGCGGGATAGATGAGATTTTCAGCAAGTAGGGTCGTGGATGGCCAAACGGTGGGAGTTGAAATTTGGTTTTGTTAGGGATTGTGGTGAGAGATATGGAGTGAGACTGATGGTTGTGTTTAGGGTTTTACGGTGGTAGTGGTTTGTGGGTATCAGCGGCGCGTTGGTGCTGTGATGGTTCAGGTTAACAGCAAAAGGGTTAGAGGGGAAAAAATGAGTGGCGGCGGACTGCGGTGGGTGGTCTCACCGGTAACAGAAGAGGAGAAGAAGGTTCGAGAAGGAGTGGGAGAGATGAAGACGAAAGTGTACGTACCTTCAAAAAAAATTTACATATACAATTTCTTCTGCCTTTTTTTATTCTTCGAAATCATTCGTATGATACTTCTTTTCAAAAGAAGCTATCTCATTCTAATCATGCAAGGGACTGAATGTGTAAGGGGGTGTTTGTCTCAGGGGCAATTGCAAAAAGTTAAAAGTGGCAAAAAGTCATGCTTACCTTCTTTTTTTTTTTTAAAGTTTATTTTCTTTATATTATAAAGTAGTTTTTATGTTCTTACCAAAAAAAATTTAGTTTTTTATATTTTTCTAAAATCTAAAATTTGTTTTAAAAGATAAGACAAACACCTCCTAAGATTATGGTTTTTTATTGGCTTAAACATCAGGGTTAAAAGGTAATTTGTAATTGGGACAAGTATACTCCTTTTTTATTGGCTTGTAAGAGTCTAACTCGTTTGTATGTTGCTTTGAACCGTCTTCTAGTTACTTGCTAGTTGATGTTTTTTCCTTTTGATATATTTGTTGTCTCCAAAAAAAATAAGAGTAAACTACATGAATGGTCCCTTTGGTTTAGGGTAATTTGCGTATTTGGTCTCTAAATTATTTTTTTTAATCCGAAGGTCTATATTGTTTTTTTTTGTTACGCTCTTGGTCCCTGTCTTGTCTAAAAAGATTATTTTGCCCTTGATTTTTTTATTTATTTAAATAAACACACCCCAATCTCACCCTTCCTTACCTTACATATCTCCATCATTTTTTCCTATTTAATTAATAGTATTTTTAAGTAAGGCAGGGACCAAACATGTAACGAAAACAAACAGCAGGGACCAATCGCATAACAAAAACAAACAGTATGGACCTTTCAAATTAAAAAAATTAGTTAAGGACCAAACGTGCAAATTAACCAAACCATAAGGACCATTCGTGTAATTTACTTGAAAATTAACTTACTCCAAAATTAAATCGATAATAAACTTATCTATAACCTAGTTATCTCAATAGAAGTTCAAGATCAAAATCAAGACCCTGTGTATTTATAATTTTATACATCGTGTGTTAAGTTGTTTTAAATAAGCATTTGGAGACCATGATGTTTGTTTTTAGAAGGTAAAAGGTGGAACATATCTGTTATTGTCAACTAAAAAAATAAAACAAGTAAAATAATAATTCTACTGTTTCCTTTATTTTACCAAACTTTATATTTTACCACTAACGGGTAAAATAACATATTGTTATGCCCATTATATTTTCTCACGCATAAACATAAAAAAAATACAGAAACAAACATATCCATTTCATTTGCTATATAATGACACAGAAACTAGAAGCTTAGAATGTTTTGATCAAAGATAATTTTATAAATCAATCACAATTAATTAAATCAATAACATGCATCATTGATAGTATACACATGATGTCACTCTACATAAATAATGCAAGTCTTTGGAGCAAATATATTGTGGTATTAAATATTAATCATAAGACTTTAGTTTGGTTAAAAGACAAACCCAATTGCTAATAAAAAGGGCAATGATCTAAAATGAATTGTTTCACCATGTTTGTATTTGTTTCACACACATGGATTTGTTCACCATGGATTGATAGAATCCATTTTGTTTTTGCTCATTTAGTAAGATCGAATTCAATAATATCAAATTAGATGTTTTATGTAACTCCTTTTTTATTTAATTTTCTTTTTAATTCGTAGAACCCTGTAGTACACAGGATAATATAACAAAATGTAGTAAAAAAAATTTACCCGTTGTAACCTAGTTATTTATATATAGAAAGCGTCAATTCTACTCCTTAGCGAGCCTAAATAGCTTAAAAGCATCATATATTATCATCGTCGACACCATCATCATATTTTAAATCTAAATGGTGAATCAAGCATCTGTAATATATAATGTCGGACGGAGTGGCGAGCAGGGAAACTGCGTGAAACGACCCCGCATGAAGAAACACCACACCGGGGGTGCGGGAAAGGAAACGCGAGAAAAAGGTGGAGGGAGGGAGTCCCACACTGTCTCTCTTCACATGATTGGCTTGTTTATTATTTTTTTCTTTTTTGATTCCTAACGATTATATATATATATATATATATATATATATATATATATATACACACACACACTAGCCGTTTACCCGTACCAAGCGACGGGTGCCAATTGTTTTTCAGAAATTAGTATATAAAGGTGATTAGTTCTTTTGCACAAATAGTATACTACATCTAAACAATTATAAATAATATTCATAATAGCAGAAACGAAATCCATAAGAATACAATAAAATTTGGTATTCTTTACAAATGTATATGAACACATGATTGATTGTGCATTATTAATCATGTAACATTTCTTTATACAATATATTTGATTTATAAATTTCACAACAGTTGAATTGTCGTCCGACTTCACTAATACTTTTGTCTTCGCACGTGATATCCCTCTGGATAATATCACATAAAATTGGTCATGTTAGAAAACCTATTTTGAAAGATAAATACCTACATTTTGAATTGTTTGTCCATGGCCTTTGTTAATTGGCATCGCGAAACATAATTGAATTAAAAATTGTTTTTTCTTTATCTTGAATGGGAACATATTATTTTCAGACGGACATATGGGTCGCATTAGTAATATTCATTAGAGTCTTGTGTCCTGTAGACATATTTGTCATATGTGTCGTGATTTGACTACTTACTTCTCCAATAGTTGTTTGTGTCATTTTCTCTTTTCGTCGTTCGTAAGATATCTTATTATATACTTTTTTTCTACAACCATTTTTAGACGAAATATATGTTATGTTAAAACAATAATCATGTTGCACATATGAAAATGCCTTTATGCTAAACTGTACGAACATGAAAAAACTAATACTCCGTCCTAAAATTATTGTCCACTTTTGACTTTTAAAGTCTTTTCATGTCAACTTTGACCATAAATAGCTTTATTTGTGTTATTTAATTTTTGATGAAACCTATAATAATGAAAATACATTTAAAAACAATATATTCATATATCTTGCACAAACAATTATATAACAAAAAATAAATTATTTAAAGTCAAAGTTGAATAAAATGGACTTAAAAAGTCAAACGTTGATAATAATTTTGGGACAAAGGGAGTATAAAATTTAATTTTTTTCATAACACGTAAAAAACCAATATTTACGTACAATACTTATTATTGTGACAAAATTGCAAAAATGGTCCATGTGGTATGCAAAATTTTGGGGTGTTAGTCCAAACCCCGAGTTTTTTGGATTTATGGTTCTTTTGTAGTGGTTTGTATGTGAAAATAGTCCCTCCGAAAATTGAAATGACTATAATACCCTTGGAGCATTTATTTTTCATTTTTCTTTCATTTTTTTAAAAAAAATTAATATTTATTTATTTATTTTAACAATTTATAAAAAAATAATAGATGACATCTCTCTCTCTCTCTCTCTCTCTCTCTCTCTCTCTCTCTCTCTCTCTCTCTCTCTCTCTCTCTCTCTCTCTCTCTCTCTCTCTCTCTCTCTCTCTCTCTCTCTCTCTCTCTCTCTGTTCCTTTTGTATCAAATAGATTTACCATTGGAAAAGAAAATCATTTGGAACAATTTATGTGTTCATCTATATGCATAAAAAAATCAATGATCTGGAACTATAATTATCAGATACACAAAGAAGGATCGAGCTTGCGAAAAAATCAAAGATCTCAAACACATTGGGGGTCAAAGGCCCACCTGTTAAGGATCGTTGATCACCCCCAGATTTTTCAATTGTAGAAACAAATAATTTCTAGTTCATAACCAAAATTATTGTAGAAATTCTTCATCTTCTTCTGATTTCATCCAAAAATTCTTCGTACTTGGTGGTAGAGAACAAAGTAGATATGAAGTTTTAATTCCAACATCTTCTTCTAATTTCATCCAAAAGTTAACCCAAATCGAGTTTATTTTGGGTTTAAAGTCGTCCCACCGGATACCTGCATTTGGATCTACATCCGTTGTTGGAGTTTGCTCATATATTTGCATCTAGGTCTGCCTCATCACTGCCTGAAAATTAGAGAGTGTTGGTGCCTGTTATATTGTGTTTGGGCAGTTGTTAATGAAGGAAGAGGAGGAATACGGTAATGACTTCAATCAATTCCCTTCAAGATTCAGCAAATATTGGGTAGTTCGAGAAGTCTAAGAATCAACGAGTTTGTGACTCCATTCACACGATACATCCATTGGACGAATTTGTCATTCCATTCACATGATACAGGGTATTGCCACCATCACTGTCGACACATATTTTGAACTAGATCTCGATGTGGGTATTGCAAAAAATTTTGAGATTTAAATGAATTAGATTGGAGCAAGTGGGTCTCCTGTTTTCATCAATGGAGTTTTTGAAGGTTTCAACATCAATGAAGTTTTTGAAGGTTTCAAAAGCTAATTTCTTGAAGTTGGTTTTGCTGGTTTTTGACATGGGAAAGATAACACTTACTGTTTTGACTGAACACCCAAATCATTCATCGATTTTAGCTTAGATTGAAGAGCATCGGTTGCTTGTATGTGTGTTTTTCCCTTAGAAGTGCAGGCTGTAAAGTTCATTCTATGAAGTTGCCAGTTTTAGAACAAATGAAAAGGTATAGTTGAAGAAATTAATCTGGGTTTTTTCTTCAAATCCTAAATGGTGTTCAGGAGAGAGAGAGAGAGAGAGAGAGAGAGAGAGAGAGAGAGAGAGAGAGAGAGAGAGAGAGAGAGAGAGAGAGATCCTCTATTTTTTTAATTGTTAAAATAAATAAATAAATATTAAATTAAAAAATGAAAGAAAAATCAAAAATAAATACACCAAAGGTATTATAGTCATTTCAATTTTCAGAAAGACTATTTTCACATACAAATCACTCCAAAAGTACCATGAATCCAAAAAAGTCGTGGTTTGGACTAAAACCACAAAAAAAATGCATACAAACAGGGATCATTTTAGTAGTTTTGTCTATTATTTTATTAATCGAATAATGATCGACTAATTATTTATATATATGAGATCCATCCTTACATTAAATTCATATCATTCTTTGTTTTAATTTTTTTGGACTAAAATGTTAATATTATTATAATAATTTAATTAAATGTTATTTGGCTGATAAATTGGATACATGCATATTGATTGATTTATTTATATTTGGATAGTAGTTTTAACTTGGTGCGAAAAAATATCATTTTAAAGAAATAAATTTTATTAGGCTAGATTGATAGTGACAGTAGTTGCCATTTTTGTCATTTTTAAAAAGGGTTATGGTGTGGTGTTTAACATTACTGTCGGCAAGAATGAGGGTGAAGTAATAAGAGTTTGAACGGTAAAAAAGGAGTGAGAAATAGTAAACTTTCACGGCTAAACATTATCGGCGGTAAAGAAAATCGTCGAGAGGCATTGTTTACCGCCGACAATATGAGACATGTCGGAATACCGACATTAATATCACCACGACACCCCACAAACTTAGTTGCAATTGCAAACTGATTGCAACTGAAACTTGGTCGTATTGCGTTTTTTGGATGTGTACATGAACGTATACTTAAAAGAGATTTTTATTTGCAAAATATAGCAACATAAATTTTTTCTTAAAATCTTCCAATACTAAGCATTTTGTAATATGAGTAAAAGAAAAAAAATAAAAGAAATAGAAATAGAATTAAACCTATTTTAACCTAAGAAAAAATAAAAATTAAACCCAAATATTTGAAGGCTTTCTTATGATTACATCAGATATCTTGTTTTTTTGCTTTAATTCACATAATTTTGAAGTTATTATAACTATTAATATAATTTCAAATGTAAATTATAAGGACTATTAAAGTGTTTATGATTATCTAACTTCAAATAACAACCAACTAAAATTTTTTAGTCTAAGCTATTAAAAGGTACAAAAAATCTTATCCAAATTAGATATCGTATAAAATGTAAGTAATGCTCCAATCTATTTCAATAGCTCCTTCACCAAATTTGAGATTGTATCTTGATTGCTCAAAGAATGTAAAGGCTAAAAATAAATAAGAAGCATGGTTATTGTCATGTCGAGCTAATATATTGTAAAAAAAAAATGAATTCTAGGAATCAATGCTTAACCCATTGAACAATGAATCTGATAAAGTTTCATGTGGGATTATCACTCTTATAAAGGCGACATGATGACAAAATCATTATGTCATCCTCAATGAAGAAAATTGAGGCTTTAAAAAGTACCTCACTATTTCACTCAAATAAACCCACACCTGACCAAAAACATTACGGTTTTTATCTCGTCAGTTAAGTGATTAAATTGAAATTTGATTAAAATGCTACGAACAACTATATGCTGCAAAAACATTAATTTTTTAAGTGATTCCGCATCATCCAGGGGTCTTTTGGTCTAATTTTCCATCAGCTACATGACCATGATTCCAAACCAGGTTGTTATAACTAATCCTTAATGCAGCAAAACAGTAAACAACTCCAATCACTGTACCCAAATGAAAAGGGTATTTTTGTCCAATTTTATAATAGTTACAGGATAAGTCTCGTGATCTGTTTTCAAAAAAATTATCACATATTAAGTATGAATGGATTGGGTCAATAACAAAATTGTCCAAGACAGTTTTAGATATTTTTTTAAGATTGGTTTTCAAAAAGAAAACTTACATTGTTGCCAAATCAACATGAAAATGAAGTTTATTTCCAACTTGATGTATGCATATTTCACTTGCAATGGACCTGTTGCCTAATATAAACATAAAAGGTTAACATTAATAATCTTTTTCTTTGTGTTATTACTTCTAGTTAGTGGATATTGCCTGATTACATAATAATAGATGGAAATTAAGCCGAATTAAGAAAACAACATAAATACAACATAAACTATGAAACACAAATGAATATTGTTTTGTCTTTCTATCCAACCAATATATGAAAACCGCAAATATCCAAGTATATATTAATGTTGTACAACTATAAATTAGAGCATGATGGTCATAAGTGAATTTTCATTTAAATTAACCTTTAAATATTGCACACTTGATGTTTTTAAAACATCAAAAATAATTACCTGCTACAACTCTACATGCTCTACTATCATCGACAGTTACAAGCTTGAAACTTGGTTATCAACGGTTTGCTGATTTGGCAAGGACAACAACAAAAAACCCACAAAATTAGATCATATATGCAGTTTCCAAAAGGACAAAGAAATAATGAGTTTATTCACATATAAAGTGATGTTATTGTGCTATAACATGACCACAAAAAGAAAATCAACATAAAACCAAGGAATAATGAGTTTATGAACATATAAATTGCTTCTAAATTAGAATCCATGTCCGATTTGTAGGTCTGCATCAAGAAAACGAAAATTAAATTAGCTTAAATCAACCAAAAAAAATGGTAGTTGAAATTGCAATACCCCTAGAAAAAGACAAAACTCGATTACTCAAACAAAACTTCAAGAAATATTTAACCCAAAAATCCAAGAACCATGAAAAATAATTAAAAACTTTTTCACCCGCAAACCTAGAAATCATTAAACCAAACCCATAAATCTTTAAACTAAAATCAAAGTTGAAACTAACACCATTCATCTTTCTTTTAAGCAACAACAGACTAAAAAATCGAACACACCCCACACAAATTCCATAAGTTGTTTGATCGAATGTGGTGGTTGCTAGAGAGATAGGGATGGAGGAAGAGAGAAAGATGGGGGTATGGTGACGACAACCATGAATGGTGTTCTGAATAATAATTGATACAAGGAAGAAAAACGTCGGACCTTTAATCGCCATTTGTTCCTTTCCAAACTCCAATAAATTAAAACATGAAAGTAGAAAATTGTTAAAATGGTGAGTAATCAACATAAAACGCAAGCGCTATGTGAGGATATTAAAATTAGTACCTGTAAAAATCCTAAACTTCACAGTTGAAATTAAAAAAAAATCAAGAAAATCTTACCTTGATATACGTATGATTTAAAAATAAAAAAATAAAAAAAAATAAAAAAAACAATGAAATAACCCGATATGGGCTGGAGGCGATGGCAACAAAGATATTTAGGGTGATTAGAGTGAGGATGAAGGAGGAGGGTGGTGAAGAAGGTGATGGATTTCAGGACCATCGACTCCTGGGTCAATCTCAACAGCAACATTATCCTTCTTTGGATTTATGACATCCCACACCTGATGAACATTCAATATCACTTTCATGCGAATTGCCCACACAGTATAATTCGTTGCATTCAACATTGGTACTTGAAACGAGAAAGAGGTTCCTTTATCGCTTCCCCCTGAAGCAGAAGACGACGACGTATCTCCCTCTGCCATGACTTCTTCTCAACGAGGCTCTGATACCAAATCAAAGCAGAACAAGAGCTTAAACCAACACACAATGGTTATTATTATTGAGAAAAACTAAACACAAAAAACTCAATTGGGTTACACACTTGATATCACAGCTCGATAACTAAGCATGTTTTTATAGATACAAGACATAACAAACTTGCATCTGTTTAGGATCCTAGCATCAATCCTTATCATTATCTAATTTTCAACTCACAAAACTAGATAACTCCTATTACACCTCATCGTATATATAGGATAATTCAGAAATTTCCAACAAAGCGAAGAGTGAATACCTCTTATGGAGGAGCAGGCGATGGAAGATTGCAGCAGATACGGTGCCTGCAAACCTTTAAAGTGTACAACAAGTCAACAACGAAATCTGAAGAGTGAATAGTATCAGCTTATAGATGAAAGAAGAGAGAATTATGTTGCCAGGTTTCACATTGTACTCATGTTCGCATCATTTTCATGGAAAATAGAGAACATAAAATGGAAAGTGGCTATTCCATACCTGTTCAATGGCGACGAGAGCAGAGAGACGATGTCGATTGCCGACTGTGTCTTCGCGGTGAAGCTTCTTCTTACTCACCCTATATATAGGTAGAGAGAAAAAGGCGTGAATTTGAAATAGGCGGTTATGACCGGAATTTGAACCTAAGATATTATTAGAATATTCATAATAACTTATTTATTTAATATTTATTTGTAATTTATTAATTTAGTACAAAAAAAGTTACAATATCAGTTTTATATTATATTATATATTTATACCAGGCTAGCAAAAAAAAAAAAAAAAAAAAAAAAAAACCCATGGGACCTCTTTTGTGTATAAGGATAATTTTATAATATTTCAGATTCGGAGTGAATTTTACCCTGTTTAGTTTTCGGGGGTGAGGGAGGGGTTTCGTCCCGAATATCTTGTAGGGCCCTCGAAATAATTACCATATATTTAATATATTTATAAAAATAACTATTTTCTATTAAATCGAATTAATTGTATAGTTCAATACATATCGATTGAAGGCAAACAGGCAACAAGTTGCGCCGCTAGCCCTTTCTGGATAGCAAAACCAATTCTTTTGAAAACTACATTTGTGGATCTAGGAGATATGACATTAGAATGCATGACCCGTTGGACTCTATTGAGGAGCTCCACCGCCTCTGGTGCGAGAAAACCAAATGTATCGAATGCAAAAGGAACAAACACATGTTGATTCGCTATACATGCATTCTTGTGCTTTACCACTTTGCACGCAGCGGCTTTCAATGCGGCATGCCCAGCTGTGAAACCGTCGCTCCCCAAACCAACGAGAGGAGAGACCCCAGTAAGATCCACGCACGCATGCTTCCCTCCTATCCATCCAAAGACCAAAATGTCAGCCGGTCTAATATATGTTTTCTATTTGAATAATTAGTATAATATGTAAAGGTAAACGAAATAAATGAGTTAAAAATAAAGTCAAATGGAAGATTTCGAGCCAAACAGTGTTAACACGAGATTCCGGGGAAACAGGGGTGGGATTGTGGGTAGTCTTTAAAGTCGGGGTGGGATCGGGAAATGGGGGAATTCGAGGTCGGGATTAGGGTAAAAGAAAACAGTTGAATTCAGGGTCTGGGAGAGGACAACTATTTCTGTTCCTGTTTGATCTTGTTGACATCCTTAAATTCACTTATAGAAGCCTGCTAAAAGCATATTTATTAAATGAGTCCTAATTAAGCTCTAGTTTAGCTTGATAGCTCCATATCAAATCAAGTTTCTAACTTGTTAACCATGACAAGCTCGGTTTACCAATACCCTTACTAATATATAAATGTTAAGTCGATTCTTGGTTTTATCCGATTTGAACATAGTTACTTAATTATTTTCATTTCCTTCTTTAAAATATAATTTTTTATGTTTGAAGCAATGTATGATATGAAAGATATATTTTTCATAGTGGTAAAATGATGTATGCCTTGACTCCAAAAAGTACATCATATTGGACAACAAGGGCGAATCTTTACACATTTTAGTGGTGTTCATCGACATTTATGGTTTGTGAAATCTTTTATAGTTTATATTGTAAAATGTAAACGGATACCCATTGTAAAAGCTAAACGCAACAAAAACCAGAAATTTTGATATCATTTTGAAATTATTTTATACAAAAATTTACAAATATTTATTATAAAGCTTAGACTACATGGAATGATCTACACGTCACCTCGCAAAATATCATTCCATATCACCCGCAATATCAACTCACCTCTCTCTCAGAGGCCGGGGCAGTGTTCTTTGACAAGTCACGTGTGACTTGGCTATGCCAAATCATCTCACGGAAAAATTACTTGAGTACTCCTTATAGTATTTGTCTTAGGAGAAACCTTAGCCTATTTTGTCAAATGCATATTTTCAAGTTTTATCAACTTGTACAAATATTTTAGCATTTAATTAGTCGCTGTGAAATTTATATCTACTTATGTCATTTACCAATATCCCAATCAAATAAGCAACCTACTTATTTGCACGATTTTGAGTTATTATAAAAAAGGTCATATTCTAGTGTTTTGCCCGATTTTTACACAACACTGATTCAAACAAACCAAAGAACTTTAGAAACACGAGAAAAGAAACATATGATGATCCTGTGTGAAATAAATTTTTTGAGCATAGAAAAAACAATATAATCAATGCTATTTCATACATTGTAAATGTAAAGTTGAATATGCAGCTATATGCATATTTGATAACCTAAGTAACCCAGCATTCCAATGTCCCAACAGTGAAGAATAAACCTCAGTAAAAAGTTCATGATGAGTACCATGAGGATATTGTGGTCAACGATCCACATAAGACACATGTTATGAATACCAATCACTTCAAAACAATATGCTACTAAAAAAGCCTTCTTTTCATCTTCCCTACTCATTCCAACAAACTTAACAGTTTGGGAAATACATTGGGCAATTACAACAGATGTGATGAACAACTGAAACTCATTACTCATTCTAAAGTTAGCAACTCCTCCTTGGGATCTTAGCAGAAAGACCACACTCATTACACGAATCAATGCAGGGGGCAATAGAGTCTTTTCCATCCTGCTTTATATATAATCCATTATATATATATATATATATATATATATATATATATATATATATATATATATATATATATATATATATATATATATATATATATATATATATATATATATATATATATATACATCATTTAAAAGTGTCTAAATCTTGTTCTGAACTGTTATTTGTGAGTTAATTCATGAATCAAAGATTCTGTAAAAGTTGTATTAATAAGGTTGTAATTAATGTGGTAAGTATAGATCGATGAATTCAAATTTTCAACAAACTCACAATTCTTATAAGATCAATCAAAGTCAAGCTAAGAATATGGAATTGGGAGGATGAAATTGTACCTGAGTTTGATTTTTGATGATGAAAAACTTTGTTGCAATCCAATGTGATACTCCAGTGAGAATCGAATCTGCATGATTTGAAAAGAAATGCAGGATTAAAACTTTTATCTAGTAATAATGAGCAAAAATTATGTTACTGAGTGCACATCGACACCTACTATACACCAAACAAAACGATGTAATCACAAGTGACTGATTCACATTGCAAATAAGCTCCAATTCAGAATATCAACCATAATCAGTTTCAAAATTCACGATACGTTAAGAAATCCTTGCCCAAAGATATAGATATAAGCATCGAGTAGCATCTCCTGTTATGGCTACATACAAATGCAGTAATTCAGGGACCTAGGGTTTCGATTTCAAGAGAATCACACATAAGTTGGTTTCACCTCTTTCAATCGCACACACAATTATGATCGTAAAATATAGAATGCATGTTAGGCATCAAACAGCACAAACGGCACAACCGATCGAACTTTGAACAAAGAAAGAATAGATAGATAATGTACGTAGTTATTCGCTAGAGGTGAGAAAATCGGATTGAAACAAGGAATGATGTGATGTTAAGAATGATACCTGGTAAGCTGGTGGTATCTAGAAAGTGAAGATTGCTGCTGGAGATCGATTTCAACAGATACGGTGTCTGCAAACCTTCAAACACTGCTACAATTCAACAACAAAACGGACGAGTATCGATTTAGATGAAAGAAGAGGTATCAAGAAACAGAATTATGTTATTGTTACACATCGTGCTCCAGATCGAAGCATTTTCTGGAAAATAACAAGAAAACAAAGATGCGAAGTGTGTATCAAGCTTCGTCAATACCTGTTCACCGGCGACGAGAGTAGAGAGACGAGTGCCGACTGTGTGTTAATCGGTGAAGCTTCTTCCTACTAAACCCTATTCTTCTTACTGAACCCCATTTTTCAGAGAGAAAAAGACAAACAAACAAAAATGGCGTGAATTTGAAAGAGGCGGTTATGAGCAGTTGTAAGAGGAAATATCCCAAAAAAAATCAATTATTTTGAAAAAAATTGAATGATTTGTGGAAAAAATTTCAGTTTTATTGGAAAATTTTCCACGAAAAACGGAAATTTTGAAAACGCGTTTGGTTCGTTCAGTTTTCTAAAGATTTCTAAGAAAATGAAAATTTTCAGTTTTCCAAATTGTATGTAAATTAGAAAAGTAAATTAGAAAAGTAATTTTTACAGTTTTCCAAAGTTTTCTAAATTTCTAAGATGGAAAATGAAAACTCCACCCATTCCAACCAAATGTTTTTTCATTGAAAATTGAAAATGAAAACTCAACTCTATTTTCTGGAAACATTTTCATAGAAAATGAAAACAGTTTTTCACAACCAAACGCACCCTAAGGGTGCGTTTAGTTACGGAAAAATAGGTCGTTTTCCGGAAAAAATTTCCAAGAAAAATGAGAATTTTGAAAACGCGTTTAGTTCGCCTATTTTTCAAAAATTTTCACGGAAAATAAAAATTTTCCGTTTTCTAAAATTACAAAGAAGTTGGAAAATTTTGGAAAACTGATAATCATTGTTTTCCACATTTTTCTAAGTCCAAAATTTTTCTATAAACACACACCCACTCCACTCCATCCACCTCTATCTACCCCCCCCCCCCCCCCCCACACACACACATACCCCCTCCCCCCCCCCCCCCCCACACACACACACACACACATACCCCCTCCCCCCCCCCCACACACACACACATACATACCCCTCCCCCCCCCACACACACATACATACCCACCCCCACACACACCCACCAACCCGCACACACACACCAACCCACAAACACACACACATACATACCCACCCACAAACACACACCAACCCACACACATACACATATATACCCACCCACCCACACCCACCCACCCACAAACACACACACATACATACCCCCACACACACACACCTGCACACACACACACCAACCCTCCCCCCACATACACACCCATCCACACACACACACACACATACACATACATATCCATCCACACACACACCCACAAACACACACACACATACATACCCATCTCCACACACACACACCAACCTACAAACACACACACACACACATATATACCCACCCATACACACACACACACCAACCTACACATACATATATACATACCCACCCACCCAGACACACACACACACCCATACACAAACCCACACCTACCCCCACCCCACCCCACACACACCCACCCACACACACACAAACCTACACCTACCCCCACAAACACACACTCGTACCCCCACCCACCTAACACTACCACGACAATCACCGACCTACCATCACCACCACCACCACTAACCCGTCACTAGCACCATCACCACCGCTGTCGCCACCATCACCACCACTGACACAATTGCCGTCACCACCACCATCGCCTGTCATCACCACCACCGCCGCCGACCCGCTACCGTCACCGCCCCCACCCACACCCTACCACTGCTACCGTTTTTTAAAAATGAAAACCGATAGAAAAATACACATCTAAACACGTTTTCTAATTTTCTAAAACTGAAAATGAAAAATGAATAAGTTTAACTAAACACGTTTTCTAAATTTTTCAATGAAAAATGAAAACGGAAAACAAAAATCAAAAAGGTAAAACAAAAAACGGAAAATAAAAATTGTTTTTCCGTAACTAAACGCAACCTAAGTTTTCTAAAAAAAATTGAATATAGAAACCCAAGAAATTGGTAATGTTTTTTATTTTATTTCTTTTTAACTTGTTTAGTGGGCCATGGAATTAAATTTTAATTTTTCTAAAATAATATAATTTTTTTATAGTTTTTCATAAAATTTATATATAATATATAAATATATTTTTATGTATTATATATATATATATATATATATATATATATATATAAAGAGAGAGAGAGAGAGGAGGGTTCAATTGAGAATGGGGAAATCATTCTCAGCCAATCATTTATTTTTGCCGCAAAAGCCTCCAACGTACCGGCGGAAATGGGAAAGGAATGCACATGTGTTTTCCAACAAAACATGTTTCCTTAAACTATGCTAAGCATTATCTTAATATATACAAAAACATAGTTTTTTCATTTTTTTTAATTTTTAAAAAGCTATTTTTATCGAAAAATAATTTTAAATATACCAAAATTCATGATTTTTTATTTATTTTTTTATATTTTAAGCTATCGTTATTCATAAGTGAATAAAAATGAATCTTGTTTTTACTACAGTACATTCATTATTCACTTATGAATAAAAACTATGATTAATTTTTTTTACAATTTAAATATCATTCATATATGAATATAGCATATACTAAACATAGTATATTCATATTTAAATATTATTCACTTGTGAATATTACATAGTATATTCACTTGTGAATGTTAGATGGTATATTCACTTATGAATATTATATGATATTTTCATATGTGAATATTATATACTATTACATGGTATATCACATGAGAATTGTACATAGTATATTCACTTGTGAATATTAGATCGTATATTCACTTATGAATAATAGTTGGTATATTCATATGTGAATATTGCACATTATATTCATATATGAATGTTACAATGTGTTTTCAAAAATATATATAATTTTTATATGTTATTCACATATGAATAACATACAGACTTGCATATTTGTTTTGTGTTTTAATAATCACATATTGATTCAGGTGAGAAAACATATTTATATGTGAATATAACGTGGTAATTTAGTTTATGCATTTCATCAAACAGTTGGAGTGCATACAAATTAACTTTTTTAAAAATGTGATAAATATGATACTTTGACTACTTAAATCTTACAAAATAGTATATTGGTAGAGAAATATATGAAAATTTCAAACAAAAAATGATTTGATCTTTTTCTAACCTTAATTTCGATGTTTTATTTGATGAACGATGTTGAATGAATGATACGAATTGAATTTTTTTTTTTTTTTTGTTGATTATCGATGATGTTGTTCTAATGATATTGGGAGTATAATTAATCGTAGATGTTGAAGATATGTTCGTATTCAAACAGAATTGAAGGTTGGATTGAAAGAGCAAAAAACGAATGAATTTCAACTGTTCGTATTTGTGATTGAAGGCAATTATATCATATTTACAAGTTTGTCACCATGTCCTTTATATATACACATGAATTTATGTATTTTTCTAAGTTTTTAAGTTGTTTTATATAGTTTTTGTTTTTGGTTTTTTATGTAGTTTAAATGTATAATTTTTTATGTATTTATATAAACTTTTAAGTATTTTACATATTTTTATGTATTTTGTTATAGTTTTCATGTATTTATGTATTTTTTTTTAAAAAAATATTATGTATTTAAATATCTATTAAATATTTTTAATTATTTTTATATTTTTTTTATGTATTTTTGTAATTTTTAAGTTATATATATATATATATATATATATATATATATATATATATATATATATATATATATATATATATATATATATGTGTGTGTGTGTGTGTGTTTTATGTATTTTAAATGTATAAACATATTTTATACACACACACACATATATATATATATATATATATATATATATATATATGAATTTTTATGTTTTTTTATGTATTTTGATATATTTTTGACGTATTTATGTATTTTTAAGTTTTTATATAGTTTTTTTTTACATATTTTTATGTATTTTAAACGTATAATCATATTTTGTACATATTTATATGTACTTTTTAAGTATTTTTTTGCATTTTAGTTTATTTTGCATATTTACATATTTTTTACATTAAGTTTCATTGTAAGATAAGTATTAGACATTGTAAAATAAAATTAAAAAAAGACAAAACTTCAAAAATGGTCCCTGTGGTTTTCGAAAATATCAAGTTTAGTCCTTAAGTTCAAAAAATCTCACGGATCATCCCTATGGTTTCAAAACTTTTAACCTTTGGTCCCTCCAGCTAACTCCGTTACCATTTAGCCGTTAAGTCAGGGGCATTTTTGTCATTTCACTCCTTAGGGACCATTTATGAGGTTTTGTTCTTTTGTTTTAAATAAATAAATAATAAATAAAATTTAATATGCAAGGGGTCCCACCTCTCTCTCTCTCACACATCAAAATTCAAGATTGCAAAATAACGAAAAATTGGAAAAGGAAGTGAAAGACCTAAGAAGAAAAGCACCTCCTGTTTCTCTTTCTTTCCCTTCCCCTCTCCATCTTCATCTTTAACCCGAAACAGGGGAGGAAAAGACGGATTTCGAACAAAAAGAGGCAAAACCCTAACAAATTTCATGTAAATTTGATCCTCTCTTTGTGGGTATTGTTGCTTTTTCTTTAATTTGGAACCATGGATTACGATAGCATTGAATGCGTTTCAACCTCGGATGGATTGGGCAACGAAGAGATCCCACATCATCATCATCATTTTACGTCATCCAAAACTCATAACGTCAATGTTATTCCTTCAAAAATCCATCCCACCAGTGTCCATGAACTTCTTGAATGCCCTGTATGTACAAACTCAATGTACCCTCCGATTCATCAGGTTCTCTATCTTTTCTCCTCTTAATCCTTATGATTCTGATTCTCAAGTTTGTCTTCATCACATCTTTCAATTCCTATGCTGTTTTCGACAATGATTTTGACAAATCGGTACTTTTGGAGTTAAAGAGCTTCGTTTACAATCCATCGGGAGTGCTGGAAAGCTGGAGAGAAAGATATTCAGATCTCTCTTCGAGGGTAGGATTCTCATATGGGTCGTAATGTGAAATTGATGGGTAAGTTGTCAAATGTTGTCTGCTTTCAAAGCTTCAAAACTTATTTCTCTCTTTCAATGATTTAAGTGCTGAAATTCCCGATGAAATTTGGGGTAAGAAGAAGATGGAAGCTATTAATCTCGAAGGGACATTTGTTCTAATCCATCCGTATTCAGTCCATTTGTTCGAATCCATTTGTATTAGAGAGAGAGAGAAACAGGTGGGACCCTTTCATATTAAATTTTATTTATTATTTATTTATTTTAAAAAAAGGAATACAAAACCTCATAAATGGTCCCTAAGGAGTGAAATGACAAAAATACCCCTGACTTAACGGCTAAATGGTAACGGAGTTAGCCGGAGGGACCAAATGTTAAAAGTTTTGAAACCATAAGGACGATCCGTGAGGTTTTTTGAACTTAGGGACTAAACTTGATATTTTCGAAAATCATAAGGACCATTTTTGAAGTTTTGTCCTAAAAAAAACATCAGATTACTTCAACACAAATATTTTCAAAGACCATTCTTAGCAATCAACGATATTTTTGCAAACAAGTTCTTTTATTTTTTTTCTTAAATTCAGTTTATAGATAAACAAAGTTAACGAATATTTTTGTAGTTAATAATAATGATATTTGTAAACTTTGTTCGTATACAAAATGAAGTCAAGAAAAATACACGAGTTTACCTGCAAAAATTTTGTTGATTGTTAATGATCGTCTTTAAAAGATGTTTGTTTTGAAGTACTCTAGTGTTTTTTTATTTAGAAGGTCTAATAATTAGTTTACAATGAAATCAGAAGTAAAAGAATACATACATACATATATATATATATATATATATATATATATATATATATATATATATACACACACACTAAAATACTTAAAAATACATAAATACATGAAAAATATACTAAAATACATAAAAGTATGTAAAAATAGTTAAAAATCCATATAAATACTTAAAAAAATATGTTTATATATTTAAAATACATAAAAAAAAACTATATAAAAAGCTTTAAGATATATATAAATACATAGATGAATATATAAAAATACTTAAAAAATGCATATATATATATATATATATATATATATATATATATATATATATATATATATATATATATATATATATTCACACACATTAAATACATTCATACATTATATACAAATTTTGAGGAAATCTATAAAAAAAAAAGTCACATTATTGTGGGAAAATTTAAGATTTGCCTGATTTGGTCGCATGACCTGTTGAATATGTCAAAATGAGCTAAAATGATGAAATTTGTCGGTTTATTGGTCTTTTCCTGTTCAAAAAAATAATTTGGGACTTAATCATTAACTTTTCCAAAATAATGAGATTTTTCTAGATATTTCCTTTTATTTTACTACTAGTTATTGAAAAATAATGTTGGTGGTCTCCATTAGGGATGTTATTCGGGTCGAAACCGGACCGAACTAATCGAACCTGAATAACCCAAGAACCAAATAAGGGTAATTGTAAGAACCGAAAATCGAACCAAATAACTAATACGGGTTCAGTTCAGTTTGAGTATTAATCGGTTCGGTTCAGGTATTGATTGGTTCGGTTCGGTTATTACACGAATAACCCGAATAACATTTACAATATGATTAAGGACCTAATATAACTGAAAAGAATCAAATAAACCGTATTAGGATTCTATAACACGAATAACCCGGATAACATTTACAATATGATTATAAGATTATATTTTTTATGAGTTTTGTAGCTTATGATTCCATAACAAATCTATTAAACAACAAATTTGTTAATTTAAAAAAAAAAATGCAAAGTATACATAATTGTTTCAAAGGTGCAAAAAAATGTTAAAATTTGTGTAGTAAGAATGTAAACACGAATTAACTATTCTTGAGATATAATAATATAAAATCCAAACATAATGACTATAAATGCTTGAGTAGAAGTCGACTTCGGTAATACGATTGAGTAGGACACCGACTTTGGTAATATAATGCAATAGGGTTTTTTTTCTGTTTTGAATGTTCGACTCGATCACACCAGGAGGGATAAGGAAAAAAATGATCAAATTGATTGAATGTAGGTCATTCGGTGTAGAAAGAAAAATACGATTAAAAAAATGACTTTTCAATTTCGGGTTGGGTATTTAGAACTGAATAAGCCCTTATCTCGGTAACCGGAACCGAATCACCCGAGAACCGAATAATCCTAATATAGATACCCGAGAACTGAATCAAATTGCTTATTCAGGCCTAATTCAATTCGCTTCGGTTTGGTTCGGGTTTTCGGGCCAAATTCGCATCCATAGTCTCCGTACAAAGAAAATAAGAAGTCGAAGATTACCATCAATAGTGAAAATTTATTATTGGTTGCATAATACATTTTTATGTTTTCCCACTCAACCATTAAGATTTCCATATTTCTGAAAGGAGGACTATAATTTAAAATTAGAAATATTCACCTATAAATTTTGATATCAAATATATTCAGATTAGTAGAAGTCGCTACATGTATTACCATAGAGAATTACTTTGTAATCTGCATATAAAAATGTGTTTTTTTTCAAATGTCAGTAGTCTACATATAATATGGTGAGGATTATATTATAACAATTGGACCACAAAAGTATCAAAATAAAATTTCAATTTGAATTATGTATGGAGGAGGCAAACAAAAATAAAGTTTGAAAGTGTATATTACTTGGTATAACACCACAGAAATTAAAAACAGATTTTGTAATTTGAACCACAATAAGTACCATAAAAATCTAACATAATTTAAACCAATCACAGTTAATTGTTCATACATATTAAATGATATTGATAACAAGAATGTATAAATTTTATGATTTACTATCACAGTAAATACCGTAAACTTTGTAACATCCGATTATCATGTATTTCCATTTTAGTCCTTAACCTAATTTAAGTTTGCACATTTGGTCACATGTGGTTGAGTTTCACATTGCATCCCGTATGTCGGGCGTACATGTGGGTATGTGCAGCGTACTCGTGAGAAAGGATCGTGGAAGTCATGCTAGTACACTGGGCGTACGTGTGGTACGTCGGGCGTACTAGCTCAGTCTCGAAACCCTAACTTTATGGGTTTGCTCCCCTATTTAATCCACCTTATGCCTCCCTTGGACATTCCTTATCAGCCACATTCCCTCAAAAACCCTAATCTCGATTCTAAGCCTTGTTTGTGAGAGTTTGGATCTTATTAGTGATTTTGGTGCTTATTTGTTGAAGAAGAAGGCTATTGAAGAAAGAGGTGTTGCTTGAAAGCTTATAGATCCATAAACTACTCTTCCTTGTGTATCTTTTGAAGGTATAAAGTCTATACCTTGATGTGTTTCCTTTTTTATCTCCATAGATGAGTTTTATGAGCTTTTTTTCCTAAAGTTTGGACCTTTTGAGTATAGGGAACTCCATAGCATATTAGTTGTCCTTTCATGTATGTTAGGTCTTGTAGATTCATAAAAATGGTTGATTGATGGTCCATTTCTAGCCATGCAAGAGTTTGGTGGTGTTGAGTTGTGAATTAAGTTAGAGTTTTAAGGTTCAAGCCCTCTTCAGCCATGCAAATGCTTAAATTTTTAGACTTTATGGACTAAGACGTTCTAAGAAGGTCTGGTCTATGTTTGGATGCATGTCTTAAGACCATTTTGGAGTGGTTTTTGGCGTCAGACGGCGTACTCCCTCCATACTACTAGCCACGCCCAATGTAGCCAGGTGAGACCCTGATCCTACCAGATTCTTGAGTACACCCCACGTAGGAAGAGAGTACGCCCAACGTACGCGCTGAGTGGTTAACTATTTCCTGACTTTTTGACCTTTCGTCAAGATTTAGGGTTTTGGACCATGGTAGGTGTCACACCCCAAAATCGGAACAGCAGAAACGTTCGGGGACGGAGGAAGTCATGTATAGTATCACAACAATGCAAAGTAGTAAACAAGCAACAACAACATCCATTGCATTATTAGTATAATTTTACTTACAAGTGTGTTCTTTCATAGTATAAGACAACATAATGAATAATCAAAATAAAATGGGAGTCTTGATTTCTCCGTCTTCACAAAACCTGGTTGTCGTACCTGTCTATTTGTGACCTGAGAATACAAGTATTTTGAAAGCGAGTATCAGCAATAAAGCTGATGAATTCATAAGTATTAATGTGTCTTAGATTTGTAAAACTGGAAAGTAAAGACTTGTGAACATTTGGAAAAATTTTGTATAAGTATGAACCATTTGAAAGTAGTTTGAAAACGTTTGAATACCCTAGCAAATCCCTATGCTTTCTATTAGTATAAAGAGTAGTCTTCTACCAAGACTAGACTGTTTTGAAAGTAACAAAGATGGTTTTTCCGTTGTATGACTACTATTAACAATATATATAGTCTACCTCATCATTTATGTGAATGTATCACAAAATAAAAGTAATAGGAAAAATATAGCCATGTAACTGTTATCCTTTTGTATTAGGATCAACCCGACATCACAACTGCCGAAACAGTAATAACCTTGAACGTCCGTAGATGTTCATTTTCCTCTGTAGCTAACAACAAGGCGTAGGAATGGTTAGTCCCGTAAAAGTACCCTAATATAAGTATTAACCGTAGGCATCCGTAGATGTTCATTACCTTTGTTGCTAACAGTTGGGTGCCGGAATGGTTAGTCCCGTATAGTATCCTTTTGTACTAGGATAGGCAGGACTAATCTACACGTATAATATGTAATAGTCTTACCCGCTGTAAGTAAGTAATAATATGATTGGTAGTTCCTATTCTACATTTGGAACTAAAGGTGACTTCCGCAACGAATCGCTAGGTCGAAATCCATATTTATTACCAAATCATATATAAGCCCAAACTATACCTATAATAGCTTACTAGGGATATATGAACGTATACCTTTGCTACCCAAAGGTACTGAACTGACTGACCATAACTATTATGTCCGTATATGTACACATGATATATAACTAAATATTTAAACGACATTCGAACGGATACCCGATACCCTACCAGACCACATCCCAACGAGGAAAAGGAAATAAAGCGAGTTAGCCTTCCTAAGTCCTTTAAACATTACTTATATAACTATACATATACATGCATGCTTTTAACTAGGTATCTATGTAAAGGTATCCATGTAAGTGTATTCAAGTAAACATATCTCTTCATATAGCATTTAGTATAGACTCATGTATGAACTGACTCTGATGTAATTCCTTGTAATAGGAATAGCAAGTAGTATCTCCTAACTATACATATAATAGTTACTAGTAATGTACAAGTATCAACGAAGGTATACCTTTGCTAGCCAAAGGTACTGAACTGACTGAGGGCACTTTTATGTCTACATATGTATACATGATATAAAACTAATACTTAGACGACATTCGGACGGATAACCGATACCCCATAACCACATCCCAACGAGGAAAAGGAAATAGAGTGAGTTAGCCTTCCTAAGTCCTTTAAACAATACGTATATAACTATACATATATGGGCATGCATTTGATAATATAAAAGCATAAAAGGAGTTTTTTAAAACCTTTGAATAAGATTAATATCTAAGAAAAGATCGACTTGATGTCAATTTATAAAACGGTTTGAAAGTATTTTATTTGAATAAACAGTTTACGTATAAAGAAAACCTTTGTTTGAAATACATTTGTAACAGAGTTTGAAAAGAAACATACAGTGTATAAAGCAGTTTGATAAAGAGTTTTAAACATATAAAAACATTTAAGAAAGTCATTTGAAGAAATCTATTTGGTAAAACAGTTAACGTATAGTAAATCCATTTGCATGCTAGTTATTAATCACATGTGATTGATATAATAACTAAACATGATTTAACTTGTATTCCCCCCCCCCCAATAAAGCATTTAAAAACATTTAAAACATTGATTAAGGGATATAATAACTAAACATTGATTTAACTTGTATTCCCCCCCCCCATTGAGTTTACGGTCGTAAACCCTTGAGTTTACGGCCGTAAGCTTATAATCCTTTGACCATTTGTTGCTTTGAAGTCCTAGAAGTCATTTTGAAGCATCCTAACTCCAAGTCTAGGCCTTAGGAAGTGATTAGGGCAACAATTTCTTCCTAAATGGAGTTTACGTCCCATGGACCATTTCTCCATGTGTGTTATGCCGTAAACTCCTATGGACCATGGTATTTTGATGTTTTCAAGTCCTTAACACTTCAAGGTAAAAGTCAAGGATAGATTCTAGGCATAAGGAAAGAATATGGGTCATCATAACACATTTTGGGGTGTTTACGGTTTTGGGAGATCCCCAAACCATAAACACATATAAATGAGGTATTTTGGTGATTTTTACTTGCTAAACACATCAAGGTAAGGTTCTAGGTTAGTTTCCAAGGCTTATGAAAGGATAAGGCACACTTTGGCACCAAAATTAGGGTTTACGGCCCAAGATGTTCCTGGACCGTAAACACCCTTGATCCTTGGTTTCTTGGGTGCTTTCTTGGTTTTAGAAGTGTAACAAAACTTATAAGACTCTAGGATAGAAGCACTTACAAGGTAGGAGCTTGAAAAGGTGCTAAAAGTCCAAGAACACTAGTGTGTGTTCTTGGTGTTCTTGGTGTAACTTGAAGAATCAACCTTTTGGAACATTTTCACGCATGAAAGTGTGTTAGATCACTAGATTAAGGTAGATATCAACTAATTAGGGCTTGAAAAACTTACACGTTGAAGATCAAGAAGGAAAATTCGGATGTTACTTGAGAGGATTTGAGTTTGGATCTTAGAATTGTGAAAAAGTGATAAAAATAACTAAGTCTCACTTATATAGCCATTAGGGTTTACGACCCTAATACCATTTGGGTCGTAAACTCCAAAATCTAAGGGTTTTTGGAACCTAATTGATGTACAATAAACACTAGAGCATCCTCTCTCCAGTTATCTCTTGAAGCACTAACTCTAAACCACTCAAACTTATTCCAAAACGCTTGAAAGTTAGCAGAAACAGTTTTGACTTCAATTAAAGTGGTTGGTTGTACAGAATGAAATTTTTTTGGTTGTCACATCATCCCTTCCTTATAATGAATTTCGTCCCAAAATTAGCTTTCTTAGCATCACTACTGGGGTTGCGCTTTCTGATTGGCAGAATACCCACTCGTAGACTTGGCAACTTTGCCCTTCTGTTCATGATAGAATTCATACTTGGTCCATCTATCATTGCCTCGTGTATACAAGCCGTCTATAATTAGGGTTAATAGGATTGTCGGATGTGCAACTCTGCCCCAGGTCCACAACCCAACGAGGACAGGAGATAGGGCGGAAACACACATACTAGATCTGTGTAATCATAATCATATACCACCCTTGTGTATACACTAAATAATAATAGGTGGGCTGTATTCGTCCACAGCCTTTGTGCTCGAACTTGGTCTGCTGGACGAGTGGTATTTCGTGGAGGTTTGCTGAGGTTCCTTCGGAAAGGATTAGAAATATGAGGTACCCTACGCCTGAGTACTTCGGAGTTCTGAAAGGACGGTTTCGCTAGAAGGATGATTTCGAAGAAAAAAATATTTACGCACGAACCTGGCATCGTGAGGATTGAATGGACTCTAGTCGTATGATGAAATCAGAATCACTTGGAATAAAGGCACTAGATTTGATCATAACGGCGTTACAGACAAAACGCAACAGTGCAACTTTTACAGTACTATAGATTTACTACAAGACTATTGCTGCGGACTAGGTATACTACAAAAGACAAGTATACGCAGCACGGGGATCCCTTAACTGGCGGGATCTCAAAAAAGATAAGACTCTAGTTGCACTAGTTCTAAACAGTTTATAAGTCTGTTACAACTAAACGCCTTAATTACTTTAACTGTAACATAGTAAATTTCAAAATAATTTTTCGCATAATATAAAAACATTTTTCATTTAATTTTCATAAAACATCAAGTTTAAAATTCCAATTCACATAATACAAAATCCCAAAATCATAAATCATAAAAAAAATCCCATGCGTGTGTACAGATCAAGTCGGCGCCTTCCCACGGTCATCGCTAGTACCTGAAACAAACAACACTAACACTGTAAGCACAAAGCTTAGTGAGTTCCCCAAAATACCACATAATACAAATATTAGCCACTCGAGGCTATAACTCTGTGGGTCCGTGCACCCAAACTCGGTGAACCCTCAGGTTCTAACTCTGTAACATGCACAACATAAATCACATAGAATAATGCAATGCAACACATAACACATACATAGCATACAAGCACTGTATCATAACTCTGATTACCTACTCAAGGTAAAGTATAGTGAGAAGACTCACCTCGTATATCTCGATAACTCGCGAATCCTGGAAATCACTCGTGCTCGATCCCCCGAGCTATAATCCTCCTATAACATCGTATATCTCTAATTAACACTTTTACCACTAAGGTTGACTACCCCTATCAAGTCAACACTGGTCAACTCCGGTCAATGGTCAACGGTCAACTTTGACCGGACTCGGCGAGTGCACTAAGGCGACTCGGCGAGTCTACACGTTTTCACCAACTTTCTAGGATTCTCTTTCGACACGTCGAGTACGCCCCTGACTCGACGAGTTCCACCTGGCATGAATCGCGGGGCCACCACGACTCAACTCGCCGAGTCTCAAGAACAACTCGGCGAGTTCCAGCTCGACTCAGTCCACCTGTCAACCCTTTCCAAATCTCCCTGACTCACTGAGTTAACCCATAACTCAGCAGGACCACTCGCCGAGTGGTTAAGGGCAATCTTCATGCTACTCGCCGAGTCTGTTCTTCGGACTCGGCGAGTCCATGCCATGCATCAACTCATACTTGCTTCTGAGGTCAGATCTACTTCAACAACTCATAGATCTGGCCCTCCTAATCTCATTCATCACGTAAAGTTCATATCTTGGTTACCATGCAACACTTACAAGGCTCTTTTAGGAGAAATGACCTCTAGGATGGCAACCCTAGTCTCCAACCCAAATGGAAGGACATAAAACATGACATTAGGGACTCTCTGGACCTACTAAGGTCCAGATCTAAGCACCATATCCCCATGGGACCTCTCACACTTCAAATACAAAGCAAATAAGGCATGAAGAAACCCTAGATTTGACCATATCAACAATAACACAAGAATAACCTCTGAATGATACCTCAAGAAGCCTCCTCTGATGAAATGAAAGTAGATCCAAGCTCCCCAACTCTTCTAGCTTGACTTTCCTCTCCCTTTCTTGCAAAAACACACAAATTTGGTGAACAAAGGCCTCTTATCTCACTCACAAAAACCCTCAGTCGCTTTGGTGCTCTCAAGATCTAGGTAGCCGCAATGAAGGGCCATAAGGTCCTTTAAATAGGGCTTAGGACCGGGAAATTAGGGTTTCATTAAACAGCGCAGACTCGCCGAGTCCATTCCCTGGACTCGCCGAGTCCAGGCGCGAACCCGCGTCCAAAACCGCGATCCTACTCGGCGAGTTTGAGCTCCAACTTGCCGAGTCCCCTCACAAAACACCAAAAATTATATGATTAGAAGATACCTAGAAATCCGGGATGTTACAATTCTCCCCCACTAGAACTAGACTTCGCCCTCGAAGTCTCGCTCTGCAAATAGCTCTGGATGCTGCTCACGCATCTCACGCTCCGGCTCCCAAGTCATCTCTGATCCTTTCCGATGTTGCCACTGAACTAACACCAGAGGTACCTCCTTGTTCCTCAAAACCCTGATCTTCCGATCTCTGATGGCCACTGGTCTCTCGACATAATTCAGGCTCGCATCCACCTGAATATCCTCTAATGGAACTACTGCCGACTCGTCGGCTATACACTTCCTCAGCTGCGACACATGAAAAGTGTCGTGAATCTGCCCCAACTCTGCTGGTAAATCCAAACGATAGGCTACCCGGCCTACCCTCGTGATCACACGAAAAGGTCCGATATATCGGGGCCCCAACTTGCCCCTCTTCCTGAATCGAATCACTCCTTTCCAAGGGGAGACCTTCAGGAGAACAAGGTCGCTGACCTGAAACTCAAGCTCGGACCGGCGTCTATCTACATAACTCTTCTGTCGGCTCTGAGCGGTCAACAACCTCTGTCTGACCTGTTGGATCTGCTCTGTCGTCTGAAGCACGATCTCCGTACTGCCTATCACCCTCTATCCAACCTCTCCCTAACAAATGGGGGTCCGACACCTCCTCCCATACAACAGCTCAAAGGGTGGCATACCAATGCTCGAATGATGGCTGTTGTTGTAGGAAAACTCTGCCAAGGGCAAATATGCATCCCAGCTGCCCCCGAAATCCAATACACATGCTCGAAGCATGTCCTCAAGCGTCTGAATCGTCCGTTCACTCTGACCGTCTATCTGGGGATGATATGCGGTACTAAAATGCAGACTAGTATCCAACTCCTCATGAAACTTCTTCCAGAATCTGGAAGTGAAACGCACATCACGGTCTGAAACAATCGAGATCGGAACCCCATGCCGAGATACCACTTCCCTCACATATACCTCCGCCATTTCTCTGCTGAAGAACTCTCGCTGATAGCAAGGAAATGAGCGCTCTTCGTCAATCTGTCCACAATCACCCAAATTGCATCAACTCCTCTGGCAGTCCTCGGCAATTTGGTGATGAAATCCATAGTGATCTGTTCCCACTTCCATTCGGGAACCTCCAATGGCTGCAACTTACCATGCGACCTCTGGTGCTCAGCCTTAACCCTACGACAGGTCAAGCACCTCTCAACAAACCACGCGACATCCCTCTTCATACAGGGCCACCAATACTCCTTTCTCAGATCCAAAAACATCTTAGTGGCCCCGAATGTATCGAAAATTTCGACCGATGAGCCTCCTCCATCAAAATGGTACGCGTTCCTCCCACAAACGGCACCCAGATACGCCCCTGAAACGTCATAAGCCCCCGACCATCGGTAACGAACTCAGAAACCAAACCAACAACCCGTTCCTTCTTCTACATCTCAGGTTGCACAGCCTCGGCCTGTGCCCCACGAATGGCATCCAATACTGGAGCTATCACGGTCAATCTCAAACATACCTCCCGCAGCGGGGTGCTCTCCGCCCAGCGGCTCAATGCATCGGCTACCACATTAGCCTTGCCTGGGTGGTACAAGATCTCACAATCATAATCCTTGACCACATCCAACCACCTTCTCTGTCGCATATTTAGGTTGGGCTAATCCATCAAATACTTCAAACTCTTATGGTCAGTGTATATCGTACACCGAACCCCATACAAGTAGTGACGCCAAATCTTGAGGGCGAACACCACTACCCCCAACTCTAGGTCATGGGTGGGATATCTCGTCTCATGAGGCTTCAGCTGCCTCGATGCATATGCTAACACATGCCCTCTCTGCATCAGCACCGCTCCCAACCCCATAATCGATGCATCACAGTATACCACAAAGTCCTCCATCCCATCCGTGAGGGCTAACACCGGGGCTTCGCACAACCTTTGTCGAAGTGTCTCAAAGGAGGCCTGCTGCTCGGGGCCCCATGAAAAAGCAACACCCTTCCGGGTCAATCTGGTGAGTGGTACTGTGATCTTGGAGAAATCCTTGATAAATCTCCGATAATACCCTGCCAACCCTAGGAAAATCCTGATCTCCGAGGGTGACTTCGGCACCTCCCAACTCATCACCGCCTCAACCTTGGCCGGATCGACCAATATCCCTTCCTGGTTAACAAGATGTCCTAAGAACTGGACCTCCCGCAACCAGAAATCACACTTGGAGAATTTGGCATAAAGCTTCTCCGATCTCAGAACCCCGAGAACCTCTCTCAAATGCTCCTCATGCTGCTCTCTAGATCTCGAATATACCAGAATGTCGTCGATAAACACAATCACTGACCGATCCAGCATCGGCCTACACACTCGGTTCATGAGATCCATGAACACCTCCGGGGCATTGGTGAGCCCAAAAGGCATCACCACAAAATCATAATGCCCATAACGCGTCCTGAACACTATCTTCTGGACGTCCTCATCCCGCACCCTCACCTGATGGTATCCAGACCTCAAATCGATCTTGGAGAACCAAGATGCTCCCTGCAACTGATCGAATAAATCATCGATCCTCGGCAACGGGTAACGGTTCTTGACCGTTAGCTTGTTCAACTCCCGGTAATCAATGCACATCCGGTGTGGACCATCCTTCTTCTTGACGAACAGGATAGGCGCTCCCCACGGCGAGCTGCTCGGCCGAATAAACCCCTTCCCCAGCAGCTCCTGAAGCTGGGAGGATAACTCTTGCATCTCTGGAGGTGCTAGACGATAAGGCACCTTGGCGATAGGCGCGGTTCCCGGAACCAAATCGATACTAAACTCCACTTGCCTCACAGGAGGCACACCCGACAACTCCTCGGGAAACACATCCGGGAACTCACGCACCACCGGAACCTCCTCAACTGAACTCGGTCTCTCGGAACCCACCCACATATCCATCACATACGCCACAAAACCCTTACAGCCCTGTTGTAGACACTGCCTCGCTCTAGCGGCCGAACAAAGCGCTGATCCTGAACGCGTACCCTCGCCATACACCGAAAGAACTCCCCCACTAGGGTCTCGTATGGTCACCAGCTGACGCTCGCAGTCGATAACCGCACCAAACCTGCTCAACCAGTCCATGCCCACAATAACACAGACATCTCCCGTCGCAATAGGGACCAAATCAATCGGGAACTCAACACCGAAAATCTCGACTACGCAACCTCGGAGAACCTCCGTGGCATATATCACCCTCTCATCAGCTATGGAAACTCTCAGAGGCCGACTCAGCGCCTCACGACTAACACTGATATGCTGGCTAAAAGCCAAAGATACAAAAGACCGACTTGCACCCGAGTCAAATAACACCAAGGCAGGTACAGAAATCACAAGAAAAGTACCTACGCACAACATAACATAAGCATAATATCTCAACATCAAAATAAATACATGAAAGAATACATACCAACCACGACATCGGTCGCTGTGCGGACCTCCTCCGCGGTCAGCTGAAAAGCTCTCCCTCGTGCCCTCGGCGCTTCGACCTTCACTGGCCGACTCTCGGTAGCTCTGATGGCGGCAGGAGCAGATCCTTGAGGTGCTCCCTGAGATGATCCTCGCAACTGCGGACACTCTGCCTTCCGGTGTCCGGTCTGATTGCAGTGGAAACACATCGCAAACCCTTTGGGGCAGTCCTTGGCCATATGCCCCTCCTTGCCACACTTGTAGCAAGATCCCGCTCTGCAGACTCCGTCATGACCCTTGCCACACTTCCCACAAGTGCGGCCCTTCTGGCTCCCTGGTTTGGGATCAGCGGGCTTGGCCCGCTTGGCTGCCGACTGAGACTGCGTCGGTCGCCGATCCCTCCCCTGAGACTCCGCTTCCTCCCTGGCCTGAGTCTTTAGCTCAATCTCTCTCTTCCGGGCATTTGCCTGAAGCTCGGCAAATGTCCGGTACGAGGAGTTCGCCACGAACTCCCAAATGTCTCGCCTCAAGATACTCAGATAGCGGCTCATACGTGCCTGCTCCGTAGACACGTGCTCAGGGCAGAACATCGCCCTCTCATGGAACATCCTGGTGATCACTGTAACAGACTCAGTACCCTGCTTGAGGATCAGAAACTCCTGGGCCAGACGCTCCCTCTCCACTTGGGGAACGTACTCATCTCGGAACATGGCAGTGAACCTCTCCCAGGTCACTGCCCCAAGCTCAGCAGGCGTAAAATGCGCCGTCACAAACTTCTACCAGTCCTTCGCTCCCAAGCGAAGTTGGTTCAGCGCGAACCGGACCTTCAAATGCTCAGGAGATGAGCAAGTGAAGAAACACCCCTCTATATCAGAAATCCACCTCATAGCTGCCACCGAATCCTGGGTCCCATCAAACTCTGGTGGTTTTGTGTTGCTGAACTCCCGGAACAGCAACACATCACCACCTTGCGGCTTCGCGGCAGCAATAGCTGCGGTGGCCGCTGCAACAGCAGCCTCAGAAAGAGCGGCATAACGCTCGTCAAAGGTCTCAATCAGCGTGGTCTTAATAGACCCGAACATCTCTGGTATCTCTGCCCTGATGGTCGCAGCCACCTCCTCGTGAATGATCCAGCGGATCTCCTCATCACTGGTACCACTGCTCTCAGGCATCAAACGTGTCCTCACCATGATCTACCTCTGAAACATGACATACGATAAATTAGAACCCATTCGAGTATACTCACACTCGACAACTCATTCCACCTTGGTCCTTGGTATTCCAAAGATTTTTACTTGGGCTGTACACCACTCTGGTGCTTTCAGTAGTACGGGCCCAATACTACTGTCCGCACGGTATCAGAATACACCCCAAGTCCTCCTCTTCGGATCCCAATTTCCAGGTACTCTATCATGCATAGGCCACTCTCTAATAGATCTCTCACAAGCCCCTCACTGCTACCTACTCACTCTCAAGCATCTCATAGCAGCTCACCTCTTCCTAGGCTAAGGCATCACAAATCAGGCCACTCTAGCCCTAATAGAAATACCTAGCCTACTCTAGCATGCGAATACATTATATCAATATCAATATCACATAACATGAGGCTATTTTGGGAAATCACCGTTCGGGCGCGGACTGATCGTACACACAACTCTGCTCTGCGTTATTCCAAAAATCTTTTACTCTTTTTGAAAATACTTCTCAAATCCTCAGTTTGAGTTCAAATACGCCCGAAGGTGTACTCGAATCCTTCAAACCAAGGCTCTGATACCAACTTGTAACACCGTAAATTTCAAAATAATTTTTCGCATAATATAAAAACATTTTTCATTTAATTTTCATAAAACATCAAGTTTAAAATTTCAATTCACATAATACAAAATTCCAAGATCATAAATCATAAAAAAAAATCCCATGCGTGTGTACAGATCAAGTCGGCGCCTTCCCATGGTCATCGCTAGTACTGAAACAAACAACACTAACACTGTAAGCACAAAGCTTAGTGAGTTCCCCAAAATACCACATAATACAAATATTAGCCACTCGAGGCTATAACTCTGTGGGTCCGTGCAGCCAAACTCTGTAACATGCACAGCATAAATCACATAGAATAATGCAATGCAACACATAACACATACATAGCATACAAGCACTGTATCATAACTCTGATTACCTACTCAAGGTAAAGTATAGTGAGAAGACTCACCTCGTATATCTCGATAACTCGCGAATCCTGGAAATCACTCATGCTCGATCCCCCGAGCTATAATCCTCCTATAACATCGTATATCTCTAATTAACACTTTTACCACTAAGGTTGATTACCCCTATCAAGTCAACACTGGTCAACTCTGGTCAATGGTCAACGGTCAACTTTGACCGGACTCGGCGAGTGCACTAAGGCGACTCGGCGAGTCTACACGTTTTCACCAACTCTCTAGGATTCTCTTTCGACACGTCGAGTACGCCCCTGACTCGACGAGTTCCACCTGGCATGAATCGCGGGGCCACCACGACTCAACTCGCCGAGTCTCAAGAACAACTCGGCGAGTTCCAGCTCGACTCAGTCCACCTGTCAACCCTTTCCAACTCCCCCTGACTCACTGAGTTAACCCATAACTCAGCAGGACCACTCGCCGAGTGGTTAAGGGCAATCTTCATGCTACTCGCCGAGTCTGTTCTTCGGACTCGGCGAGTCCATGCCATGCATCAACTCATACTTGCTTCTGAGGTCAGATCTGCTTCAACAACTCATAGATTTGGCCCTCCTAATCTCATTCATCACGTAAAGTTCATATCTTGGTTACCATGCAACACTTACAAGGCTCTTTTAGGAGAAATGACCTCTAGGATGGCAACCCTAGTCTCCAACCCAAATGGAAGGACATAAAGCATGACATTAGGGACTCTCTGGACCTACTAAGGTCCAGATCTAAGCACCATATCCCCATGGGACCTCTCACACTTCAAATACAAAGCAAATAAGGCATGAAGAAACCCTAGATTTGACCATATCAACAATAACACAAGAATAACCTCTGAATGATACCTCAAGAAGCCTCCTCTGATGAAATGAAAGTAGATCCAAGCTCCCCAACTCTTCTAGCTTGACTTTCCTCTCCCTTTCTTGCAAAAACACACAAATTTGGTGAACAAAGGCCTCTTATCTCACTCACAAAAACCCTCAGTCGCTTTGGTGCTCTCAAGATCTAGGTAGCCGCAATGAAGGGCCATAAGGTCCTTTAAATAGGGCTTAGGACCGGGAAATTAGGGTTTCATTAAACAGCGCAGACTCGCCGAGTCCATTCCCTGGACTCGCCGAGTCCAGGCGCGAACCCGCGTCCAAAACCGCGATCCTACTCGGCGAGTTTGAGCTCCAACTTGCCGAGTCCCCTCACAAAACACCAAAAATTATATGATTAGAAGATACCTAGAAATCCGGGATGTTACAATTCTCCCCCACTAGAACTAGACTTCGCCCTCGAAGTCTCGCTCTGCAAATAGCTCTGGATGCTGCTCACGCATCTCACGCTCCGGCTCCCAAGTCATCTCTGATCCTTTCCGATGTTGCCACTGAACTAACACCAGAGGTACCTCCTTGTTCCTCAAAACCCTGATCTTCCGATCTCTGATGGCCACTGGTCTCTCGACATAATTCAGGCTCGCATCCACCTGAATATCCTCTAATGGAACTACTGCCGACTCGTCGGCTATACACTTCCTCAGCTGCGACACATGAAAAGTGTCGTGAATCTGCCCCAACTCTGCTGGTAAATCCAAACGATAGGCTACCCGGCCTACCCTCGTGATCACACGAAAAGGTCCGATATATCGGGGCCCCAACTTGCCCCTCTTCCTGAATCGAATCACTCCTTTCCAAGGGGAGACCTTCAGGAGAACAAGGTCGCTGACCTGAAACTCAAGCTCGGACCGGCGTCTATCTACATAACTCTTCTGTCGGCTCTGAGCGGTCAACAACCTCTGTCTGACCTGTTGGATCTGCTCTGTCGTCTGAAGCACGATCTCCGTACTGCCTATCACCCTCTGTCCAACCTCTCCCTAACAAATGGGGGTCCGACACCTCCTCCCATACAACAGCTCAAAGGGTGGCATACCAATGCTCGAATGATGGCTGTTGTTGTAGGAAAACTCTGCCAAGGGCAAATATGCATCCCAGCTGCCCCCGAAATCCAATACACATGCTCGAAGCATGTCCTCAAGCGTCTGAATCGTCCGTTCACTCTGACCGTCTATCTGGGGATGATATGCGGTACTAAAATGCAGACTAGTATCCAACTCCTCATGAAACTTCTTCCAGAATCTGGAAGTGAAACGCACATCACGGTCTGAAACAATCGAGATCGGAACCCCATGCCGAGATACCACTTCCCTCACATATACCTCCGCCATTTCTCTGCTGAAGAACTCTCGCTGATAGCAAGGAAATGAGCGCTCTTCGTCAATCTGTCCACAATCACCCAAATTGCATCAACTCCTCTGGCAGTCCTCGGCAATTTGGTGATGAAATCCATAGTGATCTGTTCCCACTTCCATTCGGGAACCTCCAATGGCTGCAACTTACCATGCGACCTCTGGTGCTCAGCCTTAACCCTACGACAGGTCAAGCACCTCTCAACAAACCACGCGACATCCCTCTTCATACAGGGCCACCAATACTCCTTTCTCAGATCCAAAAACATCTTAGTGGCCCCGAATGTATCGAAAATTTCGACCGATGAGCCTCCTCCATCAAAATGGTACGCGTTCCTCCCACAAACGGCACCCAGATACGCCCCTGAAACGTCATAAGCCCCCGACCATCGGTAACGAACTCAGAAACCAAACCAACAACCCGTTCCTTCTTCTACATCTCAGGTTGCACAGCCTCGGCCTGTGCCCCACGAATGGCATCCAATACTGGAGCTATCACGGTCAATCTCAAACATACCTCCCGCAGCGGGGTGCTCTCCGCCCAGCGGCTCAATGCATCGGCTACCACATTAGCCTTGCCTGGGTGGTACAAGATCTCACAATCATAATCCTTGACCACATCCAACCACCTTCTCTGTCGCATATTTAGGTTGGGCTAATCCATCAAATACTTCAAACTCTTATGGTCAGTGTATATCGTACACCGAACCCCATACAAGTAGTGACGCCAAATCTTGAGGGCGAACACCACTACCCCCAACTCTAGGTCATGGGTGGGATATCTCGTCTCATGAGGCTTCAGCTGCCTCGATGCATATGCTAACACATGCCCTCTCTGCATCAGCACCGCTCCCAACCCCATAATCGATGCATCACAGTATACCACAAAGTCCTCCATCCCATCCGTGAGGGCTAACACCGGGGCTTCGCACAACCTTTGTCGAAGTGTCTCAAAGGAGGCCTGCTGCTCGGGGCCCCATGAAAAAGCAACACCCTTCCGGGTCAATCTGGTGAGTGGTACTGTGATCTTGGAGAAATCCTTGATAAATCTCCGATAATACCCTGCCAACCCTAGGAAACTCCTGATCTCCGAGGGTGACTTCGGCACCTCCCAACTCATCACCGCCTCAACCTTGGCCGGATCGACCAATATCCCTTCCTGGTTAACAAGATGTCCTAAGAACTGGACCTCCCGCAACCAGAAATCACACTTGGAGAATTTGGCATAAAGCTTCTCCGATCTCAGAACCCCGAGAACCTCTCTCAAATGCTCCTCATGCTGCTCTCTAGATCTCGAATATACCAGAATGTCGTCGATAAACACAATCACTGACCGATCCAGCATCGGCCTACACACTCGGTTCATGAGATCCATGAACACCTCCGGGGCATTGGTGAGCCCAAAAGGCATCACCACAAAATCATAATGCCCATAACGCGTCCTGAACACTATCTTCTGGACGTCCTCATCCCGCACCCTCACCTGATGGTATCCAGACCTCAAATCGATCTTGGAGAACCAAGATGCTCCCTGCAACTGATCGAATAAATCATCGATCCTCGGCAACGGGTAACGGTTCTTGACCGTTAGCTTGTTCAACTCCCGGTAATCAATGCACATCCGGTGTGGACCATCCTTCTTCTTGACGAACAGGATAGGCGCTCCCCACGGCGAGCTGCTCGGCCGAATAAACCCCTTCCCCAGCAGCTCCTGAAGCTGGGAGGATAACTCTTGCATCTCTGGAGGTGCTAGACGATAAGGCACCTTGGCGATAGGCGCGGTTCCCGGAACCAAATCGATACTAAACTCCACTTGCCTCACAGGAGGCACACCCGACAACTCCTCGGGAAACACATCCGGGAACTCACGCACCACCGGAACCTCCTCAACTGAACTCGGTCTCTCGGAACCCACCCACATATCCATCACATACGCCACAAAACCCTTACAGCCCTGTTGTAGACACTGCCTCGCTCTAGCGGCCGAACAAAGCGCTGATCCTGAACGCGTACCCTCGCCATACACCGAAAGAACTCCCCCACTAGGGTCTCGTATGGTCACCAGCTGACGCTCGCAGTCGATAACCGCACCAAACCTGCTCAACCAGTCCATGCCCACAATAACACAGACATCTCCCGTCGCAATAGGGACCAAATCAATCGGGAACTCAACACCGAAAATCTCGACTACGCAACCTCGGAGAACCTCCGTGGCATATATCACCCTCTCATCAGCTATGGAAACTCTCAGAGGCCGACTCAGCGCCTCACGACTAACACTGATATGCTGGCTAAAAGCCAAAGATACAAAAGACCGACTTGCACCCGAGTCAAATAACACCAAGGCAGGTACAGAAATCACAAGAAAAGTACCTACGCACAACATAACATAAGCATAATATCTCAACATCAAAATAAATACATGAAAGAATACATACCAACCACGACATCGGTCGCTGTGCGGACCTCCTCCGCGGTCAGCTGAAAAGCTCTCCCTCGTGCCCTCGGCGCTTCGACCTTCACTGGCCGACTCTCGGTAGCTCTGATGGCGGCAGGAGCAGATCCTTGAGGTGCTCCCTGAGATGATCCTCGCAACTGCGGACACTCTGCCTTCCGGTGTCCGGTCTGATTGCAGTGGAAACACATCGCAAACCCTTTGGGGCAGTCCTTGGCCATATGCCCCTCCTTGCCACACTTGTAGCAAGATCCCGCTCTGCAGACTCCGTCATGACCCTTGCCACACTTCCCACAAGTGCGGCCCTTCTGGCTCCCTGGTTTGGGATCAGCGGGCTTGGCCCGCTTGGCTGCCGACTGAGACTGCGTCGGTCGCCGATCCCTCCCCTGAGACTCCGCTTCCTCCCTGGCCTGAGTCTTTAGCTCAATCTCTCTCTTCCGGGCATTTGCCTGAAGCTCGGCAAATGTCCGGTACGAGGAGTTCGCCACGAACTCCCAAATGTCTCGCCTCAAGATACTCAGATAGCGGCTCATACGTGCCTGCTCCGTAGACACGTGCTCAGGGCAGAACATCGCCCTCTCATGGAACATCCTGGTGATCACTGTAACAGACTCAGTACCCTGCTTGAGGATCAGAAACTCCTGGGCCAGACGCTCCCTCTCCACTTGGGGAACGTACTCATCTCGGAACATGGCAGTGAACCTCTCCCAGGTCACTGCCCCAAGCTCAGCAGGCGTAAAATGCGCCGTCACAAACTTCTACCAGTCCTTCGCTCCCAAGCGAAGTTGGTTCAGCGCGAACCGGACCTTCAAATGCTCAGGAGATGAGCAAGTGAAGAAACACCCCTCTATATCAGAAATCCACCTCATAGCTGCCACCGAATCCTGGGTCCCATCAAACTCTGGTGGTTTTGTGTTGCTGAACTCCCGGAACAGCAACACATCACCACCTTGCGGCTTCGCGGCAGCAATAGCTGCGGTGGCCGCTGCAACAGCAGCCTCAGAAAGAGCGGCATAACGCTCGTCAAAGGTCTCAATCAGCGTGGTCTTAATAGACCCGAACATCTCTGGTATCTCTGCCCTGATGGTCGCAGCCACCTCCTCGTGAATGATCCAGCGGATCTCCTCATCACTGGTACCACTGCTCTCAGGCATCAAACGTGTCCTCACCATGATCTACCTCTGAAACATGACATACGATAAATTAGAACCCATTCGAGTATTCTCACACTCGACAACTCATTCCTCCTTGGTCCTTGGTATTCCAGTAGTACGGGCCCAATACTACTGTCCGCACGGTATCAGAATACACCCCAAGTCCTCCTCTTCGGATCCCAATTTCCAAGTACTCTATCATGCATAGGCCACTCTCTAATAGATCTCTCACAAGCCCCTCACTGCTACCTACTCACTCTCAAGCATCTCATAGCAGCTCACCTCTTCCTAGGCTAAGGCATCACAAATCAGGCCACTCTAGCCCTAATAGAAATACCTAGCCTACTCTAGCATGCGAATACATTATATCAATATCAATATCACATAACATGAGGCTATTTTGGGAAATCACCGTTCGGGCGCGGACTGATCGTACACACAACTCTGCTCTGCGTTATTCCAAAAATCTTTTACTCTTTTTGAAAATACTTCTCAAATCCTCAGTTTGAGTTCAAATACGCCCGAAGGTGTACTCGAATCCCTCAAACCAAGGCTCTGATACCAACTTGTAACACCGTAAATTTAAAAATAATTTTTCGCATAATATAAAAACATTTTTCATTTAATTTTCATAAAACATCAAGTTTAAAATTTCAATTCACATAATACAAAATTCCAAGATCATAAATCATAAAAAAAAAATCCCATGCGTGTGTACAGATCAAGTCGGCGCCTTCCCATGGTCATCGCTAGTACTGAAACAAACAACACTAACACTGTAAGCACAAAGCTTAGTGAGTTCCCCAAAATACCACATAATACAAATATTAGCCACTCGAGGCTATAACTCTGTGGGTCCGTGCAGCCAAACTCTGTGAACCCTCAGGTTCTAACTCTGTAACATGCACAACATAAATCACATAGAATAATGCAATGCAACACATAACACATACATAGCATACAAGCACTGTATCATAACTCTGATTACCTACTCAAGGTAAAGTATAGTGAGAAGACTCACCTCGTATATCTCGATAACTCGCGAATCCTGGAAATCACTCGTGCTCGATCCCCCGAGCTATAATCCTCCTATAACATCGTATATCTCTAATTAACACTTTTACCACTAAGGTTGACTACCCCTATCAAGTCAACACTGGTCAACTCTGGTCAATGGTCAACGGTCAACTTTGACCGGACTCGGCGAGTGCACTAAGGCGACTCGGCGAGTCTACACGTTTTCACCAACTCTCTAGGATTCTCTTTCGACACGTCGAGTACGCCCCTGACTCGACGAGTTCCACCTGGCATGAATCGCGGGGCCACCACGACTCAACTCGCCGAGTCTCAAGAACAACTCGGCGAGTTCCAGATCGACTCAGTCCACCTGTCAACCCTCTCCAACTCTCCCTGACTCACTGAGTTAACCCATAACTCGGCAGGACCACTCGCTGAGTGGTTAAGGGGAATCTTCATGCTCCTCGCCGAGTCTGTTCTTCGGACTCGGCGAGTCCGTGCCATGCATCAACTCATACTTGCTTTTGAGGTCAGATCTGCTTCAACAACTCATAGATCTGGCCCTCCTAAGCTCATTCATCATGTAAAGTTCATATATTGGTTACCATGCAACACTTACAAGGCTCTTTTAGGAGAAATGACCTCTAGGATGGCAACCCTAGTCTCCAACCCAAATGGAAGGACATAAAGCATGACATTAGGGACTCTCTGGACCTACTAAGGTCCAGATCTAAGCACCATATCCCTATGGGACCTCTCACACTTCAAATACAAAGCAAATAAGGCATGAAGAAACCCTAGATTTGACCATATCAACAATAACACAAGAATAACCTCTGAATGATACCTCAAGAAGCCTCCTCTGATGAAATGAAAGTAGATCCAAGCTCCCCAACTCTTCTAGCTTGACTTTCCTCTCACTTTCTTGCAAAAACACACAAATTTGGTGAACAAAGGCCTCTTATCTCACTCACAAAAACCCTCAGTCGCTTTGGTGCTCTCAAGATCCAGGTAGCCGCAATGAAGGGCCATAAGGTCCTTTAAATAGGGCTTAGGACCGGGAAATTAGGGTTTCATTAAACAGCACGGACTCGGCGAGTCCATTCCCTGGACTCGCCGAGTCCAGGCGCGAACCCGCGTCCAAAACCGCGATCCTACTCGGCAAGTTTGAGCTCCAACTCGCTGAGTCCCCTCACAAAACACCAAAAATTATATGATTAGAAGATACTTGGAAATTCGGGCTGTTACATTAACGTGGGTCCGGAGTAGTCTCTCCTGCGGCGGTGATCGTTAGCATCCTTCCGTATGTGCCACCATTTGCTGCCTCTGGGCAGTTTCTTTTGTAGTGACCCACTTTGCCACAACCGTAGCAAGCCTGGCTCATACCAACGTTGGGTACTTGGTTGATCGGTCTTGCTGGACTCTTGTAGTAACGTATGATGTGTCCCTTTTTGTTGCAGTTTAAGCACTGCATCTCTCGACAAGGTCCATGGTGGTGATAGTTGCATTTGTTGCACTTTGGGAGATTACCCGCATATGGCTTTGCTGGTAATGGGTTATTAGCGACTATCGTAGGCACTGTAGCAGCATTGATTGTAACTTGTTGTCATTTCCTTGAGGATCTTTGTGAGGACTCGTCTTTCCTCTTGTTCTTGTTGTTGTTTCCTTCTTGTTGATCTTGTACAGAAATTTTTGAGTTCTGATGGTTTTCGTGGTCAATCAGAGATTGTGCTAGTTCTTTGGCACTATCGAAAGTATCGGGTCTTGATGCTAACACACTTGACTGAATTTGGGGAGACAATCCCCAAATATACCTCTCTAATTTCTAGCTCTCTGGAGCAACCATATCTGGGCACAGGTTTGCCAGATCACAGAATCTACCCGTATAGGTTGATATATCGGTACCAACCATTTCCAGACTCCAAAGTTCTTGTTCGAGCTTTTAAACTTCCCCTCGAGGACAGTACTCTCTCATCAGCATGATCTTCAAGTTTTCCCAACTTATCGAATTTTCCACTGCTATAGTCAGGGACTTAACACGACCATTCCACCAAGTTAATGCTCTGTCAGAAAAGGTACAAGTAGCAAACTTGACCTTGTTGCCCTTCGGGCAGGCGCAGATCTCAAAGACTGCTTCTGTCTTTTCAATCCATTGCCTTAGGACCATAACCCCATCAGTTCCATTGAAGTTTCGGGGTTTAGCATTTGTAAAGTCCTTGTAGGTGCATTCCCTGGGATACCCATGGCTCTCGCCATGGTGAGAAGGAGGTGAACCCGTTCCCGATCCACTAGGGACAGGAGCATTGATGGCTGACACGGCAACTGCTACTGCAGCCGTGATGGCTGCTTGGAACATGGCAGCATCGAAAGGAGGAGGTGGTTGAGGTGGTGGTATTGTCGTTTCGTTATTAGGGTTACGCCTTGGATTTCTGCGAGGCGGCATCTTTTGGCTATACGATTAAAAGATGACAACATGGTAAGAATAAATGGATAAGGAGAGTGACTCATGGACTAACTCTCCATAGTCCAACAACACAATTTAATAACACGTTTGAATGAGGATCTAGTATCGAAAAGTGAAAGCATTTGGACAATAATTTCCATACGATTTGGTATCTGTCAAAAATATTGGACTTATAGATGTAACATGTTCTGGAAAAGTGGCCTAGGAGTAGGCTTTACATCAACCATTGATGGGAAAGTTTTGACAGTACAACGACTAAACAAGACCTAATAGGTCCAAGATTTACAACGATAGGAAATTAGACCAGAGTTTTACATAAACTAGGTTATATCCGAAGGAGGAGTTGATGAGATTCTATCGGCGACGAGAACTACTAGAAAAGTCTTCAGTTGAGTGATCATTCGAAGGGATTGGGTGATCATTCTCTGGCTGCTCTCCGAGCCATCCAGCATTGTCGTGGTTACGGTAGTACGGGTTGTCGTGGGGATGGAATCCAACCATGATATCTATGTGAGAAAAGGGATACAAGAAATAACTAAATAGACGAACTAACTAAGATAATTATAAAATAACCTTTATCAGTTGCTTCAATACTTGTTTAGTGCATATCAGTTATATGTAGTTAGGATAGGATGGACCTTCGAATAAGTGACCCTAACCCTAAGCCCCCAACCCAACGAGGACAGGACATAAAGCAAAGATTCACATATTCTAAGTCTATGACATCCTAGTACATATAATCTTAGTGTATCCACTGAACAACTATTGACATATTAATAAATATCTATTTAGTTCTCAAATAAGTAATTACATTAAGACCAAATACCCCTATGTTATTTCTTTGTGGTTGTGTTGGTAAGTTTTTAGACTTGTTGCCACATCACAACCATTCTTGGGCACATGCTAATCACTCCTCGGACCAACATAGTTGATCAGGCTATGCCACTCCCAAGACTGACCATACATCCCCAAGCTTACTTGTGATATCCAACAATCCTAATACTTTTCTTCTTGTCATTGTGACACTAAGTTTAGTATGAATGCAGGCACGTATACTTTCTTAAATATTTTATCATTTAAAAGTATAAACTCTTGGTCAGAGTATTTTAATCCCATTGTATTTATAGTCTGTATATCTTTTATGGGTTGATATACTCAATTCACTATAAACAATGCTCTGATACCAATCTGTCACACCCCAAAACCGGAACGGCGGAAACATTCGGGGGCGGAGGACGTCATGTACAGTATCACAACAATGCAAAGTAGTAAACAAGAAACAACATCATCCATTGCATTATTATATTATTTGTTTTGTATCAGTATTTTAGAGGAACTCACTAAGCTTATGGCTTACAGTCTCAGTTATGGTTTCAAGTACTTCGGATGATCGCAGGAAGGCAAAGGCATGATCGTACAACTCATATTTTATGACCTTGTTTATGGGATACTCTAATATAGAACTATTTTGAAAACAAATTTGTAATAACTGTTGGTTTCTAAATGTTTTAAAAAGTTTTAAATTGGCATGATTTTTATGGATGTTACATATTGAAGATATGGTGGGCCTCAAAGTGAAATCTGCTTCCAATCAATATATATGTTAAAAATGGTACATCAAGCAACTTGAAGAAATCTAAAATTTAAAGTCAAATCCAAGTCAAGTTCAAGTCGAAATCAAGAACCAAGCAAGTTAAATCTTAAGAGTTGATTAAGAAAAATAAGATGTGTGGTATAATGAGATAGGTCCCTCGATAGTGAAATCATAGGGTAAGCTTGGATTTTATGTCCATAATGGAGTTTACCGTGTTTACTGGACGAGCTCGGAAAAAAAAAGGGTTTCTCAAGCTAAGTTTTTATTAACAAATTTTCAAGAAATTATTTTTAAAATTACACTATTTTCACAAATTTAATTCGGAGTAAAAATTATTTGCTCAAGCTTGGTTTGACTTATTAAATATGAATTCTAAATCTGCAATAAAGGTATTGAGACTGTTGTCTAGGTAGTGATTTCATTGGAGCTTCCTTGTTGTGAAATCTGTAGAGTTGTGGACTCATTACATGTTGTTATTATGTATATTATTTGTTATGTATCACTATTTTAGGGGAACTCACTAAGCTTATGGCTTACAGTCTCAGTTTTGGTTTCAAGTACTTCGGATGATCTTAGGAAGGCAAAGGCATGATCGTACAACTCCTCATATTTTATGACCTTGTTTATGGGATACTCTAATATAGAACTATTTTGAAAACAAATTTGTAATAACTGTTGGTTTCTAAATGTTTTAAAAAGTTTTGGTTTCAAGTACTTCGGTCATGTGAAAAAAAAAGAGTGAAGTATTTTTATATTCCTTTATTATATTCTAAATTCTTTTTAGGTCATCTACATCTTTCCATTTATTTATAATGTTTAATCCTTTTTCTTACTTGAGAGCAAGCAATGTTCAAGCTTATGGAGATTTGATAGATGTCATTTTATGCATCTTTTAAGGTAGTTTTTATTAGCATTTTAAATCATTTTTATGCTTTTTCATGTGCATTAGCTTAAATAATGTTCAGCTCATGTATTTCGTAAGAATTGTTGGATTAGATGTCTAAGTCCATAACTATTATTAGTATGTATTCGAACCGAGAGTAGTATGGTCCATTTGGGTTGCATGGCATCGAAACAATTGGATAGACAAATGAGAAAAGGTTATTTGTGATTTATATTAATTTATTACAAGTTCTAATATATTGATATGAAATCATATTATTTAACTAGTATTGATCAAGAATTAATTTGGAATTATTTTTTGTGATCAAAAGAGACTAATTAAATATATGGAGATTGATTATGTAAATCATTCATTCTTATATATGTGGGCTTGTGATCCATTGTCCTTCATGTTGGGCTTAACCCATGGATACTCCATGGAGGTTAAAACCCATGGATCATGAAGGAAATGAAAAGTCATGAGTTACATGGTGTAACCCTAAATGAACCACACTATATAAAGGACCCCATTGTTCATGAAATGGACTACTAGTGTGTGTACACAAGAGGGCAAGGCCGATTTTCATAGAGTGAACCTAAGTAACCTTCTTCTCAAGTTATTCCAATTGTTGGTGGTGTTGTGTGAACCATTTGAGGTGCAACACTTGGGGCACTAAGCTCTTAAAGGTTCAAGACTTCAAGCTCCATCAAAAGGTATGTCATTCTACTATATTCTTGTATTGTATATACTTCATATTATGCTAGTTAGGATGAAACCTTGGAATATTGAATATTTGCATGTATAATAGAGAATACATGGATCCAATGCTTATAGGGTTGCATGTACACCATAGGAGTGTTAGAATGCTCAAAACCCATCAAGAATTCCCACTCATGTTTTGGTTTTTATTTTCAAGTAATTTGAAGTGGAGAGGGGGTTTGAAAGTCTTTGGAGCACATATGGAGCTTATCTGGAGCAAAGACGCTAAAAAAAAGACCAAATACGGGCTATATCTCACCAAAAATGGGTTGTTCTTCACTTACGAAACATAACCGAATGATTTCTGATTTTTTTAGGCATTTAAAAACTTCAGCCCTGAAGCACGAGTCGTGCCTACCTCCAGATGCCTTTATTTTGGGTGTTATAACTTGCGAATCCCAAACACGGGCCGTGCTTATCCATCGAAGTCCAAACTTTTGGTTTTTTCTGATTTTTTTTCTGAAATCTCAATTGTGATGACCTGGCACGAGCCGTGCCCCCCCAAGCTCGGGTCGTGCTTACTGCTAGAACCCTTATTTTCTGCCTAGACTACTATATAAATACCAGATACCCTCTAAGTCAATTCCAAAGGACAAAAACCCCTTCTGGAGCCGATTTTCTGTCCTTTCATTACTTTCTGAAAATCTGAAGGTTGTGGATCATCTCTCACGTTTAGTTTAGTAAGATTTAGTAGTTTAATGTTTCTTGTTATTGTTCTAGATCAGATTTTAGCATGTCTGGCTAAAACCCTAGTTTTCAGTTCTACAGAGACTAGTACTTTTCATGTGATTAGTTTTCAGATCTACTTTTCTTTTTGTGTTTCTATTTAGATTTTTCTGTTTTGAGCTTAATGAACATTTGCTTTTAAATTCTTGTTAGTTTGATCACCTAGCTAGGGTTTTAACATTCCAGTTAATCAGTTAATAGAATCTGTAATTGTTTTTGTCAACTAATAATAAGTAGCACGTATCAAATTGCTTTCGTGTTAGGGATTTAACTCTGATATAAACTGTAAAAATCATATATTTACGCTTCCAAGCTTGTGAGAAGTATTGGGTATTGCTAGGAATTTTACACAGATCATAAAGTTGTTTTTCTAATTTAATTAAGAGTTTGTTTAATTGAACAGTAAAAAGTTATGGTTATTTCAAAGAGCTTGTTTTTGGTAAACTAATTAAGGAAAAAGAGATTATTCAAAAGTTTGTTAGTTTTTCGCAGTACCAGTTTAGATAGAACGCATTCTGAATAACCAGATATGAACTAATTGTATGATTAGAAAAGTTGCAGCAGAACTGAAATCGGATTTATTATTGATTTTCGTTTACTTTATTTTCCCTACAATTTTAGTTTTTAGTTTAATTTAACAATTCCCTTTTTTATAATTTAGGTTTTGACTAAAATGTGCTTGATGTAAAAATGGATTGACCGTTAGGTTGTGTCCCTGATGATTCGACCCTGCTTCTATGTGTTATAGTTTTAGTACAACCAACAGTGATTATTTTATTTGTTTAATACGTCCGCGACAACTTGTTAACAGTTACAGAGTCTATAATAACACGGTATTATAAACTCGACAATCCAACTCAATACCTTACCTTCATTTTATAATCACGATATCATAAATCACGAATCAAATAAGTAGATAACGAAACAAACAATTATAGCGCGCATATTTATCGATTTCTGTATAGCGGCGTTAACATGCATTTTCATGGACTATACATCATTCCTCAGTTAACCAAACTTTCGACAGAACAACACACAACAAATGACAAGTGAAACTATTTATAGGTTGAAATACCAGTAGACTCGTTGCGCCTTATGATATGAGGCATTTCCGGTGGATTCACTATTCATTGTGAAGTTTTTTAGTTTTGTTTTTTCTTTTTTTTTTAGATTATCGGCGAATCTTTTTCATCACAACAAATGACAAGTGAAATTATTTATAGGTTGAAATGTTAGTGGACTCGTCGCGCCTTAGACCGGAGGGTGTGGGTGGGAAACTTCCATCACTTTTTGTGGGCCACAACACCCTTTCTCTTACTTTCCTTTCCTTCACCTAAACTCAAGGGATGAATGAGAAACTTCCCTCACTATTTTTTTTATTTTTATTTTTTAAATATATTTCCTACAAATATTATACTCATTCTGTAGGGAATTAAAAACTATGAGTTTTGATATATATTTTTTTTATAATTTTTAGTAGGTATATAATTTAATAAGTATTGAAAAAGATAAAAAAATTGCCAGTAGGAATAGGAGAGAGAGTGAAGGAATGAGCTCCCTCACCTCCTTCTCTCACCACTTTCACTCAGTCAAGATGCGGTGTTCAGCTGAGAGGGAAAGTTCTCTCACTCTTTCCCTCGCCCACACTGTCTCACCTTATGGTATACGACATTTCCGGTGGATTCACTAGTCATTGTGAATATATATATATATATATATATATATATATATATATATATATATATATATATATATATATATATATATATATTTGGAGAATTTCATATATGCCCCTCTTAAACTTCAAAATATCATATTTGCCCAACTTAATTTCTCAATATCATATTTACCCTTCATAAACCTTCAAAATATCATATTTGCCTAAATGCTTTTTATAATGTTTTTAATATATTATAATCATTTTTTATACCTTAGAATTATTATAATAATTAAGAAATTTAACCATATTATCCTTACGTGTGTGATAATGAAATGTAAACTTCTAAATTGTTGGAATGTCGGCCTCTTGACAGACAAAAAGATTCATCTTGAACCATTTTTATGGAATTAATATATATATATATATATATATATATATATATATATATATATATATATATATATATATATATAAGAAATGAATCTTAGGAATAGTGAACTTGTCATTTTTTTGGCAGAATTGGTCCCTGTATTATTGTTGGGCTTCAAAGTTAGGAATAGTAAATTTAGATGTTTTTTTGGCAACTTTGCTCCTCATTCTTTAGCTATTTTGATACTTTTGGTCAGTGCAATCAATATTTTTACACTTTTTAGGAACTTTTTAATATTTAAAGTTTACCCACAAAACTTTAACGATTTGACAACTTTGATCCCTTTTCTAAAAAGTTGCTAATTTCTACCCCTTTAATTATTTAGTCATTTTGACACTTTTGGTCCTTGCAGTCAAAACTTTTACATTTTTTCATAAAAACATGAAAAAAACGATTTGGAGCAAAGCCCGGGCTTTTCATCCTTGCACTTTTTACGTTTGTCATATTTATCGATTCGGAAACGGTTGGGGAAAAACGAAATAAGGTTATTGGAAATCTGGATTACAAACAGGAATCGTGTTAACATTTTCCTTGTTTGATATTTCGACCCTATATGCCTTGGGTATAACGAAATCCAAACTTGGAATAATTCCTGATGCAGCAATTCCAATCTAAGGCACAAAATTAGAACAATTGAAGAAGATGAAGTGAAAGAACGTTCTGTGTTTTCTTATCTGTTTCAATAGTAGTTTTCACAGGCTTATCCAATCAACGGATAAGTCACAACAGTTTCCATCTTTTAAGAATTACAAATCAGACCTTGTAATGTCTTTTCAAGAATGACAAATCGGACCTTGTAATGTCTTAAATACAAGTGTGCGCTCCCGCACCTCCTAACTTGTATTATAACTAAAACATTATTCTTGAAACACTTGTTAATTCCATTACACTAAAATATATTTGGTGATAAAATCACCAACAGAAACAACATTGGAAGTTTCTAGCCCCCGCGTAGCGGGGGTAACCTTTCTGGTTTATATTTTGATTGTTTATTTTTTGTTGTTGTTGATTATTACTACCTCCGTCCCATATTTATTGTCCACTTTTGACTTTTGAAGTCTTTATTCTTCAACTTTGACCTTAAATGTTTTTGTCCTTGATATATAAAACTTAGGGGTGTTTGGATTAGATTTTTAGCTTATTGCTTATAGCTTATTTGTGGTGGGAATAAGCAATAAGCAATAAGCATGGAGAGGAATGCTTATTAAAATTAGCTTATTTAGCCTAATAAGCTGGATTTTATCCAAACACTCAAATTAGCTTATTGTGGGAATAAGCAATAAGCACCTCTTTTTTTTCCTATCCAAACACCCCCTTAATGCAAAATTTATGAATGGATTGTATTTTAAATGTTTTTTCATTGCTATAAGTTTCAATGAGTAATACATAACACAAATAACAATATTTAAGGTCAAAGTTGATGAATAAAGACTTCAAAAGTCAAAAGTGGACAATTATTATGGGACGGAGGGAGTATTATGTTGTAGATGGAGGATATTTTAGATATTACCATTGATACTGTGATGTTTAAAAAGTGCATATATGATATTTTGATTTTTAAGAAGGACATATATGATATTTTGATGATATTTTGATATTTAAAAATGACATATATTATATTTTGAAATTTTATGAAGGGTAATTATGATATTTAAGAATTTTATGAAAGGTAAATATGATATTTAAAAATTAAGTTTGATATATATATATATATATATATATATATATATATATATATATATATATATATATATATATATATATATATATATGTTTAGGTTCATTTGAGACCATTCTAAATTTGTGATACCGTGAGACCGAATCTAAAAATAATTTTAAAATGCAAAATAAATGGAAAAATCCAAAAATTCTTTTTTTAAATATTATTTTCGGAACTTGAATTAACTAAAAAAAATAAAAAAAAAATTTTTTTTTTTTAAATACGTGAAATATTCTAATAGAATATTACACTGACATATTCTAAAAAATAATTTTAAAATACAAAATAAATGGAAAAATCTAAAATTTTTTTTTTTAAATATTATTTTCGGTACTTATATTAACTAAAAAAAATAAAAATAAATAAAAAAAATCTCATTTTTTTGAAAAATACGTGAAATATTTTAATAAAATATTACACTGTACATATTCTAAAAAATAATTTTAAAATGCAAAACAAATGAAAAAATCCAAAAATTCTTTTTTTAAATATTATTTTCGGAACTTAAATTAACTAAAAAAATAAAATAAAATAAAAATAATAAAATAATGCGTCTTACGGTCTCACAAAATCAGACCGTCTCCAATGAACCTAACCTTATATAGAGTATTTTTTTGGTAGTTTATTGACGATATCTTTTTTTGCACCGCCTTTGATAATTGATATCATCATATTATCATGATATAAACTTCGATATATTAAACACGTTCGGAACTTGAATTAACTAAAAAAAAATAAAAATAAAAATCCGTTTTTTTTAAAAAAAATATGTAAAATATTCTAATAGAATATTACACTGACAATGACATATTCTAAAAAATAATTTTAAAATGCAAAATAAATGGAAAAATCTAAAAATTCTTTTTTTAAATATTATTTTCAAAACTTGTGTTAACTAATAAATAAAAAAAATCTCGTTTTTTTGAAAAATACGTGAAATATTCTAATAGAATATTGCATTGTACATATTCTAAAAAATAATTTTAAAATGCAAAATAAATAAAAAAAATCCAAATTTTTTTTTAAATATTATTTTCGGAACTTGAATTAACTAGAAAAAATAAAATAAAATAAATAAAAAAATACGTCTAACGGTCTTACAAAATTAAGCCATCTCACATGAACCTAACCCTATATAGGGTATTTTTTTTTTTATAGTTTATTGACGATATCTTTTTTTCCACCGCCTTTGATAATTGATATCATCATATTATCATGATATAAACTTTGATATATTAAACACGTTCGGAAAGATACAGAGGGGATGAAGATTAAATACCTACAGGGGCTTAAATAATTGCTAAAAAGGAATCAATGATAGACTTTTGCATTAATAGAGTATTTTTTTGCAGAGTTTTTTTTATATATAAAGAATTATAAATAATTGTATTGCAGATTTCTTAATTTTTTTTTCATTTAAATAATCAAAAAAGTTGAATCTCAGTAGTCAGTTCCACGTTCCTTTCAAGTAAATAAAACTTTAATGTATTATTTTTTAAATTATTATTAAAACACCATCTACAAATCTACAATGATTATCAATTTTGGAGTACAAGCGTGTTCCTCGTGACTATTTATTTGTGTTAGGGAAGTTGGAATTACTTTTTCTTTTCTTTTTCCAAATTGTAAGTCTTATCCAAAACGCTACCGTTTTAGGCTTTTAGCAGCCTTGTACGTCCCTTATCAGAGATGCTGAATATTTTTATATCTCATTCTCATCCATGGATCTCCATTTTTACATGCTTTTGCTTTCTCTGAAACTCAAATTTCAATAATGGCCGGCGCACGTCTTTCGCTCACCGGAACAAATCTAAGCCGTCCATTTACCTCGCCGGCACGGTCGGCTTACCTTAGACGTACGATAGTCTCCGGTGTGGCCCAAAACCTATCTTACTGGGATTCCATACATTCCGATATCGACTCCCACCTGAAAAAAGCCATCCCCATCCGTGAGCCCATTTCCGTTTTCGAGCCGATGCACCACTTGACATTTGCGGCACCCAAAACCACCGCATCTGCGTTGTGCGTCGCCGCGTGTGAGCTTGTCGGTGGCAACCGTGAAGATGCAATTGTAGCAGCGTCGGCAATTCACCTCATGCATGCTGCTATATACACCCATGATCATCTCATGTTAACAAACAGTCTCCAGTCCGATCCAGAGACAGAACCCAAAATTTCACACAAATTTGGCCCCAATGTCGAGCTTCTCACCGGAGATGGGATTCTGCCGTTTGGGTTCGAGTTACTTGCGAGGTCCATGGATCCAGCCGGTGATAACTCCGACGATATTCTGAAAGTGATCATAGAGATTACACGAGCCGTCGGTTCACAAGGGATGGTCGCCGGTCAAGATTCCGACGTTGAGTTTGACCAATTGAGTAGTCAAACACGACGCTGTCTCCATGGATGTGGGGCCGCCTGCGGAGCCATATTAGGTGGTGGGAGCCACGATGAGATTGAAAGATTGAGAAGATACGGATCCATTGCAGGTAAAATACAAGGACTGTTAAATGAAATGGATAGAAATGAAGGGGGTAAAGGGCAATTAGCAGAGAAATGGAGAGCTTTAGCTCTAGAGGAGTTGGAATATTTTGATAGCAAAAGAATTGAGCAAATTTCCACACTTGTGAGAGCGTAAATTTTATGTATTGGCTATATCATGTTAATATGTACGTTTAATATCTCTAAGTGGGGAAAAATCAAAATGGAGTTTGTATGTTAAAAACCGTTGTTTATATAGTTCTAATATTTTATACATAAAATATAGCATTTAACTAAGTTGAGTCTTTAGGGGCTTGGATATCCCTTCTATTACATATCCGTTTTGTATGTTTTTAAATACAAAACATAATATCTCATGTTTGTAAGTCGGGAAAAATCAAAATAAAGTGTGTATATTAAAAACCATTCGATTCATGCATTATCAAAGAAAACGATACAAGGAGCGTGGAAAAACATCGACAAGGCAAAAGACCATCTCGAAAAAAATGGGGATTGTCCCTACTAACTTTTTGTATGTGGTTGTAGGTAATGGAGTTAAGACCAATCTTTGGAATTAGACATGGATCGAAAATTCTTCATTGGTCGATAGATTCCTGCATTTATATAGATTAGAAAAAAAAAAAAAAAAAAAAAGAATCAATGAATATTGTTGATAGAAGAGACGAAATGGATATGTGGCCGGACGGAAGAGAACCCCCTCCTCTGCTGATGAGTTGGCTGAACTAAACCAACTCCATGATGTGATTAGCGCATATTGGGGGTGTGCGCGGTGCGGTTTGGTGCGGTTTAGAGTCAAAACCGCAAACCGCACCACATGTGCAGTTTGAGATTTTTGGAAACCGCACCGTTAAGGTTCTAAACCGCATTATGTGGTGCGGTTTGGTTTGGTGCGGGCGGTTTTGGTGCGGTAAAGTGAATAACAAATAAGTTATTGTGTATTTAAGTTTTATACGCATTAGTATGTAAGTAACTACGATTAAATGATTTTTTATCATATAACAAATAACGAGTTGTATTTATCTGTGGTAAACGATTGTTTTAATATCCCTAACATCGTTACTAATTTGATATATATACTAGATTATAGCCCGCGTTAAACGCGGGAAACGCATAAAAAACATATAATCGTTTATAGATATTGTATAATGATTATAAAAAAATATATGGTTATTGGTATTATTGAAATGTGTAAAAAATACATTGAAAACGATAAATATATATAATCATTGAAAGATCTCTTTGTAGACATTATTTTTTGTTTTATTAGTTGAACGACTTTCCTCTTCTCATATAGTTATGATATTTATATATTTATAAGCATTTTAATTAGACGTTCCTTGCATACTAATGTTACCTAATTTAAACATATCTTGACAACCAATATACCGTTTTTTCTATTGCATTAAATATTGACAACTATTTCATTTATTCAAATAAAGTTATGTAATATAATTTATAAAATGTTAAATGTTATATAGATTTAATTTTAATATATCATCAATGGAGATTCTTTCTAAATCATGATTGGTTTATTTTAAATTGATTATAAATATAAATGTTAGCTTTTATGTTTGTTCTTATTTATTTAGTGTTCGCAAGAACTTTGCATTAGTTTTGGCGCAACTTTGAATAATTTTAGTATATCATCAATGTAATTTGATATATCTGTCAATTATATGAAATATCAAATAATGACATTTCATTATTATTGTGATAATTTAGTTTATATATTGTATTTTCACTAATCTTAACGGTCTTATTTTTTATAATAACCGTAACGCTTTTACTAAATGTACTTTTTACAAATCTCCTAATATCTTATAATTTTTATCTTACTTTATAATTTTTCATAACAATGTTATTTTCAAGATTGACTGCTTTAATAGTGTTTTTTTTCAGTCTATTCAATTTTCTATTTCATTGTACAACATCATCGTTTGTATGTATTCTGAAATTTCACTTTAAAAATGCTTAATGTTTACACCTTGATATTAATTTTTTTAATAAACTCATGTAATAATTATGGAATATATATTTCATTTTAATTAACATTCACTTTCTTTATTATATCAAATTCCTCATTAAACGGATATACTTTTGGAAAATAATTATTATAATAGGGCAGCATTATCTAAGACGTAAATGTTTGATATACTTTTGGAGAAAAAAAATCAAGATCATTAAAAAAAAATTATATAAAGAAAATACAAATTTAAATTTTTTGAAATTATGGATGAAATTACTGGCGAAATTTTATTTTGGAGGGAGTTGTATTTTGTAAGGTATAATAATATTACAAAATTTGAAATATCTATATTTGTTGTGTAAATTAATAAATTTTATTGTTACTATACAAAGATAAAAAAGTAGGTTGATATGATATACAAAAACATAATAATTTCAATGATATTTTAAAATCATGCCAAAATTAACCGGATTCTTATGACATAAAAATTAAAAAAAAAAATCATAATCATCTTTAATATATAAAAGTAACATTTTCATAATTAATGTCAGTTCCCAAGATAGTTAATTTTTGTTTTGTTAAATGTACCTAATATCTTTTCATGTTTATTTGAAAAGTTTCAGAAAAGTAGTGAACTGATTTCATGTAATTTGTGACAAAGAAAATCGAAATATATGAATACATACATTTGATATAGGAACAAAAAATAATCGAAAAAAATATAAAAAGCGAAAGAATGTACTGACCTTCTAGCGCACAAGAGCGAATGTTTATAGCAGAGAATGATGATGGAAGTTATAAGCAATATTAACGATGTTGTAGGAGAAGATTTGAAGAAAAGAAACGATTAAAAATAAATGTGAGTCGCGGATTCAATGATGAATCGTATATGTATGTGATAATTTGAATATAATTTTTTGGTATTAATGATTTCCTAATAAAAAAATATTTTATATTAATGGTTTACTAATATAAACGGATTTATATTAATGGTTGATATTAAGCCTTGATTGAAATGATTTGCTAGTAATATGTTTTTAAAATTGACCATATTAAAATCTTCATAACTGAAAATTCAAGATGTAAAATATGGAAAGCTTTCATTGGAATTAAATACATTCCATTTCAACGAATGGAAGTTATTGATTGATGATTGGAAAACATTTATTGGAATTAAATACATTCCATATGGGGAAGATGATGTCAGCAATTTGATCTAAGGGTGGAAAAAATAAGATTGAAATACAATCAATGGTCTAGATTATTTAAGATGATGTCATAAGGTTTCTCTTTTAGTAATATTTAAGATTAGCGCTACTTTTCCCACCAATTTTAATATCCTACTGTGAAAATGAAAGTTATCTGTCGGCTAAATCCAAAATAGAGTTTGCACTTAGTTAGATATATTTTTCCATGATAAATTTAATTTTATTCTTCCAAAGATATTGATTTAATATAATTAATATAGTTTGATACCTAATTTGTCAAGTATCTTTATAAATAGACAAAAATGGGTTAGAATTTGTTATAAACTGAAACAATGTTTGTATACTGTCACATTGTTTAGCGACCAATTTGGTATTTTGAACTCGTTAGAATTTGTTGTACATAATAATTTAATAATGTTTTTTATAATTAATAATAATAGACATGTATCTGATCATATATATATACTAGGAAACTTATTAGGGCCGTGATAATCACGGCCCTAGAGAATTGATCAGTCAGATAAGTTTTAGTGATTATAGGGAAAACAATATTTATACCAATTTCCTGTCTGTGTGAAGAAAGAAACAACATTTTTCTAGTAGTATCTCCACTGATTTCCATCAAGAAAAACAGATGGAAGGCAAAGACCAAGAACCGACTCATGTAGGGTCTTTTGGTCAACTTCTTGCTTGATCTGATACTACTGCTCCTAATGATGAGTTTGGTGTAATTCCTATTATATGTGATTTTATTTAATAGGGTTAGAAGAGAAAAGGAGGAAATGGTACAATTATGATGAGTAGCCATTTCTTGGAGGTTAAATTTTGTGCTTTGCCAAACCAGTAATATCACTGTAAAAAAGTAAATTAGTTCACTAAGATCACTTTTAAACTCAAAAAACAAAATGACAGTATATATATTAATGCTTACCTTTAAAACTATATATCCAACAATGAGATTCAAAGGTTCAACTATTGTGTTATGTGTGTGAAGCATCCTCCTACTACAAACACAAGATTATGGATAAGACTTTCACCAAAACAATAAAGACTTGCAAGAAAAAGAAGAAAGAGGAACATGAAGAGGCCAAGAAGGGAATATTTTAAATTTTTAGTTTGTTGTATGGTTTTGCATCCATCTCTATAATCATGTTTGCAGATGCATCCTGATAGACATTGTCTTTGAAATATCCCAAACATACTAACTCATGCATAGGCTCATACATTGCACCTTCTTGCTTTTACCTATTCAAAATTTACCCTGCCATAAATCAAAAATCAACTTTCAATTACATCATCTGCAATATTTCACCCAAAACATTCACAAGTTTATGAATTTTATGAAACAGTCTAATTAAAACATGATATTAACAAATTAAACAATTATAGCAATACATGTATCACGTTAAAGAAAAAAATGTTGAAATATTTAATATTTAAAGCAATAGTTAAAATTGAAATTGGCAACCAACTACCTGTAATTTTTTTCAAAATCGTCATTTCACTTTATTTTCCGCACATATAGTTCCCTAAACAAATAAACATTTGTCCTCTTACTACTCTTTATAGAAAATTGAAAAAAAATTCATACTTAGTTGACCTTTGATGAATTTGGTGATTTGTTATTATAGCATGTTGCTTTAATTTATTTTTACCCTTTTCACCTGTATAATTAGAGCATGATGTGAAAAAGACAACAATACCCTCATGAAAGAGCAAAGCTTAAACTTTAATATAAGCCATCACGTGGTGCTTTAACCGGACATGTAAGTAAAATGTTGTTTAAAAAATATTTGAAATGACAAGAAGTTTTGAGAGCTATAAGGAAAAATAAATAAGGGCAAATATGTAAAAATGTGGGAGATGGAACTATAACAAGATTAAGGTAATTAGTTTACATATTGTTAAAAACCTTTGTTCTTTTATATTTTTACTTATTATGACACATTGTTCTTCTTATTTTAGCAGAGTCAAAAAGGTTTTGGCTATCCACCCTACAACAAAATTAAGGTGATTAGCTTACATATAACTTTAATAAACAAAATACAAGGATATTATTATCATAATTAATTAACTCTATATATAGGAAATAAATCACATATTTGATATGATTATAGTTGCAAAATATCGAATTAAGAATCTATAAGAGAGACGGTTGCCTCTAAGAAGCAATTCGTTTTTGTATTTTGATTATTATTATTATTATTATTTAATTAAAAAAAATTTAGTTTGTCAAAATCAAAAGATATTACTATTGTTCAGGTATACACTTGAAAGTACCGAACCTTGGTGTGAGCCATCAAGTCCTTGATCTGTCCAAAAGTAACTCTATGTTATAACAAGATAATTGATTTCCAAGCAAGTCCCTGAAAGTAATGGGAAAGAATAAGATATTATAATTTATAAGGGTAAATGGTGTAAAATAGCATCGTGAATCTTTATATAGAACAACCAATTAGAACACCCAATAATATTGCAGCCATGTTCTATGTAAAAGATTACTCTATAATGATTGAGTGGTGGCTTATATTTGACTCTTTTTTTTACCAAAAATGGTTACATCAATCATAATATGTACTTATTTTACCATCACTGTAATCAACAACTTGAATTCTGATAAGCCAATTTAGCATTGCAATCTTGACCCACAAGAATCCTAACAGATATTCAAGAGGTCAATCACCATTATTTTCTTCAATCCATGGTCATTTTTCTAATGTTTTATAACAATTTCTATAAACCATTGAGGCATTGACCTTGTTCTTATGTAGGAGGTGGTTTTTTCATATGTAGGAGCTGTTTTATTCTAATTTAGGTGATTCAATTTAGACGAATCAGTTCAAACAATTTAAGTAGTTCATTTAAATTAGTTTATCTTTAAATCAAGATGGAACGAATAGGTTATTTAAAAAAAATATTTGTGGGGTTTATATATAAATTGATTGAATCATACCTCCAACCGTTCCTAAAGCTTCCATTACACTTCTCTTACTCCATTGTGGCACTCTTGGATCTCTACAAGTGTTTCAAGTATGTACACCAACACAAAAAAAAAATCACTTTGATAAACTCAAAATCAATCTAAATTTCCACCACTATAAGATACTAATATACAGAAATCAAAGTCTATCCCTTAATCAGGATCTTGCTCTCGAAAGATCGGAATATAATGTGCAAAACACAAGTGAAAATCCCCTTCCCAGGATCAAGTATATTAATTCATGAATTCCAATCCTTACCAACTCTAGAATAACAATTAACTAAACACAAAAATGAATTTTAGATTTCAAGTACAGATGCATACAAAGTAAAATCTAAAACAAGTGAAACCTGTACCTCTTATGAGAGATCTGAAGAGCTTGATTCTCATACTCATGTAAATTAAAGTCTTTCATTAGGTCTAACCTCAACATTTATCAATAATTACAAAACTTAAACTGAATAATTACACATAAGGAAACAAGAAACTAAAATATGGTTTGCATGTATGGTTGAAAATAATCTCATGTGACAATTGTTTAAAACAAACAATAAAAAAAATTGTACTCCGTTAAGTTGTCAAAGATAAGATTCTTGTAAAGGTTTAGGGTATGATTTTTGGCTAATAACCTCAGAACCCCAATTAAATTAGTTCCTTAATTATAGATCTCCTAGAAAAATAAAGAGCTTGATAAGAAACACCACCCAAATAGAAAAGAAATTCTATTGTTTTCTCAGTATGTGAGTCAAATATCAACACACAAGAAAGATGAAAATAGAAAACAATATGAGAGAAGAAGATAGAAGTTTCAATCATACTGTTGTAGAAAACAAGGGTCGTGAACCCTCCAGTTTCCACCGAACAATTGAAGAAAACCGGGTGACTGACATTTCTTTGTAATGGGGTGATCATCTCTTTATTTTTCTCTGTTAAAACATACGAGCTGCCATTCTTGGGTTGATAGGCCCTTCATATTCTGTTAATAAATGTTATCCTTACAGGTCCGCTGATGTAATTAAGTTGCAAAAAGGTTGACAACAAAAAAATGAAATTTTTTTCCATTAAATATGTCTCAGTTAGTTTTGTACTTGGTCCAAAACCTATAAGATTTAGTTTGCAATCAAGATAGATGGTAATCAACACAAACCAATAAATGAAGGGGTTAATTAGTAATCTAGTACATCCGCTACCAGTCAAAAGAGCCATTCCGCCCTCATACGAACCTAGTGCAAAGTTGTTTTCTTCTCTCCCATTGGATTTTATAGAAGCCCTGTCATAAGTGTAATAAATTATAAACTAATCAGGTTGAAAAAAAAGTCTTAAAATTCAAACCTTACAGATCTTATTCCAATGTCAACAACCGAAGGTAGATTTAATTTATTTCAAGAAATAGGCATATCAGAGCTTCCCGCTGACACAATCACAATTTACAGTAAGGATTATAATTTAAGATGAGCAACAACACTCATTTGATAATTGTAATGTACAAATATGAGCTGACTTCTCTATCAAGCGTTTCATCAAACATCTTATATGCGTCTTAAACTTATTCTGGAATGTGACATTTATGCATTGGTTTCATCACCCAAACAACTTTTTATAATATACGACCTCAAATAAAACTTCCCTACCATCCACCACCATATCTTAATATACACGATTTTCTAACAGTCGTTTAAATCTATAGTTCCATTAACGAAAAGGATTAAGAAGAAACATAACCATATTCATGTTGTCGCTGCTAGGAAGTCAGCTTGCCCGCGACGTCAGAATTAGCCTCTGAAAGTCTGGATCCACAAAAGCTTGAAGGCAGGTGTGACGTTTAAGTGGGAGAGGGTGGCGGTAAAGGGAACGACCTTGGAAAAGGGAGAGTAACTGAGCCTAAGGCCACTAATTGAGACAGTGTGGAGGAGGCAAGCAGATGACAACATATAAGTTAAGAATGGTCGGTAACAGCCTTCGTATTGGCTGAGAAGGAGTAGAAAGGATATAGTTGCACGTTTCAGCTTACAAGACAAACCTAACATCTATGAGGCGGTGAAGCTGCTGACACCATAAACGTTAAAAATAGCCGCCCAAAAACTTCGTATTGGAGGAGGGAAGAAGCTCGTTGACGTGGACATAAAAGCAAATCTTGCATGCACATAAAAGCAAATCTTGAACATATAGGTAATGATATATATATATATATATATATATATATATATATATATAAGCATAAACCACAAACCACACCACATATTGCGGTTTACAAAAACTACAAACCACGAACCGCACCACGAACATTGAAAACCGCATTATGCGGTGCGGTGTGGGCTGTTTATGCGGTTTGTGCGGTTTTGTGCACACCCCTAGCGCATACAACTTCTCGAATGATAAAGACTCTTGGGAAATTCACATTGGCAAATCGGATAATTCAATATTCTTAGGGAGCAAATTGATTCGATCACTCGCCAAAGATCATGGAATGGGTCAATGCAGTGCTTATAAAAGGTGTTGATATTTATCTAGAGATCTTATTTAGATCGAATTCCTACTACGGTATTATTATCCAAGAGGGGTATAATCGTCAATTCAACTTATTGCCAAATGTGCCAAAATGTCGAGGAGAACACATAACATATTTTGATTGATCGCACATTTGCGAGAGAGCCAAGGTGTTCAATTGGTGTAATATAAGTAGCCACAACTTTTGATAAACTATGCGGCCCAATACGGTCACTACTCCAAGAAGAAGAAAATAACCTTGAGCATTACTTATGGGTTTTTGTGGTGCTTATGGTTATCGAGAAATGACAGAATTTTGAACAAGGTTCCCTCTTCACCGGCGAAAGTAGCAGAACACGTGTTCCCATTGGTGTTTGGATGGATCAAGTATACAGCTCGGGTCCTTAGCTGGTGGGCAGGGTCGGCTTTAAAAGAGTACAATGTGCATAATTGTACAATCCCAAAAAAAAAATCAGTTTTAGCCGGTTATATATATATATATATATATATATATATATATATATATATATATATATATATATATATATATATATAGAGAGAGAGAGAGAGAGAGAGAGCTAGGTTCAGGTGTTTAAATTAATTATTGTGTTATTGTATGCATGAATATTGACCAATCAAAATTAAATAATTAAATAAATAAATAAGGGTAATAAAGTAATTTTATAAATAACTTCCACAAATATTTCCTATAATTATGCTAGTTATTTTGACTTTGACCTAATTTCTTCTCATTCTTATATACACGGTCGTTCACTATCAAAAACCCTATTCCACCATAAAAAAAACTTCCATCGACATACACCACCTCGATTTACAACAACGCCTCACCACCTCCACCGATCCCCATCAATAATTGAAATTAGTTTTGAATCTGAATGTACCCATCCTCTTCAACTGCTCATTAGATCGAGCTAAGGGTGATCGATGAGGACAATCGAAGGAATCTTCGTCGTCAAATAAGCAGAAGCAGCTCGTGAGGTAAGGTGGCATCAATCTTCGATGATCTGCCCTAGGCCTTCTTGATCTCATCTCTAGCAACCACAGATAAAGGAGGGTGAAGTAGTTTTGGTCGATGGAAGTTCCGACGGTGGCTGGAGATTATGAACGAGGGTAGGAATCGATCTTTGGCAAGCCCCTCCTTGTTACATATTTCATCATCGGCGGTCCAATCAAGGGGGAGAAGAATGGATCGAAGGCAGATCGGATGGGGTTGCACGTGTTTGGACTGCACATAAAAATTTGATAGTTGAGACCCAAGAACTTGAGGGATATGCTTTTCTACTTTCTCATTACAAGCGCAACAGGTATCTTTCCAGTTTCGCCCTTTGTATAAAAAGTATAAGATTTAATACATAGTATCATTAAAGTTTTGCTAATAAATCATATCTTGATTTTGTTTTTGTTAGGAAACGAGTTAGAGGGTTGAAATTGCAGGAATTACCTGGTCTAGAAGCTTTGCAGGTTCCAGGTACCATCAATATTAGGGCCACACCACATGAAAATACTTTTTTTATTGTTATTTGAGAATTCTATGATATTCAATTGGGTAATTATGGTTATTAATTGTTGGGGGATTCAAAGTTGTCTTTGTTTGTTTGAGTAGCTTATCATTTTCTTCGTCTCATTAACTACAATAATACTCTTTGGATTCATCTTTGATATATATATATATATATATATATATATATATATATATATATATATATATATATAATACTTTTAATAACAACATCTTTGAGATTTGTTTGCAAATGCAGTAATCTTGGAACAACTGTTCTTTAAAAGATTTGGGAAAAAAGTTTTTAAATTCAAATGTGATGATCAGGTACCAAAGATGGACAGACAATTGTTGTCTGTGAGGGTGACAATGGTGTTGCATATGCATGGAATAGGCAGAATCAAACATGGGATAAGGTGTTATTCTGAATGATGTTTAATGCACTAAATGATTTGGATTCTAGTCATCAATCAGGTGTGAGTTCTCATTAATTAGCATTTTGTTTTTCCTATTTCAGATAGGGGAAGTAATTGATGGGCCTGATGATGGCAATGGCATGAAGCGCCCAGTTCTTGATGGAGTACAATATGATTATGGTCAGCCTTTTGACTTTTGACTTTTTTTTGTATTCTTTTTTACTGATACCACAAAAACTTGTAAATACGTGTTTGATGTGGATATTGGAGATGGTGAACCTATTCGCAAATTTCCATATTCTATTGATGCACATGATTCCGATTTTGTTGGAATGGAATCATGAATTTCAATTCTATTGGAATGGAATCATGAATTCCAATTCTGTTGGAATCTAAACTACAATCTGGTTTTGCTTTGACAGAAGTTGATGTTTAAAGAACGGACCGCAAATTTGAAATTGATTCTAAGCATTCTCAGAAAATATTATTCTTACATGATTTGATTCATGGCAGTTATTTTCGTTAAATGTCTAATTTCATGGATGATCAAGGAAAGAGTTATTATTTTGATAGAATAATCTACAATACAATGATAGGAGTATATGTAATAATATATTCTGCTAGAATATTTAGGTCGAATAATATACATATTTTTTATTTGTTATTATTGAGTATTTCATTGTCATAGACTATTATATGACGTTTTTACTTTTTTAAGAATGTAATGAAAAATTTGAAGTTGTATCCAAAAATGTGTTATTAGTCGGTGTTGACATTCTCATAGAATATCATTCTAATAGAAATATTTATCCTGAAATTCATACAAAATATGATTCTAACAGAATAAAATCGGGTTTAATTAAAAACATTACGTTATAATTAAAATTAAAGTAATTAAAAAAATTAGAATTTTAAAATCAAGAGAGTTAATTATCCCAAAAAATATGGAATTTTCCTTTTTTAAATTTATCTCAATTCTCTAAAATACCCTTAAAATGAAATTAGATGATATTTTTCAATTATCTTTAATTTAATAATATATATTAATCATTTTCTTAAATTAAGTAAAATGATTGGCCTACATTTATGCATACAATAACACAATAATTATTTTAAATAGAATAACCTAAGTCTATATATATATATATATATATATATATATATATATATATATATATATATAGAGAGAGAGAGAGAGAGAGAGAGAGAGGCAAGATCAATGTAGAACTAAATTGAAGGAGAGAACCAACAAACTTTTTATCTATAGTAAATTTAGTTAACAAATTTCATATGTACATGTACCTATAATTGCAAATATATATATATATATATATATATATATATATATATATATATATATATATATATATATATATATATACTTATGCACTTTTTTTGAAAATATATATTAGCACGAAAAAATATAAATATGCATTAAAAATATATTTTTTTATAAAATTCATTTTTTAATTGTTAATTTTGAAATATAAGGTATATATTCACTTATTTTGAAAAAAAATTATTTTTATTTATTTATTTATTTATTATTTTTAATCAGCAAAGATACTCCTTACTTTTCGAAATTAATATTAAAAAAATGAATTAAAAAAAAATAATGCATATTCATATATATATATATATATATATATATATATATATATATAGGGTAAAGTGAATATACCTAACAACCTTATATAAGCTTAGGTACCTAACCACATTATACTACATTGTTTTGCATTATATTTCCATTGCAATCGTCTAAGGTTCTTAAACTTCAACCCTTAACTTGATTTACTTCCAAGATTTTTATACATTCGCCATTATATTCCACCTACACCATTTGATTTGTAATGGTAGTATATGAAGCCCACTAGGGGGTCTCCGATAGAAAGACGTCATTTGAAGGAAGATAATGGTGAAAGTTCAAAAATTTTGGAAGCAATCAAGTTATGAGGTTGAATTTTAAGAACTTTGGGTGATTACAATGCAAATATGATACAAAATTACGTAGTATGATGTGGTTAGGTACCTAAGCTTATATAAGGTTGTTAGGTATATTCACTTTACCCATATATATATATATATATATATATATATATATATATATATATATATATATATATATATATATATATATATGCATATTTTTAAAAACATGTGCATATGCATATGCATATATTTAAAAAACATTTGTAATGCTCCTATATGTATGCATAAGAACAAGTATATAAATATAAATATGAATAAATATGTGCATATAAATATACATATACATATGCATGTACATATACATATACATATGAATAAATATATACATATGACAATTAAATACATATGATTATGCTAATGTGTATGCATATGCATATAAATAAGTAGATGCATATGCATAATAATAAGTATATGAATATGTATATAAATAAGTATATGCATATGCATATAAATAAGTATCTGCATATGCATAATAATAATTGTATACATATGCATATATGCATATACTTATTCATATGTATATGAATATGCATATAAATATACATATGCATATGAATAAGTATATGACATATGCATATCATATGTATATGTATATACATATGTATATGTATAAACATATCTATGTGTATATGCATATTCTATGGTTTTGGTCCAAAAAAGTTTGGTGATGCATCAATGGTCCAATTTAGGATCCCTTTAGTGTTTTTGGTCCCTATACACTTAAATTACTATTATACCCTTTAGATTTAGATTTTTTTTATTTTTTATAGTTATATTAATATTTTTAAATAATTAAAGGTACAAAAAGTCTCTCTCTCTCTCTCTCTCTCTCTCTCTCCTTCTCTTTCTTAAGAACAACCACCAAATGTCACCCTCTCAAGTACTCCCAACATATCCCACCATCATTCACTACTAAGATCCACATGCTACCAACGCCGTTCACTACCACCATATGTATGCCATCATCGCCATTTACCACCACCATCCGCCTGCCACCGTCGTTCTCCACCATCCTCTTAAGAACATACACAAAATGTTTTTTTATCTCTCCTCCTGCTACTATCTCCATTCCCCACCACCATCTGCCACCAATCACCTCCATCTCCCTCACCCTCACCTCTCATTCCTTAACCTGATAAGCCTTCACCACTAACCACTAAACCATCGGTCATCAGATTTTTTCTAGAAAACCCTACCAGACGCCTCTCCATCCCCGATCTTGACGGAAAAATCAATCCAAAAGCTTCGTCAAGATCTGTCAACTTCTCACCATCCACGAAGACCTAAAACATCAGAAAATCGATGGATTTAAAGAAGACGGTGAATGTTGAACCACAGATCCATCTTCTCTGGTGGCGGTCCTTAACCATAAATTTGTTATATGCGTTGAGTGTGGCTTGATGTTGATTTTGTTGTCGAATAGTCTATATTGCACAAGGTGGATTGAAGGGAATAGATGAGGTCGATGGTGGCGGCGCATCCATCATCCCCCCAAATTAACCACCAATCACCACTACAAACACTCATCCACCCTTTCTTGAACCATGACAATAACCACCCATTACCACCATTATTAAATGTCATCAACCTAGCCACAACTTTCATTACCCTTAATCATCTCAGCCCCGCCAAATCATTAGAAGAAAGGAACCCCTGTTCTTATATTATTATTAACTTGGCGTCTCTATTAAGAACAAAGAAGAAGAAATGAGAGGTAAGTGTCAATCAATTTTTAAAAAATGGAGATGTGGGGTGAACCAGGGATATATAGGGAAAGAAAAAACCCAACCTCTTCCATCACCTTTTTCGTCTTCAAATTCTGAGATAATTTCCAAACCTAGACCCTTCATGTTTGTCTACTTCTTCTTTAGAATCAAGAACTGTGTAGATTTGGTGTAACACCCTAAATATGGTATGTCTTGAAACCCTCAAGAAATTACATTTTAGCATGATTAGTCCTTTGAGTGCGCTAGGCGTACTTAAGTGTATGCTTAGCGTACTCTGCATGGTTGGTCGCGGAGGAGCTGGACGTATGTTGGGCGTACCAGCGGTACATTGGGCGTACGCGTCAGGGGTCCAGAATCCTAATTTTCAGACATGAGGCCTATTTAAGCGGCCCTAAGTCCCTTGGACTTAACCCTAGAGAACCTCCACAACCTTAGAACGTCCTTACACCACAAAGTAACTCGTGTGACCATTATGAACTTTAAAAGTGCGTCTGTGACTCTTTTAGTGTTCATCCCAAAAAGAAGAGGTGGTTAAACAAGCTTGGAACGAGTTGGTGCTTCAAGATCATGCATCATAGTCATCTTGCAAAGCTTCTGGAGGTATAAAGCTTACACCTTTCCATATTAATCACTAGATCTAGTTAGGGTTTCTAATTTTGCCCTTTTAGTTGATTTTGGATCTTTTCTTGGTAGTTAAGCAACTCCATAGAATGTAAATGGCAAATCTGAGGTCCCTTAGTCCTGTTTCAACATAAAAATGGAGTCTTGGTGGAAGTATTGGCCTCATGCATGGGTTAAAGACCTTGGAAAGGTCTTAATGGGGATTTTGGGTGTTTATGAAGCATGCAAAGGCATAAAGTTGCCAACTTTATGCCTTAGGACGTATTAAACAACTCATATATGGCTTTTGGACGTAAAGGAGTTGGGTATTAAGAACTTAATGGAGAAAGTGATTAATCTGGAAGTATGTTGGGCGTACTCAATGTATAGTGCGCATAGTCCTTAAGACCCCAGTACGTTGCGCGTACCAGAATGGTACGCTGAGCGTACGCTTTACAGATTGGGCCAGATATGTTTTGAGCCTTTGAGATTTTGGGCCTCATTTTGGTTATTGGATTGGTTGCATTTTGTGAATTACGGGCTATTTCATCTGCTATGGGTCATGGATATATTAGTTGGGCCTTATTGGGCCAAAAGGCCCATTAGTAATTTTGGACTTAGATTTTGGGCCCATTAGCAAGGGAAGGATAATTGGGCCTCATGGATGGGTTTGGAGTTTGGGTTTTTCCTTTGACGAATCTAAGGTCCTAACATTGATTAATATTATTATTCAGTACGGGAGATTATAGACTGTTAGGAGAGCAACTTTTGTATTCAGCAGGCAGAGGTGAGTTTTCTCACCATACCCATGGGTCTAGGGCACCAAGGTCGGCCCATTATGTGATTATGATATATGTGTTAGCCATTCTATGTTTTGATATGATATGTGATTGTGTGTTTTGCATGAAGAGCCCAGGGGTAGCCCGTGGCATTGGATGTAAGACCATGTGGGGTAACCTATGGCAGTCCTAGGTAAAGACCATGTGGGGTAGCCCATGACATTGGATGTAAGACCATGTGGGGTATCCCATGGTAGTCCTAGGTATAGACCATGTGGGGTAGCCCATGGCATTGGATGTAAGTGTTGGATAAGGTGTCTAAGTCCATAACTATATTTGGTATGTACTTGACCCAACCCGGCATGGTCCATTTGGGTTGCATGGCATCATGCACTTGGATAGACTAAATGAGAGAAATAATACTTGTGATTTATTAATATATTATAAGTTCTAATATATTAATAGTATTATTTAATTAGTATTGATCAATAGTTAATTTGGAATTAATTAAGTGATCAAAAGATGACTAATTAAATATATGGGTTGATTATGTAAATTATCCATAACTTGTATAGTGGGCTAAAAGGCTCCATGGATTGTCAAGTTGGGTTAAACCCATAGGATGCTCCATGGGAGTTACAAACCCATGGGTCATGGAACTGAAGAGTCATGACACATTAGGGTTTACATGGTGTAACCCTAGATGTGACACATTATATAAAGAACATGTTGTCATCCAAAAAATCGGCTACACTAAGTACAAGAGAGGACAAGCCGATTTTTAGAGTGTTATACATTCTCTCAAAGTCATTCCAAAGCATTTGGTGTTGTGTGAAGCATTGAGGCATCACACTTGGGGTGCTAGGCTCTCAAGGTTTTCAAGGAATCAAATCAACTACAAGGTATGTAATTCTATCCATCTTTTAGTTTAAAAGTTCCCCATGTATGCTAGATAGGATTATGAACCTTGGAAATCATATTTTGCATGTATTTTAGACAAACATAGATCCAAGGTTTTCTAGGTTTGCATGTACACTTAGGGGTGTTAGACTGCTCAAAACCCATCAGTGGTATCAGAGCTTGGGCTTGTTTGTTAATACTTGATGCAAAATAGTGAGAAAAATTGAATTTTAAGCTATCTGCACAGGGGACTCGCTGATTCCATGGGGGGAATCGACAAGTCCAAGTGAAAATGCAACCAACCCGGCGAGTCTGTTCATGCACTCGACGAGTTGGTCATGCTGATTGCAGTTTTTCAATTTTTGCTGCTGGAAATGGACTAGAAACATTACCCTAAACTGTTTTGGTGTTATAAAACTTGTTTTTAGATGGTGTAATGGTTGTTCTAATCCATTCTTAATGGCTAATATCAATATTTTATTATCTTATGTGTTTATATGTTCTAGAAACTTTGATATGGATATTCATGTTCTTATCAGTTTTTGATAGATCATAGGAATTACTTGTTTAATTGTATAATCCATGATCTTTATGTGTTTTTATGGATTCCATAACTTGTCCTCAAGTTATGGATAACCAAAAGTCTCTTTGTGTTAAAAGCCATTAAAAGAACACATAAGTTATAAAATGAAGAGTCTTCATTTTAATAACTCATAAGTTATGAATTGAAAGGTTTTGTAAAGTTACAAAACTTGCCCTTAAGTTTTGGAACATATAAAGTCACTAATAAACTTTAGTTCCAACCCCTAGGTTTTTATAAGTTAAAAATCAACCCTTATACTTTATAATATTATAAGTTAATTATATATATATATATATATATATATATATATATATATATATATGTGTGTGTGTGTGTGTGTGTATAAGAGCAAGTCGTCTTACCGTTAGTAGGTCTCATTCACGAAGCCGGTCTATAAGGGGGTATAAGGTTGCTGCCTATAAAATGGTAGCTTAATGGGTGTCCATTCTCACCCACCGCTTCCTTGATCGGTGGAGGGTCGTTGGCCGAACGGGTAGGACAAGGACTTATAAATTCTCATTAAAAGTATGATGAATAGTATAAAGTAACTAAATGTTTTATTAAATTCCCAATCTTAGTTACTTTAGGAAAATGTGAATAAGGTGCTAATCCATGAAATTACACTTTACACTTTGATTAAGTTGTTAGTGGAGCGTGTGTGGTTAACCGGCACACTAACCTGGACTTAACAAGGTAGGTAAAGGGTGACTTAAAGTTTATTATAGGTTGGTGGAGCGCGTGTGGTTAACTGGCACATCGATTGAGTGATAAACTTTAAGGGTACCAAGTGATTTGCATGGTTACTTCACACCTCGTTTTATGATCCTCGGTATCCCAGTCACAAAACTTGGAGGGCACACTTGAGATTGAAACATGCCTTTGAAAAGTCCATTGAATCTCAAAAGAATCTAGGAATTTCTAAGAACCAAATTAAAACCTAATAATTTATATTTCGGGTTTTGGTGGAAATTGGTGAATCGTCATTCACCTACCTTTCAAATATGTTATAGCTTAGATTACGACATACCTCTTCTAAGTTATGATATATTGTGATTGGATCCTAGCCTTAACATTACAATTGGGTGTTTTATTAAGGACTATCTTTATATCTAAACTAAACTTGTTCACTTCTTTTTAGATGTCTTCCAACAACACTGCTTCTGGCTCAAACCCTACTGGCTCCTTTTCCCTCATGAACCTATGTGGGAGGGTCATATTTGATGGTTCCAAATTTATGGATTGGATCCGAAACATCAGGATGGTCACTCGTTACGAGGACAAGGAATATGTCCTCGATAAGGAGCTAAAGGATATTGATGAGTCAGCTGCTACTCCTGAGGAGATCGCTGAATTTCAGACTCATGAAAGAGATGCCACGAAAGTGACTTGTATCATGATGGCCACGATGATAGTTGAGCTCCAAAATTCCTATGAGGACTACTACCCTTTTGAAATGCACCAAGATTTGATGGAAAGATACCATCAAAGTGCTCGCCAAGATAGGTATGACATCATCTGCTCCATGATAACAACCCGTATGAAGGATGGTGAACCCATCACGAGCCACTTGCAGAAAATGCAAAGGTATGTGGAACGTTTGCCGAAGCTTAATGTGAACTTCCCAGATGAGCTTGCAATAGATATCATTTTGCAATCCTTACCCTCGTTTTATGATCAATTCCGCATGACATACCACATGAATATGGAAGAAGTCACACTCAGCAAACTTCAAGGACTCTTGAAGACCGCCGAAAGTGGTCTTAAGGGTAAGTCGGTTGTTAACACTCCTACTCCTACTTCAAACTTCGCCCCAGTCTTGGCAATCGGGAAAGGTAGAGGGAAGAAGAGGAAGAGCTCTTCGAAGGGTACCAAGTCTAGGACCGTTGATGGCTCTTCTTCAAGTGGAACCAAGAAAGGTTTTGTCACTCCTTCTTCTGACCCAAAAGAGGCTGAATGCTTCTATTGCCATGAGAAGTCTCATTGGAAGCGAAACTGCCCAAAGTACCAGCAAGATGTGAAGGATAGGAAAGTCAAACCCAACCATGCAGGTATTTACACTATTCTATCTAATAACTCACCCTATCCTAACTCTTGGGTCCTTGATACCGGTTGTGGTATTCATATTTGTTCAGATTTGCAGGGGCTAAGAAGAAGTGAGAATGTGGAGCATGGAAAGATAAACTTGATCATGGGAAATAGGAAAGATTCACCTGTCACCAAGATTGGAGTTTATTCTTTGTTGCTAAGTAGTGGGTTTACTTTAGATTCGAATAAATGTTGTTATTCGCCAAAAATGGCAAGAAACATTATTTCCTTTCATGCTTTGTACAAACAAGGGTTTACCTTTTCTTTTGATAATGAAAATGGTGGAATAAATGCTTTCTTTAATAATGTTCTTTATTTTAAAGCATTACCTTGTGATGGTGTGTATGAAGCTGTATCTGTTGTAGATAATCTAGGAAATAATGTGTTGTGTATTGATTCTTCGAGTAATAATAACTTGGATCAAGCATCATTATGGCATTGTCGTCTTGGACATGTGAGCAAGAAACGCATAGGCCAACTCCAAAATGATGGAGTCTTGGATTCATTTGACCTAAAGTCGGATGATAGTTGTGAATCATGCTTACTTGGAAAAATGACAAAGTCACCCTTCACTGGTTCTTGTGAAAGGGGTGAAGGTTTGTTGGATCTCGTACACATGGATGTGTGTGGACCCTTCAAAACTGCCACAAGGGATGCTAATCGTTATTATTTGACTTTTACTGATGATTATAATAGATATGGATATGTCTACTTAATCAAGCATAAGTCAGAGACTTTCGAGAGGTTTAAAGAGTTTAAACAGGAAGTCGAGAATCAATTGGGCAGGAACATTAAGATGCTTCGATCCGATCGAGGTGGTGAGTATCTTAGTACATAATTTCTCGACTATCTTAAGAAATGTCGGATTATCTCACAATTGACACCTCCCAAGACACCACAATTGAATCGTGTGGCTGAGAGGCACAATCGAACCTTGTTGGATATGGTTCGTTCCATGATGAGTCGAGTTTCGCTACCAATCTCATTTTGGGGGTATGCCTTAGAGACTGCCGCCCATACCCTTAATTTGGTCCCTACAAAGAAATTTGCCAAAACTCCTCATGAGATGTGGATTGGTAAAGTACCCAAACTAGACCACATCAAGATTTGGGGTTGCGAGGCTCTCATGAGACGCGAGACTCACGATAAGATCGAACCTCGAAGCGAGAGGTGTATTTTCATCAGCTACCCACAGAAATCATTTGGTTACCTCTTTTACATACCCAGTGAGAATGTGGTCTTTGTAGCAAGGAGGGGTGTCTTTCGAGAGAGAGAGAGAGAGAGTTCATAAGCCAAGGAAACAGTGGGAGGCAAATTGACCTTGAAGAAATTCAATAGTCAAAAAGTGAAGGAACTTCAAACCCTAGCACTCAACCTGAAGGGGGAAACTCTTGTTGAGCCAATTGACAAGTCTGAACCTCTGAGGCATTCCAGAAGGGTTAGGAATGCACCTGAGCATTATTATGGTTTCCATATTATTGTTGAAGGTGAGACACTTATCAGTGATGAGACATTGGTAAGTCTGGATGAACCTAACAGTTACGCGGAAGCCATGGCAGGCCCTGAGTCTTCCAAATGGAAAGAGGCAATGGACAACGAGATACAGTCCATGTATGACAATCAAGTTTGGAACTTGGTTGACAATGTACCAGGTCATAAGACAGTTGGGTGCAAATGGATCTTCAAGAAGAAGACCGACATGGATGGTGATATACACATTTATAAGGCGCGACTAGTTACAAAGAGTTTTTCTCAAACTCCAGGAGTTGATTATGATGAGAACTTTTCTCCGGTGGCCAAGATTAAGTCCATTAGGGTACTGTTAGCCATCGTTGCATTTCATGATTATGAAATATGGCAAATGGATGTCAAAACCACATTCCTTAATGGAAGTTTGGCTGAACATGTTTACATGAGTTAGAGGGTTTTGTCAGTACAGAATACCCTAATAGAGTGTGTAAGCTCGGTAAATCCATTTATGGATTGAAAAAGGCACCTCGCAGATGGAATCTTTGCTTCGATGAGAAAGTCAAAGAATTTGGCTTTTATAGGAGTGAAGATGAATCTTGTGTCTATGTCAAAGCTAGTGGGAGTATAGTCTGCTTTTTAGTTCTGTGTGTGGATGACATACTACTCATAGGAAATGACATCCCAACCTTGCAGGATGTGAAGTCCCAGCTTGGGAAGTGTTTCTGTATGAAAGACCTAGGAGAAGTTGTCTATATTCTGGGGATAAGGATTCTGAGAGACCAGAGTAAAAGTCTGATTGGACTTAGTTAGAGTACCTACTTGAACAAGGTGTTGAAGAGGTTCGGCATGCAGGACGCCAAGAAAGGAGAGTTACCCATCCAGAGTAACGCCGGACTGAGTAAAATTCAGAGCCCAGGTACTGAGGCCGAGATAGCATAAATATGTCGAGTACCTTATGCTTCTGCAGTAGGATCGATCATGTATGCTATGAACTGCACTCGACCTGATTTAGCCTTTGCTTTGAGCATGGTTAGCATATATCAGGGGAACCCTGGCAAGGCTCACTGGATTGCGGTAAAGAATATCCTCAAGTACCTGCGGAGGACTAAGGACTGGGTCCTTACCCTCGGTGGGAGTGATGACTTGAGAGTTGTAGGGTATAGTGATGCTAGCTTTCAGACTGATAGGGATAATTTCTGCTCTCAGTCAGGCTGGGTCTTTACCCTTAATGGAGCAACAATTACTTAGAAGAGTTCCAAGCAGGAGCCAGTGGCTGATTCAACTTACGAATCAAAGTATATAGCAGCAAGCGAGGCAGCAAAGGAGGCTATATGGCTGAAGAACTTCATTGGAGACCTTGGAGTTGTACCAGCTATAAAGGAGCCAATGGAAATTTTCTGTGATAGTGAAAGTGCATTTGCCTTAGCTAAGGAACCAAGGGATCATGGGAGATCCATACACATTGACAGAAAATACCATTTCATCAAACATCGAATAGAAGAAGTGTTGGATTAGTGTCTAAGCCCGTAACTATATTTGGTATGTACTTGACCCAGTTGTGCATGGTCATTTTGGGTTGCCTTCACCAAAGCAACTTGACAAGGTAATTGAAGAGAGAGATAAGATATTATGATTTATTAATATATTATAAGAATAATATATTAAAGGAGAAATCATATTATTTAATTAATATTAGTCATAAACAAATTAGGAATTAATTTGGTGACTAAAAGAGATTAATTAAATGAAGGGGTTTAAAGTGTCATATGTGTGATAGTTGGATTTAGGGTTGGGAAACCTTATGGATCAAAGGGGGAACGAAATTATGATGGGGATCCATCATATTTTCCTCCATAGGCCCAATTCCAGAAGGTTCCATGGGCTGCTTGGTGATTAAGTTGTCTATTAGGGTTATACATGAAACCCAAGTAGCCTACAATGTAAATAGAGAACCCCACTTACAATTTTCAGCCACTTGATTCCAAGGGAAACCCTAGGGACGATTTTAGCATCCTTCCTCCTCTCTCATAATTTCCTTCTTGCTTGTGTGGTGTTTGTAAGCCATTAAAGGAGTTACACTTGTGACTCTAAGCTCAAGAACAAGAAGAATAAAAGGATTTCAAGCCAATTAAAAGAGGTAATCACTTAGAACCATCGGGTACCCATCGGGGCCGGTTTCGGGTACGGATATGGGTACCCGACAGGTAGAACAATCCCCATCCCCATCCCCACTTTTTGTATTCGGGTAATACCCATCACCGTCCCCGTCCCTGGTCAACTCGGGGATTTACACGGTCAACTCGGGTTAGGGTTTCGGGTACCCATTGGGTAAGGGATTTCTTGCCATTTCTAATACCACTCATAGGAAACGACATCCCGACACTGCCGGAAGTTAAGTCCTGGATTGGGAAGTGTTTCACTATGAAGGACCTCAAAGAGGCTGCCTATATTCTGGGAATAAGGATAGTGAGAAACAGAAATAAGAGACTGATAAAGGTACTAAAGCGTTTTAGTATGGAAAATTTCAAGAAAGGGGAGTTACCAATCCAAAGCAATACCAAGTTGGGTAAGACTCAAAGCCCGAGTACAGAGGTAGAGATAGCTGATATGAGCCAAGTACCTTACGCTTCTGCAGTTGGCTCGATCATGTACGCTATGACTTGTACTCTCCCTGATGTGGCCTTTGCTTTGAGCATGGTCATCATATATCAGGGAAACCCTGGTAGAGCCCATTGGACTGCAGTTAAGAATATTCTTAAGTACCTTCGGAGGACCAAGGAATGGTTTTTAGTCCTCGGTGGGAGTGATGACCTAAGGGGTAAGAGGGTACAGTGATGCTAGTTTCCAGATGGATCGGGATAATTACCATCGCAGTCAGGCTGGGTCTTTACCCTTAATGGAGGAGCAGTGACTTGGAAAAGTTCCAAGCAGGAGACTGTGGCTTATTCAACGTGTGAATTAGAGTACATTGCAGCGAGTGAAGCGTCAAAAGAGGCAATCTGGTTGAAGAACTACATTAGAGACCTTGGAGTTGTGCCATCCATAAGGGAGCCCATGGAGATTTTCTGTGATAATGAATGAGTGGTTGCCTTAACCAAGGAACCAAGGGATCATGGTAGATCCAGGCATATCGACAGAAAATGCCATTTGATTAGACATCAGGTAGAAGAGGGACTCCTCATAATGAAGAGGGTATCGTCAGAAGATAACCTAGCAGATCTCCTTACAAAGGGACTGAGCAGGGTTAAGCACTTACAGCACGCTAGGAGCATTGTGCTAAAGGACGATATGAGTTTAGATTAGATAGATAGGAAACGTGTAACAGATAAGTTGTACTTGACATTTGATATAAATAAATGTGTTTTATTTAAGAGTAAGGTTACTATCTTGTGTTGGTTATTTATCTATTGTTTCAGTTTTGCATGTTTTGACTTCTGAATAATAAGATTATTCAAACAGTCCACAGTCGTTCATATGTCGGGAGTAGATATGAAAGGAGAGTGTCATGAATTTGTTTGTAGATTGTGTAAAAGGTTTTAGACATAGCAATGGTTTGTTGCAAAGTTCATGAGTGCTATGAATTGTGATTTGAGCATTGGAATAAAACCCGCGTTTGCTAGTATCACTTCATGGAATTTTATCTCGAGTGATCGCAAAGCGATAATATCTTATAGTCTTAAAACTTAGAGATACGGTTATTGTTTGTTGGATGGTTATGCATTGATGGTGTTTAAACACATTAGTAACTTGATGTTATAAAACACATTGTTGTGCATGATTTAATTAGTAAATAGTAAAAGAATATGAGTCGAAGTTTATCTGTTCCTTTTATTCTAAGAGGATAAAAGTGATATCTTGGCCACTCGATGATTTGGTTTGACTTATGTGTCGGGCCCGGCCAGAACAAAGTTGATGTGTTCAACTAAGTTCTATGTCAAACGAATCATAGATCGCGAAACAAAGTGCTGAACAATGAGTATTGTAAGCATGATATCTAGAACAGAGGATTATACGATCCCTTATCTGAAGGACAAGTTACTGATCAGAGTTGACAACGGCGTATAAGAGCTATGATTGCTAATCGAATCCTGAAGTCATATGTGAGATATAGTTAATAGACTTATCCAAGTGGGAGACTGTTGGATTGGTGTCTAAGCTCGTAACTATATTTGGTATGTACTTGAACCGGTTGTGCATGGTCTTTTTGGGTTGCCTTCACCAAAACAACTTGACAAGGTAATTTGAGAGAGAGAGAGAGAGAGAGAGAGAAGATATTATGATTTATTAATATATTATAAGAATAATATATTAAAGGAGAAATCATATTATTTAATTAATATTAGTCATAAATTAATTAGGAATTAATTTGGTGACTAAAAGAGATTATTTAAATGAAGGGGTTTAAACTGTCAGATGTGTGATAGTTGGATTTAGGGTTGGGAAACCTTATGGATCAAAGGGGGAACGAAATTATGATGGGGATCCATCATATTTTCATCCATAGGCCCTATTCCAGCAGGTTCCACAGGCTGCTTGGTGATTAAGTTGTCCATTAGGGTTTTACCTGAAACCATAGTAGCCGACAGTATAAATAGAGAACCCCACTTACAATTTTCGGCCACTTGATTCCAAGGGAAACCCTAGGGCCGATTTTAGCATCCTTCCTCCTCTCTCATAATTTCCTTCTTGCTTGTGTGGTGTTTGTAAGCCATTAAAGGAGTTACACTTGTGACTCTAAGCTCAAGAACAAGAAGAATAAAAGGATTTCAAGCCAACTGAAAGAGGTAATCACTTAGATTTGTTCTTATAATGTTAGTTTCGAATTATGCATGCTAGATCTAGGGTTACAAGTCTTGGATTAATTACATGTACAATAGAGAAGCCTAGATCCAAGCTTTAGGGTTTTGCATGAGCACATAGGATGTTCTTTTGTATCAAACCCATCAGTGGTATCAGAGCCTTGATTGGTTTCTGTTGTATGTGATGTAATTGTCGAGTTTTTGCTGAAAATTGTTTTTCTGGCCTCTGCCCGACCCGACTCGGCGAGTCAGTATCTGGACTCGGCGAGTCTGCCCAACTCGGCGTGTCCAGGTAGTGACTCAGCGAGTCCGGGAGTCAGACAGAGGATATCTCGGGATTTCTTGCTGTTATGCTATAGGATAAATGCCAAAATCGTTTTTTAATAATAAAATCTAAATTTTATTGTATTTTAATGATTATCGTTACCAAAACAAAAGATATTTACAAATCATTTGAATAATAGTTTATTTATATGATAAATATTGATTGGTTAAAGTATTTGGTAATTATCTTGTGAATGAAATTGGATTAGGTCAAATATAGATAATCACAAAAATTAATTGTTTAATTTATATTATTTGTTATTTGATCCTTTGTGTTTTGAAAAGTTCAAAACTTGCCCTCAAGTTTTGAAATTTAAATTTTTGATTAAAAGTTTAATTATGAATGATTTAAATTTCAAACCCTTAGAATTTTACAAGTTTAAAATTCAATGCTATACTATTATATTATTACAAGATTAATTAATATATATGTATAACTTGAAGTGCTAGTCTTACTGTTAGTAGGCCTCATTCACGAAGCCGGTCTATAAGGGGGGAATAAGGTTATGGCCTATAAAATGGCCATTTAATGGGTATCCACTCTTACCCACCGCTTCCTTGATTGGTGGAGGGTCGTTAGCCGAACGGGTAGGATAGGGCAATCCTCTCCTCGTTAAAAGTATAATGAATGATACAAAGTAACTACAATGTTTTACAAATTCCCAATCTTAGTTACTTTAGGGTAAAATGTGAAAATGATGCTACTCCATGGAATTACACTTTGTACCCTTGTCAAACGTTAGTGGAGCGTGTGTGGTTAACCGGCACACTAATTTGGGATTGACATTGGTAGCGATGGGTGGCTCGATGTTTGTCATAGATCAATGGAGAGTGTGTGGTTTACCGGCACATTGATTAGGTGATAGAGACATTGAGTGCACCATGTTGATTCACATGGTTATTCACACCTTTTTTGTGATCCTCGGTATCCCAATCACAAACTTAAAGGGCATATCGAGATTTAAACATGCCATTGAAAAGTTCAATGAATCTCACAAGAATCTAGGAGTTTTCAAATACATTTAAAACTTAATTTCCTTTCATTTTTCATGGTGGAAATTAGCGAATCGTCATTCACTTACCTTCAAATTATTTGCATTTAGATTACTACATCCTTTTTCTAAGTTGTAAATAATGTCGTTGGATCCTAGCCCTAATTTTTCATTCGGGTGTTTAATTGGGGATTCATTTCTAATCAAACTTTGTTCCTTTCTATTTTCAGATGTCTGCTAACAACAACAACAACGCTTTTGGGTCATTCTCGTTGATGAACTTGTGTACAAAAGTGACATTTGATGGTTCAAATTTCAATGAGTGGATGAGATACATCCGTATGATCACTCGCTACGAGGACAAAGAATATGTCCTCGATGAAAAGCTTGAAACGATCCACCTAGAAACTGCTACTGCTAAAGAGTTGGCCGCCTTTGAGGCCCATGAGCGTGATGCTACGAAGGTCCATTGCATAATGCTAGCAACTATGAACCTAGAACTCCAAAAGTCCTACGATGACATGTATCCCTACGAGATGCATCAAAATTTGTTGGAACGGTACCACCAGAGCGTGAGGCAAGAGCACTATAAGATCATCACAAACATGATCACTGCTAAGATGGGGAGTGGAGAATCCCTAACCTCTCATTTGTAGAAGATGCAAAGGCATGTTGATCGTCTTCTCAAATTAAATGTTAAATTTGATGAGGATTTGGCTATTGGCATCATCCTCCACTCCTTGCCTTCCTGCTACAACCAATTCATAATTACCTACCACATGAATAAGGAAGAGGTCTCTTTGAGTAAACTTCAAGGACCGCTGAGGACTGCTGAGAGCAACCTCAAGGACAAATCTGTTGCATCGGTCCCTGTTGTGGCTGCTTCTATGTTGGCAGTTGGTCAAGGAAAGTAAAAGAAGAGGAAGGCTCCTTTAAAGATATGCCAAAAGGGAAAGTCTTGTGATGGTTCATCCTCTAGTGGAACCAAAGCAGGTTCTGCTAAACCCTCCTCTGACCCTAAGGAAGCAGAGTGTTTCTATTGCCACGAGAAGGGCCACTGGAAACGAAGTTGCCCTAAATATCTGCAGGATATTAAGGATGGGAAAATAAAGCCCACCTTCGCAGGTATATATTCTATTAAATCTAACAACTCATCACTTGCTACTTCATGGGTTCTTGACACAGGATGTGGTTTCCACATTTGTTCTGATTTGCAGGGCCTAAGAAGAAATAGGGAGGTGGAGCATGGGAAGATAAACTTGATTATGGGAAACAAAAGATCGTCGCCTGTGACCAGAGTCGGAGTTTATTCCTTAGTGTTGGGTAATGGGTTAGGATTAGATTTAAATAATTGTTGCTATTTGCCAGATATGGAAAAAAAACATCATTTCTTTTCATGGATTATATAGACAGGGTTTCAGATATTCATTTGATAATAGTAATGGTTCTATTAATGTTTATTTGAATGGTGTTTTTTATTTCAATGCATTTCCATGTAATGGGATATATGAATCTGTGTTGGTTGTAGACAACTTAGGAAATGATGTGTTGAATATTGATTCGTCTAATAGTCTAGACAAAGCATGCTTGTGGCATTGTCGCCTTGGCCATGTCAACAAGAAACGCATAGCCCAACTCCAAAAGGATGCAGTGTTGGAGTCATTCAACCTTAGGGACAATGACGTGTGTGAGTCTTGTTTGATTGGGAGGATGACCAAGTCACCATTTAATGGCACTTGTGATAGGGGTGAGGGTCTATTGGATCTCATACACACCGATGTGTATGGGCCCTTTAGATCCACCACAAGGTATGCTTGCCGCTTCTACATGACTTTTATAGATGATTATAGCAGATATGGATATATCTACTTAATCAAGCATAAGTCAGAAACCTTTGAAAAGCTCAAAGAGTTTAAGAATGAAGTGGAGAATCAGCTGGACAGGAAAATCAAGATGCTTTGGTCAGACCGAGGAGGAGAGTACCTAAGTCTTGAGTTTCACGACTATCTAAAGGAATGCGGAATTGTTTCGCAATTGACGCCTCCGAAAACGCCACAGTTGAATGGTGTGGCTGAGAGATGTAATTAGACCTTGATGGACATGGTTCGTTCTATAATGAGTCGGGCTTCGTTACCAATAGCTTTCTGGGGGTATGCCTTAGAGACTGCTGCCCATATCCTTAACCTAGTTCCCACCAAGAAGGTTGCCAAAACACCTCACGAGATGTGGACAGGGAAAGCTCCCTCGTTGGCACATATCAAGGTTTGGGGTTGCGAGGCTCTTGTAAGACGAGAGACTCACGACAAGCTTGAACCTCATAGTGAGAAGTGTTATTTCATCGGCTATCCACAAAAGTCTTTTGGTTATCTCTTCTACAGACTGAGTGACAATGTTGTCTTCGTTGCGAGAAGGGGGGTTTTCTGAGAAAGAGAACTCATAAGCCAAGAGGACAGTGGGAGGCAAATTGATCTTGAAGAGATTCAAGAGCAAAGCGATGAAAAAACTTCTAACATTGGCACTCAACCCGAGGAGGAAACTCCTGTTGAGCCAATTGATGATTCCTTACCTCTTAGACGTTCCAGTAGGGTTAGTGTTCAACCCCATTTTTATGGTTTTCATATTACTACTGAAGAGGATACGTTTATTAGTGATGAAACACTAATAAATTTGGACGAACCTAGCAGCTACAAGGAATCCATGGCAAGCCCAAAGTTTGCTAAATGGAAATAGGCAATGGACAACGAGATTCAGTCCATATATGAAAACCAAGTTTGGAATTTGGTTGACAATGTGTCGGGTCGTAAGACAGTCGGGTGCAAGTGGATCTTCAAAAAGAAGACATACATGGATGTGAATGTGTACACTTATAAAGCACTATTGGTTGCGAAGGGCTTTACTCAAACTCCTGGAGTTGACTATGATGAGACCTTCTCACCAGTTGCGAAGATAAAGTCTATTAGGGTAACGCTCGCAATAGCTGCGTTTCATGATTATGAAATATGGCAGATGGACGTGAAAACTGCTTTTCTTAATGGAAAGTTGGCTGAGGATGTTTACATGAATCAGCCAGAGGGTTTTGTTGATACGAAGCATCCAAATAGAGTGTGTAGTCTTGAGAAATCCATTTATGGATTAAAGCAAGCGTCTCGTAGATGGAATCTTTGTTTTGACGAGAAGGTCAAAGAGTTTGGATTTCTACGAAGCGAAGATGAATCTTGTGTATATGTCAAAGTCGGTGGGAGTATAGTAAGCTTCCTCATACTGTATGTCGATGACATACTACTTAGGGATGGCTATGGGTACGGGTATACCGGGTTTCGTGTTCCCCATCCCCATCCCCGTCCCCATACCTGAACCCATCCCCATAGGGGATTAAAAATCTATCCCCATCCCCATCCCCAATGGATATCGGGGATCCCCAATGGGTAATCGGGGATTTTTCCCCGTTACAAAGTTTTGAACTTTTATGAAAAATAACTCATAATTATATATCAACCAACAAAACAAAAACTAACAGAACTAATATAAAACACTATAATCTCTGAATGTCTGCAAACATGAACAATAACATTCAAGGTTACAAATTAAATCATTTTTTGCAAAAAAAAAAAAAAAGACATAAAAAGTCTTCCCAAAACTATACGTTTGATTGTTAAAAAAACCTTACTTTGTCTACTGATGGGACCGGTTTCGGGTACGGGTATGGGTACCCGACAGGTACAACCATCCCCATCCCCATCCCCACTTTTTGTATTCGGGTAATACCCATCACCGTCCCCGTCCCCGGTCAACTCGGTAATTTACCTGGTCAACTCGGGTTAGGGTTTCGGGTACCCATTGGGTAAGGGTTTTCTTGCCATTTCTAATACTAATCATAGGAAACGACATCCCGACACTGCCGGAAGTTAAGTCCTGGCTTGGGAAGTGTTTCACTATGAAGGACCTCAGAGAGGCTGCCTATATTCTGGGAATAAGGATAGTGAGAAACAGAAATAAGAGACTGATAAAGGTACTAAAGCATTTTAGTATGGAAAATTTCAAGAAAGGGGAGTTACCAATCCAAAGCAATACCAAGTTGGGTAAGACTCAAAGCCCGAGTACAGAGGTAGAGATAGCTGATATGAGCCAAATACCTTACGCTTCTGCAGTTGGCTCGATCATGTACGCTATGACTTGTACTCTCCCTGATGTGGCCTTCGCTTTGAGCATGGTCATCATATATCAGGGAAACCCTGGTAGAGCCCATTGGACTGCAGTTAAGAATATTCTTAAGTACCTTCGGAGGACCAAGGAATGGTTTTTAGTCCTCGGTGGGAGTGATGACCTAAGGGGTAAGAGGGTACAGTGATGCTAGTTTCCAGATGGATCGGGATAATTACCATCGCAGTCAGGCTGGGTCTTTACCCTTAATGGAGGAGCAGTGACTTGGAAAAGTTCCAAGCAGGAGACTGTGGCTTATTCAACGTGTGAATTAGAGTACATTGCAGCGAGTGAAGCGTCAAAAGAGGCAATCTGGTTGAAGAACTACATTAGAGACCTTGGAGTTGTGCCATCCATAAGGGAGCCCATGGAGATTTTCTGTGATAATGAAGGAGTGGTTGCCTTAACCAAGGAACCAAGGGATCATGGTAGATCCAGGCATATCGACAGAAAATACCATTTGATTAGACATCAGGTAGAAGAGGGACTCCTCATAATGAAGAGGGTATCGTCAGAAGATAACCTAGCAGATCTCCTTACAAAGGGACTGAGCAGGGTTAAGCACTTACAGCACGCTAGGAGCATTGTGCTAAAGGACGATATGAGTTTAGATTAGATAGATAGGAAACGTGTAACAGATAAGTTGTACTTGACATTTGATATAAATAAATGTGTTTTATTTAAGAGTAAGGTTACTATCTTGTGTTGGTTATTTATCTATTGTTTCAGTTTTGCATGTTTTGACTTCTGAATAATAAGATTTAGGAGTGAGCATTTGGACCGGCCGAGACCGAACCGGACCGGACCGGCTCTTGGACCGGACCGGTTATGGAGAATTTTGTGGACCATGGACCGGACCGGATGAGTCGTGTCCGTGTCCAGGTCCGGGTTTTCCGGTTTTTGGACCCGTTTGGACCGGTACAACTTTAATTGCTTAGAGTATAATAAGTAATCTACATTGATGTATAATATTATAACTTGCAAAATTAATATGTTTCCGTTTCACGCCTAACTAATCTACATTGATGTATAATATTATAACTTGCAATTTCCAAAAATTAATTTTCCAAATAAAAGCAACTAACATATAAATCAAGTTCACCAACAAAAGTTAAACAATTTTAAGACAAACATACAAAAGTATTACCGTAACAACAAAAATCAGTGTTTAAACTTTAAAATCAATCAAACTAACAAATTTCATAAACTCATAATCTAATCTTTCATTGGCCTCTTCCCCATATCATTGTCATTCATATGTAACATATTTAAAGCTTGTGCAATCTCTACATAAACAAACATGAAAATGCTGTTAGTATTTAATAAAAAGTAATAATTGTATAAAAAAAGAATAAAAATTGTAATTTTTTTACCCAAAGCTATATCATCAACGTTGTCAACTATCGGATTTGTAAACTTTATCACCCAATATTGGGTGCATAACAAAGCTTCAACTATCAATGTTGATAAACTAGTTTAATACTCACTTACAACTCTACCACAAGTGCTAAACGCGGACTAAGAATTATAGTATAAAATAATACTAAAAAGATGAAATATTTCAGCTTTGATAGCTCTACATTGAAGGATTGTAACTCAATGAATATAATACCAAAATAAACAAAATTATAGTCTAAATTCATCTACAAATTGTAAACTAAATGTTGGAAAAAACCGTAGGTCAATCCGACTTAAAACGAATGAGTTATGGGTGTTTAAAAAACATCACAGATTATAAAATCTTGCTAAAAACCTGAATTTTTTCAGCTTTGATAGCTCTACTTTGAAGGATTGTAACTCAGTGAATATAATACCAAAATAAACAAAATTATAGTCTAAACTCATATACAAACTGTAAACTAAATGTTGGAAAAAATCAGAGGTCAATCCGACTTAAAACGAATGAGTTATGGGTGTTTAACAAACGTCACAGCTTACAAAATGTTGCTGAAAAGCTAAATTTTTTCAGCTTTGATAGCTCTACTTTGAAGGCTTGTAACATGGTAAATATAATACCAAAATAAACAAAATTATAGTCTAAATTCATCTACAAACTGTAAACTAAATGTTGGAAAAAACCGCATGTCAATCCGACTTAAAACGAATGAGTTATGTGTGTTTAAAAAACGTCACAAAAATCTTAATCATGTCCAACCGGTTCTAAACCCGGTAAAAACCGGACCGGACCGGGAAAAAAACCGGACCGGACCGGCGAGAAATCTTAGAACCGAGAACCGGCCCGGGGGTCCAAAAAAACGGTCCGGTCCGGTCCGGTCCACCGGTCCAAATGCTCACCCCTAATAAGATTATTCAAACAGTCCACAGTCGTTCATATGTCGGGAGTAGATATGAAAGGAGACTGTCATGAATTTGTTTGTAGATTATGTAAAAGGTTTTAGACATAGCAATGGTTTGTTGCAAAGTTCATGAGTGCTTATGAATTGTGATTTGAGCATTGGAATAAAACCCGCGTTTGCTAGTATCACTTCACGGAATTTTATCTCGAGTGATCGCAAAGCGATAATATCTTATAGTATTAAAACTTAGAGATATGGTTATTGTTTGTTGGTTGGTTATGCATTGATGGTGTTTAAACGCATTAGTAACTTGATGTTATAAAACACATTGTTGTGCATGATTTAATTAGTAAAGAGTAAAAGCATATGAGTCGAAGTTTATCTGTTCCTTTTATTCTAAGAGGATAAAAGTGATATCTTGGCCACTCGATGATTTGGTTTGACTTGTGTGTCGGTCCCGATCAGAACAAAGTTGATGTGTTCAACTAAGTTCTATGTCAAACGAATCAGAGATCGCGAAAAAAATGTTGAACAATAAGTATTGTAAGCATGATATCTAGAACAGAGGATTATACGATCCCTTATCTGAAGGACAAGTTACTGATCAGAGTTGACAACGGCGTATAAGAGCTATGATTGCTAATCGAATCCTGAAGTCATATGTGAGATATAGTTAATAGACTTATCCAAGTGGGAGACTGTTGGATTGGTGGCTAAGCCCGTAACTATAGTTGATATGTACTTGACCCGGTTGTGCATGGTCCTTTTGGGTTGCCTTCACCAAAGCAACTTGACAAGGTAGTTTAAGAGAGAGAGAGAGAGAGAGAGAATATATTATGATTTATTAATATATTATAAGAATAATATATTAAAGCAGAAATCATATTATTTAATTAATATTAGTCATAAATTAATTAGGAATTAATTTGGTGACTAAAAGAGATTATTTAAATGAAGGGGTTTAAACTGTCAAATGTGTGATAGTTGGATTTAGGGTTGGGAAACCTTATGGATCAAAGGGGGAACGAAATTATGATGGGGATCCATCATATTTTCGTCCATAAGCCCTATTCCAGAAGGTTCCATAGGCTGCTTGGTGATTAAGTTGTCCATTAGGGTTTTACCTGAAACCATAGTAGCCGACAGTATAAATAGAGAACCCCTCTTACAATTTTCGGCCACTTGATTCCAAGGGAAACCCTAGGGCCAATTTTAGCATCCTTCCTCCTCTCTCATAATTTCCTTCTTGCTTGTGTGGTGTTTTTAAGCCATTAAAGGAGTTACACTTGTGACTCTAAGCTCAAGAAAAAGAAGAATAAAAGGATTTCAAGCCAACTGAAAGAGGTAATCACTTAGATTTGTTCTTATAGTGTTAGTTTCGAATTATGCATGCTAGATCTAGGGTTACAAGTCTTGGATTAATTACATGTACAATAGAGAATCCTAGATCCAAGCTTTAGGGTTTTGCATGAGCACATAGGATGTTCTTTTGTATAAAACCCATCAAGAAGGACTCCTTGTGGCAAACAGGGTATCATCGGATGAGAACCTAGCAGACCCGCTCACGAAGGGACTGAGTCGGGCTAAGCATCTCCAACATGATAGGAGCATAGGGCTGAAGGATGATATTAGTTTTAGTAGTTAGATAATTTTGAAATTTGTAAAGTGTAATTGACATTTGATGATGAATAAAAGTTGTGTTTATTTATGAGTAAAGTGTTGCTATCTCCTGTAAATCATTTACTATATTTCTTTTGCATTTTTGACTTCCAGAATAATTATGTTTGGTATATCATATTATTCGAATCTCCACAGTTGGTCATATGTTGGAAGTAGGTATGAATAAAGTGTTGGGTTTTGAGCATTCTAACACTCCTAAGTGTACATGCAACCCTAAATACCTTGGATCTATGTTTTCTCTATTATACATGCAAATAAGAACTTCCAATGTATTATCCTAATCTAGCATACAAAAACAATGAGTGTAACAAGATAGAATACATACCTCTTTGATGTAGAAAGTCTTCATGAAGCTTGAGTGCCTAGCCCCAACAGTGTGGAAGCCTCAAATGGAATCACAATTCACCAAAACACTTAGAATAACTTGAGAGAATTCTTCACTCATGAAATCGGCTAGCCCTTACACCACACACTAGTGCCGATTTTGGTCAAGAATAAGATGCTTATATAGTTAGGGTTACACCATGTAAACCCTAATTGACATGGCCTTTCATTTCCATGATCCATGGGTACAAATACACCATGGAGCATCCATGGACCATCCTATGGGTTTTAGCCCAACTTGATTATCCATGGAGCATTAGCCCACTATACAAGTATGGATGATTTACACAATCAACCCATATATTTAATTAGTCTTCTTTTGATCACTTAATTAATCCTAGATTAATTCTTGATGAATACTGATTAGATAATATTATTATTCTTATTATTAATATACTAGGACTTATAATATATTAATAACCATAAGTGTCTTATTTCTCTCATTATAGTCTATCCAAGTGCATGATGATATGCAACCCAAATGGACCATGCCGGGTCGGGTCAAGTCTTACCAATTATAGTTATGGACTTAGACATTAATCCAACAGTCTCCCACTTGGATAAGTCTAAAACTATTATTGCGTATGACTTCAGGAACCAACTGGCAATCGTAACTCTCAAAAGCTTCTGTCGAACTCTGACCTTGTAGATGAACTCTGACCTTTGTCAATGACTTGTCCATTAGATAAGGGATCATATATTCCTCCATTCTAGATATCGTATGGACTGAGACATGGATTATAATCATTCTCTATGTCCATTTGTTGTTTCCTGATTTTCGATTTATGACGACTGACTAATTGAACAAATCAAATCAGTCCTGGCCCGGCCGAGCACTTCCATTTGTCATCATCAAATCATCGAGGGGCCCACAGATATCACTTTTATCCCGAAGGTAAAAGGAATGGATAAACTTCGACTAATATGGCTTGTTCTACTACTTGTTGAATCATACACAAAGGCACGCTTTATAGCACCAAGTTACGAAATGCGTTTTCATGCAATCAATGTACTATCAACTCATAGTAACAACTCATATCTCTAGGTTTGAAGAATATAAGATATTATCGTCTCATGATCACTCGTGATAAAATCCATGAAGTGATTCCAATGAGCGCGGGTTGAATCCAATACTCAGAACTTATGAGCACTCATGAGTGTTGTAGCCCTTTGTCCAACACCTTAGACCTCTACAAGCCAACCCATGACAGTCTTAATTCGTATCTACTTCCAACATATGACCGACTGTGGATGGTTTGAATAACTTAGTCATTCCGGAAGAATAACCTAGTTTATTCGGGAAGTCAAAACATGCAAAATGAAACACAATAATAATTGAATCCAATATGGTCTCAGAACTTATGAATATAAATAAAACACCTTTTATTTATCACCATATCATTACACATTATTCATTATATACTGTTTCAGATATCAACTTTATTCTTGAATTTAAAACAATAGTTGTCCCTTGCTCCAAGCATGTACGCTATGTTTTCTTAAACACTAGTCATGCCACACACCAAGTATGCATACTATGTTTGTATATGATCTTTACTTTGTGAACTAGATCAATTGAACATAACTTCAATGATTCTCTTTTCACACTCCCAAATCTTTACTGCAAATGCAAGAATTCTAAATTTATGCCATTTACTGAAATCTGTTAGATTCTAAACTTATATGCATTGATCCTCTTGTAATGATTATGCACAAAGTCATAAAGACTTGACAACAAATATTACAAAGCATTCCAAAGGAGATCAACTCCTTGGAAACATCCTTCTTGCATTAAGTTTCCTTAATCTTACACAGATTGAAATTTCTAACTTTGAAACATTTCCAGATTCCATTTTGACTATCACTTCTGAACAAGAGTTGCCTCCTTACAGATTATGTCAATATGGTCCTTCCAGAATTATCACTATACTTCCAACTGTCCTTGAGCAACCAATCTTTGGTAAACCTTAGATTGTCCTCGACAATTGTTTAATCCTTTTAGTCATATCCAGTTCTAAACCTTTTCCCTTCTTAATGCCCCAGGCATTTGGAAAATTTTAGAAAGGATGAATATAGCACATGTAATCGATCCTATATCCGAAGCATATGGGACACGATTCATGATGTCTCACATAAAGACTAAACCAGTCTTTTGCTATAACATTTCCATTTCTATTTGCCAAGTTCTCATAATTCAGATTATGAAAAGGAATGCCGTAATCATAATCGAATTTTAGAACGCAAATAATGGACCCATATACAGAATTTCCTTATGTTGAGCCATTCCAACATGAAATTCATATATATCCTTGACTAAATGATTAAAACCTCACGATCTAAGCTTATAGATTTGAGATGAAGTATAATTTCCTCTCCCTTAATTATAGCAAAACAACTCTTTCCCAGTTGAAACTTTTGTTTTCTATAATTAACATTGCTAACTTGTAATACTTATCATAATTATCATGCTCCCACTAACATGATGATTATTAGCATAACACTTATGCTCCCACTAGCTTTGACATGTGCTCAGAAAGTCCAACTTCTAGAAATCAATACTTTATTGACTTTCTTACCAAAGTTCAGATTTCTGATACTAGATTGTTTTGATAAGACTTTATCAAAAACATACACCTTCCCTTAGATAGCACACTTGTGTGTCTAAACAATTATGAAGAGGGATGTCGTAATCATATTGGTTAGACCTTTTTGCCAATTCTCACAAGTCCAGGTTAGTGTGCCGGTAAACCACACACGCTCCACTAACGACTTTGAGAATGCAAATGTCACAGTTGCTATCTAGCTAAAATCTACTTAGTGAAAGTGTTTCCTCACCATCATTTTCATGAATCGGAGAGAAACCTTATGACACTTAGATTTAGTGGTGTATGTGTTCTTATCCATGTGAATTGTCAAAATCATAGTCACATGACAAGGATAATGACAAATCCAAACTCATATGGACTGAACTCAATCTTAATTTCTTGCCACCTGGCAGCTCAAGGGCCTACCATTTTTTCCAAGTTGTTGTGCAACACATTGAGAACTCTAAGAACTCATATGCAAAGCCAACTTTAAATGGAATGGGGACAGAATATGTCAACACGATAGGTTATAAACCTCAAGTCGTGTGCTAGTGAAGAACTTCAGGTTTTATTCTTGATTAGTTCTTGAGATTTCCAAGACCTTTAAGACTCCCACTGTCCTCTTGACATATAAGACTCCCTTGTCAAACATCCAAGAGATAGTGCGGATTCTAATCAAGACAAACACTTCACACAATTAGCCTTAGTTGGTCTTTGTTTTATCCAAAACATCACAACTTACCAATTTCAAATGTACAAGAGTAGAAAACTTTTACTCTTACATTTGACAAGTGTTTTAAACCTTCTTTAAGACATGTCACTTAAATTACAACCTTGGAGTATGACTCTAAGACTTGTAGTATGACTCATCTTCTTGATTTAACCATTTCAACAATTCAAGTTCCTCTTCTTAGTCATAAGAATGCACTAAGATTTCCTTAGAGAACTAATTTTGATATGGTTTCTTAATCATTAAGATGATCACAAAAACTGATACTAAAGTACTCTCCCATCTTTTCAGATTTGAGAAACTTCTATCCTTCTGCCTAATTTGATTCTTCTTATTCGCTCTGCCTTACATTGGAACTTTTTCAAATGTCTCAGAGTTACACTTAAGCTTGTAAGTATAACCATATTTACTAAGCTTTAGTAAACTATGACGAATAGTCTTATCAAACTTTTGTGGTGGACTTAATCAGTGCACAAGAATGTATACTCGATCCCTTAGTCCTTCACTTAACTCACACATCCATGTGAGCAAGTACTTAGTCTGAATTTTCCAATACTTGAAGGTTCTCATTCACCATGCTATACAACTTGCATGATTCCAAGTTCCGGTCCAATTGAAACTTGGGTGATGAGAATCTTTCCTTATTTGGTAAATCTAGACATTACCACAAATGAAAGAATCAATTTCATATTTCCACTCTTGCTATTAATGGAATCATATAAGCAACAATTTTCCCTCAAATGCCATTGTAAGGATATTTTAAAATAAATAAAATCAAAAATTTTTCTTTTATTTTAAAACTTTGCGGAAAAAACTTATCCTTACAATCCATATGAAAACTTGTTGTCATCTATTCCTAAGCAATATCTCATAACTCCTGAGAAGTAGCTCAAGAATCCGATCTTCAAACTATGCGATAGAAATCCATCTATGCGATCAGATTCAGCATATTCTTTCTTTAAGTTTCTTCACTTTTATTTGATTCTTAAAACATCACCATGTGACCCAGTCACATCATGTATCAAGAATCTCAGAATAAAAACTTAACAGAGTTAGATAGTGGACTTTACCTGAAGTAGAGTCAAACTTATTGACTTTAACATCCTTAGGTAAATTTGGCAGCTTTGCAACCAATGCCCCTTCCTTTGGCAATATAAACATATGGACCCTTTGATAATGGTACACGAGACTATCATAGACTTAGCTTTTCTCTTTACCATTTGGTCAACCGAGTTGACTATGGTCAATCCCTTTCCATTGGGAAGAGAATGCTTTACTAGATATCCAATGTCATCATTGTCAATGTCCATTAAGTTTTAGGAAGTTGATCTTAGCAAACAGATAAGATCATTAAGGGTCTTGTCATAGTCTGTTTCATAGGTGTTCCAAAAGAACTCACTATGTAACTTAGAAAGTAGTTGAACCACCAACTTTCTCAAGACTTTGACACCCAACTCTCCTGGCTTGTCAATATGTGACTACATCTCCAAGATGTGCTCACACCTAGACCTTGCCTTGCCAATAGGTCTTGAGTGACCTTAAACTTTTCAAGAACTTGTGGGTTAGGGAGAATAATTCGAGGAGGAGAAAGAAGTATGATATCCATGGGAGATCATCTTCATTTAGGAAACCTTGTTCCAAGAGATTTGGGAAGATCATAGGTGTCTAAACCAGACATCTTTTGGGAGATATTCAAGATAGTTGATTTTAAGTCCTTAATATGACACCCAATATGAAATATTAAGGCTAGGACCCAACAAACTATTTTATAACTTAGAAGCGGTATGTCGTAATCCAAGCTATAAAATATTTGAAGGTAGGTGAATGACGATTCACCAATTTCCACCAAGATAAACGAAATGTATTATTAGGGTTTAATTGGTTTTGAAACTCCTAGATCTTTGAGATTCATTGAACTTTTCAAAGGCATGTTTCAATCTTGAGTGTGCCCTTCAGGTTTTGTGACTGGGATGCCGAGGATCACAAAACAAGGTGTGAAGTAACCATGCAGATTACTTGGTACCCTTAAGTGTTTACCCCTTAATTGATGTGCCGGTTAACCACACACGCTCCATCGATACTATGATAAACATTAAGTTACCCTTTGCCTACCTTGTTAAATACGAGTTAGTGTGCCGGTTAACCACACACGCTCCACTAACCGACTTAAACAAAGTGCAAAGTGTAATTTCATGGATTAGCACCTTATTCACTTTTTCCTAAGTAACTAAGATTGGGTATTTATTAAGAGTTTAGTTACTTAGTATTTATCATTAATACTTTTAATGAAGGGAGAATTATAGTCCTGTCAAACTCGTTCGGCTAACGACCCTCCACCGGTCAAGCAAGCGGTGGGTGAGAGTGGACACCCATTAAGTTGCCATTTTATAGGCAACAACCTTATACCCACCTTATAGACCGGCTTCGTGAATGAGGCGTACTAGCGGTAAGACTGACTTTACTCTTATACATATATATATTATTAACTTATAATATTATAAAGTATAAGGGTTGAATTTTAATTCTTTAAAATTATAAGGGCTAACTTGGAATTAAAGTATTCATAAGTGAAAACTTTTCAAATTCCAAAACTTGAGGGCAAGTTTTTGAAACTATTCAAAACTAATTAATTTCATAACTTATGTGTTTAAAGTAGTTTTAATCCAAAAACTCTTCAAGTTCCATAACTTGAGGACAAGTTATGGAAGACTTTAAACTAATAAAAGAATTAACTTTTCTTTATTTTATAACTTATGGATTTAATTATGGTAACATATTTTATTTATTTATTTATTAATGAAGTGACTCTTGAACCTCCATAACTTAAGGACAAGACTCTTCATCTTTTGTAACCATTGCCAACTTTTATGAGTTTTATGAAACTTAAATGTGACTTTTCAAATAACTTGAGGACAAGTTACAAAAACACATTTTAGAATCAACTCTTAGATTAATTTGGATTGAAAACAACTATTTCACTCAACTTATCTATTAATCTAAGCAACTCATAAGAACAAGATAATTCAAATCAAACTTTTTCATGTAATTAGCCTAAACACTAAACTAATTCAAAACATGAATCTATTGACAATTATCTTTGAAATTGGATTAGGATGAACATTACCACATCCAAAACAAGTTTATAAGTTCAAAAACAACTTAGGGTAATGTTCCTAGTCCATTTCTAGCCAAAAACCTCGAAAATATGTTGTCTGGGGCTCCTACTCGGCGAGTGCATGAACCTACTCGGCGAGTAGGATGATTTTACTCATGGTCTCGGCGAGTTCATCAGTGGACTCGGCGAGTCCAGTGCCCAGAAAGCCAGAAAATCGATTTTTTCAGCATTTTTCAGCATTTTTCATCAAGTATAATAGAAAACAAGCCTAGGCTCTGATACCACTGTTGGGTTTTGAGCATTCTAACACTCCTAAGTGTACATGCAACCCTAAATACCTTGGATCTATGTTTTCTATATTATACATGCAAATAAGAACTTCCAAGGTATTATGCTAATCTAGCATACAAAAACAATGAGTGTAACAAGATAGAATACATACCTCTTTGATGTAGAAAGTCTTCATGAAGCTTGAGTGCCTAGCCCCAATAGTGTGGAAGCCTCAAATGGAATCACAATTCACCAAAACACTTAGAATAACTTGAGAGAATTCTTCACTCATGAAATCGGCTAGCCCTTACACCACACACTAGTGCCGATTTTGGTCAAGAATAAGATGCTTATATAGTTAGGGTTACACCATGTAAACCCTAATTGACATGGCCTTTCATTTCCATGATCCATGGGTACAAATACACCATGGAGCATCCATGGACCATCCTATGGGTTTTAGCCCAACTTGATTATCCATGGAGCATTAGCCCACTATACAAGTATGGATGATTTACACAATCAACCCATATATTTAATTAGTCTTCTTTTGATCACTTAATTAATCCTAGATTAATTCTTGATCAATACTAATTAGATAATCTTATTATTCTTATTATTAATATACTAGGACTTATAATATATTAATAACCATAAGTGTCTTATTTCTCTCATTATAGTCTATCCAAGTGCATGATGATATGCAACCCAAATGGACCATGCCGGGTCGGGTCAAGTCTTACCAATTATAGTTATGGACTTAGACATTAATCCAACATAAAGACTGTCATGAGATGGTTGCAGAGGTCCAAGCTGTTGGACATAGCTACAACACTCATGAGTGCTCATAAGTTCTGAGCATTGAACTCAACCCACGCTCACTGGTATCACTTCATGGAATCTATCTCGAGTGATCGTGAGATGGTAATATCATATAAGTCTTCAAACTTAGAGATATGACGTGTTGCCTATGAGTTGATTATGCATTGATCGTACGAAAACGCATTGGTAACTCGATGTTATAAAACGTACTTTTGTGTGTGATTTAACAAGTAGTAGAACAAGCATATGAGTCGAAGTTTATCTGTTCCTTCTTGGAGTAGATGTGATATCTGGGCCCCTCGATGATTTTGTTTTCACCTATGTACCGGGCCCAGTCAGAACTAATTTGATGTGTTCAATTAAGTTCTTTGTCAAACAAATCGGAAATTGGGAAACAAACTGTTGTACAATAAGTAAGACAATGTTCCATGTATTTGTCCGGCTGATATCTAGAATAGAGGATTATATGATCACTTATCTTAAATGGCGTATCATCATCATCTCAATTCTGAGAGACCTTGAAAAGAGCTACGGTTGCTGATCGGTTCCTGAAGTCATACTTACAGATATAGTTATTAGACTTATCCAAGTGGGAGACTGTTGGATAAGGTGTCTAAGTCCATAACTATATTTGGTATGTACTTGACTCGACCCGGCATGGTCCATTTGGGTTGCATGGCATCATGCATTTGGATAGACTAAATGAGAGAAATAACACTTGTGGTTTATTAATATATTATAAGTTCTAATATATTAATAGTATTATTTAATTAGTATTGATCAAGAGTTAATTTGGAATTAATTAAGTTATCAAAAGATGACTAATTAAATATATGGGTTGATTATGTAAATTATCCATAACTTGTATAGTGGGCTAAAAGGCTCCATGGATTGTCAAGTTGGGTTAAACCCATAGGATGCTCCATGGGAGTTACAAACCCATGGGTCATGGAAATGAAGAGTCATGACACATTAGGGTTTACATGGTGTAACCCTAGATGTGACACATTATATAAAGAACATGTTGTCATCCAAAAAATTGGCTACACTAAGTACAAGAGAGGGCAAGCCGATTTTTAGAGTGTTATACATTCTCTCGAAGTCATTCCAAAGCATTTGGTGTTGTGTGAAGCATTTGAGGCATCACACTTGGGGTGCTAGGCTCTCAAGGTTTTCAAGGAATCAAATCAACTACAAGGTATGTAATTATATCCATCTTTTAGTTTAAAAGTTCCCCATGTATGCTAGATAGGATTATGAACATTGGAAATCATATTTTGCATGTATTTTAGACAAACATAGATCCAAGGTTTACTAGGGTTGCATGTACACTTAGGGGTGTTAGAATACTCAAAACCCATCAGTAAGACCATGTGGGGGAGCCCATGGGAGTCCTATGTAAAGACCATGTGGGGTAGCCCATGACACTATTACAGGTTTTATGTATGCATGTCTTATGTGATATGTGTGTAGCTTTAATTAGCTAACAGGATATGTGTATGTGTAGTGTGGGGTATGCTCTGGGGAACTCACTAAGCATTTCGCTTACAGGTTGTTGATTTGTTTCAGGTACATCTGAGCCCAATGGAAAGGGCAAGGCGTGATGGCACGACGTGCTCTCTCTCTCTCTCTCTCTCTCTCTCTCTCTCTCTTTCACTGTTAGGTCGTGGGAATACTCTGGTGATTTGAATAATTTGTAGTGAATCGTTGGTTTGAAAACAATTATGTTGGGATTTCAAGGTTTATGCTACTATGTTTTATTACTTAAAAGTGAAAACTTTCTTTAAAAATTTGGGTCATTACAAGTTGGTATCAGAGCCTTATTTTGAGGGATTCGGGCACACTCCCGAATGTGTTAGGACTCAAACTAAGGAAATGGTGAACTTTTTTTTCAAAAGCAACATAAAAAGGGTTTTCAAAAGGAAATGAAAAGATGAGAGTGCAACGCGCGTGATCAGCCGAGCCAAGTAAGTACTTCCCTAATATGTTTGCCATGTTATACTGGTATTTGAGCCTTGTTGATTATATGGAACTTGCCATGTGTATGATTTTAAAATTGTATACGGCTAGGAGCTTATAGCCTCAGAATGATTGATTTGGCCTTATTTCATGTTCGTTGTTTGGTTGTGGTCCTAGGGTAGAATTTTTTATTCGAAAGTCTATTAGACCCTTTTCTGTGTATAATTTGCATGCATAAAGGCAACCTATTATGAGTGGTCTAATTGATATGAGTAGAGTAAATCTTAGAACAGCCTGAGATTGATTTGCGTGGTAGTTGTGGGGTATGGTTTGGTTAAGGGACGAATTGGAGTTATCAGGTAGAGTAGTGGGGAAAGGTACAGGTAGGTGTGGAAGGTAGTATTGGGCCCATACTACTTGAAGCACAGGACTATACCCAAAACATTGTTGGATCTGACATCTTCAAGGAGGACCAGTGTAGGAAGATCACTTATATAGTAATCCCGATCACTGTAATTTATGATATTTCAGTTCAGCATGTTGGTGACACGATTTGGAGTAGGAGGATCAGGATCGGGGTCTGGGTCTGGGGCGGGATCAGGAGACACTATTGATGTCATTGATGAGAGGCTGCGCGAGCTCATTGCAGCTGAGGTTACCAGGGGTATCCTTTACACAACCCCAGTCATTTTCGGGACGGTCAAGGAGGGCATTATGGAGATTATGGAGGAGAGACTCAAATCCTTTAGGACTGAGATGGCGGCGGGTCAGATTGGGGCCCGAACTCCCTTGTTTCGGGAGTTCAAGGCGTGTGGGGCGCCGAAGTTTTTCGGGGTCAAGGACCCCATTGTCAGCCGACGCTGGGTGGCAGATATCGAGAACTCCCAGCGCACGAGTTCATGCCCGGATGCGTCAAAGGTTGGGTTTGCTTCTTGCATGCTGAGGGATAGGGCCCGAGATTGGTGGGGCGAGGTTACTAGCCAGGTGGGGCCCAGACGGGGTGGCGGAGATGTCATGGGCCGAGTTTGTTTGGCAGTTTGATTTGGAGTTTGCACCACCTATTGAGGTCAACGTCTAGTGAGGGAGTTTCATGACTTGCAGCAAACCACCGAGACTGTGGCAGAGATTACCATCAAGTTTTGGGAACGAGCTTTGTTGATCCCACAATATGCTCCTAACGAGGAGATGAGGAGGGAATGATATCATTCCATGATGAGGGATGATATTAGGGAGTTTGTGAGTTTTAGGGGTGCAAAACCCTAAATGAGATGGTAGAGAAGGTCCGTGAGAGGGAAATGGAGTTGGATACCCGCACGAAGCGGAAGACTGAGCAGGTACAGGCAACAGGGGGTCAGGCTAATAAGACTAAGGCCTCTGATTCTTCGGGTAGGGGCCAACAGGGTTGGGGTCGGTGTGCCAAGTGCGAGAGGTTTCATAGTGGGGTGTGTCGGAGAGCTGGGATATCGGGATGTTACTCTTGTGGTCAGCAGGTCCACGTGAGAAGGGATTGCCCCAAGAAGGGCCTGATATGTTTCCACTGCAACCAGACAAGCCATAAAAAGGCCGACTGTCCGAGGTTGCAGGGAGGGGGAGGAGCAGTGGCGGTGCCCGCACCCGCCACACTGAGGATTACCGATGGCCACCCTACCAAGGCGGATGTTCTGGCGGTGAAGAGTCATGTATTTCAGTTGACCACCGAGGAGGCTCGGGCAGCACCAGACGTTGTCGCTGGTACGTATCTATTATTCTCTGCTCATTATGATTTGTACGACTTATGTTATATTATGCTTGTATAGGGACCTTTTTGGTCAATGGTATGTCAACACATGTTTTGTTTGATTCGGGTGCTACCCGATCGTCCGTATCTCTTGTGCTCAACAAGAAGTTCTGGGACGCGCCCGGAGCTCTGGATTCCCCACTCGAGGTAGAGATTGCGGATGACCGCACCGTTAGTGCTGCGAGGGTATATCAGGGCTATGTCCTGAATGTGTTGGGCGAGAGGTTCTGTGTTGATCTGGTTCTGATACAGTTGTGATGGCTGAAGGTGATTGTCGGGATGGACTGGTTGGGGGCCAATGGGGCCATGATTGATTGCAAGAGCCAATTAGTCAGGGTTCAAACCCCAAGTGGGGGACAATTGGTTATTCATGGTGAGAAGGCCTCACATGGACTGACCCTCTGTTCGGCTGCGAGGGCTAGGAGGTTTTTCCAGCAGGGTTGCACGGGATTTTTTGGCTTATGTATCGGATATGAGAGTAAAGACCGTGACGGATGTGGGCAGTGTACTAGTGGTACAGGATTTTCGGGACGTTTTCCCCAAAGAGTTGCCAGGAGTGCCTCCGGAGAGGCAGGTAGGGTTTCACATTGACTTGGTGTTAGGTGTCGCTCCGATAGCAAAGGCACCGTACCGGTTGGCACCACCGGAGATGCAGGAGCTATCTACGCAGCTCCAGGAGCTGCTAAATTGAGGGTTCATTCGTCCGAGCAGTTCCCCGTGGGGAGCACCGATCTTTTCGTGAAAAAGAAGGACGGGTCCCATAGGATGTGCATCAATTATAGGGAATTGAATAAATTAACGGTGAAGAACCGTTATCCATTGCCGAGGATTGATAACTTGTTCGATCAGGTTCAGGGTGCATCTGGGTTTTCCAAGATTGGTTTTCGGTCGGGATATCATCAGATGAGGATATACTGAAGGCGACTTTCAGGGCTCGGTATGGGCACTATGAGTTTGTGGTGATGCCGTTCGGGCTCACCAATGCCCCATCAACGTTCATGGACCTCAGGAACAAAGTGTGTAGGCCGATGTTGGATCGGTCGGTGATTGTTTTTATCGATGATATTTTGGTCTACTCTAAGACTAAGGAGCAGCACGAGTAGCATTTAAGGGAGGTATTGGAGACCTTGGGGGTGAAGAAACTTTATGCAAAGTTATCCAAATGTGATTTCTGATCGAGAGAAGTACAGTTTTTGGGGCATGTCATCAATCAGGAGGGTATTTCGGTTGATCCAGCCAAGGTGGAGGTTGTGATGCGGTGGGAAGTGCTAAGGAATGTATCAGAGATTCATAGCTTCTTAGGTTTAGCGGGCTATTACCAGATATTTATCCAGGATTTCTCCAAGATTGTGGTGCCTTTGACTCATTTGACCAATAACAATGTGGCTTTGCGGTGGGGTGCGGATTAGCAGATGGATTTTGAGACCCTGAGATGGAGGTTATGCGAGTCTCCGATTCTAGTACTACCTGAGGGGTTAGATGATTTGGTGGTGTATTGCGACGCGTGTGTCAATCTCAGGGTTAGGTGCCGTACTGATGCAGAAGGGGCATGTGATAGCTTATGCCTCGAGGCAGTTGAAGCCTCATGAGGCAAATTACCCCACTCATGACTTAGAATTAGGGGAAGTGGTGTTTGCCCTCGAGATTTGGAGGCACTATTTATATGGAGTGCGGTTCACTACCTATACCGATCACAAGAGTCTGAAATACTTGATGGATCAGCGGAACCTCAGCATGCGACAAAGGATGTGGTTGGATGTGCTGAAGGATTATGATTGCAAGATTCTATACCACCCAGGGAAGGCCAACATGGTGGCTGATGCATTGAGCTGCAAGACGGTGGGGTCCCTGATTAGGGACATTTGTATGAGGATGACGGTGATTTCGCCTTTGTTGGATATGATCAGGGAGGCTTAAGTCGAGGGGGCGAAGAAAGAGAATTGGAAGATAGAGAAAATACAGGGACATTATCATTTGTTTGTTAAGGATAGCCGCGACCTTTTGACGCAGTGTGGTCGGGTATGGGTACCAGTGACAGGGGGAGTGAGGCAGAGGGTATTAGAGGAGGCGCACAAGTCCAAGTTCTCTATACACCCAGGAGCTACGAAAATGTATAGGGACTTGAGACTGAGTTATTGGTGGCCCTGCATGAAGCGGGTGATCGCCTGGTTTGTGGAGCGATGCTTGACCTGCAGGAAGGTCAAAGCCGAGCATCAGCAGTCCTACGGCAGGGTTCAGCCGTTGCCCATCCCTATGTGGAAATGGGAAGAGATCACTATTTACTTCATTACAAAGCTTCTGAGGACGACAATGGGCGTGGATGCCATATGGGTTATCATGGACAGTTTGACAAAGAGTGCCCACTTCATTCCAATTTCTGAGAGTATATCCACAGAAAAGGTGGCAGATATTTATGTTCGAGAGGTGGTGGCTAGGCACGGGGTGCCAGTGTCGGTGGCTTCGGATAGGGATGTTCGGTTTACATCTAGGTTTTGGAAGAAGTTCCATGAGGAACTGGGTACTCAGCTACATTTCAGCACAACATATCACCCTCAGACTGACGATCAAAGTGGGAGGACTATCCAGACATTGAAGGACATGCTTCAAGCATGTGTGTTGTATCTTTGGATGGAGTTGGGATACATACCTCCCACTGGCAAAGTTTTCGTACAACAACAAATATCATGTCAGTATCGATCGGGCTCCATTCGAGATGTTATATGGACGGAGGTGCAGGACCCCAGTGTGTTGAGATGAGGTTGGGCATCGAGTCATGGGGAGCACTAAGGTAGTGCTCAAGACCACCAGATTGATTCAGCAGGTGCGTGATCGGTTGCGAGTCGCGCAGAGCCGTCAGAAAAGTTATGCTGACCAGTGGCGTTCGGACCTTGAGTTTCAGGTGGGGGATTTTGTACTCCTAAAGGTGTCGCCCTGGAAAGGGATTATCAGGTTTTGGAAGAAGGGCAAGTTAGGGCCTCATTTCATAGGCCCGTTCAAGATCACGCCCCACGTGGGCAAGGTGGCATATCGTTTAGAGCTGCCATAGGAGCTTAGTCAGATCCACAACACCTTCCACGTGTCTCAGCTTCAGAAGTGTGTTGCTGACGAGTCCGAAGTGGTTTTCTTGGATTACATTCAGGTGGATGGGAGCATGAATTATGTCGAGAAGCCGATCGCCACCTTAGATAGGAAGACGAAGGGTATTCAAAACAAAGAAGTGAAGCTGGTAAAGGTACAATGGCAGCACCGGAAGGGCTCCGAATGGACTTGGGAGCCGGAGGAGGAGATACAAGAGAATTACCCTGAACTATTTACAACTACGGACTTTAAGGATGAAGTCTAGTTCAAGTGGGGGAGAGTTGTAACACCCTAAATATGGTATGTCTTGAAACCCTCAAGAAATTACATTTTAGCATGATTAGTCCTTTGAGTGCGCTAGGCGTACTTAAGTGTATGCTTAGCGTACTCTGCATGGTTGGTCGCGGAGGAGCTGGACGTATACTAGGCGTACCAGCAGTACGTTAGGCGTACGTGATAGGGGTCCAAAACCCTAATTTTCAAACATGAGGCTTATTTAAGCGACCTTAAGTCCCTTGGACTTAACCCTAGAGAGCCTCCACAGCCTTAGAACGTCCTTACACCCCAGGGTAACTTGTGAGACCATTGTGAGCATTAAAAGTGCATTTGTGACTATTTTAGTGTTCATCCCAAGAAGAAGAAGTGGTTAACAAGCTTGGAACGAGTCGGTGCTTCAAGATCCTGCATCGTAGTCTTCTTGCAAAGCTTCTGGAGATATAAATCTTACACCTTTCCATTTTAATCACTAGATCTAGTTAGGGTTTCTAGTTTTGTCCCTTTAGTTGATTTTGGACCTTTTATTGGGAGTTAAGCAACTCCAGAGAATGAAAATGGCAAATCTAAGGTCCCTTAGTCCTTTTTCAACATAAAAATGGAGTCTTGGTGGAAGTATTGGCCTCATGCATGGGTTAAAGACCATGGAAAGGTCTTAATGGGGATGTTGGGTGTTTATGAAGCATGTAAAGACATAAAGTTGTCAACTTTCTGCCTTATGACTTATTAAACAACTCAGAAATGGCTTTTGGACATAAAGGAATCGAGTATTAAGCACTTAATGGAGAAAGTGCTTAATCTGGAAATACACTGAGCGTACTCAATGTACGCTGCGTGTAGTCCTTAAGACCCCAGTATGTTACGCGTACTAGAATGGTACGTCGAGCGTATGCGTTACAGATTGGGCCGAATCTGTTTTGGGGCTCATTTTGGTTATTGGATTGGTTGCATTTTGTAAATTATGGGCTATTTCATCTGTTATGGGCCATGTATATATTGGTTGGGCCTTATTGGGCCAAGAGGCCCATTAGTAATTTTGGACTTAGATTTTGGGCCCATTAGCAAGGGAAGGATAATTGGGCCTCATGGATGGGTTTGGAGTTTGGGTTTTTCCTTTGACTAATCTAAGGTCCTAACAATGATTAACATTATTATTCAGCACGGGAGGTTATAGACTGTTAGGAGAGCAGCTTTTGTATTCAGCAGACAGAGGTGAGTCTTCTCACCATACCCATAAGTCTAAGGCACCAAGGTCGACCCATTATGTGATTATGATATATGTGTTAGCCATTTTGTGTTTTGATATGATATATGATTGTGTGTTTTGCATGAAGACCCAAGGGGGAGCCCGTTGCATTGGATGTTAGACCATGTGGGGTAGCCCATGGCAGTCCTAGGTAAAGACCATGTGGGGTAGCCCATAACACTGGATGTAAGACCATGTGGGGTAGGCCAAGGTAAAGACAATGTGGGGTAGCCCATGGCATTGGATGTAAGACCATGTGGGAGAGCCCATGACAGTCCTTGGTAAAGACCATGTGGGGTACCCATGGCACTATTACATGTTTTATGTATGCATGGCTTATGTGATATGTGTGTAGCTTTAATTAGCTAACATGATATGTATATGTGTAGTGTGTGGTATGCTTTGGGGAAGTCACTAAGCATTTCGCTTACAGGTTGTTGATTTGTTTCAGGTACATCCGAGCCCAAGGGCAAGGGCAAGGCGTGATAGCGCGGTGTGCACTCTATCTCTCTCTTTCACTGTTAGGTCTTGGGAACACTCTGATGATTTGAATAATTTTTATTGAATCGTTGGTTTGAAAACAATTATGTTGGGATTTCATAGTTTATGCTACTATGTTTTATTAATTAAAAGTGAAAATTTTCTTTAAAATTTTGGGTCATTACATTTGGGGTTTTAGTTACAGGTGTTCAGATGTGACGATGGCACGATGGTCATCAAAGAAACAGATGTGAATGGTGGTTGTCGCGGGTACGAAGGAGAAGCATGGGATGATGACGCATGCAATGGATCTGGTAGAGAATGCCTTTAAGAATGAGTTGGGTTTCTTTTCCATCTGGAGGATCATACAGAGAGAGAGAGACAGAGAGAGAGAGAGAGAGAGAGAGAGAGGGAGAGAAAGAAGTTGGGTAGGGTGGGGTGGGGGTGATAATTTCTTTTTCTTTTTCTTTTAATTAAAATAATAATAAATTAAATAAAATAAGTTAAAAAGGAAATATTTAAGGGCATATTGGTCATTTCAGATGGAGTATGGACCAAACCACACATAAATACAACCATAGTGACCAAAACCACACAAAGTATCCGAAATTGGACCATTATTTCACCGCAAAACTTTTTTGGACCAAAACCACAGAATTTTGCCAACCATAGGGACCATTTTTGCAATTTTTTCATATACATATGAATACGTATATGAATCTTGGAACATATGCATATGCATATACATATACATATGCATATGCATGTACGTTGTTACTAATTCGTTTGAATGAGGTCAAGCTTCGATAAAAAGCTAATTTTTGATTTTATATTTTCATCTTCTATTTTATCAAATTACGAAGAAAAGTAGAAGTAACTATTGTAATACTACTTTTTAAAAACCTCCAAAATGAACAAATTTAACATCCATAAGAACTAAAAAGGCCCTCCAAAACAGATTTCCAGGGCTTTAACTTTAACCATAACATTTTTGGTGCTATTATTCAACCAATTACATCCCCATACTTGACATTCGGTGTTATCATCAAAAGCAAAAGCTTCCTTTGACCAACAAACCTCAAGACCAATGATCAGTAATTCAATGTACCTATTGTAGATTTTAGCAGACCTGGTCTCCATCTTCATTCACAAGTTGTTGCATCACTGCTTCCTTCTCAAACTCTTTCCTATGTGTCACGTTGAACATAACATACCTGGCATGTTACAATAAACAAAACCCAAATTTTACCAATTTACCCTTATGCATGCAAAAAGAGATCGATTTAGGAATAACAAGAGCTATTTAATCGGGACCAAAACTTGAGGTTTTGAAGTTCCTCACAATTCTTTTCCATCATTGTTTTGTAAAAGATCTCCAGTGAAGAGATACATATCCAAGAATGTTGTCCAAGAAATCAAATCTCTTTTCCCCATTCTTTCAAATACTCCACGAGCCATTTCCATTTTACCTAATCTTAAACTGAATTTTATTAAAGAATTACAAATTGACACGTCGTCTTCATATCCAAGTTTAATAGCTAAACTCAAAAGGGTCATTCCTAATGAAAATTTGTCCATTTCAGTAGAATCTCTTACAATGGAAACGAATGTAACATCATTTGGGTTTACCCCGAATCTTAAAATTTACATGAAGAGTTTTATTGATTTTGAGTGCATTCCATTTGACAACACCCCAGTATTTTGCAATTGTCCAAGAAATTACATTCAGGAACATGTTTATTTGAAATAATCACATGGATTCATCCACTCTAACATATTTTAAATAACCATAAATTAAAGCAGTCCAGGAAACCTCGTTTCGTTCAAGCATTTCATCAAACAGCTTTGTAACATCCGTTCCTCGAGGTATTATTTAAATTATGTAAATTAATATTAGCCTTGGAATAACACTTGGACATTAGACCTTTTTGGAGTAGACCTTAGAAATTTGGGCCAAGAAGATGGTTCATTCATAAGTTGTACGCCGGGCGTAATGGCCATTGGTCTCGAGGGACTCGGGTGCGTACGCCCAGCGTATGCGGGCAGATGCCAAATCCTAATTTTAGGGTTTAAGACCTACAAATACCCCATTATAGCCTCCTCTTTGGCCTCCTCACCTGTCCCTCACCCTCAGAGAAACCCTAGTTTGTTTCATACTCCTTTCTTGTGTGTGTTTGACATTTTTGAGCTTATTTTAGTGAAGAAAGGCTTGAAAGAAGAAAGGAGAGGTTGGAGAAGAAGCACTTGAGTATCTTGAGCTCAAGGATCTGGATCAAGCTCATCATTTGGCACCCAAAGGAGGTATAAAGCTCCTATATTTCCTTCTAGAATCATAGATCTAGGGTTTTGAAGATTTAGACCTTTTTAGGTCCAAAGATTGGATATTGGCCATCCAACTTCGTTTTTGAGCTTAGGGTTGCCACCCTTGAAACTCGATGGGTTCCTTTAGCTGTAGAGTTGCAAGCTTTGGGGCTTTTATGAAGCCATACAAGAGATTTCGCCATTTCCATGAAAGTTCATTGTCATTTTAGTGTTGGGCTCATTTGGTGGGTTGCAAGCCACCAAGTGATCAACTTTATGGGTTAGGACGAAGCATGAGACTCAGATCTATAGTTTGGACGTAGTGTCTTAATGGATTAAGCAGTTTTGTAGAAAAGAGCTTAACAGGAGAGTACGTTGGGCGTACACGCCAGTACGCACACCGTACAAGCCTTTTCAGCAGTACGCACAACGCACAGAGAGGTACGCTCAGCGTACGCTCAGTCAGTGGACTTTTATTATTGGGCCTTGGTTTGGGCCAAGTCTTGGACATAGTAGTAGTGGTTCGTGATGGGCCTTTAGAAGTCAGTTAAGGGCCTAAGGACTAATGGGTTTGAAAGGAAATCCCATTTGAAGAGTTGGGCCCAATTTAGAAAATTGGGCCACTTGGGGACTTAATTGGCCTTAGTGAGGACTAGAAAGGATTGGGATTGGGTCATGGCCCAAATTAGATCAAAGGGTAAAATAGTCATTTTACCCATAGTAGAACCTTCAGTTTTTGACTCGGTGTTTATTTGGTCATAATAGTCGGGGAGTAATTGGAGTAGCAGACAATGTCACCTTTGCATGAGTTTTCAGCAGCCAGATTGAGAGGTGAGTTTTCCTCCAGTAGGAACGGGTCCGGCTCGTTGATGTAGTTGTAGTATGTCGGGGTAAGCTCGATGTCAGGGTTAGCCCGATGCAGTTTATATGTTTCTGGACTTCGGTTCGATGTCGAGGCGGGCCCAAGAAGTAGTTATGTATGCTCGATGTCTTTGTGATTCATGCATGTTTATGTTATGTGTTATATATTCCGGGCTTCGGTCCGATGTTTGGCAAGCCCGATGTAGAATATGTGATTATGTTATATGTTTATGTTTATGTTATGTTCGGTTCATTTATACCGGACTCCGGTCCGATGTCGGGCGGGGCCCAAGTTATGCCAGACTTCGGTCCGATACCGGGCGAGGCACGATGTCGGGCGGGGATCGATGTTGGGTGGGACCCAATGTTGGATTCGTCCGATGCCGGGTGGGGCCCGATGCAGTGAGCAAGGCCCAGTATGTGATATATGTGTTATTGTATGGTATGTGGTAGTTTGGGGGAGCTCACTAAGCTTTGTGCTTATAGTTTTCAGTTTTGGTTTCAGGTACTTCCACCAGCAAAGGGAAGGGCTCGGGATGATCACATGACACACACCACAGCTTTTAGCCTGGGATTGATTGAGACTCTGATATTTTCTCATTTGATTTTGATACGGTATTTGATATGAGATTTTGATATACATGACACTTGGATTTCTTATTGATTATGGGTGATTATAGTTTTTATAATATTTTTCAAAACGAAAATTTTGGCTTGTATATTTGGGATATTTCAAGTTGGTATCAGAGCCTTGGTTTGAGGGATTCGGGAACACTTCCGGGTGTGTCTGAACTCAAACTAATTAGGAGCAACCATTGAAGTTAGAATATTAGAGCAAAAGTGGTATATAAAATAAGTTTTATCCTAAACACGAAAATGATTGAGATACCAAGGTAATCTCAGATCAACTATATGGATTCAAAGGACACCCACTCATGCTCTGATACCAATTGAGAGAACAAGATCTATGCACAGACAAGGTTTGAAAACTCAAACCTGGAATTAACACTTTAAGATCAACGTCTGTGTAACGACCGAAAAACTCCAACCAATTTAAATTTTCAAAAACAACCTGATTCCATTAAAGTTTTTACAAAAAGGTTTTCAATACAATTTATCGAAAGTATTCCCATAATCACATCACGACAAAAACATGAGGAGCAGTACGATCACGCCTTCGCCTTGCCACAGTCTCCTGAAGAACCTGAAAAACATAAAACCACAACTGTAAGCCCGAAAGCTTAGTGAGATATCCCTAAAATACCAACCACATATACCATACACGCATAACATGCCATATCATATCCGATCACAGAACAGCCATGCACTTCCAGTCTACTGTGTGACTGGTCCGCCGCACCGGCCAACAGTCCACCTGGTCCACCCTCCGAGTCTAGCCAAATACCTCGAGTCTGCAGTGTGATTGGTCCGCCCGCACCGGGCCTTCAATCCACCTGGTCCACTCTCTGAGTCTACAGTATGACTGGTCCACCCGCACTGGGCCTTCAGTCGGTCTGGTCCACTCTCCGAGCCTCGGCACGTCTGGTCCGCCCTCTTGGGGCCTACAACCTATCCGGACCGCTCGTTGGGCCTTCGGGACAACCGGTCTGCCCTGGGTATCTTGGCCTACATCAGAAAGCAGGACCCACCTCAACCCATCTCCAGTCCAAACAACCATGTGCACATAAACATACAATCATATAACAGTTCGCAGTCAACAAGCCGATCAAATAGATCACATAGCATACCATCATCCTAACCAGGATACCAACCTAACCGGTCACTAGCATAGCATCACCCTACATATCAGGATACCGACCTTAATCAGGTCTCTAACATATACCATCCTAGCTACCAGGATGCAAACATATCACAACAGTAACATAACAATAGATATCCGAATCTCAATCCGATAAAGGGTCGGCCTTGGTGCCTTAGACCCTGTTGATATAGTGAGGATAACTCACCTCGCGAATGCCGATACTCTAAACTGAAGAAACAGACTCTCGAATCACCAACTCATCGCAAATCCCGAACTAACCATCATAACAAAATAAACATTAGGTCAATCATACTTCCACATATCGGACCAAGACCAAAGTCCAAATCTCATACAAAGTCCAACATTAGCCCAATTTACCAAATTGGGCCCACCTCACCAAATGGACCTAGATCCAATGTCCATAACAATAATTGGGCCCAAAATACTCTATCCATAAATTCCCAGACTTGGCCCAATAATCAACTACCCACAAACGGCCCAAACTCAAGGGCCCAAAATTAAGATCCAATCAGGGGGAGTACGCTGGGCGTACTTTCTCTGTTATGCTGGGCGTACTGCAATGTTCACAAAAAAAGAAAAAACGGGGCACTGGCCCGCTACACGGGGCGTACTCTAAGGCTACGCGGGGCGTAACCCTGATGCTCAACAAATCCACATAATGACTTGATGGTTTAAGCTCTTAAGCCCAAACTTTAGATCCTTAAGCCAAAAATGATTAGAACTCATAAAGTCTCAAACTTTATCACTTGGGACGTCCTTAAGCTCTTAATCCAAGGTCTTAATCCATTAAGACCTATATATCTCATACATGGAACAACTACAGCCCTTGGGACCTCATTTTTCTCACTCAAGACCTCTCCAAAGGTCTGAAAGGACAGATAATCTTGACTAATTCGAAACATACAACAAGGTGAGGACTTTTGGGACAAGAATGGTGTCAAAGTTTCAAAATACATAGATCTACACAATATGAATGTCAAGCAAGAAGCTTTATACTTCAAACAAGCTCCAAAGGATGGTATCTCTTCAGATCTACAAGCTCCAATCGTTCCTCTTCTTCCTTGACAACTTCTCTTTTCTCCTTCAAGTCTTTCTTTTGCCAAAATAAGCTTTCCAAGGTCAACCACACCCAATAATGGAGGGAATACGAGTTCTAGGGTTTTCTGAGGTTAAGGATGAGCACAAGGAGGCTAAGGGGTGAACTAACATGTTCCTTATATAGTGGCTGACCCTAAATTTGGGTTTGGAGTTTCTGAGAGTACGCTGGGCGTACCTCTAGTACATTGGGCGTACTCATCCGGCCATCTCGCATACATAACACCATTACGCTGGGCGTACCCAGCCAAACTTCAAAACACATGCATGCCATGCATGCATGGGACCCTTTTTCCACTTATACCACAAAGAGTTATAAACGATGATCAACTTCAAAACACCGCAACTCCTCTAATCTAAACCCGCTCCCAAATAGCTTTACATTCAGACGAGGGTGACGAGAAGCCCAGTGCTTCTAACACATACACCAGCCCGAAACCTTCTCGGATGAAATTCATTTCTCGTAAGAGGACCAGAATTACCCTTCCTCATAAATCTCAGGGACTTATAAGTAAACACTTAAAGAACGGGGTGTTACAATTCTCCCCCACTTAAATTAGGCTTCGTCCTCGAAGCCTGCGACAACTCTACTCCGAAACTATCCCTGCAATGCACCGCCTAGCATTCACCAGACCAGGCTACTCAAGACTCAACCATCGAAATCCGAACCCAACTTACCTTTCTTGCTGACAGGATGACACATGCTTTAGCACTAGAGCAACTCCCACGAGTTCTCCACCGCAATCTCATAACCGTACCAAACTGGCTCTAGTGTCCTCGGGTTAAGAAAACCCCGATACACTGATGACACTTTCAAACATCCTTCCGGGTGAATTTTCACCACATAAACAAATCTATCTGGAATCCCGAGATTCCATCCATGCATTCCTGCCGAGCCTCAGCAACCATCCAACCCGGATGTGCTCCCATACCACTGCCGCAATCTCACTGCTCAATGACCATAATTGGATCACTCCAATCATAACTCTGCTCTGTCGCTTTCAATTTCGTGAATTTGCACTCCCTCTCGGAGTTACACTCCTCTCTCTTTCCTTACCAAGGAAAACCACTTGGCTGCCTTGGCACTACCACAAGTGCCACGGCGCTCGCCCAATGCTGCACCACTCATTCATAGCGTATCCGCTATCCATCCAACACACATGCTCTGACTCTGCTTGCAAGGACTCTCGAGTCCATGCACCATCTCCAATAATCAAGATCAATACGCGGGCCAAACCTTCTAATGCTAAAACATCGCAACATACTCAATCCATTTCCTCGAACCGCTCTATCAATACCTGCAGAGTCTTCAGCATGACTGGACCACCTTAACAGGCCTTCAGCCAATTTGGACCACTCTCAGAACCTTCAGCCAATCTGGACCGCCCTCCAGTGCCTTCAGTCTAGCTGGACCGTTCTCTGAGCCTTCGGCCTGACTGGTACGCCTCTCGGCCTTCAGTCTATCCGGACCGCTCAACTAACATCCATCATTCCGAGCTATCTCTTTGGGAAATCATCCCATGCATACTGTTCTAGCCCTCTAGGGGTTCCGAACTCTATCTCCATCATACATACTCGATCCCGGCCCGATCCCAGGCCTTCCACAATCAAACGCCCTAGGTCTGTATCCCGCCCCGCATGCCCGACAACTACTCATACCAGCCTACATTCTGGGCTGACAGAACACTGCTGAATCCCAAACAGCTAAGCAACCTCACATGCTCATCGATCTTCCGGAGAATTTTCCAATTCTCCCCCACTTAGGGTACTGACTATCAACCATCGGTCGCCATCACCGACCTCCCAAAACAACTCTGCACAAAACCAACACTTACACGCGGGCTGATTCCCACCAGCTCTAACAACCTTCACAAAAATCACATTTCCACACTGATCATCCCGCTCGAAAGAAACTCAATCTGCAGCTAACCACTCCTTAGGAAGCAGATGCTTCCCGTCATTCAGACCAAAAGCCAATTTCCACTAATCATCCTCATAAATAATAACCAACGAAATTTCCATACAATAACCCATAACCAAACCACAACCCTCAGAAATAACGAATCCCACACCGAAAACCATACAAAGATACTAGCACATAAACAATACTCCACAATAATCACAAGATAACAAGACATCAAGAAAGAAACATACCCGTAGCTGCGTCCGACACTGCTCTGACCTCCTCTGCTGTAAGCTGAAAAGCACGACCCTGAGCCCTTGGGGCTCCGCTCTACCCTGACCTCCACCCGTGATCCTCAAAGTGGCTGGTGTTGGAGCCTGCACCGATCCTGCAGCGAGCTGTGGACAGTTGACCATCAAATGTCCAACCTGATGACAATTATAACAAATCCTCAAATCCCGAACCGGCGCTGACTGCCGACAATCCCTCGCATAGTGCCCCTCCTTTCCGCACTTGCGGCATGCACCACCGGACCTACAAACCCCGGTGTGACCCCTCCCACACATCCCACAAGCGTGGCTGCTCTGATCTCCCACCCTAGAATCAACAGTCTTGGACCGTTTCGGCGCCGGCTGCGACTGCACTGGAGCCTGCCTCAGCTCACGCAACTGCAACTCAATCTCTAACTCATGCCGCCTAGCGGCCTCCTGCAACTCCAACAAGGTCTCGCACCTCTTCGTAGACACAAACTGTCTGATATCACTCTTGAGCATGCTCAGATATCGAGACATCTGAGCCTGCTCCGAAGCGAACTCAGGGCAGAACATCGCCCTCTCAGTGAACATCCTGGTGATCTCAGTCGTCGACTCTGAATCCTGCTTCAGCTCAAGGAACTCCTGAGCCAATCTCTCCCTCTCAACTCGCGGAACATAACGAGTGCTGAACATCTCTTTGAACTGATCCCATGAAACCGCAGCCCTCTGCGCATCCGAATATGACCACGTGGTCAATCTCCACCAATCCTTCGCCCCGAGCCTTAACAAGTTCAGAGCACATCTCACCCTCTGATCCGCAGGGCATGAATACGTGAAGAAACACCCCTCCACGTCCGATAACCATCTCATAGCAACAATCGGGTCCTGAACTCCATCAAAGGTGGGAGGCTTCGTATTATCGAAGTCCCGATACTGAAAACCCCGACTAACTCCTCCCCCTGCTGCTGCTACATCCGTTGTAGCTGCCGCGGCAGCCGTCTCTGTGAGAGCTGCATAGCGCTCATCAAAATACTCAACCATGGCGGTCTTGATCGACCCGAACAGTTCCGGCAACTCGGCCCGAAACAACGCATCAACCTCATCATGCAGAATCTCACGAATCCTCGCATCCAACTCGCACGAGCTCATCTTACCAACAACCTCGGGCGGCACAGACCCGCCCAGAACTCTCTCTCCTACTCCCGATCCTGACCCGGATCCACTCCCAGCATGCCTCGGAATCTCCATACTAAAAAACACCACAAAATCTCAGACACTTCCCACTATCCCGGGAACCAATTCTCTCAACCCAACCCTAGAGGTCATGGTTTCCCTGATACGCGTATGGGTCCTGTGCTTTCAGTAGTACGGGCCCATACTGCCTTCCACACCTACCCATATTTGTATGAAGTACTACCACAACACCCTAGTGAAAACATGCATAACAAACGCTCGACCCTCACTACTAGAGGAACACTAGAAATCTCCCACAAGGAAACCCTAGGCTACAGGCATCACAAATCAGGCAACATTATCATGAAATCCTGAAAAACCCTAACCTAGCACTAGCATGCTGTTCTAACAAAGCTCAAAAACAAATAACATGTATGGTATTTTGGGGTTACTTACTAGCTCCGGCTGATCGTACCTCCGCGTCCTCCTTTACTCATTGTGAAAACCATTTTAAATTCTCTTTTGAAAACTCTCCTCGATTTGAGACTGGAGTCACACGAGTGTTCCTCCAATTCACTCAAACCAAGGCTTTGATACCAACTTGTAACGACCGAAAAATTCCAACCAATTTAAATTTTCAAAAACAACCCGATTCCATTAAAGTTTTTACAAAAAGGTTTTCAATACAATTTATTTAAAGTATTCCCAGAATCACATCACGACAAAAACATGAGGAGCGGTACGATCACGCCTTCGCCTTGCCACGGTCTCCTGAAGAACCTGAAAAACATAAAACCACAACTGTAAGCCCGAAAGCTTAGTGAGATATCCCTAAAATACCAACCACATATACCATACACGCATAACATGCCATATCATATCCGATCACAGAACAACCATGCACTTCGGGTCTACTATGTGACTGGTCTGCCGCACCAGCCAATAGTCCACCTGGTCCACCCTCCGAGTCTAGCCAAATACCTCGAGTCTGCAGTGTGATTGGTCCGCCTGCACCGGGCCTTCAATCCACCTGGTCCACTCTCTGAGTCTACAGTATGACTGGTCCGCCCGCACCGGGCCTTCAGTCGGTCTGGTCCACTCTCCGAGCCTCGGCACGTCTGGTCCGCCCTCTTGGGGCCTACAGCCTATCCGGACCGCTCGCTGGGCCTTCGGGACAACCGGTCCGCCCTGGGTATCTTGGCCTACAGCACAAAGCAGGACCCGCCTCAATCCATCTCCAGTCCAAACAACCATGTGCACATAAACATACAATCATATAACAGTTCGCAGTCAACAAGCCGATCAAATAGATCACATAGCATACCATCATCCTAACCAGGATACCGACCTAACCGGTCACTAGCATAGTATCACCCTACATATCAGGATACCGACCTTAACCAGGTCTCTAACATATACCATCCTAGCTACCAGGATGCAAACATATCACATCAGTAGCATAACAACAGATATCCGGATCTCAATCTGATAAAGGGCCGGCCTTGGTGCCTTAGACCCTATTGATATAGTGAGGATAACTCACCTCGCGAATGCCGATACTCTAAACTGAAGAAGCAGACTCTCGAATCACCAACTCACCGCAAATCCCGAACTAACCATCATAACAAAATAAACATTAGGTCAATCATACTTCCACATATCGGACCAAGACCAAAGTCCAAATCTCATACAAAGTCCAACATTGGCCCAATTTACCAAATTGGGCCCACCTCACCAAATGGGCCTAGATCCAATGTCCATAACAATAATTGGGCCCAAAATACTCTATCCATAAATTCCCAGACTTGGCCCAATAATCAATTACCCACAAACGGCCCAAACTCAAGGGCCCAAAATTAAGATCCAATCAGGGGGAGTACGCTGGGCGTATTGCAATGTTCACAAAAAAAGAAAATGGGGCACTGGCCCGCTACATGGGGCGTACTCTAAGGCTACGCGGGGCGTAACCCTGATGCTCAACAAATCCACATAATGACTTAATGGTTTAAGCTCTTAAGCCTAAACTTCAGATCCTTAAGCCAAAAATGATTAGAACTCATAAAGTCTCAAACTTTATCACTTGGGACGTCCTTAAGCTCTTAATCCAAGGTCTTAATCCATTAAGACCTATATATCTCACACATGGAACAACTACAGCCCTTGGGACCTCATTTTTCTCACTCAAGACCTCTCCAAAGGTCTGAAAGGACAGATAATCTTGACTAATTTGAAACATACAACAAGGTGAGGACTTTTGGGACAAGAATGGTGTCAAAGTTTCAAAATACATAGATCTACACAATATGAATGTCAAGCAAGAAGCTTTATACTTCAAACAAGCTCCAAAGGATGGTATCTCTTCAGATCTACAAGCTCCAATCATTCCTCTTCTTCCTTGACAACTTCTCTTTTCTCCTTCAAGCCTTTCTTTTGCTAAAATAAGCTTTCCAAGGTCAACCACACCCAATAATGGAGGGAATACGAGTTCTAGGGTTTTCTGAGGTTAAGGATGAGCACAAGGAGGCTAAGGGGTGAACCAACATGTTCCTTATATAGTGGCTGACCCTAAATTAGGGTTTGGAGTTTCTGAGAGTACACTGGGCGTACCTCTAGTACGCTGGGCGTACCTCTAGTACGCTGGGCGTACTCATCCGGCCATCCCGCATACATCACACCATTACGCTGGGCGTACGTCCAGCTTACGCTGGGTGTACCCAGCCAAACTTCAAAACACATGCATGGGACCCTTTTCCACTTATAACACAAAGAGTTATAAACGATGATCAACTTCAAAACACCGCAACTCCTCTAATCTAAACCCGCTCCCAAATATCTTTACATTCATACGAGGGTGACGAGAAGCCCAGTGCTTCTAACACATACACCAGCCCGAAACCTTCTCGGATGAAATTCATTTCTCGTAAGAGGACCAGAATTACCCTTCCTCTTAAATCTCAGGGACTCATAATTAAACACTTAAAGAACGGGGTGTTACAGTCTGCTTCTAATAAATTGGTCTAGTCAAGTCTGGTAAACTAGTCAAGACACAAATATGATATTCAACAAAGTATTCAAGTGATAAATGAAGTAAGATTGATTATAATAAAGGCAAAGACAATTTAAAACAAGAAGAATGTAAATGAAATAAGTTTGACTTGCAAGAGATATTGGATTGATGTGAAGAGAATATCGATAGATCTATTCTTAGTTACAAACTCAAGAAACATTCACTCCTTATATAGCAAAGGAGGAACTTGGTACAAACCGCTGAAACATTATAATGATTGGATAAAACTAAGTGTTCGACAATCTGACACTAATAAGATACACACGTTTTAGTCCTACGAAGCGTTACATCAATAAAAAGACAAAAAGAATTTAATGCTAATATAGACTTCCGACTTCTGAGTATCTTGATCTCAGAATTAATCTTGCTTTGGAACACTTCACATCTAGGATACAAGTTGACTTCGGAACATGATTGCTTCAGATTGCTAGAGGTTCACTTTTCATGTATTAACAATGGTCACAAAGAGTACAAAACCAATACCTAGGTCCATAAAGTTATCTATTGCTCAAGAACTGATGCATGGATGGATGAGAGTGTCCAAGCTCTCATTTTTATGACTCCATATCCTCAAAAACAATAGAAGGAGGCATTCAAATGGTATGGGGTAACCCATACTCACAAGGACCAAGATTATGAGATAAAAAGTATAAAATCCATGAGCTAATTAGATTAAACAAATGGAACATCAAGATGTAAGCTTTATACCTTTTGGAGATTGGTGATGAAGTGCAAAGTCTTGATCTACAAAGCTTGGAGCTCACACTTGCTTCTCCAGCGGACTCCTTCTTCATGAATTCACATAAAAACCACACGCTTCTAAATCTCACCATTGATGGCTAGGGTTTCAAAATAACGGTTTGAGATGATGGAGGTTTGTAATGGGAAGGGTGCCAAGAAGTTAGAGCTCTTAAAAAGGGCCCAAAACCTTAGGATTAGGGTTTTGGTCATCAGTAGTTACGCCCTGCATAATCTAAGTTACACAATGCATAGCCCATTAAAAACGCGATCGAAATTCAGCAAGCTACGTCTTGTGTAGGGCAAAACCCAAACTTCCAATTCAACTTTAAACAATCATAACTTCTTTGTTTCAACTCCATTTTTGACGTTATTTATATGCACGGAAAGGTATTAACGAGCCCCACAATCTTATCTAGTTACTTATGACTAAAAATGTATCAACTAAAATCCTTAATTCATGCAATAAGCCCAAGATATCACCTTCCTAATTTTACTCTTTGCTTAAGGCACAAATCAATGGCTTTAATCACTGAATCCAACATTGCCAACATTCGAAAAAGGGCTTAACATTATTCTTTTGAAGCCCAATACTATCACTTGATCAAATTCCGGCCTGACGTCTCAAAATTAGAATGTCACTAAAACCGGGTGTTACACTGGTCATTGGCTTGTAACACAACCACATACCATGTCATTGGCTTACAACACACAAACATCAGGGGTGGATTCATATGGATGTCTAGGGTAATCCGTAGTACCCCTTAAATTTCGTCTAAAAACATAAATATTTTCGTAATTTGTTTTAATACTACGATGCTACGTAAAAAATATAGGCTATCCTATATTATAAATAAAAAATATTTAAAGTCTAAATATAATAGCCTAACTCTTTTAAAAACAACATAATCTTTTTAAGTGACATAAGAGATAGCTCCAAGACTGTGACGCCGCCCTCTGCTTGCGGTTTTATATTTTTCTTATCGTACATTATAAAAAAAAAGAAAAAAAAAGTGCTATTTTTTTACTTTGATTTTAACTTCGTCGCTTAATGGATAGCCTATGCTTATAACTATATATATTCATAGGCCCAAATATAAATTAAGCATTGAGCATAGTAGACTCATAATTTTGTAGTTGGATAATGACTTAGGAGGGTAATAACGTTTCTCATTTGTTCATTTTAGGTCCTTAACGTTTTTTTGTGTATATTACACCATTAAGGTTCTAATAACCGTTTATATATAGTCATTTAACCGGCTTCTTCCTGTTAAACCATTACGTGGATGATTAGTTGACATTATTAAGGCGTTGCGTGTGTATTTATCTCCATAAATTAGGGCATGACAAATCCCCCATCTCTATCTCTTCACTCTCACTGTTCTTTCTTCGAGCAACCCCGATCAGATTAGATGGCTAAAGATGATGCATTGGTCGTTGAAGTCCAGTACAACGGGCACTTCTTCCTGAGGCCATTTACGTATTTTGATCCAGATAAAAAGGAGATAAGGTACGCCGATTTCAGGGACAAACGGTATTCTGAATTCATTGCTCACCTAGAGCTGATTACTAGAAGGATGTGCAAAGATGTATACTATTGTCCAGACGGCCAAACATTGTGTCAATGATTTGCCACATTGCAAAACGATTGTGATTATCATGAATTTCTTGAGTATCTTCATGCCAAAAAGAAAGTAACTGTGTATGTGGACCATATGCATGAACCCCTGTTTGACTGGATTGAAATGGAAGAGCCTGAAGTCGAAGATGATACCAACTCAAACGAAGATGAAGTTGATGTAATAGATAAAGAGGTTTGGGAACACGAGATGGATGATGAGGAGTTTTCTATGAAAAGGGCAAGAGCAAGTATTCAAGGTATGCAGAAGAAAGACATGTTTTTGAACAAACTTTGCCCAAATGATGAAGAGGAAGAAGATCCTACTGCTGAGCAACTACCTCCTGTATACCCTGTGCACAATTCTGAGCAAGAATGGGATCAAATGGATCCTGTGTTAGGTATGAAATTCACCAATCCTAGTGAACTCAAACATTGTCTTACCAACTATGCTGTTAAGCATGGTTATGATTGGTGGTATGAAAAGAATGATAAAAACAGACTTTTAGTGAAGTGTTGCAAAGGTAAAGAACCTACATGTCCTTTTAGGTTATGGGCTTCTTGGATGCAAGAGGAAAGGACTTTTCAGATCAAGTCACTTAAATCAACTCATAACTGTGGTAGAGTTTTTAAAATAGGCTTAGTGACTTACAAGTGGGTAGGGAAACAATTTTTCAATGTACTTATAGAAAACCCCAAGCTTAGTTTGAGGAAGATGAAAGCTCAAATCTCAAACACATACAACATCATAGTTAGCATTGGACAATGTAGAAATGCAAAAAAGTTTGCTTTGTCTGAGATTGAAGGCGCTCTGAAAGAGCATTATAGTAGGTTGTGGGACTATGGCATTGAAATCAAAAGAGCTAATCCAAGATCAACTGTAAGCATGGAAGTGGACAATATGCCTGATGGAAGTACAATGTTCAAACGGTTCTATGTATGCTTCAGAGGTGTAAGAGATGGTTGGGTAGAGGGGTGTAGAAGAGTCATTGGGATTGATGGATGCTTTCTCAAAGGAATTTGCAAGGGTGAGCTCTTAGCTGCAGTGGGTAGGGATTCCAATAATCACATGTTCCCTATAGCTTGGGCTGTTGTAACTGTTGAGAACAAAGAAACATGGAAATGGTTTCTTGATCTACTGATGGATGATATTGAAAGAGGCAATGGAAATGGACTTACTATTCTCTCTGATTGACACAAGGTACTACTCATGTTTACTCTTAACTTTATAGTTTAATAATTATTTAACTTTGTAAATTGGGCAGGGTTTAATTGAAGCTATCAAGGAAAGGGTTCCTCATGCTGAGCACAGATTATGTGCTAGGCACATACTAGCCAACTTCAACACAAGGTTCAAAGATGAGCATTTTATCAAGCCTTTTTGGAAGGCTGTGAAGGCTACCACAAAACAGAAACATGAAGCTGCTATGAAAGAGATCAAGGAATTAGATAGTAGGGCATTTGATTATCTCATGGAGAGGGACCCTAAATGTTATTGTAGGGCTTTTCAAGTAGAAGGGGTATTATGTGATGCTATTGAAAATGGAATTTCAGAGAGTTTTAATGCTGAAATAGTTGAGGCTAGACATAAACTAATAATAGCAATGTTGGAGGATATCAGGGTTTATGTGATGCAGAGGTTATACTATCAGAGGACTAAGGGAGAGTCTTGGGATTTAACTATATGCCCATCCATTAGGAAGAAAATAGCAAATTTGAAGGACAAACAGAGGTAAGAATGTTTGTATTTACTTGTTATTTAGCATAAATATACATTTGTTCATGTGGTCTTACTTGTTTAATGTTTATGTACAAATGCTGGGTAGTGTACCCTTGTGGATATCAACAATTTGATGTGGTATTATGTAATGATAGGTATGCAGTTGACCTGATCAGAAGGACTTGTGGATGTAGGAGATGGCAGTTGACTGGCATACCTTGTGTACATGAAGTGGCTGCAATTTCATCCATGAACTTGAACTCAGAGGATTATGTAGCTAGTTGTTACAGTAAGGCAACTTATCTTAACTGCTATAAATATATTATTCATCCTTTGAATGATAGCTCTTTGTGGACACAAAGTGACTACACAAAGCCTTTACCCCCAAAGAGTAGAAGGCTACCTGGAAGGCCATCTACTAAGAGGAGAAAAAGTGCAGCAGAAAGGGAGATATCAAGCACACACATAATATCAAGAGTAAAGCGGGTGCAAAAGTGTTCAATCTGCTATGTTAGTGGGCATAACAAAAAAGGGTGCCCAAAAAAAAAAAATCCAACCACAGGTGATCCAGATCCAACATCTTCAACTCCAGCTCCAATTCCAACTCCAAGATCAACTCCAATTGCAACTTCAATTCCAACTCCAGCTCCAACTTCAACTTCAACTCCAATTCCAACTTCAACCCCAATTCCAACTTCAACTCCAATTCCAACTCCAATTCTAACTTCAATTCCAACTCCAATTCCAACTCCAACTCGAACTTCAACTCTAATTCAAACTCCAAGATCCACCCCAATTCCAACTCCAATTCGAACTTCAACTCTAATTCAAACTCCAAGATCCATCCCAATTCCAACTCCAGCTCCAATTCCAACTTCTGCAAATCCACATCCAACTCCAAGATCCACTCCTGCAACTCCACAACAAAGGCAAAGATCTACTTCTGTAAGACCATTTCGTAGAGCAGTTCAAGTGAGGAAGAGGAAAGCTTCTGAAAGAATCACCAAGCAGTGCCTGAGGAGAAAAGTGGTGACCAAGGATGGTAGTGGTTGTAGCTCAGGGAAACCTATAGATCTAGGTTGATTGCAGGTTTTATATTGTAATGTTTTGTTTTATTATGTATGCATGTGGGGTGTTAGGTAGGCATGTGAGGGTGGAATCTTTTGATATTAAATGTGATGTTGTACTAGACTAAGGGACAAAACACTCCAGCTTTTGATGCTCTTTTGATGGTGAATGGGAACACCTTTTAAAGAGTGTTTGTTTGTTACAATATTACCCTTTAATATATTTTCTGTTTAAATCTATTAACCGCATCTGTTTAAATCTTTTAACTGCATCTTGGTTGTTGAATTTGGTTGTATCTTTTACTTTGCAGATGTTGACAATTTGATTGTATATTTTTTCTGTTGAATCATCTTGGTTCATTACATTATGTTCAATTTGGTTGTTCATTATAATTATTGTTGACAATACTACCCTTCATTATAATTATTGGTTGATTATATAATTAACCGCTTCATTATAATTATTGTTGACAATATTACCCTTTAATATAGTTAACTGCTTCATTATAATTGTTGTTGACAATATTACCCTTTAATATAGTTAATTGCTTCATTATAATTATTGTTGACAATATTACCCTTTACTATAGTTAACTGCTTCATTATAATTGTTGTTGACAATACTACCCTTTAATATAATTAACTGCTTCATTATAATTGTTGTTGACAATATTACCCTTCAATGTTGAATCATACACTTTAAAGTGGTGTTTGTATTACAATGATAGATTTCATTACCAAAAGCTTCATTTGCATTCATACATATGATTTCATTACATTATGGGTACCTTTACAATCAAAATAACAAAATTATGGGTACCCTTTATATTCAAAAGATGTCTACTGCATCATAACCCCATTCAAAATAACTTAACAAAGAACAAGACAAACAACACAATCAATGCTACTTTATGGTGATGCATTTTCTTCTTCATTTCATTCAACTCATATCTAAGACCAAAAATCTCCTCTGTGACCGGATCTTCAGCAACCCATTCCCAAAATCCACATTTTCTCCCTGCTCTCTATAAAAAATGAAAAAAAAACAAAGCTTTAGGATAAATGTCATAACTTACACGCTTATAATAGAGATTTAAAGAGAAAAGCTTCAATCTTAAAAATTGGACATTACCAACGAATTAGGGCATGTTCTGAATCTTTTCCCTGGATTTTGTGGTGTATTGGAGACTCGAATCCGAGTAGGGAGCCCACAGTAGCACATGATTCAGTTGTTTGAGGTCGAGGTAAAGGAGGCTTGCGACGACATCTTCTTCTCTTCTTCTTCAACTCTTCAAATTAGGGCACAAGAAGCACAAGAAATATGGGACCTTATGCAAATCTGGTAGTTATAGCCATGCCACCGAACACGTAAGATGCCAACTAAGCAAAATAGGAAGAAGCCGGTTAAATGACTATATATAAACGGTTATTAGAACCTTAATGGTGTAATATACACAAAAAAAAAACGTTAAGGACCTAAAATGAACAAATGAGAAACGTTATTACCCTCCTAAGTCATTATCCCTTTTGTAGTAGGCTTATAATTATGCACATTTAAGGCCTTAGGCCCCCCACCATTTGGCAGATGTAGATCCATTTTGTTTGACGCTATCCCATTTTGACATTTTCCTTTAAAAACCCGAAAAGAAGTTGATGGTTGTGGATGACATCCTGACTGAAAAGATTTGGGGGTTGTACGTAGCTTCTCAAACCATAAGGGTCGATTATACAATTTGAGCTAACCTTGTGGTAGTCCGCACTGACGCAACGAAACCCTTGATCGACAAAACCCCTCTTCGATGGTTGTTGATCCTATTTTGATTGATTTACCCTAAATTTATCCACATCTTACATGTTTGATTCTTTTGTTCACAAATAGAAAGGATTAGAAGGTAGTATTGACGATCATCAGCGAGCAATGTCGAGAATTTGGTCGAAGTTAACAGCCATGGTCAGAAATCGGACGTTTATAGGAGCCGATAAAGCCGGAAATCAATACTATGTTCGTACTGAACAGATAGACGGTATCAGTAAGTGCGTCCCCTTTCTTTCTCCCTTGATCACTTTCATTTAGTTCAAATCCGTCATATTTATTTTAGTTTCAATGAAGCATGATCGATTCAAATTGTATTTGCGATCAATTCAAGCTTAGTTTGATAATCACAACATAACCCGTACTTCTGATTCTCTGCGAAAAAACAAGCTTGATTTTTTGCTGATTGTACCTTGTATAGTTGATTCTCACTAACCTTCTTTTCAAAAAAAGAAAAATAGATTATAGATCTTACACATTTTACACAAATACATCTTACAAAAATTATCCTTTTGATGCAACAGTGAAGGAGAAACGATGGGTAGAATTCAAAGCCAAAGGGGATGATGATCCGACTTCAATTCCAGGTAAGTCTATACAACGAACATCAGTTATTTACCATGAGTTATGTCTGATTCTCTGAAATGATCTCATTTTGATTTGTGTTTTCATATTCAAGAGCTGTATGATTTTGTTTGTAGTTGAATGGATATGTTGGCTGAATGGGCAACGAAAGATAGCTCCAACACCAGAGGTGAATTCCAATCTTTGACCCAAACATTTGGGTTGACTATATGGATCTTTTTTATCTGTTTAAAAAAAGTAATGTAAGGATTATATCATTAAAGAAAGAACATAAACTCATTATATTGTTACTAGGAGATGGCTATGCTGGAGGCAAGGCGCCAACGTGTTAAAGAAAATGTTGCATGTAAGTTTCATTAGCTTTCTGTTTATATTTCATTCTTATGCTAATTAGCATCTATTAAATTGATTTTTGAATATGTAAAAAAAATGAAGTTTTTCTGATTATATTAACAATTTCTTGTATGTGATAAAGTGCTGAAGAAGGAAGAGGAAGAAAGGAAAGCTAGGGAAGGCAGTGGTCGTAAAATAACAAGCATGGGTAAGCTACACCTTTTTATATATATATATATATATATATATATATATATATATATATATTATATTTACTTTACTTTAATGGAAAATAAATGGATCAAAACATACTCTAATGCATATCATATACTTTTCTACAGGTAAAGGTGATGGCCCAGACCTCAAAAGTTTCATTCAGCAGCTGCCAGTTGACTCACAAGGTAAACTATTAAACTAAACATCTTAATTCATATTTCTCTATATCATTTATAAGTTCGACATTAAACTATATCTGAATCTGATCCAAGTTTTTGAAAAAAAGTTTTTAAGTTGATAGCCGGAAGTTGTTCACAACTTGGGACAAATATTTTGTTGGATCTATCCAAGTGATTATATTACTTAAAAACAAGGGTTTAATGCAAGTAATAGCAATGCATTTTCTTTTCTCTTTTTATTATAGCATTTTACCTTTTTCTTATAAGGACAATAAAAGTTTGAAAAATCTGCATAATTATAGTAGTGAAAGTTGCTTGTGCATTTGGATTTGACATTGATATAATTGGATGTTGTAACAAACAAATCAATAAAAGTACGTTATGAATGTTTCTCTTGAAGATGATAAATCTTCCACACAAACGAGTACCAAGAAACAAAAGGAGAAGGAAATCCACGATCAAGCAAAACAAGATCGAGAGTACGTCCACCACTCTAGATTCTACACTCTTTATTTATTTTTGGCCCACTCTGTCCTGCCCAAGAGCATTACTGTAAATCAGGTAAACAGTGGCCCACTGACGTAAAAACCCAGAGAGGGCTCTCGCAAGGAGCCCCAATATAAATTGGAATTTAAAAATCAGGTACAAAGTGGCCCGCTTATACTGTCTTCCCTACAAGAAGCCTAATCTGCATTGGAATCAAAACTCTTACACTAGCGACTTGAACCCTTGACAGTATATTGTGTTTGTTAATGTACTTTACAGGTCAGCAGAGCCAACAGGGTCAGGTGCGTCTTTTAGACCAGGCACGTGGCAACCTCCTACATGATTATGGTTACTTGTTTCAAAATTGAGACATTTTATGAGTTATGATGAGATTGATGTGCTAGTCAACTCTTGGATCGTGATCATGTTTTGTAGACATGTAAAATTTTGATTTAACATCATGACCCATGAGTAGTGTGGGGTGGGGCACGTTTCCCAATAACTTGCTAATGGAATATGTATTATTTTATGATTATTTGAGTGTTATTTGTTTTTAACACGTTTAAATGGCACCAAGATGGTGATTATGTAGCTTCTACTTTTATTTTTATTTAAACCGTATCATATTAGAAAATATATGTTCAATAGTTTATAGTTATGTTATTTTATTGAAACATAATGGTTATGATATATATAATTTGTTATTATTTTATGTTTCATATGATTGTTAAGTTTTGGAAACTTGTTTACATTAAAAACGACCAATTAGAATTTCAAATTAAAAGTTTGCATACAATATGTTATATTGAACTAATTTTAACGTTTTTCGTAATATCTTTTGTAATAATGTTATTTAACTTAATGTATAAATTCTTTTCTTGGTAGTTATAATTAATTTATGAAAAATTTAATATCCTCCTATATATCATTCATCCATGTTAAACGGTGACTTGTATCAAATAAATATATTAAAATATTATTATTTTTTATTAAATATGACACATGAAGATTTAAGATGAGTATTAATTTATAAACTTTAATCATTTTTGGTGGTTGGAGTGGATGCTCCCAACATATTTAGCTTTTCTAGTTCCTTTTTAAAAGGATAGGTAAACTGCAAGCAAAACAAACAAAGCATAACAGAGGTCAGAGGTTGTAAAAACTGATACTTTGATAGGTTGAAAAGTAGAGGTGCAAACGAGCCGAGCTGAGCCGAGCCTGAGCCTGGTCAGGCTCGGCTCAGGCTCGTTTAAGTTATATGAGGCTCGAGCTCGAGCTCGACTCGATTCGAGCTTTCTTTTACTGAGCTCGACTCGAGCTCATAAAGAGTTATACAAGCTCGGCTCGGGCTCGGGCTCGACTCGTTTTTATCAGGCGTGCCTAAATAAGCTTAAGCTCGGCTCGAGCTCGTTAAAAAGCTCTTTAGTAATACCCGAAATTCATAATTCCCCTAATATGTTTTTATTTTAATATATATAAATAATAATAAATAATATTATATAAAGGCTCGTTTAGGCTCGCGAGCCTAATCGAGCTTTGTGACATAGGCTTGAGCTCGAGCTCGTTTAATAAACAAGCTTACTATTAAGCTCGAGCTCGTTTAAAATCGGTTTCGAGTCGAGCTTTTAACGATACGACCTCGAGTAGCTCGCGAGTAGCTTGACTCGTTTGCACCCCTATTGAAAAGGATTAGGTAAAACTGATACTCTCATAGCCCAGATGGACAAATTTTCTAAAGACACGTGACGATATTTAGGCTAAATACATTAGGTAATCAATCGATCAAAATAAGTAATCTTTTAAACATGTGAGATGTATTTGGTTTTCTTTGTCAACAAGTTAGAATTTTCTTCTATCGATTTATATTGTCATGTATTATTATTTATTATATTATTATTAATTTATCAATTTTTGCGTTGTTGGTGCCATTCGCGATTTTGAATTCTAAATGTGCCAATAATTTATCTTTAAGCAATATAATATTATAAGCCACCTTTTAGGCAATATTTTGACATAGCATTACTTAGTATCACAAACATATAAATGATAACTTCAGTTTAGGCATGACTAAATTCGTATTAAGGTCTATTCGAGATTCGGAAATTGTATTTCTCTATATAACCTAATAGTTCTATGGTATTGATAAGTAACACGATTGAATGTTACATGATTGGTTAAAAGTAGGTTAGATGATTATTTTCAAAACCTTCACATTGCGGTAGTAACATATGTAACCAGTGATTGATAACAATAGACTGACAGCTGCCATCTCATCATTTTAGTATCAAAGACGTAGTAGTGGTATATATGGTTGAAATTAATTTTTCTTAAATTATATCAAAAAGCCGGATCATTAGAAAATCCGAATCATATTCAATACTAATCCAATGTATATTGAATTCATTATTTTAAGACCAAAACCAAATAAACCCACACACTAATGAATATTATCTTTCCCCATATCCAATTTGGATGAAGTTTTTTTTATTTTTTTTTGGATTAGATTGAATCGAACTTTTGGGCACACACCTCTAGTTCTCCGATAAAATTGAAGGGCGTTGCGGTGCCCCAACATTTGTAATGTCAACTCGTGTATATGAGAACACATTCAACACCTCTATGGCTAGACTAGAATCCTACATAGTGCCTATTTGGCATTTGGCATGACAAACACCACACCTAGCACATGACATGGCAAAATGACAAGAGCTAGCCCTTTCTCTTTCTTCTCCTTGCCGTGACTTTCTTTCTTTTTCTTTTCTATGACAAAATGGCAAGGGTTACACCACACTTATTGCTCGGCAAAGAAATGGCAAAGATGAGGTGGAAGTGACCATATGTTGATACAACATCTAATAATTAATAAAAGTTTAGTGTGTTTCGTAAATTGGTAAAACAATTATATTTTTGTTACATAATTAAGTACTATATTGTAAATTTTTTTAATAAAATAACTTATAGATTAGAATATTACAACGACTTAGATATATTTTGGATAGTCTTTTGACAAATTTGATCGATTTACTTTTGTCAACTATTTGAAGTTTATCAATTTGACGATGACAAACAGACAAAGCGTACATCATTTTTCTTGGGACAAGGAATATCCATTTCCTCATCCGTTTGGTTGTGTCACGTTTTCCAACGCCATATGTTGATAGAATTATTATGGATATCTATTTTGGTATTATTATCTTTTATAGTATTTAACAAAATACAAAAGTTTTAACAAATATATAAAAAATACTTATGTTAATATTTGATCTATTCATATTTAAATGACTTACCAACTGATTGTTTAGCTAAGAAATTTAAACATCGTTCTCATGGTTTAAATTCTGTTATGCCTAAAAGATTGTTTAGATAACAAATTTAGTGTTCCGTATTTATTTTTTTATTTTTAAATATGATAAAAGAATATAGTTTCATAGAATGTAGGCATCCAACAGTAGAAAGAACAAATGGGTAAATTGGAGTGTGCATTGCACACTCGTTCCGTTTCAAGCCGACTCAAGCCAAACCAAGCCGAGCCGAGCCGAGCGGATTTCAAATGAAATTCTTATCAAATACGGACCTTCACACATGGTCAAACTATACTTCAAGCCTCGATTATACCGTTGATCTTTATCCTCGTACAAATCTCACCGTCCATCGTCCCTCACCTACTCATCATCATCCTCCTTACCCTACACCACCCCACACTAGAACTCACGCTCCACTCACAGTCGGCACTAGGCAGCCATGAAAGACTTCAACAACCTCTCTCTCTCTCTCCACTTTTAATTTTTAGGGTTTTTTATTTTTTCTTTTCTTCTGGTATATCGTGATGTATATAGCGATTACCAACTCATCATCTTCATCTGCAATTCTTAGAGCTTCTTCTAAAGTTCGTTTCTCTACTTCTCTTCAACCCAAACCTTGTTTCGTAAAAGCTTCACTTCTTTCTTCGCCGTTCAGATCGGTCAGCACTTCATCGGCGTTCCGTTCTGTATCACGGTGGAGTCACGGTGTTGATTGGAGATCCAGTGTTACTTCTAGGGCTCAGATCGTAGCAGTTGCTCCTGTCGTTCAACAATTCCAACGAAAGATCGCTACCATGGGTATATATCTATGTTTATCTACTGCTGAATATCCATTTCTTATTACTTTTCTGTTTAGGATTTGTCAAATCAAGAGTATACGGGGTTTTGACTTTACGTCACTGGATTTTGATTTCATTTCTTTAATCAGTCAATACTGTATTTTCATTAATTTAATCATTGTCAATCGATGGCCTACAACATACGCAAAGCTAGTTATGCTACTTGGATTGGACCTATATAGCACTTTTCATGTCCTTTCGTTTTGCAGTTATTGATTTTGCTCGTTCAGATAGAACAAGAACTTACGTTTTGATTTTTGAGATCAAACCTGCAATATCTTCAAATTAAATGTTGATTTAGATTTGTCGCAAGTTTGACACCTAGATTTTCTATTTATACTTGCTACTTTGTGGATTCAAAGTGTGTGCATATTTCTTTTGTGAATCCGAGGGGAATATGGACTTTATGATGCTGAATTGCTGATTATAGCTTTATTAGATTTGCTTTCGTTGTTCCTTTCAGAAAAAAGTTATTTGTACTACTAGTTGTCTAGATTCGTTGAGGGTGTTAATAAGATGAAGGGAACAAGCATTTGTTCCATCTTGGTGCTGGAATTTCACTATTTGTTTTGTCTCCTTTTCATTTCTCTTTCACTAACTTTTTCTAAACTATGCAGCTTCTGAAAACCCTTTCAAAGGCATATTCACCAGTCTCCCCAAGCCTGGAGGAGGAGAGTTCGGAAAGTATTACAGTCTTCCTGCACTAAATGATCCCAGGATTGGTAGGGACATGAAGCTTTTCCTAATTGTATAAAGTTTCACTTTTCTCCTTCTGATCCTTTAGAATACAACATAACCTTTCCTTAAGCTCCCTGCTTCTTAATTCTTATTCACATTTGATGATCCTCAATTTGTTACCACACTCATTATTTTTTTCACACGTGTCTTCACATATATGCAGACAAGCTACCATACTCTATCAAAATCCTTTTGGAGTCTGCCATACGCAATTGTGATGACTTTCAAGTTACCAAGAATGATGTTGAAAAGATTATCGACTGGGAAAATACTTCACCAAAACAAGTGGAGATTCCATTTAAACCTGCTCGTGTTCTCTTACAGGTGAATATCCTTACATCTGCAATTATACAAGCATACAACTTTGCACCTTTTTTTCATTTCTAATAATCTATAATATCTTCTCAGGATTTTACTGGAGTTCCAGCTGTAGTTGACCTTGCTTGTATGCGAGATGCTATGAACAGACTCGGTGGTGACTCCAAGAAGATCAACCCATTGGTGAGTAATATTCTAACTATTCACTTCTGATATCGTTTTGAATCATCAATAGTTTTTTGACTTTTTCATTCTTTCAAATCTTGATATTTCCCAGGTACCAGTTGACCTTGTGATTGACCATTCAGTTCAAGTTGATGTTGCAAGAAGTGCAAATGCTGTTCAAGCAAACATGGACCTTGAATTTCAACGCAACAATGAACGATTTGCTTTCCTTAAATGGGGTTCACATGCTTTTGACAACATGCTTGTTGTCCCCCCTGGTTCTGGTATTGTTCACCAGGTAAAAATGATTCACACATTCAAACCACATGGTTCACTATTAGTATTTGAGCACTCCTCTTAAAAGTTGTTGTTTTTTTTTTTTTTTTTTTTTTTTTTTTTTTTTTTTTTTTTTTTCATATTTTCAGGTCAATTTGGAGTATCTTGGTAGAGTTGTGTTCAACACTGATGGTGTTCTCTATCCAGATAGTGTTGTTGGAACTGATTCCCACACAACTATGATTGATGGATTGGGAGTAGCTGGTTGGGGAGTAGGTGGAATTGAAGCTGAAGCAACTATGCTTGGACAAGTATACCACTTGATAAATTATCGAACTCATTTAGTATTTTAATTATCATGCAACTTATGTGAGTATATTTATTTGTTGATGACAGCCCATGAGCATGGTTTTACCTGGTGTTGTTGGCTTCAAGTTGTCTGGAAAGTTGCAAAATGGTGTCACAGCTACTGATTTGGTGTTAACTGTGACCCAAATGTTGAGAAAGCATGGTGTTGTTGGCAAATTTGTTGAGTTCTTTGGTAATGTCTCTGTTATTTAATAAGATATTTTAAATCTTTTTGAGGTTTTGACACATTGTTCTCTTGTATCTTTGTGTAGGTGAGGGTATGAGTGAGCTGTCTTTGGCTGATAGAGCAACTATTGCAAATATGTCACCCGAATATGGTGCAACCATGGGCTTTTTCCCTGTAGATCGTGTCACACTTCAATACCTTAAATTGACAGGAAGAAGTGATGAAACTGTAAGTTGTCTTTGAATATTAAAATAGAAAGTTTTCAACTTCAACTAATTCTGTCTTGATTTGGTTTTAGGTGGCTATGATTGAAGCATACTTGCGAGCAAACAATATGTTTGTTGATTATAGTGAGGTTAGGTTATGTTATGTTACATTATTCACCTTCATGTTTCATGTTTTTTTGTTATTTCTTTAAATCTGACATTGTTGCTATATCTCTCAGCCTCAACAAGAGAAAGTTTACTCGGCTCATCTACAATTGGACCTAAATGATGTTGAACCCTGTATATCTGGTCCAAAACGGTATGTTATGTTGCAATTTTGTATTATTATTATTATTTTTCTGAATTTCTGTCAAGTAAATAATGATTTATGACTACTTTCTTGCTAACAGACCACATGACCGTGTACCCATAAAGGACATGAAGGCTGACTGGCATGCATGCCTTGACAACAAAGTTGGATTTAAGGTTAAATTAAGATTGTTTATTTACTTTACATTAATATTATTTTCACACCATAAGATTAGTTAGAGTTTTAAACTTATTTTTCTTTACACAGGGATTTGCAGTACCAAAAGAGGCACAAGAGAAGGTTGTGAGCTTTCCATTTAATGGACAAACTGCTGAGCTGAAGCATGGTAGTGTTGTGATAGCAGCTATTACAAGCTGTACAAACACATCAAACCCTAGTGTCATGCTTGGAGCTGGTCTTGTTGCCAAAAAAGCTTGTGAACTTGGTTTGGAGGTTTGTGTTAAAAATATTCTATATTTTTTATGCTATGTATTATTTTTGTTAAACAAGTCTTTATTATCATGTATTAGGTCAAACCGTGGGTAAAAACCAGCCTTGCCCCTGGTTCCGGGGTTGTCACAAAATACTTGCTCCAGAGGTAAAATTATGATTTTGTCCTTGATTATCTTTTTAATCTCTTTGCCTTCCATTTTTATAACTTTCCTCGTGTATACAGTGGTCTGCAAAAGTACTTGGACCAGCAGGGATTCAGCATAGTGGGCTATGGCTGCACTACATGTATCGGAAACTCAGGAGATCTTCATGAGTCGGTCGCATCAGCAATTACTGACAATGGTATAATTGTAATTTACAAAAACGGTCCCTGTAGTTTCTGCTTTTTTCCTTGTTTAGTCCAAACATGAAACCTTTGTTCAATTTTAGTCCTTATTTCAACGTTCCAGGGACTAAACTTGGAAAAAAAAAGTTCCAAGTTTCAATTTTGGAGTGAAACAAAGTAAAAATCAGAAAGCACAGGGACCATTATTGTAATAAGCTAATTTATTTAACTCTTGAGAACATATTTGTTGCAGATATTGTTGCTGCAGCTGTGCTTTCCGGAAACCGAAACTTTGAAGGGCGTGTTCACCCACTGACAAGAGCCAACTACCTTGCTTCACCTCCTTTAGTCGTGGCGTATGCACTTGCTGGCACGGTATGTGTAAAATTACTTTTCTACCCTCGAAGAAACACAAATTTATATCGTGCTTTGCATGTTGTGTGTTTTAGGTCGACATTGACTTCGAAAACGAACCAATCGGGACAACAAAGGATGGAAAGAATGTCTACTTTAGAGACGTTTGGCCAAGCACCGAAGAAATCGCTCAGGTAGATATATTCATAAATAAATACTATTATAGTTTACAAACCGTTTTAGTTATCCACATGAAGTGAATCTCAAAGGGACAAAATGGTAAATCTGCAGGTGGTTCAATCAAGCGTGTTGCCTGATATGTTCAAAAGTACATACAACGCAATCACACAGGGCAACCCCATGTGGAACAAGTTATCTGTCCCAACATCAAGTCTCTATTCATGGGACCCTAACTCAACCTACATTCACGAACCACCATATTTCAAAGACATGACCATGGACCCACCGGGCCCCCACGGGGTCAAGGACGCTTACTGTTTGCTAAATTTCGGCGACAGCATCACCACCGATCACATCTCGCCAGCTGGCAGCATCCATAAAGACAGCCCTGCTGCAAAGTTCCTCCTTGACCGTGGCGTTGACCGTAGAGACTTCAACTCCTATGGCAGCCGTCGTGGCAATGATGAAATTATGGCCAGGGGTACTTTCGCAAATATTCGCATTGTTAACAAGCTTTTAAATGGTGAAGTGGGACCCAAAACTATCCACATTCCTACTGGAGAGAAGCTTTCCGTGTTTGATGTTGCAATGGTATGTCACATTTTATTTATTTTAGTAAATTTCAAGAATGGTCCATGCGGCTAAAAAAATGTTTTTCTAATAACTAAAAACCGACAAAGTTGTGATGTGAATGTTTATTACATACAGAGGTACAAAGAAGCGGGGCAGGATACTATTGTCTTGGCGGGTGCAGAATATGGAAGTGGGAGTTCAAGGGACTGGGCTGCAAAGGGACCAATGTTACAGGGGGTGAAAGCGGTGATAGCAAAAAGTTTTGAGAGGATTCATAGGAGTAATTTGGTTGGTATGGGGATTATTCCACTGTGCTTCAAGGCAGGTGAGGATGCGGAGACGTTAGGTTTGACTGGTCATGAGCGTTACACCATTGACTTACCCTCAAAAGTTAGCGAGATAAAGCCTGGCCAAGATGTTACTGTTACAACTGATAATGGGAAATCTTTCACGTGTACAGCTCGATTTGATACACAGGTATCATCTCTTTTTTCTGTTTCTATATGATTGTTTGAGTCTTTATTTTATTTAATATTTAATTTAATTATTTGGCTGTTTATCTTTGCAGGTGGAATTGACGTATTTTGATCACGGTGGTATTCTTCAATATGTCATCAGGAATTTGATTAAGGAATAAAGGCTTGCTTTGTTAAACTGAACTTCTGAAATCCTACATCAATAATCTCTCCACATCTTTCCTTTTCTGAATAATGTTGGAACTTCTGTTTGCTTTTGGTTGCTTATTCTTGTGGATAATATAGCGATTTCATCTTATCCTACGATAATGGGTTTTTATTTATTTTATTATTATTATTATTTTTTTATTTCGGGTTTTAGTTGGAGTTAACATGTGTGATTCTGGTATGTCTTGGTTGAGTTGTTGCTTTCCGCCAATCGCTATTTCTATGATATTTGAATCTTTCCTTTGTCTGCAGAAAGAGAAGGTTCTAATTCCTTCTCTATTCTCTGTTGGTAATGATTATGTTGATGATATATCGCTAAAAGCGTACTTTAAACTATTATTTAATTACTGTAAATATATTTGTTGAAATATTTCACCATCAGTTCTATGTGGCGCACCCACTACTTCATTTCACATATCAAAGGAGAAAACAGAAAAAGATTCTAAAAGAGTATGGGACCACTATCAACCCAAGGATTCTGCTGACATGGAGGAAGGGCAAGGGCAAAATGGGAAATTCAAGGCAAAAAGCTGATATTATGTTTATAAGTTGTAGTGGGGGGAGCCCTGTTGTTTTCATAGAATATTAAAAGTTTCTACTTCTCTAGAGACCATTGCAGCTCGAATTGCTATATCTATCTTGTTCTTTTTTTTCTTTTATCATTAATCTCAGAAGAATTGTCATCCCAGCAGTTTGTAGTGTCCATTTATCAGTTATCGACTACATAACAAATTGGTATCAGATTACCTGGGATCATGGCGGGAGATAAAGGGGTGGAGGAATAGAGGCTGGAAGAGCCGAACTTAAGAGGGTTGAATCCTTGGAAACAAAGTTAGGGCATTTGTATGATCGAATGGAGACTCAAGGGCAGCATATCTAGGCTGATTCCATTGCCTCGATGCCGATAAAGATGGACCAAAAGTTTGAAGAGGTTTTGAGTGTGCTAATCAAAGGAAAGAAAACAGGAGCGGGTGAAATACGGTGAGTGACCAATTGGCGTTTTTAAAAAACTGGATATGCCCTTGTCTGACAGTAAGAATCAGGATGGGTGGATCTTGAGGTCATAACATTACTTCAATTTTTACAAACTCTTAGAGGCCGATAAGCTTGAGGCGGCGGTGGTAGCCCTTGAGGGTGATGCTCTTCTCTGGTTCCAATGAGAGCACAAACGTCGTCCGGTGACAAGGTGGCAAGAGATGAAGTTTCGTCTCTTGCGTCAGTTTCGTCCGACCGACGAATGCAGGTATGTTGCATCGGCAATGGCTAGCCGTAGTTCAAACTTTTGGATTAGGTGTCTAAGCCCATAACTATAATTGATATAAACTTGAATTGATAGTAGCAGAATCCTTTTGTGTTGTCCTCAAAGTTGACAATCAGATATGATTATTTTGGAGGGAGAAAATAATTTATTATTTGATTAATAAATTGGAATATATAATTTTTTAATATATTATGAGAATAATATATTAATTAGAATTTATGATATTTGATTAATAATTAATCAGAAATTAATTTTAAGGTTAATTGGATTAATCTATAGTAGAGGGTTGTTTGGTAATTTATTGATAGTTTAGGAAAAAGCTCTTGAACCTCCTTGTGAGAGGTTGGACGAAATCTACTAGGAAGGGCTTAGAAGTTTCGTCCAAAGGCTCTTGGATGGAGGCATTTGGGCTGCTTGGTCACCAAGCAAAGGATTAGGGTTTCCACCCTTAAACCATAGCTTTGGCTCTAAGCTACCACCTATATAAGAAGCATTGACCTTCATAATTTTAGCACTCCTAACCCTAAGAGATTTCTGGTTGAAATTCTCCTCCTCCTCCATATTCCTTAGTTGCTAGCATTGGGTGTGAACCATCAGAAGCACGACGTTTGTCGTGCTAGCTACCAAAGTTTTGAAGAAGAAGGATTCAAGATTGTTTACAATAACAATCTAAATGTTAGTTTTCTTATCTTATGAATTAGTTTATTCATAAGAAAGTTTTGTATGCTAGAGATTCATAGTATGTTGCTATATGTGAAAGACATAGATTAAACTAGATTGAATGTGCCCTAATCAATTGAATTGTTTTGATTGTTTTCCGCTTATGGCATTGTAGTTATAACCTAGATTCCCCATCAGTGGCATCAGAGCCTAGGACTTTCTTTCATGTACCAAACGCGTGTGGTTAACTGACACATTAAAATGAGATGATAAATGACATCGAGAGTACCAAGCTAATTGGCATGGTTATTTACATCTTGTTTGTGAGACTTAGGTATCCCGATCACAAATGGAAGAGCATAATCGAGATTAAACATGTCATTGAAGAGTTAAATGAATCTCAAAAGAACCAAATTCATTCAAATTTCGTTTTTCGATGGTGAAATTGGTGTCATTTGCCTACCTTTATATAATTTACAATTAGATTACGACATCCCTTTTCTAAGTTGTAAATTATTTAGTTGGATCCTAGCCTTGATATTTCATTTCAGTGTTATATTGAGGATTATTTTTATCTAACTAAAACTATCTTTCTACTCTTTCAGATGTCTACTCCAACCGATGCTTCTCGTTCCTCCTCCTCCAACAACTTCTCCTTGTTGAAGATCTGTTCGAATGTGCAATTGGATGACACCAACTATAATGATTGGATACGCAACATTAACATAAACCTTCGTTTTGAGGACAAGGAATATGTCCTCGAGAAACCATTAGATGAAATTGACGAAGAGAAGGTCAATCCTGAAGAAATAATCGCCTACAAGAAACACTATAATGATGCCACAGAAGTTGTGTGCACATGGTGGCTGCACTGACTCTGGAATTGCAAAGGCACTTTGAGGATTACTGGCCGTACTAGATGAACAAGGACCTTATGGAGAAATACCATAAGTGTAACTTCGTAAATTTGGGCTAGTCAATTTAGAGACAATGAACATCAAAAAAGATTTTTTGATAGAAGATTATTTAGAATAAATGATCTTAACTAAGTTATAGTATATGTCACAAGGGGTTCGTACATATAAAGAACGCTGAAATCCGAGTTATGACGAAGAAGTTATGATTTGTCGAAGTTTTACGGCAAAACCAACACGACACCGGGAATCTTAAAAAGTGAGTTTGCGATAAAATACTTTTTAGCCTTAGCGATCTAAACGAAAGTCGTAATATACGTTAAGGCATGCATAAAAAGAACGTCCAAATCTGACTTCGTATGGAAGTTATGATTTTTCTAAGATTTAGCATAGTAGTGCACAACCCGAAATTCGAATTTTAGATTGATTGATTTTTAGCCGACATAATCTGAACGATCAAAAGACAGTCGGAAACGGACATCGGATGAAAAAGTTATGAATTTTTAACGGATTTTAACTCTCTAAATCTGTTAAAACATAACTTTAAAATTAAAGTCAAAATTAGCCGACATAGTCTAAACGAAAGTTGTAGGTCTCGTCGATACCTACTCGTGGATATAAAGAACATCAAAAAAGAAGCTCATATGCAAACGTTACGGATTTTGAAGATAATTAGTTTTTGGAGTAACCAGCGAGCGACACGTGGCACGATCTGAGCCACTGCTTCCTCACCATGGCATGGCACCGGATGATGACACCTAGCCACGAATTCAGCAAGGGGACGCCCCACGTTCGAACCAGACTCAACCTATAAATAGAGGCGCAAATCACCCCAAAAACTCACACCTTCACCCTTCTTTCTCTCTCAAACTTCTCTCAAAACCCCTCCCAACCCTTAGTACTTCCCAAGTGCTAAGAGGCGAGTCCCGGAGCGCCAGAAGGCTCTGAGAAGAAGAGCTTTCGGCTCGGAAGTTCTGCCCCCGCAGAGCCCGGTTCTTAGCCAAACCTCCTAGTGAGTGAGTTATGCTTACCCTACTTTAAGTATAACTTATCTTTAAGATCAATATTGTTATTATGAAGGTATAAACTATATATATATATATATATATATATATATATATATATATATATATAACATACAAAGTGTTATTATAATATCTTTTAACTACTCGCGGTATGAGGAATCTGGTTTGAAGGGCCGCATAGGGTTGTTGGATTTTAGAAGTGCTATAATGCCAAAATGGTCATGCTCTTCGGTGTTTCATGTCTGGCTCCTGTCTGTACATAGTGGTTGAAAATTATTGTTTAACACTTATAAAACAATATCGCTCGTAAATAGTCACAATAAATATTAGACTAAAATATAGTGGTAATAATACTAGGTTTCGTCGAAGGAAATTAGAATCGTTAGAAGTGAAGTGTTGTCCGAGTTTGGAATCATCACTTTAACAAGTGAGTGCATAGTTACTTTCATATTATACATAGATATGAAGTAATTAATATAAATTATGTGTTATGTGTGCATATTATCTGTGTTCTTGATATCTATGATGGATGAACAAAATATATATGTTTTATTTGATTTAAATTGTATACGTATTTTATACCTATAATTATGATGGGTAAAGATGGGTAGATGAAAGATGATATAGATGATGTGAAACGACCCAAAAATACGACCCAAAAATTTCAATTTTTATTATAACAAAACCATGAAACTGAGTATCACACAATAAAACTATACGTTGCTTGTTCAAAACCCATAATAAAATACTGTGAGAAAAACTGTAACACAACTGAATCCAAACATATCAAGAAAACCGAATCAACTCCCAGGACAAAACTGAAGCTGTGGTGTGTGCGATGCCATCATCCCGAGCTCTTCCCTTTGCTTGCGGAAGTACCTGAAACCAAAACTGAAACTGTAAGCACGAAGCTTAGTGAGCTCTCCCAAACTACCACATACCATACAATACATAAAAAGCACATACTGGGCCTTGCCCACTGACTGGGACCCCGTCCCCTGCATCGGACCGAAGTCCGAACTAACTGTCTGGGACCCCGTCCCCTGCATCGGACCAAAGTCCGAAAATTGACTGGGACCCCCGTCCCCTACATCGGACCAAAGTCCGAAACTGACTGGGACCCCCGTCCCCTACATCGGACCGAAGTCCGAAACTGACTAAACATGGCATAGCATAACATATCATCTAGCATAAACACATAAATCCTGTCTGAGCCACAGAGGCGTCAAACATACTAACTACTGCATTGGACCGAAGTCCAGAAACTACTGCTAACTGAACGGGCCGACATTGTGGCCTTAGACCCGTTCCTACTGGAAGGAAACTCACCTCGTGAACAGGCTGCTGTGTGTATGGCTCTGGAAGCTAACTGCTGCAGCTCCGGTATCTCCCCGACTACAATCCATAAACACACTCAATCAGATGCTAATCACTGCATTGGGTAAAATGACTCTTTTACCCGTGGTCAAAGTCAACTCTCCCGGTCAAAGTCAACCTAGAGTTGACCTGACTCGCCGAGTTGGGCCGCCAACTCGCCGAGTCTCTAGTCTCACTTCTCAACCCTACTCGTGGCTACTCGTCGAGTATGGCATCGACTCGACGAGTACCCTCTCGATTCAAGAACTCAGACAATCTGCATCCGACTCGCCGAGTCATATAAACAACTCGACGAGTTGTTCTTGAGCTAAGCAGATTGCCTTGGACTCGCCGAGTTGTATGAACAACTCGTCGAGTCCCACCATTACTGAGTCTACCCTCCGACTCACTGAGTCCATCCAACTGCTCACTGGCCTCCACTCAGAATCACTCAAAGGGGTAAAAATCGGGGACTCGCGACCTGACTCGCCGAGTCCGAAGAACGACTCGCCGAGTCACATGCATGCAGATCCTAAGAACTCGATTCTGCTCAACACCACCGCATACAAATTATAGATATGAGTTCCTAAGGCTAATTTACCACGTAAAGTTTCCAACTTTACGTGTACATACACATGAAAAAGGAGATAAAGGCTAAAAAGGCACTTAGAAGAGTAGATCTAGGGTTATCATGCAAAATGGCTCCATAAAGGTGATAGATCTACGATTTTGGAACTGAAACATGGCTAGATCCGAAGGCTAATCAATCTAATGTGATCTCTCTACTAAGAACAAGCTAAGAAATGGCTAAAAGAGGCTAAATATGCTTGTTAAAGAGAAATCAATCATAGAAACAGCAGGAATTCGGCTAATACCTCAATGAACTCTGAAATGGGAGCAAGACCTTGGATCTTCTTCTTCTCCTTTGGATCTAGCCTCCTTCTTCTCTTCAAAACTTCAAGATTCACACAAGAAATGCACAAATAACCAAGGAAACGATTAGGGTTTGCTAAATGATGCTCTGAGGGTGAAGGGGACGAGTTTGGGGGCTCATAAGGTGGTTTAAATAGGGTTCAAACCCGGGGATTTAGGGTTTCTACCTGGCAGGCAGACTCGCCGAGTCCCGAATATGGACTCGCCGAGTCGCCGACTAACACGTGCTCGAAATCTCGTCCCTACTCGACGAGTCGGGCCATAGACTCGTCGAGTCCCTCTCGAAAACTTCTAAATAAATGCCACGGAAGCAACATACCAGGAATGGGGCATTACATGATGAGAAGTGAAACATGATGAGAAGCCTTGACCTTAACGATGATAAGCCTTGACCTAAGCGATGGCTCAGTCATCTAGCAAAGTATAGATGACAACCACGGGTTATTCTAGATAGTCAAGTGGAACACTAGCATGCTCGCAACCTGTAGGTGTTGTGAGCGATATGTTCATCAGATGTACTCTAAAAACCCATTGACATTATTGTGGGTGGACTCCCCAAAATAATACTGTCAGTAAAAGAGATAAACTATGACAGCTATGGACATAGTGTCTAACAAATAATATCGACAACTATGGACGTAGTGCCTGTTATATAAACCCTGACAGCGATGGACTTCATGCCTATTCCATAGGACAATCCTTAGGAATAAATATTGAGGAATAGATGATTCTTAGGGAAGATACGTAAGAAGATAATGGGGATGGGTAACCAGGTTAATTGTTTGAAGATGAAAAATAATAAATTTATTATTGTGGGTTGAAAAACCCTATATACTCACCGGGTTTTCCAACCTGATCCACTCAGTTTATTTGTATCATAGGTATCGATACGTAATCACATTACACTGAGAGATTAAAGGAGATGTAAATCACTAGTGTAAATGAATTTAAGGTTTGTTTATGCTTATGTTTCTATATTGACGATGACATCCAAATGTTATAATATAAACAAAATACATTTCTTTAGAAATGCTTTGATAATATATTTATCATGTTTTGTGGGAACAAATTCCGCAATATTATTCTTTAAAATGAATACTCTGATTTTCAAATAAGCATAACTAAATTTTTTAAAATGACAGTGAATTTGGGGATGTCACAATAAGCGAGCTCGTCAGGAAAAGTACGGGGTGGTAAAGTCCCTCATTGCTAGCAAGATGAAGGAGGTGAGTCTGTTAGTTGCCACGTTCAGAGAATGCAATGATACATGGACAGGCTAATCAAGTTCAACTTGAATTTTGATGAAGAGTTAGTAATCGATATAGTGTTGAACTCTCTGCCAAGTTGTTATGATCAGTTCATATTGACCTATCATTTGAACAACAATGAAACTACTTTGTCTCAATTACACAACCTCATGCGCACAACTGAAGTAGGAATGAAGGGAAAAAGTGTTGCCTCCATTCCTACTAGTTCATCTGTTCTGGCCATTGGTCAAGGGAAGGAGAAGAAGAGGAAAGGTCCTCCTAAACAAAACTAGAAGGGAAAGTCCCAAGCTGGGTTGTCAAACACAAGACCTAAAGGAAAATTCAGTTTTGATTCTCCTCCTATTTCTGATCCCAAGGAGGCCACTTGCTTCTATTGCAATGACAAAGGGCATTGGGAATGAAGTTTTCGAAAATAATTGCAGGATATCAAGGATGACAAGGTGAATCCAACCTCGGCAGACATTTACACTATCTTATCTAATAACTCATCATATTCTCGTTCTTGGGTCCTTGATACAGGATGTGGGTTTCACATTTGTTCTGATTTGAAGGGGCTAAAAAGAAGTGAGGATGTGGAGCATGGAAGGATGGATTTGATCATGGGGAATAAGAGATCTTCACCTATCACCAAGATTGGAGTTTATGGCTTAGTGCTTAGTAGTGGGTTAGGTTTATATTTAATGAATTGTTGCTACTCGTCAGAGATAACACAAAACATCATTTCTTTTCACGCATTGTTTAAAAAAGGTTTTAGACATTCTTTTGATGATGAGACTGGTTCTATTTCTGCTTATAAAAATGGTGTTTTTTTTATTTTAAACCTTTACCTTGTGATGGTGTGTATGAAACTGTGATGATTGTAGACAATTTAGGTAATAGTGTTTTTTAAATTGATTCGTCTAATGGTATAGACAAAACATGCTTCTTGCATTGTCATTTTGGACATATTAACAAGAAACGCATGGTTTTCCAAGATCGATCTGAGGTCTGGTTACCATTAGATGAGGGTACGAGAGGAGGATATACGTCTTTTCGAGCATATTATGGGCATTATGAGTTCATGGTGATGCCTTTTGGAATCATGAATGCACCGACAACGTTCATGGATCTCATGAACCGGGTGTGTAGACCTCTGTTTGACCAGTCAATGATTATCTTCATTGATGATATCTTGGTCTATCCAAAGACCAGGGAACAACATGAGGAGCATCTACGTGAGATTCTTGGGGTTCTGCAGGACGAGATGTTATATGCCAAGTTCTCCACATGTGAGTTCTGCTTACACGAGGTTCGGTTTTCGGGACACCTCGTCAATCAGAACGGTATCTTGGTTGACCCAGCTAAAATTGAGGCGGTTATATGGTGGGAGGTTTTGAATTCTCCATCTGAGATTTGGAGTTTACTCGGTTTAGCGGGATATTATTGGAGATTCATTCGAGACTTCACCAAGATTGCAGTTCCTCTCACTAAGTTTATGAGGAAGGATGTTGTGTTTAGTTGGGGGCCTGAGCAGCAAGCAGCATTTGACACTCTTCACTAGAGACTTTGTGAGGCACTAGTGCTTACCCTCCCTGAGGGATTTGAGGATTTTGTGGTTTATTGCGATGCATCCATCTCAAGATTGGTTGTTGTTTTGATGCAGAGGGGACATGTTCATACGCTTCGAGGCAGCTAAAGCCTCATGAGGTGAAGTATCATACTCATGATCTCGAGTTGGGGCGGTGGTTTTTGCCCTCAATATTTGGCGTCATTATCTTTACGGGGTTCGGTATACTATCTACACGGACCAAAAGAGTTTGTGATATATTATGGATTAACCTAATTTAAACAAGAGACAAAGGAGGTGGCTCTATCTAGTAAAATATTATGATTGCAAGGTCCTGTATCACATGGGCAAGGCCACTGTGGTTGCTGACGCTCTAAGCCGCAGGACACTTAGTACCCCGATTAGAGATATGTGTCTGAGGATGATCGTGGTGACTCCCGTCTTGGAGATGATCAGAGATACGCAATCGGAGGCTATCAAGGAAGAGAATCATAAGAGAGAGAGAGAGAGAGAGGTGGTTGGTTAGGTTTTATCATTCAATATTGATAACAGGGGGTTATTGACACCACATGGTTGGGTTTGGGAGCCCTATGTTGGTGGGGCTCGCCAGGCGTTGATGGATGAGACCTAAAAATAAAGATTCTCCATTCATCCAGGGGCTACAAAGATGTATCATGACCTAAAACAGGGCTATTGGTGGCCATGTATGAAGAAAGATATGGCATTGTTCGTAGAGTGGTGCTTGACCTGCCGAAAGGTCAAGGTCGAACATCAGCGCCCTCACGAAAATTTGAAGCCCTTGGAGATACCACTATTGTAACACCGTAAACTTTCAAACAAATTTCTCATTTTAAAATCACATAATTCTGATTAACACATTTCACAAAAACCCCAAAGTATCAAATTATCAAAAACACATATCCATAATTGTTTGAATAAAAATCCAGGATCCTAAAAAACATAACTCCATCTCGTGTGTACAATCAAGCCGACACCTTCCCGCGATCCTGAGAAGTACATGAAACACATATCACGTAACATGATAAGCACAAATCTTAGTGAGTTCTCCAAAATACCACATACACAAATAATAAGCCTCTCATGGCTATAACTCGGCATGGACCCTCCGCTCATGCGTCTCGGTGAGGACCCTCCAGTCTCACGGCTCAGTGTGGATCCTCCGATCATGTGCCTCAATGAGGACCATCCAGGCTTACAGCTCGGGCTGGACCCTCCACTCTTGTATCTCAGTGAGGACCCTCCTGTCTCACAGCTCGGGTTAGACCCTCCGATCCGATCTCAAAATGCACAGAATAATATAACATATATCACAAAGACAAAATTGATAATATCACGTAACTCAAATAAGACCCTCCGGTTACTCAGTAGTACCAATCAGGTATGTATAGTGAGAAGACTCACCTCGTAAGCAAGCAAATAAACCTCGTACACGAATCACCGGTCTAGCCTCCGCATAACACATAACATAATTATCTCTAATTAATAAACGACCCTCAAAGAAGCTAAGCTAAACCCGCTACAAACTCACAGAAGGATAAAATACCATTTTACCCTTCCATGGCCTCTATAGTCCATAAATTGACCAAAACCTAAAAGTAAACAAAAGTCAACTGCATCGCGTACGCTGGGCGTACAACCCCTTTATGTTGGGCGTACTACCTCGTCATGCACGCATCAGGGATCCTCAAGGCTGCGCTGCACGTACTAGGAGTATGCTCGATGTACGTCCCAGACTTGCTTTCCCTACTCCCTTGGTCTTAATTCGTTAAGACCATAGCTATACTCTCGGATCTAGACTCCTTAAAGGCTTACACTCAATAAAGTTTGTGACTTTAAGCCTTTGCATGGCTGAGCAAGTCCCAAACACAAAAACTCCCACTATTTACTTCCCAAAAATGCTCATATCTCATGCATGGGGTGGTTTTAACGTCCAAGGCCTCATTTTAATGAATCCTCTCCACTAGAAACACTTAAAGGGACATATATTAGGCTCTGGAGTTTAAGAACTCATAAAGCTTCAAGCTTTGGGACCAAAAACCCTAAAATGGACCATAATATGCACAAATAAAAAAGGATGAGAAAGCTCTGAGCTTTATACCTTCAAATGATGCTTCAACCATAGAAAAGCTTAGATCCAAAGCCTGGACTCCAACTCTATTCTCTTCAATTCTCCTTCTTCACTTAAAGAATCCCACAAGAACACTTAGAAGCTCACAAATGGTCACTCAAGCTCATGGGACAGAAACTAGGGTTTTGAGAGGGTTAAGGGCTGGAAATGGTGGCCGGAAATGAGGCCATCATGTTCCTTAAGTAGGGACACACCCCACAATTAGGGTTTCACTCTGAGCCTAGTACGCCCAGCGTACCCTATGGTACACCCAACGTACTAGGTGGCCTCCGTGTCCAAATCACGTGCATGAGTACGCTAAACGTACACTCGTGTACGCCTTGCGTACTCTGCTACCACCTTTTGCTCAAATAAAGGGCCAAACTTGACAATTACAATAAAATAAGGGTTAATGAGATATACCTGTCTCGGGATGTTACAACTACGGAAGTGGGAGTAGATCATGATGGATTTCATTACAAAGTTGTTGAAGACTACAAGTGGATTTGATGCTATATGGATGATAGTTGAGCGTTTGACAAAGAGCACCCACTTTCTAGCCATATGTGAAATCTCTTATGCTGATAAGCTAGCCAAGGTTTATGTTTGTGAGGTGGTAGCTTGCCATGGGGTACCAATTTCTATCGTGTTAGACCGGGATGTTCATTTTGCTTCCATATTTTGGAAGAGTTATCATGAGGAGTTGGGTACCCGGTTGCACTTCAGTACCACCTATTATCAACAGAAAGATGGGAAGAGCAAGCGAACAGTTCAAATGCTCGAGGATATGCTGAGAGCCTACATTATTGACTTTAATGGGAGTTGTAACTCCTACCTTCTGTTGGTTGAGTTTTCTTACAAAAACAACCATCATGCCAGTATTGGTATGCATCTTTTTGAGCTTCTCAGTGGGAGGAAGTCGGGGACTCCTTGTGACATCCCCGTTTTCACGGCCAGAAAAGACCGATTTTGTGTATGCTTTATAAAAATCAGAGTACTTTTTTTCATAAAAATGTTGCGGAATTTGATCCCAGAAAAACATGATAAATACGTTATCAAAACATTTTCGAAGAAACGTATTTTATTTATTTTAAAACGTTTGGGGTGTCATCGTCAATATAGAAACATAAGCATAAACATAACTTACTAGTGATCTACATCTCTTTAATCTCTTAGTGTAATGTGACTTCATGACAACACCTGTGACATAAATAAACTGAGTGGGTCAGGTTGGGAAACCTGGTGAGTACATAGGGCTTTCAACCCACAATAATGTATTTATTATGTTCAAACAATCAAACAATCAACCTAATTACCCATCCCCATTATCTTCTTTACTCTTAAGGATTTACCCTAAGAATCAACCATTCCTCGTTCATACATTCCTAAGGATCATCCTATGGAATCGGCACGAAGTCCATCGTCGTCGGGGTTTAGGCACTAAGTCTGCATAGTCGCCAGAATTTATACAACAGGCACTAAGTCTACATAGCCGCCAAGGTTTTGGCACCAAGTCTGTATGATCACCAGGGTTTAGGCATCAAGTCTGCATGATCGCCAGGGTTTAGAGTACACCGAGTACATCGTTCACAACACTTACAGGTTGCGAGCCTGCTAGTGTTCCACTGGACTGTCTAGAATAGTCTGTGGATGTCATCCATACTCTGCTGAATGACGGGGCCATCGTTTGGGAAAAGGCTTCTCACATTGTTCACCTCTCACCCTCACCTCGTGGTCTATAACACCTCTCAACTCATCGTCCAACTTATATTCCATCTATTACATCTACGCATGTTTTACCCCAACATTCTTGTAGATATAAAATACATATACAGTTTAAATCCTTTAAAACGTGTATAAAATCGTTCAACTAGCATAGACAGCAAGTACTCAGATAATACGCACGCATAACACATAATTTATATAGAATACTTCATATCTATGTGTAAGATGAAAGAGACCATGCACTCACTTGAAAAGGTGGTGATTCCGAACTCAGACAGTGCTTCGCTTCTTAAAAAAAAATTCCTTCGACGAAACCTAGTATTATTACAAGTCGAGTTTAGTCTATTATTCGCCGAGACTAATTAATAGTCTAGCTATTATTACTATTATATAAGCGTTAAATAACACTCAATATAACTCATAATAATAGCCCACATAATTATTTTAAGGTCCTAACAATGTTACGATAATTAAATAAAAGCTATATTAAATATAGTATATGCATAACTCACTTACAACGGGTTTTTATTAAAAACCGGGCTTCGCTGGAGCAGCGTTTCCGAGCCAAAAGCTTTTCTTCTCGGAGCCGTCGGGCGCTCCGGGGCTTTCTTCTCGTGCTAGGGAGGTTTCCTAGACTTGGGAGGGGTTTAGGGAGGTTAGAGAGAAGTTAGAGAGAGAAAGAAATGCTTATGGTGTGAAGAAATAATGAAGGGTTCATCTTTTATTTATAGGGATTTTATAGTAAAGTAGCCGCTAAGTTTCGTCCATATCTTCCGCGTACGAGCTCCGTTTTCTACGTTCTTTATATCCACGCGTTGGTATTTACGAGGACTACAACTTTCATTTAGACCTCGATGGATAATTCTCCTTCTATCTCAGATGTACAAAAACTGTATCGTATTTATCGCGCTCGAAGAGTAGCGACTAAGCTTCGTCTATATCTTTCGCATACAAGCTCCGTTTCCGACTTTATTTATATCCACGCGTTGGTATTTACGAGTACTACAAATTTCATTTCGACCCCGTTGGCTAATTCTCATTCTATCTCGGATTTATAAAACTGTATCGAATTTATCGCGCTCGAAGAGTAGCGACTAAGCTTTGTCCATAACTTTCGCATACGAGCTCCGTTTTTTACTGTCTTTTTATCGTTTAACTCCTATGAATGATATCTTCATTTCTCGTTTAGATTATTTTGGCTGAAAATCGACCGATCTAAAATTCGAATTTTCGGGTTGTGCACTACTATGTTAAATCTTAGAAAAATCATAACTTCCTCATACGAAGTCAGATTTGGGTGTTCTTTTTATGGACGCTCTCGGTTTAACGTATTCTACGACTTTTGTTTAGATTGCTAAGTCTAAATCTCGCTCTATCGTAAATTCACTATTTACGCTTCCCGGTATCGTGCCGGTTCCGTCGCGAAACTTCGACGGGTCATAACTTCTTCGTTATAACTCGGATTTCGGCATTCTTTATATGTACGGAAACTTTGTAACATATACTACAACTTGGTTAAGATTATTCATTCTAAATAATCTTTTGTCGAAAAGTCGTTTTCGACCCCTATTATCTCTAAATTGACTAGCTCGGATCTACGGGCGTTACACTCCTATCTGTTGGGGAGAGGTCGAACAGAGGGTTATGGGGAGCACTGAGATACTGCTCAAGATGACATGATTTATCCAGCAGGTCAGACAGAGGTTACTAATGACTTAGAGCCGCCCGAAGAGTTATGTGGATCGGCAATGTTTTGAGTTAGAGTATTAGGTAGGGGACTTGGTACTCCTGAAGGTATCACCTTGGAAGGACGTTATCCGATTCAAGAAGAGGGGTAAGCTAGGTCCTAGGTTCATTGGTCATTTCCGGGTAGTAGGTAGAGTGGGCAAGGTGGCCTACCGATTAGATTTGCCAGAGGAGTTGAGTTAGATCCATGATACCTTCCATGTTCCCCAGTTGAGGAAATGTATGGTCGATGAGACATTCATGGTTCCTTTGGAGGACATTCAGGTCGATGGTCGCCTGAATTACATTGAGAGGCCGGTGGCGATCCTAGATAGAAAAGCTAATGCCTTGCGGAATAAGGTAGTGAAGTTGGTCAAAGTTTAGTGGCAACATCAGAAGGGATCTTAGTGTACTTGGGAGTCCGAGGCTGAGATGCGTGAGCATTATCCTGATCTTTTCGCAGCGGCTGACTTCGAAGACGACGTTTGATTCTAGTAGGGGAAAGTTGTAACACCCATTTCCAGGTATTTTAATTTTCAACCCAAAAATAATATTTCTTGAAAAATAGGTCCTTACGTTGGGTGTAAGTCATTAAAGGGATTGCGAGTTTTGCTGACTACGGAGGGTGTACACATGGAGTACGTCAGGAGTACCCCTATTTAAGGACATTAACTCCTCTTGGACTTTCTTATGACCATGCTCCATCCCTCTTAACCCCCATCTAGAAACCCAAATCATTGAGTGTGAGTTTTGAAGCTTTTGAATGATATTTTGGTAATCTTGGTGGTGAAGGAAGATCATTGGAGAAGTGGTGGTGCACTCAAGCTCTTGGATCTTGAATCTAAACGTCATTGTTCATCTATAATGGGGATAAAGTTCAAATATTGAGGCATGCTTTACTAGATCGTGTTAGGTCACAAGTTTATGACATTTTTGTCCCAAACATTGGTCTAATGAGTATGGTCTACTCCATACCATTTGGGTTATCCTTTCAGACATTTTTGAGTGTTTGGTGACATAAAAATGCAAGCTCGATCCTTTGTATTCATCCATGCAAGATTTACAGGGTTTTAGATGGTATTATAAGTTAGGGTTCTAAATTTGATCTCTCTTTTTCCATGAAAAATCATAAAGTTGGAGACTTTATGAATTAGGGTGGCTTATAAGGTTAGATCAGAGGTTGGGATGAAATGTCTTAATGAGTTAAGACATTAAAGTTGGATTTTGAAGAATTGGTGGTTACACCGTGCGTAACTTAGGTTACGCCCAGTGATAGGTGCATTTTATGCACCTATTTGGCATGTTAATTCTGTCATTTCATAGCATTCTACTTCATAATTCTTGTGTAACACCCATAAAATTTTAGCCAAATTAAAAATTTTTAATTCATTCAAAAACCATTAAGTTCATACAACTTGTTTTCAAAATAGTTTAAACATCAGAGTATCCCCCAGAACCATATCACATAAATCATAAAACATGAGGAGCGGTATGATCACGCCTTTGCCTTGCCACGATCTCCTGAAGTACCTGAAACAATACACTAAACTTTAAGCCCGAAAGCTTAGTGAGTTACCCCCAAAATACCAACCACACATCAACATACTCATAACATATCACAAATAGAACAGCCATGCTCATCGGGTCTACTGTGTGACTTGTCCGCCTGCACCGGGCCTTTAGTCCAACTGGTCCACCCTCCGAGTCTAGCCATGTACATCGAGTCTACAATATGACTGGTCCGCCCACACCGGGCCTTCAGTCGGCCTGGTCTACTCTCCGAGCCTCGGCACGTATGGTACGCCCTCTTGGGGCCTTCAAACTATCCGGACCGCTCGCTGGGCCTTCGGAATATCTGGTCCGCCCTGGGTATGTTGGCCTATAGCACAAAGTAGGACCCGCCACAACCCAACCCCCGTCAAACAACCATGTGCACATAAAACAATTAATCACATAACAAATCCTTAACCAGACAAACAGTCTAACAGATCACATAGCATATCAACATCCTAACCAGGATACCGACTTAACCGGCCACTAACATAGCATCATCCTATATACCAGGATACCGACCTAAACCAGGTCACTAACATAATATTGTCCTAATTACCAGGACAACGATCTAAACAGATCAATAAGCACATCAAACAGTACACGTACAAATATCATATATAACTATCTCACAGATCATCGATCATAGTAATCTCTCATAACCAAAACACCGACCTAACCAGGTCACTAACATACCAATCCTAACGGATCATAAGAGCATGACAACATACTGTCTATCCGGATACTGATCTAACATATCATAACCACATGTAGCATACTGTAACCATGATAACAACTAAGAGGGCTGGCCTTGGTGCCTTAGACCCTATTGATATAGTGAGGATAACTCACCTTGCAACTGTCGAACCGAATCATGAGAGCACAATCCCGAAGCACTGCCTCAAACTCCAACACCTATATTCATTAACCATTGACATAAATATCCAAATTACCATAATACCCTTAAATGTCAAAGTCAAAGTACTCAGTCAAAGTCAACCTTCTTGGTTGATTCTTCTCATCGAGTCAACCCGTCGACTTGTCGAGTCCCTATACTCAGAAACTCCCATAATACGACTCAACTCGCCGAGTCGCCCCAAGACTCGTCGAGTCCAACGATCTCGAAATTCCATCCTGACCAACTCACTGAGTCGCCAATCGACTCACTAATCCAAAGTTTTAACCAATAGAGGTTGGGTTCTGCGACCAGACTCGCCGAGTCCAAGGCAATCTTCAACTGACTCACCGAGTTGTTCTTCCAACTTGCCAATTCCATGCTTATGTTCATAGAACTCGTCGAGTACACCCATGTGACTCGCCAAGTCTCTCCAGTTCTTAACCCATACAGTGGCTTTTCGAGCCATGCTGAGGCTCCAATCCGTAGATCCACCCTTCTACAATCTATCCCTCACATAAAGTTGCAAGCTTTACGTGAAACCAAAGAGATATAGGCCCAAAACACACTAGGGCTTGGGTTTTGGACAAAAGGGCTTCACCCACAATTCAATAACTGATGTTTTATGAATTTCTGGACCAATACAAGTCTAGATCTGAAGTAGCAACCCCAGATCTGGACTCCAAACCCGAAGTGGATCCCAATCATACCAAAATGGCCCCAAATCTCATTCAAGAATAAATCTAGATCCAACAAAGGAAAGGTAACAGCTCATTACCTCCAAGATGTGCCCAAAACTTCAGTAGATTCTAGATCTACACTACTTTCTTGATGCAAACCCTTTTGATCTTCAAGTTTCTTCCACTAGAACACCTCTCAAAGCTTCAATCTCCCTCCAATGTCTTTATACACACGAGCTAGGGTTTACTGGATCTCAAAGGGGGCTAAGGGAGCTAAGGGGAGGACATTAAGGCCTTTAAATAGGGCGCAAATCCTAAGATTAGGGTTTTTCTCATCCCAGCACCAACTTGTCGAGTCCAGCTTCCAACTCGGCGAGTTGGTTCGTTAATTCGCGACCCAAACCCGCTCCGACTCGGCGAGTAAGCGTACCTACTCATCGAGTCCCTTCTTCGAAATTACACTTTAAACTCTTAAATCGTACTCCTGAAATTCAGGATGTTACATCTTGCATTTAGTTAATTATTTGGGCAATTTCATATTTCATTAAGAATGTCTGGTACTTCACAATTTTTGATTTATTTTGCAGGCATTATAGAGCACGGAACGTGGAGCTTGGATGCTTGGAGCATGAGGAGAAGATGAACTGGTCATTCCATGGCAAAAAACATGAAGATGGAACCCGAGTCATTGTGCATTATTATCATAGCAAAGGACTATGCTTGAAACACGATTCTTGTCACACCGACACGGGTCGTGTTTGTCCTTTATTATCTCATAGTTGAGCAACATGACTCGTGGTGAAGTTTGACCGAAGATGGAGCCAACACTGAAGACTTATTTGTGTTTTAGCAAAAAGCATGGGCCATGCCAAAAACAAATGGGCAAGAGAAATGGCCATGCCAAAAACACATGGGCAAAAGGCATGGCCATACCAAAAACGCATGGCCTCATGGCATGCACGTGAACATTTATTAAAACAGGAGGACACGTCATTTTGTGAAGGCAGAACAGTTTTTGGAGCAGTTTGGGGTGATCTTGGGCGATTCTAAGAGATTTCTTGGAGCTTTTGAGAAGACCTAATCATTGCAAACACTTTTGATTTTTTTAGTAAGCATTAAACATTTCAATTTCATCTTTATTCTTGTTTGATTTGTTCTTAGCCATGTGTGGCTAAGAAACCCTAGTTTCTAGTTCTTGTTCAACACATGTTGATTTCTTGACTTGAAGAATATGATTTGATGTTTGTTTGTGATTCTATTCTAGTGATTATGTTTTTGTTTAAACTAGAACCCTTAAATTTGATTTGTGTTTGATTGACCACTTTCATGAATTGAATTTTTGTGCAGTTAATTAACTTTTAGGGCACCTAATCGTTCTATAAAGTTAATGATTGGTAACAAACAATAGGTTTTCTTATTGTAGAACATTTTTCACATGTTTTCACACTTCCGAGCGTACGAGAAGAAATGAACATTGTTGGGAAGCTTGTACAAAACTTTATGCAGTTTTTCGATACAATCTAAGAGCGTGTTTAGGTTGAATTAGTAAAGATAGGTCTAGTCAAAGAGCATCTTTTGGTTAGATAATTTGGCAAGCGAGAGGTATTAGAGCGTGTTAATATATTTCAGTACCAACTTAGAATAGCAATCTTGAATTACATCAAGTCATAATCAAGTTAAACAACAACATTGAGAACTAGAACTAGAAACACTTTTACAACTTGTTTACAAATCTATTTCATTTTGTGCATGTTTTAAAGTAGATTGTTATTTTCATTATTTGACTTTTGCAAACAAATCCCCCTTTGTGACCAAAGTACCTTGCGCAAAGAGGTATAGACTTTTATCTCGTGTCTCTTTGGTTCGAACCTGCTTGCCTTGTACTACGTTTTAGTGCATTAAACCAGTGTATTTGGAGTCTGTTGTACCCCTATTATTTGTTGGGTTTGACATGCCTAACACCCAGCGTAACCTGTTTTGATCTCGTAAACAACATGGTGCTCTGTGTCATGTGTGGATCTGTGGTACACCATGCGTAAGTCAACAAGGGTTTGACTTTTGACCTTTTGACTTTTAGTCAACTATGAGGGTTGGACATGGAAGGGGCAAAACAATCTTTTTCCCAATTGAGGACTAGTTTGGTATTGGACTAGTTGAGTTAGGGATCGTTTGATAGATGCTAACTGGCTCAGAGCTGACTGAATTAGAAGCTGACTCGATTAGAAGTTCTGACTGAGTTAACTTCTGACTGAAACTTGTTGTTTGATTTTGCATCTGACTGATTGTGCAAAATTACTATATTACCCGCAAACAACATTTTTTATAATAATTTCTTTATGCTTTATCATTTAATTTATAACATTACATTTTTATAAAAATATTCAAAAATAAGAATGAAATTGACTGAATACTTCAAAACAAGATGATATAATTTACAAAATGATGTAATTTACAACCATTCTTCAAAAAAGATGTATACAAGCATTTTTCAATACAAAGAACCATTAATCTACAATATACAATATATATGTGTTGTGGGTTCATTATGTGATTGATAACTTCTTGGTTTCTTTTGGACACCATCAACCATATTTGACAACAAAGATGCATATTCCTTTCCCTTTTTTCCACAATGTTCATCAAAGATGCTTAAATCTTGATTGCGTTTGGCTGAAAATGCAGTCTCTTTCACAACAAAAAAATCCTTCATTCTCACCACCGAATGGTTTGGCTATAGACATATCATATCATATTCTTCAAATATAATAAATAAAGTTGTGTGCCTCTAAACAAATAGATACGATGAAGGCATAAATAACAGGGGCATTTTTTCGAACACATAGAAGGCATAACTGATTTTAAGCACATTTAATTGAAAACATATCTAGTTCTAAACACAAACAGAGCATGAAGCAAATAAGAGATTAACGGAGACAAAAATGAAATGAAATCAATTGCATAAATTGATTACAGACCCTACAAAAATCGATTGCAATAAACGAATGAAAAAGTTTAAATATTACGAGGATCAGAGATAAAGGGGATCAGAAATGGATTGTAGGCCTTACCGGCAGAGATGGAGGATAAGGTCGGCGATGGATAACCTGCGATGGAGTATGTTGATTCAAGGATGCGTCACTGGGTAAATGGAGGAGAATCGTTGTGTTGGGTACGTGGAGGAGAGTGATGTGTCGACAATGACAGAAGGGGGAGCAAACTCCAACGAAGGCAAAGCGGGAATTGTATACTTTTCTTCTCGGTCCATCAATAGAAAAGGGGGGACTGAATCTGATGAAAACCTTGGACTGAGTCCTTGACTTTTAAATCATTATCAAACATGCCAATTGTCTTTTTTTGGACCCAATCTCTCTTTGGACCCGGTTAGAACCTATATCAAACGACCCCTTAGAGTAATTACCTTAATTGTTAATTATGGTTAATTGATGTGATTAATAGGAGGAATCTAGTACCGGCAGTTCAGGTGTGAGATTTATCATTCTTATGTGCTAGGTGTGTATTCTCACTATACTTACCCGTGTGAATGAATATATGTGTTGACTAACTGGGTCTATTTGTTGTTATTGTGTGCTGAGACTTCGGGTAGTCTCAGGGATTTGTTGATAATCCACAGGGTGTGTTGTCTGTCTACTGAGACTTCTGGTGGACTCGAAGTTTGTTGATAATTTAGCTGTTTATTTCTTGTTGTGTTGTATGTAGTATATTGGGGAACTCACTAAGTTTCGTGTTTACAGTTGTTGATTAAATGTGTTTCAGGTGTTTCTGATGATCGCGGGAAGGCTTAGGCTTGATTGTACACATTTGCCTACAGTTAATGATTCCGGATATTTTGGGACACTTTGATATTATGATGATGATTTGTATTTGATACTTGTGATTTTCTTGAGATGATTTTTTATGAACTATGTTTTTAGTTAATTGAAAATAAAAAAATTTGTTTCAAAATTCGGATGTTACACCTTTGCACCCACCCAAGCAAAGAAGATTCAGCACAAATTTCACACTATGGTCATCGGGACACGAACATGTGTAGAAACATCCCTTCAAATCAGATATCCATCTCAAAGTGATAATCGGGTCCTCGTCACCCATGAACTCTGGAGACTTTGTATTACCGAACTCCGGGTACATCATCACCCCGCCTCTCTGAAGTCCTGCAACAACGATTTTGGTTGTTGATTTCATAAAACCGGATCTCAAATTCCTATATAATTTTGTGCTTTTCATCTAAACGGATATTTTTTTTTTTGGTTGTTTTCGTCTTAAACGCAATTGTTTGAATTCCTATAAGATTTTGGTTTTCTGGTCTACCTTGTATTTAAATGTATATTTTTTCTTTAAGAAGTCAACCGTTTCATCGAACAAAATAAGCAATATCTCATTGATAGAGACTAAATATAGCAAATAAAGACATTCGAGAAAAATGTTACGATTTGTTTTAGTTAGTATTATTCATGTTAAGTTTTGGTTGCAGAACAAATTCATCATTTTTATTTTCGAGATTTTAATGATATAATGTGAAGACAAAAAGTAATTTATTCACTATTTAGTTATTTACTTAATTAACAAATATTCGAGATATTATGGGGATGCAATTAACTTAAGAAAAATGACAATTCAATTATATTATACGATGTATATCTACAAATACGAGATATTATGGGATGCAATTAACTTAAGAAAAATGACAATTCAATTTTATTATATGATGTATATGATTTGTAGAAATATACGAGAAACATATTAAAATGAGATTTTTTAACATGTTTCCTAAGAGTATATATATAAGATACATTAATTATAAGAAATATTATCATAATTTAATGGTGGTAATTGATGACACGACACGACAAAAATACATGATACGAAACGGAATTGAGACGGAATTGAAATTAGAATTCGTGTTCGTGTCAAGTGTAAAAAACATAATGTCGTGCCGTATCGTGTTCGTGTTCAAAATTCGACACGAAATTGACACGATTTATCATTTGTATGTCGTGTTTTTCGTGTTTGTCGTGTCGTGTTATATATGATTAAGTATTAATTAAATAAACTAATTTTTATTTTAATTTATTTTTGTCGTGTCGTGTTTTTCGTTTTTTAATTGGTTCGTTTTCATGTTAATTAAAAAAAAAACATAACATCGTATCGTATCGTATTCGTGTTACTTAAAACTTCGTCGTGTCGTGTCGTGTCAGACAAAAGCACGACATGATGACACGATTTGCCACCCCTATCATGTATAAATACAAAATGTATTAATCGTAGAAAATATTTTCATAATTAATGCATTTAATATTTTTCAATAAGAAATATTCTTACAATTAATGTATTTCACATTTAATTATAGTAATATTTTTATATTAATGTTTCTTTTAATTATATATATATATATATATATATATATATATATATATATATATATATATATATATATATATATATATATATATATATATATATATATATATATATATATATATAGGGAAGGGTTATACGGAAGAAGAAAAAAAAAAAAACCCTAAAAAGAACCTAAAATGCATAAAAATAATACTTGGAGATCACAAATATTTTTTTGACTTTATATTATTGGATATCACAATTTTTTTTATAAATTCTCTGGAAAAAAAATTAAAAATTCGATTTATTATTTATTATTTTATTTACTTTTTTGGGGTTTTTTTTTCAAATAAAATTTCAATGAATTTACATAGGTTTTAAATAATATAGAATAAAAAAATTGTGATCTCTAAATATTTTTTTAAGCATTTTTATGATTTTTAGGGTTTTTTTTTGTTTTTAATAGAACCTAAACCTATATATATATATATATATATATATATATATATATATATATATATATATATATATATATATATATATATATATATATATATATATATATATATATATATATATATAGAGAGAGAGAGAGAGAGAGACTTATGTTATTTTGTTTTTACTAACTATTGTGTGCCATAATGCACAGATCTGGACCAACGGATGAAATTAATTAATGAACATCATTTGAGATTGTATGATGTTACAATGGGATAACATGTACTATATAATCACACAATTATTAGCAAAAGGGTATTTTGGACAATTAACTACATTTATATAAAGAAATTTTAGGATTTTTAGGGACAATTAATTCTCCTAATTTAAAAAATCTGAATTTTTTAATTAATTTAATTTTAATTTTAACGTAGTTTGTATACATAACGGATTTTATTTCGTCAAAATGTTTTTTTTTTGTAAGAACTCCCAGTTGAAGAATAACAACATTTTAATATTTCATATACATTTGAACTTAAATACAGATTTATACATATTCTTACATACTAATAGCCTTATACATTTTAATATATTTATACATATTCTAAGAGAATATCATAAAAAATCAGCATTCTTAAATATACAATTAATGAACAAATAAAAGTGTAATTCTTAAAAAATAACAACATTCTTAAACTGTGAGTGTGATCAATCTTTGATTTATTCCTCAGGTCTTCAAGCCACTCTTCCGACCATTCCTGTCACAAATGCAACAAAAACTAAGAATGGTTAAAATCATGTTACTTACCATTCTTATCAATTTATACATCATGCCAGAATACATAGAATACATTCTGGCAGAATATCTATAATACATTCTGATAGAATATATAGAATACAATCTTGCATAATACATAGAATACATTCTTGCAGAATACATAGAATAAACTCTTAAATATCAAAACTAAGAACGGTAAAAAAAAAAAAGGAAAACAACAACAAAATCTAACAAAAATACTAACCCATTCTATAAGAATATTATTGCTAAGAATCATTTTATACATTCTGACAGAACAATTATCATGAAATCAAATTCTGTCAGAATGACTGTCATGAGAATAAGAAGCTTTTATATTTTGTTCATGACCTGCAAAAATAATAAGAGCATTATGTGAAAAAACATATATGATATTAATAAATATTGCTAACCTATAAAACATTCATGACTACAAAATAATAATAAACTATGAAAAATATGTCGTTTTGCATATATGTTAGCAACGGGTGAACTCACTTTGTATCCTTTCTTTTTGGAGTTATATGAAAAAATACACTATAATTACATCAATAAAAAAAGAACACATATAACAGCAAAAAATAACTTGAATAATAATAATAATAATAATAATAATAATAATAATAATAATAATAATAATAAGCATTGCTAATTAACCTCTCAAACATTCGTCATCAGATTGTATAACCCTTAAGTTTTTGCTATATTTCACCCACTTCGTTTGTAGCACCTGATTCCTGGTATGTGGAAATTTGTATAAGTGTTTGCATTCTTAGCCTTGTGCTCGGCGAGTTGTAGGCCCGACTCGCCGAGTAGAGTCGGGACCCGGGACACGTTTTAAGTCGGCGACTCGACGAGTCCGTATTCTGGACTCGGCGAGTTACCGCTGTTGGATGAAACCCTAAGTTTCAGGGGTTTGCACCCTATTTAAACCCTCATTCCGCCCCAATCTCGCCCCCATTCACCCTCAGAGCCCTATATCTCGTTCAAGCTTTGTTTCCTTGTGAGTTTGAAGCTTTTGGTGTGTCCTCTTGAAGTTTTGGAGTGGGAAGAAGAGTATATCAAGAAGAAGAAGAGGAGGTCAGGCATCTTTGAGCTATCTCAGTGTGTTTCCTAAGGTATAACTCGTTTTCCCCCTTGTTTTCATGGTTATTGTCCCTTATAGCTCCATTAAAGTCCTCTTTGAACCATTTCCAAGCTTGTGTATGTTTGAGGGTTTGTAATAAGCTGATTGACCTTTAGATCTAGGCATGGTTGAGCTCCAGGAGCTCAGATCTACTGTCTTTTTGGAACCATATTGCATGAAAGCCCTAGATCTACCCTTTTTGGTGCATTTTGGACCTTAAAAGCCTCATGGTTGTCTATATACACGTAAAGTTGTAAACTTTACGTGTTAATCAAGCCCCAGGATCACGGATCTATGTATGGCATGAGCTGGATTCAAGCAGAATCGACCATATAGTAATTGCATGGTAACGACTCGGCGAGTCGTTCATCAGACTCGGCGAGTCGGTTCGCGAGTCTCCAAGTTTGTCCCCTTTTCGTTGTGTCGAGTAGAGTAGTGAGTCCTGAGTGGACTCGGTGAGTTGGAAGCCGAACTCACCCATGAAGGAACTCGGTGAGTCAATGCCCTGAATCGGCGAGTTCAAGGCAATCTTCTTAGATCAAGAACAGACTCGAAGAGTTGTTCATACAACTCGGCGAGTCACAACATAAAGTGTTCATCGAATGAAGATGAACTCGGCGAGTTGTTCATACAACTCGGCGAGTAGGATGAAGGACTTGGACATCAGTTTAGAAGGAGAATTCATCGAGTCAACGCCTAACTCGACGAGTAGAGACGGGATACATGTCAACCGATTGAATAGGGACTCGGCGAGTTGGAGAGCCAACTCGGTGAGTCGGGTCAACTGAAAGTTGACTCTGACCTTGGCTTATGACTTGGTCAGGGGTAAAATGGTCATTTTACCCCAAGGGACAGTTAGCAGTGATTGATTGAGTGTTTTGTGGGAATTATAGCCGGAGGATTTCCGGAGCAGCAGCAGCAGCAGGCAGTTAATTCCCACACAGATCAGCAGCTACGTCGAGGTGAGTTACCTTCCAGTAGCGGTGGGTCTACGGCCACAATGTCGGCCCACCAGTAGGAGTTGTATGTAGATGATTGTCTCTGTGATATTCATCTAGGGATTACTACTACCTGTGTTATGTTTATGTGCTAGTGACAGTAGGGGGAGCAGTCCCCAAGATATCCGGTCGGTAGGGCCGAAGGGGTAGTCATACCCAACCATGCTAGATAGATTCTGATATTGTGATACATGTTATGTGGTAGTAGTAGAGGGGATAAATAGTTCCCCAGTATCCGGTCGAGAGGACCGAAGGGGAGGCCAACACTCAGATATACTAGGCAGTATCCGGTCGAGAGGACCGAAGGGGAGGCCAGCACCCAGGTATGCTAGGCAGTATCCGGTCAAGAGGACCGAAGGGGTAGGTCGGGCACCCAGATATGTCTGACAATATATGTATGTTATGTGATTATATGCTATGTGGTATAGTGGGGGGAAACTCACTAAGCTTCGTGCTTACAGTTTTCAGTTTTGGTTTCAGGTACCTCTTCTTCGAAGGGGAAGGAGCCAACGCGGTAGCGGTACATCACACACACACCTTCCTTTCCGCATCATGAGATTCCTCCTGGGAATTTGTACTCTGACACTTTAATGTTTTATAAAAATGTTTCTAGACACGCAGTATCTTTTGTGAAATGATATCATCGTCGAGCCTTTTATTTTTAATGTTTTGTCATGTACTTGTTTTAAAAATGAAATTTTTAGCCGGTATTTTTGGGGCGTTACATCGTTTTTAATTTATATAATCAAATGTTCGGCAATTAGAATCGGTAATAACAATTGTATGCAACACATGTTGAAAACACATATGACACAGATAACTTACACCCATAAAAACAAACCATCAAAACAAAAATTTCGTCAATTCCAAATTAGTGGGGCTTTATAATAATAAACAATTGTCAATTGAATCCGATATACAAAATTTGCACAATCGAAAAAAAAATAATGATTTATCAAACAAGAATTGCTAAAGTAAATTTGCATAAGAAATTGATCAAAAATACATCATACGTAATCAAATAACAATGCAAACCTTAAATACGCAAATTAATAACCTTCAAATACTAAACTAAAAACAAAAGATAATTGAGAAAGTCACCCGAATCGGCATCGGTGATAATAAACGACCTGAATGAAGATGAAAGATGGCATCCGTGATAGTTGAGATATGGACTGGAGGTGGGCGACATTGGTGGATGAAGATATCACACGTAGGCGTCGTTGGTATCTGGCAAAGTAATTAGCAGCATGATAGAGAGGAGGAAGGTCGTCTACAAATCGAAGAAAGAAAAAGATGAGGGGTTAGGCTTACTGAGATGAAAAAGACGTGTAAAAGAATTTTTAAACTGATTTCCCTATTTTTAGGAGATATTAAATTATTTAAAATGTCTACTATAATTAAATAGTGTTAGATTACTATCATACCCTTTTACTATTTATTAACTATTAAATTATTCTTAAATTTTGATTTGTCATTATATACACACAATACTTATTGGAAATATTTGAACCTAACTCTCCCCCTCTCTCTCTCTCTCTCTTTCATATATATATATATATATATATATATATATATATATATATATATATATATTGAGGTAGGTTCAAATGTTTTTCACATCTATTGTGTGCTAGAATGCACCAATAGGAATTTAGTATTAATTATATGTATATTAAATGATATCCTTACTTACAACTCATTTTTATGGAAACTAATTAAATTCGTCATTAATGTCAACAATAATATTCTTTCAGAATGAGTTCATATCTAGAAGAATGAGAGTGTATTCCAGCAGAATGAGAGTATATTCTAGTAGAATAGACTCTCGTTCTTCATATTCCATGCAACTTTATTGTATTTTAAGCGAGTGAGTCCTGAAACAAAATACGAACTCATATATAAACACCTAGATGCGAATTCATTCTGAAAATGTTATTGCTGAGATTAATGACAGATTTAATTAGTTTCCATAAAAAGAAAATTATAATTATGGATATCATTTAATATACATATAATTATGGAAATCATTTAATATCTATATTTATTTAATTAAATAATTATTTAATTAACTAAATTCCTATTGGTGCATTCTAGTATACAATAAATGCAAAAAACAAAATAACCCAGCCATATATATATATATATATATATATATATATATATATATATATATATATATATATATATAGGGTTAGGTTATTTTGTTTTCACTATCTATTGTGTGCATTTATGATTGATTCTGGACCAATCATTTTAGTTATTTTAAGAAATTAATTAATGCATATTACATGTTGAAGATATAATGGATATTAATTACATCTTTAGCATTTAATATGCATTAATTACTTTATTAAAATAACTAAAATGATTGCTCCATAATCAATCATACATGCACACAATAGATAGTGAAAACATTTGAACCTAACTCTCTCTCTCTCTCTCTCTCTCTCTCTCTCTATAAAGTCAAAAAAAAATATTTGTGATCTCCAAGTATTTTTTTTATGCATTTTTATGATTTTTAGGGTCTTTTTAAGGTTTTTTATTTTTCCGTATAACTATTCCTTATATATATATATATATATATATATATATATATATATATATATATATATATATATATATAAAAGAAAACATTTGGTTTTCTTCTATCATGGCCACGTCATCTCTTTTTAATTGTGTTGGATACGTTATCAGGATAAATCTAGAATAAAAAGTCATATGGTTTTTTATGTTTTTTAAAATGAAAAAATATGGGAGTAAAATATAATAGCGGTGGCAGGTGGGATTGTATGCCTTCAAAATATTTAAACATCAATTTGATAATTATAACAAAGCTCTTACAATTGAACCCAACGCGGTCAGAAATGTCGATGAATCGTAATTCGTATGTAGCATTTTTATTTTTCTTTTGTTTAACTTTAAATGGATTAGAATATATTGAGATATTGGATTATCATAAATGATTAGTGTGTTTAAAAAATATAGGCTCATTCATATTTTTTTTTCAAAGATTATTACGTAGTCTTTTTATAAATAATAAAATAGTTCCTATTTTTTTCACATATACCATCTATTACAATTAAAAAAAATCTAAGTTCTAAGACACAACTTCACATAGTGTAGTTACGCCGCGAGTATGTTGGGGTGAATAATAATAGGTTCCTTAATTGTTGTAGTTTGTGTGGTATATCTGAATGAGTCTTGTATTTATTAATCTTTAGATGAAGGAAGAACATGTGGACATTTCCATTAATTTTGTGTGGCAGCGGCTATCCTTTACATAGCTTAGGCAGCTGAGTACGGGTCCATTGCCACCCATCAGTGTTGTGATCATGCCTTAACGACACTGTAACAAGGTGAGCAACCCCCCCCCCTCCCCCCTCCCCTTGCCGTCATGTGGTGTCCTGTGATGATAGTAGCGATTTCTGTGTTTTTTCTTTACTCTTCTAAACTTAACCGTTTGAACGATCAAATTTCTTTTATATATATATATATATATATATATATATATATATATATATATATATATATATATATTTATAACTATATACTATTACCTTGTTTTTAATTATATCTTTCTTTTCTTTCTCTATATTTCATAAACTTTCAATATCTTCAAAAAAATAGATCAGTTCGATTCGTTCCCAACCACGCAACGATGATGACGATGACACTATCTTCATCGTTGTGATGAACCAATATTATATGAATGCGTTACTACAACCAGATCCACGTCCACTACTGTTAGGATATCAGACGATACTTGTCAAGACTCATAACAAATCTGATGTCACTTGCCAAGTTCTCATGACCCTTGTTAGGAAGTAATGCGGATAACAAGAAAAACTAAAAGCACACAAAGACACAATATTTACGTGGTTTGGTCAAGGTGACCTATGTCCACAGGACGGAGAGAGTATTCTTTATTTTAGAGTTCTTAACAATAGGTTACAAATACAAATCACATGAGATTTGTCCTACTCACTAAGGATACGAGATACATGACACAAAATGACCAAGTACGCATCCCTATTTATAGTTGAAGGATCATACCTAAAACCCTAATGGGCCAAGCCCATTGGCCCATAGTCCTATGAAAGGTGAGAACCTATCACATTCTGCCATGCATTATCTTCTAGAACATTCTTTCATGCCATAAAACCCATGATCATCAGCAACACACATGATGGACCACCTTTACCATATTAGAGCAACATGATGCACAGGTGGAGCATCATGATCACTAATGGCCCAACATCCATCATGGTGGCACAACATGGTGTATTTCTTGAGCATCATCATCATCTTCTAAGCATACATGGATCAATATGGCACGAAAAAGAATCAAGATGGTGCATCGTGTACCAAGATGGTCCATGATGGCGCAACATTTCCTCCATGGCGCAACTTCCCTTCATGATGGAGCAACATCGCCTTCATGGCTCAACATCACTTTGGAGCAACTTCAGACATGATGGCACTGAAGGGTTTTAAGCATTCTAACACTCCTAAGGTGTACATGCAACCCTAAATACCTTGGACATATGTTTTCTCTATTATACTCTATTATACATGCAAATATCACTTTTCCAAGGTATTGTTCTAACTAGCATAATATGAAGTACATATAATATAAATTCTAGTATATATATACACACGCCCTTCGAAATATGTTAGGAAATTCTTATTAAAATTATATAATATTTATTATGGTCAAATGTATATCTTTGGTATCTTATTAAAATGCACATGATTAGTATAAAATAACAAGTAAATGTCATATTTATTTTATTGTTTTCTTCTAACTAATTGAGTCATTTAATCCAACTATATAAAAAGAAATATAGAAATACTAAGTATCATGCAAATTTTATTAAGAAGGAGAAAGAGGATGTAACGACCATAAAATCCCAACCAATTTGAACTTTTCAAAAACAACCTGGTTTCATTTAGTTATTACAAAAAGGTTTTCAATACAATTATTATCAGAGTTTTCCCAGAACCACATCATAAAACATAATCATGAGGAGCGGTACGATCACACCTTTTCCTTACCACGATCTCCTGAAGAACCTGAAAACATTAAACCAAAATTGTAAGCCCGAAAGCTTAGTGAGATATCCCCAAAATACCAACCACATATACCATACACGCATAACATGCCATAACATAACAGAACACAAAACAGCCATGCACTTCGGGTCTACTGGGTGGCTGGTCGGCCGCACCGGCCTTCAGTCCACCTGGTCCACCCTCCGAGTCTAACCACATCCACCGAGTCTACAATGTGATTGGTCCGCCCGCATCGGGCCTTCAATCCACCTGGTCCACTCCCTGAGTCTACAGTATGACTGGTCTGCCCGCACTGGGCCTTCAGTCAGCCTGGTCCACTCTCCGAGCCTCGGCATGTCTGGTCGGCCCTCTTGGGGCCTACAGCCTATCCGGACCGCTCGCTGGGCCTTCGGGATAATCGGTCCGCCCTGGGTATGTTCGCCTACAACACAAAGCAGGACCCGCCTCAACCCAACCCCAGTCCAACAACCATGTGCACATAAACATTCAATCATAAAGCAATTCACATCTAATCAAACGATCTAGCAGATCGCATAGCATAGCATCATCCTAACCAGGATACCGACCTTAACCAGGTCTCTAACATATACCATCCTAACTACCAGGATGCAACACAACAAGCAATATCATAACAGCGATACTCGGATCCCAATCCGATAAGAGGCCGGCCTTGGTGCCGTAGACCCTGTCGATATAGTGAGGATAACTCACCTCGCAACTGCCGACTGAACAGATAAACCCAAGCTGCTCCGACCACTGATACGATCTCCAACACTGGCCAACACCAAAACACCGAACTCAAAACAAAAGCCAACAATTACCAAAATGCCCCTGGAAATCAATTGGTCAACCCTTGGTCAAAGTCAAAGTCAAAGTCAACCCCTGACTGACTCTACACGCCAAGTCAACCCGATGACTCACCGAGTCCCCATGTACAAAACTTCCCCAATCTGCGACTCAACTCGCCGAGTCACCCCGAGACTCGCCGAGTTCCACAACCCTGAGTCCTTTCACACTCGATTCACCGAATCATCCCTTGACTCACTAATTCACAGCTCAACCAGAAGAAAGGCTAGGACCTCACGACCAGACTCACCGAGTCCAAGAACAGACTCGTCGAGTCCAAGGCTATCTGCAACCAACTCGCCGAGTTCCTGCCCATCTTCATCCAACTCTCCGAGTTGTTCATCCAACTCGTCGAGTTCCAGCCTATCTTAAAGCAACTCGCCGAGTACACCCTTGTGACTCGCCGAGTACCTCTAGATCCGAAACCATACAGAGGGTTTCCAAGCCATGTAGAAGCTCTAAACCATAGATCTAACCTTCTACAAGCCATCCATCACGTAAAGTGGCAAACTTTACGTGAATCCAAAGAGATCTAGGCATTTTACACTCTAGGGCTAGGGTTTAGGACAAAAGAACTTCACCAACAACTCTTGAGCATAGACTTTATGGCTTTCTGGATCATTAACAACCTAGATCTGAGGTAGCAACCTCAGATCTTACACCAAACTTGAGATGGACCTCATTTTTGCCCCAAAACCCCCACAAAAGATAGATCTAGATGCACAAAAGCTCAAACAGAAGATTATTACCTCAAATGAAGGCTTCCACTGATGAATGAACCAATTCTCAGCAAAGCCCCTTGCTCCACTCTTCTTGCTCTTCAATTTCCTTCCAAGATTACCTCCTCCAAGGCTTTAATCTCTCACCAAGGAAGGCTCACACGAATTTAGGGTTTTTGGAACTCAAAGGGAAGGTAAAGAGGCTGGGGAAGAAGTGTTATGTTCTTTATATAGGGCTCAACCTCCGAAATTAGGGTTTTCTCCACTCAGCACCAACTCGCCGAGTCCACCCATGCTACTCGCCGAGTTGGTCACTTAACACGCGATCTGAGTTGCGACCCTACTCGCCGAGTCCACTCATGGACTCGCCGAGTTTCCCTCTCACACTTACACTTTTAGCCTTTCAACTCTACTTCTGCTATTTTGGGATGTTACAGAGGAACCCCCACCCCTAAAGCATGAAACTAGGTAGGGAAGAGGGAAGCAAGAACAAATACGGATTTTGGCTGTATTTGGCGCGCCACAGCTAGCTGATAAACTAGCTTTTTTTCGAGCTTTTTTATGTTGTCATTTTGGTAAGTTAAAAAGTAACTTTTAAGCTAGCTTTTTAAAAAGCTACTTAGACTAGCTTTTTAGGAGCTTTTTAAAAAAATTCCAAATATACCCATTAACTAATTTTAGAAACACATTCTTTTAAATGTTACTTTCTGTAATTTTATATCTTTCAGCTAATTTTAGCAAACGTCATTTTTTATCAGTCAGCATTTCAGTTATCAGCTAGCTTTTATTTAACAGTTAGCTATTCAGCTAGTACGCAAAACATAACCTTTATCTAATTATATAACAAGAAATATAAACATACTATGTATCATGCCATTAAAAATAAACACGATTTAAAAAAACAAAAAATATCAATATAAAATTAAAACGTTATAAAAACATTACAAAATGAAACTAGAAAAAATTAATAATAATAATAATAATAATAAATCATTGACTTTTAAAAATATAAAACTTAACTTACTACGGCGCTAAAGCTTGTCAAAAAAAACTTTTTTTTAAACATTTATAAATGACAATGACTTTTATAAAAGAAAAATAAAATAATGTTTTTCGGATTAAAAAATAAAATAAAAAATGTAGTGCCTTCATAGAATTTCTCTTTCATGTTTTAGGCAATTTTTTAAAATCAAGTCTGTGATTTTCCTTCCATTTTAGCCAACCAATTACCGGATTGAAAAAAATTCACTCTTGATTTATTTTATTTTCAAAGAAATAACAACTCATCTATAATTCTATCATTCAATGTATAAAATGAAATGAATTAGATTAATGATGGAATCTAAATGTTGAGTTGTAAAATTATATAAAAATAAATATTCAAGTTATTATTATTTTTTATTTATTATTATTATTATTATTATTATTATTATTATTATTATTATTATTATTTTGTACATAGACGGTAGACCAACTATACTTTTACAAAATTTGAAGGTTAATTTCTAAAGTGAAAAATAAATTATTTATATTTTAGGAAAAGATCATCATTCTAAATAAATACTATAAATAAATACGTATGTTTTTGTTCGCAAAATAACATTTCTTTTGATAGAGTTCTATGGATGTAGTTTTCAAAAAAATTACATTTCAAAAAGACTTAGCGACACAACTACTTACTCATTTGACTTCTCATTCATTATACGTTTATAATGAAGTGTTATTAATCTTGAAAAAAAATATCTTAAAAAAAAGTAGGACTGTTTAAATATTTTATTTTATTTTTTGAATAATGATGTTTATGAAAAAAGAAATGTTTATCACATTAATCATTTGTCTTACATAAACTACATATATTTGATAGTTTAACAACGCTTTGAAGAAATCGAGCCTTGATCGAGTGATTGGAATTCCACTCGATTTGAGCTATTATTTTTTAAAATATATTTGGTCGACATATCGAAACTCATCGTCGATAGAGTTCAGCTATTATTTTTTTAACTACAAAAAAGACTACTAATAGAGTAATAGGACAATGATGAAAATAATAAACCATACTGACCAAAATCTTTGTTACAACATAATAAGATATAGTGTAGGTGTCATAACATTAATGTAGAATTAAAGGCATTAATTGTAGGCCCATGTCAAGCCCACAGAATTTTCATCTCTTTTGTACCCTACAACCTTCGTTAGCCCCTGTTTTGCACACTGTTTTAGGATAAAATAACTTCTACAACACGTATTTATTTTGATTGTTTTTTAGAACGGCAGTGAACATATTTATTTTGATTGTACTTTTTATCATGTTACAAAAGGCTATTAAAGTAAATAATTTGCAATTTTGAAAACAAAAAGAGTTGAACATTGGTAATTTCGTTAGTAGTTTAGTAATATGATTATAAAAGTTATGTTTTGAACAAACGTTTTAAGTGTTTCCTCGTTTTAATTCATAGCAAACATATACACAAGAGAAATTAAAAATCATCCTACATTTTATTCAAGTTGACACAATTTAAATCAATTTCATTAAATATGTCAATAAATATGACACATATCAACATTTGATATGGTAGGAAGATAAGTAGAAATAAAATATAGGAGGATATTTAATTTCTCGTTACACAATTATCTTAAGCTTTAAGCATAAGTAATATTTTCATTTAACAAATTGATTCATCCACCTGAAATATATCCACTTAAAATATATGTTTTATTAACTTGTACTATGATAGCTTCAAATATATTGCACCTTATGTGGATCGATCAAACTAGTGGAAATATCAAGATTATTTTGTATTTATTATAGATTTATAGTTAGGTATTGGTAGATTTATAGTACCGTTTATGGCATGTTTAGTGTATTTACATACGTGTATAGCACGTGATTGATAAATGATTACTTTGGTGACAAATAACATGTGAAAGTTGCTCGGCTCAAACATTAGGATTTGGAATACGACCAACCACAAACCATTAAACATTGAGACCACAAATAAGTGATCAATCCAATTCGAATTTAATAAATTAGGCCTAGATATATTATTTCGTGTTGAAACTCTGTTTTGGATACGATTAATAATACGAGTTGTAGTCAGAATATAATGTTGATTGTTTTAGTCTAAGTAGAATATGACTAGATACAATGAAAGAGCAAGGGCAAAGTAACACGTGCAACTATAACGCTATATTTATAACTTTTTATGAACAATCGGAATTTTATAAAAACTAGTAAAAAGTTAGATCAAAGTCAACATTACAAATACATTGCTGAAATGATGGAGTTTTGTAATTTTTTTTTTTTTGAAGCAACAAATCTAATCTACTCATAACTACTTATGATTTCACATATGTATCAGATAAGACTTGAATTCTCGGCCTAAAGAAGGAAGAACAACACTTGATACAACAGAGCTACTCATAATTCCACATATGTCCCATATTAAACTTTCACTACTCCTAATTTCACATATGTCCCAACAACAAGTCCTGGAGGGAAGGTCTAAGGAAGGATAGATTGAGAGTTGGGATCTTCTTTATGAGAGGTGCTCCACGACATGTTGATCACAAATTGAAACATTGGTCAGATTTAATTTTTGGGTGTTCTATTACACTTCGACACTCGAGCTATGAGTGTATACAAGAGAATGTATGAGAGCCTTAGAGAGAATGAGATATTGTTGTGTTATTTGTGGGTACCTCATATCGATGGGGTATATATAAAGTTGGGGGATGGAACAACGCATGTCACCTCATACGATTTATGTATCTCTATCGTGTGTGTTTTTTGCAGGTGATGGTGGGTGGGCCACGGTCTATTGTTGGAATTAAGCAGCATAGTTTTGGCCCAAAGTTGCTTCCTTGGTTTTTCAATTTGTTTAACACCCCCCCCCCTCTTCACCTTAGCTCAAAGCTGTCAACGTTCCCTTTTTTCCATCATAACATTGGCATAGTATATATTATATTTTTATTTCTTACTATATTTAATCATTTTTGTTAATTTATATCTTCTATATATAACAAATAAATAACTTTAATGACACTTCTCACATTCGTGTGTTCCCAACTATATGGTTGTTTGGTAGCATATGAATGATTCGTATTTGAATAATATAAAGGTTCTATATGAATCTCTACATGAATGATAAATTGATATTCGGTTAGACATCTGAATATCTGGCTCTTAATGATGAAAATGACTATTTTAACCTTTTAATGTTTCCAATTAATTTTAGGCCTCTTTTGTGCCGTGTAATTGAAACAATTCAAACTTTGAGACCACAAATATTTCACTATGTACATGAGCTCAATGCCTTAAAAGTAACAAACACTATGAACATAAAACAAAAACCATAAACATCATAAAAACGTTGATGCATAAACTACAACTTCAAGAGGTTGCACAAGAGGTTTTAGGTTTCTTGATTATCAAGACCGGACACTTGATGGCCTGGACAAAGTGATTTCTCACACTCCCAATAAATACCCAATCAATTTCAATGCTATTTTCATATTTCATAAACATAAATAATCATCTGCAATAGTCAATAGAATTAAACATCAAGAACAATGCCATATTTTCAATATAAACACATAATTCCAGATTTTCAAGCAAACGCAAACACATTTGTTATTTTCAAATTTTCAAACACATATATAGCAACAAGAACAAAGCAAAAACTTTGATTTCACATAAACCTAAAAAATCAAGGAACAATAACACAGATAGAACACTAGTGTCATACAAATCGAGCAGGATAGGCTCTTAGGGCTGGAAAAGTTGACCAAAAAGAAAAAAGAACAAAAAATTACCGATGAAGAGTGAGGAAGCGAAGGCGGAGGAAGAGCGACGTTGTCGGAGGCGGGCAGGGAGAAGGTGTAGTCGCCTAAGAAGAGGGAGAATAAGGGAGGAGAGTGTTTAATGAGTAGGAAGAGGAAGAAAAAAAAGAGGCGGACATGTTTCGTTGTAGGGATGAGTTATAAAACTAGAAAATTAGACTAGAATTGGAATCGGGATAACCAGAAAATGTTTAAATGGTCTGAGTATTGGATTTAAAAATTAGCCTTATCCGGGTTTCAGGTAATATGAGACCGGGTCAAATGGGTCCAGGTATTCCAGGTTTTAGAATCAGATTTGTAGGGAAAAAAAACGAAATTGGTTTAGTGGGTCTTGAACCAAATTTGAAGGGTTACACAATAACATACGCCTACTGAGATAAACCAGAACCGATATCGACTACTAAAAAAAAGGTCCAGTGCAATTGCTACGTATCCTTTACCAAGTCTCATTCTTTGATTCATTTTATTTCAATTAGATTAATTATCTTCATTTAATCATATCCCCAAAATTCCAATTTCTCTAGTTTGGAAGGTTTGTCAAAAACTCAAATTCGATCCCCTGTAAAGAATGTCACGTTAATAACAAGTACATTAATGTTAACATATTGCTTTTTTCTTTAGTTCCAAAATGTAAATTAATAATGTTAAGCAAATGTACACTTTGATTCATTTTTTTTCCATCGTATTGCTTTTTCCTTTTGTTCCAAAATGGATTTTTAGTTCTATTTTTGGGTTTTCGGTTTCATTTCCGGATTTTTGGTTATTTTTGGGTCTAATACACGAATCCGGTTCCATACCCACTTTAACTGGTTTGATGCCCGGAACCGATTCCAATATACCGGTCCGGTTTTCGGTTCTTATAAATTATCAATTCCAGTTTTCAGGTTTCCCAGGTTCGGGTTTGGACCCACTTTCATCTATATTTTGTTATTACCGCAAGGATAGCAGGCGAAAGTCTTATTGATCCAACTCTTTTTTGCCACATCTGACTGATTAAGAGTGTAAAAAAATTTCAAACGAAATACTATGAATCTGAGTGATCCAGATCCAACCTCTTAACGGGATCATTAAGATGTGAAACAAACGGCCCCTATCTAATATTTTCACTCATCTTTAAATCTCTTATTTAGGGAAACTAAAACGCTATCTCATTTTAAATATATGTTGTTTCATTTAGCAACTGTAAAAATTTCGAAATACCCATATTGTTCTAATTATATATATGTTTAAAATTTCCAAAATCATCTTTAACAGCTAAACAAGTTTCAAAATTTAGCCCTATATAAAGCATTCTTTTGTAACGTTTTACAATGATAAATTAAATATCTTTCTATAATTTTTTCTATATATTTTCTTACCTATATTATGACATATGTGGTATGTAATGAAAATATTAGTATTTTAATATATTTTTGTTACAGCGTATCAATATTTAAGATGTGTAGTAACAAGATATTTAATTTCTCTTTTACAATAGAAAATTTTGAATTCTTTCTCCCAACTAAAGATCCATTGACACTAAAACTCTTAATTTAATTAGCATTTTTATAACATCTAAATACTGTATACAAAATGGTCTTTGGAATTTGATGACTTATGACTATCTTTTTGTCGTTTTATACAATATTCCTATCTACTTATTTCCTATTTCAATTAAAGCCAATTAAAAAAATATCATTTTAAAGTTCTTTAATGTTTACTCTCTCCGTTTTATTCTTTTAATCAACTTATTTAATACACACACAAGTATTTAAACTTATATATATAAATATCTGACTTCTTATTATTAACTAATGTAAATATCTGAATTATGATTCTGACTTTTAGTTTGCAATTAATAGCTTCAAAAATATATATTTAAAAACCCGCTTATATATTCGAGATGCATGTATCATGTATAAATAAGTAACAATAAATTAGTTTAAACGTATTATTAAAAATAGGAAAAGTTTGATTTGTTGCCATTTCGGCCCATTGAAAAAAATCTTCAACAAATAAACAATAACAGAAATTCTTTTAATTAAACGAAACTGTAGATACATCCTGCATGTAAGGCAAGTGGAGAGCTACGTAGCTTTCTGAATCCATCCATAAATGCATTCTCCTCTGTTTTATCTTCTATAAATGCAGTCAATTGTGTTCTTCAAACCCTAATTCAATCACTTTAGCTATTCCTTACGTCTCTCCAACCTCCTATATCCATTTGGGTGCATACAAATTAACCATTGTATCAATGGCTGATTCTGCATTTTGGTTTTTCTTCAAAGCTCTCAACAGAGTTTTAATGGCTGCCATCACTTGCATCGTTGCTCTCGGTATGTTTCTTCTTCTTCTTCTTTTTTCTTCTTCTTCACCGGTATCTTTCGTGTTTGTTGTTTGGTGATAAAATAAGAAATGGGTTCGAAAGGGAAACTCGGAATTTGCACTTGACATTACGTCGAACACTTGGTAGGTGTTACATGATGAATGTATATGAAACGTAATTCCATGGATTTCAGGAGGAGCAATAGTGGGAACAATAACGGGAGCAATCAAAGGGTCGACTACAGAAACAGGGTTAGCCCGTGGAGCTTGTGTGGGTTCAATCACAGGCGCCATTACAGCGTTGCAGCTCATGGATATGATTGTTGATGGCGAACCATTCTCCAAGGTTATTCAATTCAAATCCCTCATTCAACCCACCTTAATTCTTCAATCTTCTAAAACCTAACATCTAACATGCGCCGTGGTTTCAGGTATCATTGTTGCGTAGTCTTGTAAATGGACAAATCTTTACCGAATGGGTAGGTCCTGCTTTGCTCAAAGCCTACATGTGGCAAGTGAGTCAAGCTTTTTCTCATAATCATATCAAGATTTTTGCAGGTTACTTTTCTCGATTTCTAAAAGATCTGTTAATGGAATTGTACAGATTAATGGAGTTGAAGCAACTTTTGTGGATATTTTCGATGGGTTTGAGAACAATGTTTCAAAAGGGTTATGCAAAGATTCAATAAACAAATTACCCAGATGCATTTTCAAGAACTCTTGCGAGGAGATTGAAAGAAATGGAAGCCATGAGAGCAGCTGTGCGATTTGTTTGTGGGGCTTCAAGAACAGAGAAGAGGGAAGACAGCTGCCAATTTGTAGACATGTATTTCATTTAGAATGCATTGATGAGTGGCTAATTAGGAGTGGTTCTTGCCCTATTTGCAGAAGAGATGTTTAGGGACTGATTTTGTAAAATGTAGAAACCAAAGGGGATGGTTTGTCATGTTTTGGAATTGTAAATGAATTTCTTTATTTCATGTCGGATAAAATGGTGTAGATGGAGAAAATAAGTCCTCAATTTTATTTATTTCTATTATTCTTATTATTATTATGAAGTGGGATGACACGTAGAGATGTTATAACTTTAATAAAAAAGAATAATCACAATTTAAAAACTATGAGTAAACATGTTATAACTTTATCAAATGTATTATTATTTTATGTTTTATGTTAAACTAGCATAGAAACTATAGATTCGTCATATAATTTAGGAAGTTGGATATAATTAATTTGGTCCAAGGAAAAAAGGTCATCGTGTGGGTATACATGACCGTTGGAAAGTGTAAATATATAGAGAAAAGGTTAACCAATGAGAGCATGAAATGACGAAATCTTTTACTTAAACATATCCTTCTCTTGTACATACATTTCATTACATGCTAAAGACCCGTGTATTATACGGGTTTATTAAAAATAAAAATTTAATATTAATATTTAAATATTAAATATTTTATAAAATAATATTTTTACATATCATAATGTAATCTTTTCAAGCATTTATAGAAAAAAAAATCAAATCTTTTTTAGAGCATTTATGAGACTTTATTATCAAATTAATAGAATGATTCTCTTTTCTTATATGAAATTTTATTTTAAAAAATGAAAATTCTCAAAAAATGACAAGTGGAAAATAATAATTCTAAAACTCTCACAAAATTACATGTAGCAAAACTCTTTAGAATTTGACAAGTGGCAAAAAAAAAACCTTCATTTATTAGAGAGGAAAGGGTAATGAAAACAATGATAAATATTTTAATTATATATTGGTAGCAGGTGGTGAGCAACAGAATATAATACCCGTTTTAGAAACTGGAATTGCCTTAAGCGGATCTAATTCGATGTTTCTAAAATTTTGGAACCGCTTATCAATTTTGTTTTCGGTTCTTTTTTTTGAACCGCTATCCGCTGAGTATCCTCTTTCGTAACCAGAATCACATTATTGATTTTTAAGTTGTCAAATAAAGTTCGATTACTTTAAAACATAATTAACTTATTAGCATGACCATCCATCGAAATTTCACAAAAATCACTATAATTTAACTATCACACCAAAATCATTTAAGATTCATTTATTATCTTAATCGTTTTAAAAATTTTACTATAATTTGAAAAATATCACAAAAATAATTATATGTTGTTATCAAAAAAGGCATTATATTTTATATTTTTTATAATTTTGATATTCAGAATATGATATCATATAATATCATGTTAGCTGAGCTCACAATTGGATTGACTGTTTAAATAGTAAGAATTATAACAAATTGATAACATGATGTTTAATTTAAGACAAAACAAATATATTGTAAAAATTGAATTTTTTATGAGCATTTAATAACTTTTGTGAACTTGAAAATTGTTACAAATATGTATAACCTTTCCTTTATGGTTACAATCGACCCAATAGAAGCCCAATAACGTTTTGCTTTTCCTAAATAACATCCATTTTCGGACCTTCCGAGAATATTTTGCAGAAAGAGAAAGACAATGGCGTGGATGGCTTCTGGTCTAGCAAGGTCGTTTAACATGCCGGCGATAGACATCGGTGTACTCCGCCACCGTGCTCCGATCATCGCAGGTATAGGTTGCGCCTCCGCTGCCGGCACTAGCTTCTGGCGTTCTTCTCTAACTTCCTTCTCCAACCGGTCAACTCCATTCGCTTGCCTCGGCATTTCTACTGCCACTAGTGAGTTATCTCTCTTCTTTAACCGTTTAAAATCTCAAGTATTTCTATAATTCAATTGATGTTCATGTGCTCCTTGAATTGATTTCGAATTTTGCGAAAATGTTGAATTGTCATTGTTTACAAAGTGTTCCTCTCTCAATTTGGGAGAATCAACAGAAATAGTCACCTCCACATTTTCAATAAATTGAGACGCTATTTGTATCTTTGAAGAACATAATTGTTGAGAACATTAGATTTTTCAGATGCTAATTGATTAATTTTGTTAACAACCTCATCAGATTGTTACAAAAAAAAAAAAAAAAAAAAAAAAAAAAAAAAAAAAAAAAAAAAACCTAAGGAAATCTAGAATGTGAAAAAGAGGATTTTATTGGTTATTTCTTGTTTATATTGTGTATTATAGGTATTAAGGAAGCTGTTAAAACAGACAAGGCTCCAGCAGCACTTGGTCCTTATTCTCAAGCCATTAAAGCCAATAATACACTTTTTGTTTCTGGTGTTCTTGGTCTTATTCCCGAGGTTTTATAACAAACATATATTTTCTTTATTCATTTGCTCTATAATACCTTTAAATATCTAATTCAGTTATGCAACTATAATTAATTTTTGTTTGTTACATATGTTATTGTTGCTTTTTGCAGACAGGGAAGTTTGTTTCAGACAGTGTAGAAGAACAAACAGAGCAGGTGATTATGTTATTTCTTTTACACACAAAAAAAAATCAGAAATTGATTAAAGGAAGTAGAATTTATCTTATATTTAGTCTTTAGTGTAATCTTTTGTTATATTTGTCAGATTCTCAAGAATATGGGGGAGATTTTGAAAGCTAGTGGAGCTAGTTATTCCTCAGTGGTTAAAACCACAATCATGTAAATCGGATTTATATTTTTGTATGTTAAAGTTATGTTAGGATATTGAATTTTATACAAAAAAAAAAAAATGAAAAATTTCTGGTTAATTTTCAGGTTGGCTGATCTGAAGGACTTCAAGAAAGTTAATGAAATTTATGCTAAATGTGAGTAATGATATTTGGTTTTAAGATACTATATATTATCGATTTATATGGATATAATTAATTTATAATTTTTATTTTTTTGAATTGCAGATTTTCCTGCTCCAGCTCCAGCTAGATCAACATATCAGGTTGCGGCATTACCACTTGATGCCAGGATTGAAATCGAATGCATAGCTGCACTTTAGTATTTTTAACATTTTATGTAATTTTAATAAGGAAATTTATGTATTAAAATGTATGAAAGAATGTTTTCAAGATTCTGAGTTTAATTAAGTTTGGGTTTTAATCTTTATGAATCTTTAAACACGGAGAATTTGGTTTCTATTTAAACAATTATTTTTGTTGGTGTTAAATAGTTAATGTGTATAGAAATGAATGAAGGAATTTGTATACTTAAATAAAGTTCAGAGATAAAAATCATTAAGGGCGTTTGGTCTAGTGGTATGATTCTCGCTTTGGGTGCGAGAGGTCCCGAGTTCGATTCTCGGAACGCCCCTTTTTGCCAGTTTTTTTTTTTTTGTACTTTTTTACTTATCAGTTGTCGTACAACACCAGATTTCACTAATAACAAGATATTTATTAGAATATTGTTAAATAATTCAAGCTTCTTAGAGTATAATTTTATTAAGTTCGAATTCGAATACAAAAATAAGTACAAGACGTACAAAGGCTTGAGTTTATTCTTACTGAGCGTTAATATATTTGTGTGTGAATGTGTGTGAATGTTATATCGTTAATTTCAAATAAAACTTGATTATTGAATATGTTTGTCTATTTTCGAATTGTTTAAGCTTTTCTTAAACATAATTTTAATAGACATGTTCGACTTATCCAGGCTAGTTAATATTTCTTAAATCAAGGACAACTGATAGAGTTTGAATTCAGATTTATTTTGATTGGTTTGTGGACTTATTAATAAAATCATATAAAAAAACTTGTGGACATAATTATTTATTCCAGAAAAAAATGTTTTTTATGAATTTGTAAATTAAAGAACTAAATTAAGTAACTATATCGCTAAATATTATACTCATTTCGTCCCAAAATTATAGTCCATTTTTCCTTTTTGTTTTATCCTAAAATAATAATCCACCTCTAAAAATGAATAATATTTTTACCAAAATACTCACTCATTATTACTTAACCAACTAAACATTTAATTGAACATTAAATACAAAATATGGAAAAAATTATCATTTTATTAAATAAAGTTAGTGGTAATTTATATATATATATATATATATATATATATATATATATATATATATATATATATATATATATATATATATTGGAAACGGCAAATATTATTAAAAATTAAAAACCCCCGACTAGTAAGTAACTATCAAGGGGAAGAAGACAAACAACAAAAACATAGTATAAAAGTTATCAAATACAAAAAGTCGATGATGACCATTCTGCCCATGAACAAATACCACCTTTACCCCTATATTTAACCCACATATATAGAATTGATTTGATTTGCTCAGCACCATACGAAAGACTAATGAACATCTGATTGAACATCCGATCGTTACGATATTTCCATAGATTCCAAACTAGACCATAGCAAATGGTATGAAATCGAGCATTCATTTTAGGACTCCTCCCCCAATTTGCAGCAAATCTGAGCAGTTCGCTAATGCTATTGAATGAATGATTTTGTATTCCGCACCAATTGAAGATTTATCCCTCACATATTTTGCAAACGGACACCTTACCAAAATATGATCAGCATCTTCTTCTTCGTTTATGCATGCACCGCACATAGTAGTTTGAGTCTCAATGCCTCTAGCTCTGAGACCCATCATTGAAGCAATCCTATGTTGAATTGCTCGCCACAAGAAGCAGTTAACCTTGATTAGGGCTTCCTTACTCCATTTGATTATGGGAATATTTTGAGTTATTCCAGATTGACCATCAACTTTCCACCTTAGATCACATACTTTGAAAGCTCCATCTTTATCCAAGGAGGATTCCCAAGTGTCAGCTCCATTGACCAGTTGTACTGAAGATAGATGGTTCTGGAGGTTATCGAGCTCTGAAGTTAGACCCGCGTTGTGAGGACATGACCACCAATTACCTGCAAAAAAGCCCTCAAAAAATCTGTCAGCTACTGTATATTTTTTCCTAGTATCAAGAGCATAGAAAAAAGGATATTTGATTTTTAACGCCGTCGAACCAATCCATTTGTCTATCCAGAATAAGGTATTGACACCAGATTTAACTTTTAGTTTGAATATGTCATCGATTTCAACCCCATTTTTTTGTAGGTCCTTTTTTGTCCCCACAATGTTGTTCCATACCCCATTGATCTTTCTATTAGCCATGTAATTATGAGGTTTATCATTTAGATTATGGATGCTTTTTATGACCCTACCCCATAGTGCGTCTCCATCAACTTTCAAACACCACCACCACTTAACCATTAAGTCAATGTTTAATGCTCTAATTGACCCTACACCCAATCCACCATCTAATTTTGGAGTAATGACTTTATCCCATGAAACCCAATGGATCTTCTTTTTGTCTTCTATTCCCCCCCACAAAAACTTTCTTCGTATTCGTTCCAATGTCTCTGTGATAGCGATGGGTGCCCTGAATAAGGAAAAGCAATAAGTGGGTAAATTTCCTAGCACCGAAGTGATCAGTGTCAATCTCCCACCAATTGCAAAGTTCTAGACTTCCAAGAGGACAGTTTGGCTAAAAATTTATCGATGATCGGTTTCCAATTTTTTATAAGATTCATATTTCCTCCCACGTGTACTCCGAGATACGTAAAGGGAAAGGGACCCACTTCACAACCGAGGATGCTGGCCCAATTCAAGGTTTCATTTGCAGAAGCACCAATTCCAAATACTCTTGATTTGTGAAAATTTACCATTAATCCGGAAGCAGCATGAAAACACCTTAAGATCCGAGCCAAGTTTTTGAGATTGGATCTAGACCACTCACCCGCAACCAATGCATCATCAATGTAAAACATATGGGTGAGAATGGGCCCATTATTGGGTAATTGAACGCCATTAAATATCCCTTTGTCTCTAGCCTCCATTAAAGCCACATTGAGTCCTTCCATTGTAATGATGAATAGGAATGGGGAAAGAGGATCACATTGACGAACACCTTTTGAGATCTCAAACTCATCAGTCGGAGAACCGTTGATGATAACCGAGGCACGAGAAGATTGTAAACATCCACGAATCCAAATCCTCCATTTATTTCCAAAACCCATTTGTTCGAGAATAGAATCAAGATAACCTTAGTTTATTGAGTCAAATGCTTTTTCAAAGTCCACCTTGAAAAGCAGAATTTTCTTTTTCACTCTCTTAGCCCATGAATATAGCTCATTGATCACCAACGGACCATCAAGAATGTTCCTACCTTCAACATATGCAAACTGGACATCGACAATGACCATGCCTATGAACGTTTTGAGTCGTGTAGCTAAGAACTTCGAAATAATTTTGTACATGCAACCAATGAGGCTAATAGGTCGGAAGTCGGATAGAGAGGAAGGGTCTTTTACCTTGGTTACAAGTGATATGAATGACAAATTGCACCCCCTGGCAATGGTTCCAAATTTGTCGAAGTGAAAAACAAAGTTCATCACATCACACTTCAGAGTATCCCAGTACGTTTTGATGAATTTAAATGCAAATCCATCAGGTCCAGGTGCTTTCTCACCACCACATGCCCATACTTAGGGGTGGCAAAAGTCGACACGACACGACACGAAACGAAATTGGGACAAAATCGAAATTCGAATTCGTGTTCGTGTTGTTTAAAAAAACGACGTCGTGTCGTGTCGTGTTCGTGTTTGAAATTAGAAACGATAACAACACGACTATAACACGGTATTAAAACGAAATGAAACACGACTATAAAACGATAATAAAACGATAATTTCATTTTACACTATTGAATAATAGGTATTTAATAAAAAATAATAATAGGTATTTAAATTTATGCATTAAACTAATTAAACAATAAAGGATTCAAGACCTAGGCTAGGCCTTTCCATTGGCTTCTTTGAAAACCCAACAAACTCTTAGAAATTCTAATCGGCGTTTTCCATTTCCCCATTCTCAATACTCAGTAGAACCAATGAACCATAAACCATTGATGGCGGTGTTATTTGCAAACCATACTCAATCGATTCGATTAAAGGATTCTCCAGTTCATTATTGGTTTTTAAACTACCATCTCTCAACCACAAGTCGACAATCGGCAATCGCAAAACCCAAATGCTCTAGCCGTTTCCTGTTCTTGCTTCTCAAACATAACCGCTTACTAAACACATTTCGCTTCTGGTTCAGTCGCTTAGACAATCGCAATCGACTCATATACTTGCTTTATTGGTTCTCAAATCTAAACCACAATCGACGCAAGAAAGGTAATTTTTTTCATGTGGCGTTAATTTCTTGATTGTTGGATTGATAATTCTTGATTGATTTTGCGATAAGGAGAAACTGTATACATCTTTTCTCTTGATTACTTCTTATATTACTCCATATTTGCTTCTTATATTACACTATATTTGCTTCTAAGATACCTGATTTTACTTATACTTCTAGTCTTCTTGATAAGAAATTGACATGAAGAGGACAAAGCTTGATAAAACACATAATAAGAAAAAGGCAAAGCTTGATAAAACATATACACATTCTGCTGCTATAGCTCCTCAGGTATTTCATTATTTTTTTAACTTTTCCCCATCTAAATTATATAATTTCTGAAAACAGACCCTCCTTTTTTATTTCAAGATGTTGAACTTGAAGAAGAAGCTGATGACATTGTGTCACACCCCCAAACCAGAACGGCGGAAACGTTCGGGGGTGGATGACTTCATGTATAGTATCATAACAACGAACATAATAGTGAAGAAAGCAAACACAACCATCATCAATATAATTGAAAAAGTTACATCATAGAGTAAGTTTACATGTTTCAAAATCAATTACATCATGATGACAAAATAAGTTTGAATGTATCGCTTTAGAGTCCCGTCCTCGAAAGCAGTTGATTTATCTGTTTAGCAATTTCCTGAGAATACAAGTTGTTTGAAAAAGTGTCAACACAAAGGTTGGTGAGTTCATAAAAGTTTTAATTGAGAAATAAACTGTTTTTTCCCTGTAAAAGCAATTAAGTTGTTCCAGAAAATCCGATATTTTCCTCAAAATGTGAAATGTAAGTTTCTATGTTATGAAATAGTGCATCCTAGAATTCCCTATAGATTCCTTCTATAATTTCCTTGTGTATATAAGTTATATAAAATTAAAGTTAGATAAAACGTCGAATGTAATGGGTCTGCCCTAGGCCCACAACCAAACGAGGAACAAGAAATAAGGCGGAACAACCAATTCTAAGCCAATCACGACTAGGTTCTATATAACTCTAGCATATACACTTAGAAATTATAGCTGAAAACTAATAATGCTAGATTGAATGTAGTCTTAAATCCAAAAACTGAAACCAAACCCTAGTGTAGTGTACGAAATAGTAATAGTGGCTATGAACATAAACTATACATATCATAGCTCATCGGATAGTGATAGTGACTAGTGAACATGAACTATGCATATTATAGTTTACCAAAAGTGGTGGTGATGGTGAATATAAACTATACATATCATAGTTCATCAAATAGCGATAGTGGCAGTGAACATGAACTATGCATATTATAGCTTATCAAAAGTGGTGGTGATCCCTTCTTGTAATTAAGTTCGTGGTGTAGATGAAACATAAACTATACCTATTATAGTTTATCACTTTGTTTGTAATGAATATACGTCATAACTATACCGATTATAACTAGCGTATTCGTTTGGGGGGGGGGGGGGGGGGGGGGTATAATGGACTTAACTATACTTATTATAGTTTTGTATGTAACCCTTTTGTATGTATAATACCTTTAGTAATGTGTTTGTTATGTAAATGAATCCTAAACTATACCTATTATAGTTTATTAAATATTTGTTGGGGTAGTGAGCATAAACTATACTTGTCATAGTTTACCAATGTTTGTATTTCAATGGATATAGCCTTGCAATACCAATTATATATTTACCATACTTATGAAGGTAAGAATCCATTTGTTTTCTGATGTATGTCTATATAACAAGACAAAATGACATATAAGGTAATAACATATCATCACATGAAGGTACACACCTTGCTCAACAAGTTACAAGGTGTAAATGAAATTGAAAACATTTTTCTAGTATTACCATTTCTATTCTGTTTTTAGAAAATTCATAGAAAAATAATTAAAGGTGCAAATCAGAATCCGTAAATTCTGAGAGTTTGGAAAATGAGTCTACTTTGTTCATAATTTTTATTATAAATTTTAATGACCTCCACCTTGTGTGAAAAAGTCCATAATTACAGACTGGTCCGGATTGATGTTTGAAATGATAGTCAGTTTTGTAAAAATCACCATAAATTGTAGAAAAATCATATGGAGATGCAAGTAGTCATTTTAAAGCTAAGAACTGGAACTACTTGCAACTAAAACAGTTTTGAAAACTAAAATGCTTAAGTAGTCCAAAACAGTGCGTGAATGGAGTCCAACTTTTCTGATGAAAGCTGTTAGAAAAGTTTAGTTATGTTCTTGGTGTTTTAACTTGTATTCCCCCCCCCCCCCCCCCCCCCCCCTAAAAACTTAAGAGAACATGAAAATGTAGAGGTATGAACTCACCTTATATGATTTCAGTGAGTGAATGTTGAAGAAGTGAAGTGTTCAACTCAAGAACACTTGAAGAATTGCTTTGAAGATCCAAAAATCTAACACAATAATGATAGAGTTTGTGTAAGGAATCAATGATTTGAATAAAATGAATGTAATAACCATAAAGAGAGTGATGATACTTACTAAATGAAAATGGAAAGCTTGAAAAATGACATGGAAATCTCGAAATTGTATGAGGGAATTTGAGAGAAAAGATGTGTTTGATCTTTGATGGAAATGAAAGAAATGAGTGAGAGTGAGGAGAGAGGGTGGGTTTTCAGCCTTTGACTAAGAGTATGGCTGGTCAATTGATAGGGAAAGTACCCTTGAATGACCAGGTATGGTGGGGAGAGGTGTGGGTTAGCCATGGAGTGGGTATGGGGGTGGTTGCTTGTGTCTAACACTAAGCTAAAGTCAACACTCCACCTCAATTATTCACCCACTAGATTTTATTCTTAAATAAATATTTCTATAAAAATATGTTTAAATTATGAATATTTAGGGTCTTATATGTTCAAATATGATTTTTTGAGAAAATTCCACGTTAAAATAATTAAAAACGGGCTTAAAACGTTAAAAATGTTGAAACCCGGGTAGAAAATTGGCAAATCCGAAGTCAGGAGGGGGTTTGCGGTCATCAGCAGCCTTGGAACCGGAGCGGCTCGGTTGCTGAGGAGGATCCGAAGTGAGGAAACTGCGGTCCGAAGTCAAACTCGCTGCGGGGGGTTGGTTCCGGGTCCGGTGGCTCCGGCTTCGTGGCTGCGGTCTTGACGGCTGCGACTCTGGGCTTCGGCTCGGTGGCTGCGGCTGGATGGTTGCGGCTACCCAAGAGGGTCCGGACTCAGCTCAAGTGGCCTCGGATCCAAGAGGACTTGACTCTTATGAGGAGGCTTCGGTCCTAAAGGGTTATTTTCCAAGGTTTTTCCCTTCCTTGAGTGATTCCTTATCAAGCCAAGTACCGGGATGCCCTCAAATGATCAAAATAAATCGAAAGGGGGTTTTGAGAGAGATTTTTAGGAGAGATTTTACAATCTTGGAGAGATTTCTCATACAGAGAGAGATTTGGGAGAGATTTCACATTCTTGGAGAGATTTCTCATACAAAGAGAGATTTGGGAGAGATTTCACATTCTTGGAGAGATATCTCATACAAAGAGAGATTTAGGAGAGATTTCACATTCTTGGAGAGATTTCTCATACAAAGAGAGATTTGGGAGAGATTTCACATTCTTGGAGAGATTTCTCATACAAAGAGAGATTTGGGAGAGATTTCACATTCTTGGAGAGATTTCTCATACAAAGAGAGATTTGGGAGAGATTCCTCATTCTTGGAGAGATTTGGGAGAGATTCCTCATTCTTGGAGAGATTTGGGAGAGATTCTCGATAAAGAGAGATAGAGTGAAAACGATTGAGAGAGGTTTCGTGTGTGACATTTATGAGTGTCCGGCTTCGCAATGCAAGGTCTGTAAGCCCCATTAAGCCATGTTTAAGGATCTTACACACTCCCAATGAGTATGCAACATTGTTTTATCGGTTTGGTTCGTTACTTACCGCAGTTTTTGGTTAAGGAAATCTAGATGTACGAACTTTTTCCATCTATGATCTCTCATTAGAATAGCGAGTTGTTTAGTAATTACATAACGTAAACCCTAGTATACAAGGGTTAACTGAGGTGACCGGTTTGACTTGTTGACTTTATTTGACTTTGACTTGACCAGAATTTGACGGTTGTCACATTGATGTTATGGAGGTAGATGTTAAAGTAGAGGGTGAAGAAGATCATGTAAAAATGGAAAGGGAAAGGTGGTCCGAGGTATGGAAGTATTATACCAGACTTCCAATTGGTACAGATGGTAGGGAAAGGGCTGAATGCGATAGGTGCAAAAAAAGATACATTTATGAAACAAAAAATGGGACAGGTAGCTTAAGAAATCACATTCCAAAGTGTCCAAGAAGGGACAACAGTGACATAACACAATTCATTTTTGCAAAATCAGGTGGTTCCATTTCAATAAATTCCACAGTTTTTAAACCCGAAAGATTTCGTGAACTTATTAGTGAAGCTATTGTCAAGCACGACCTTCCCTTTAAGTTTGTAGAGTACACGGGAATTAGAGAAATCTTTAGTTACTTAAATGAAAAAGTTACCAGAATTACTAGAAACACTGCTAAAGAAGATGTGTTGAATTTGTTTAAAAGAGAAAAAGGAAAATTCAAGAAATTGTTTGAGTTACTTCCTCGTCGGATTTCATTAACTGTTGATTTGTGGTCTTCTATTAACACAGACGGTTTCTTGTGTGTTACTTCTCACTTTATTGATGAGGAGTGGAAGTTGCAAAAAAGAATTTTGAACTTTCAATATATGCCACCTCCACATAATGGCGTATCTTTACTATCTTATAAAACAAATCCCACTATTTCTAAAAATAGATTGAATAAAATAATAATATTTTTTAAGACGTCCAAATCATTAAGCTAATTGTACAACTAATCACTAATAAAATAATATTAAAATTTAAACAAACTCCTATAAATCTTCTATTCCAAGATTTTAACTAGATCTTTTTTCATCCAAATAAATACTCAACACCCTATAATTTGGTCATTTCATGAATTTTCTTTATTTTTAATATGACATGTTTACTAAAACAAACTAATGAATAAATTGAAAATAATCATTCTGCATCGAAAATAAATTAATTGTCAAAACAAACTATTTGTCGTCCGCCGCTTTGCGCGGATAAACGGCTAGTGTTTAACACTTTAACTGAAACAATATCTACTTTATTGACAAATTGGGGGATTGATAAAAAGTTGTTTACAATCACATTAGATAATGCTGCAAGTAATGATACTTTTGTCAATCTCCTAAAAGGTCAATTATGTAATGAAGGTGCACTTCGTAGTAATGGGGATTATTTTCATGTTCAATGTTGTGCTCATGTGTTGAATTTAGTTGTGCAAGATGGCTTGAAGGCTATTGATGAAGGGATTGTCAAAATTAGAGAATCTATCAAGTACGTGAAGGGATCCTCAATAAGGAAAAGAAACTTTCTGAATTGTGTGAAACAGGTTAATTTGAATCCAAAAAAGGCTTGCGACAAGATGTTCCAACTAGATGGAATGCTAATTTTCTTATGATTGAAAGTGCTCTTTTTTATCGTCGTGCTTTTTTCCGTTTAGCACTAAGTGATTCTAATTACTTAGATTGTCCAAGTAATGAAGAATGGGGTAAATTAGAAAAGATTTTCAAATTTTTGGAAGTATTTTATGAAGTTACATGCATTTTTTCTGGAAATAAGTATTGCACAACAAACTTATATTTTCCTTTGGTATCCACAGTTGAAAGAACTTTAAAAGAAGAAATAGAAAGTTCGGATACGTTTATGAAGATAATGGCTTGCAAAATGTATGAGAAGTTCTCTAAATATTGGTCCGAGTATAGTCCAATTTTGGCCATGGCTGCAGTTTTGGATCAACGTTATAAAATGCAATATGTTGAGTTTACTTACAAAAAACTCTATGGAAGCAGTTTTCGTGAGCATAATGATTGTATTCGGGAGAAGTTACATGATCTATTTGGTGAATACGTTATTGAATTACCCATGTCTTATAGAGCATCAACCGTTTCAACAAGTGATTCAAGTAATAGTGTTTACAAAAAGAAAGATGACAAGACACTTAGTAAAAGCACGAGAGAAATGCTACAAGTAAGAAGTTGCTTTTAGTAATTAATTGTTTTTTCTAATTAGTTTATTTCATAAGTTTTTTAATTTATACTAATTAATTTTCTGTTTTTATAGGAGTTCACAGTGTATGAAACTAAGGAGTTTGCTTTGTCTCAAAAATCACAATTAGAGATGTATCTAGATGAACCAAGAAGTGAAGTAACTGAAGATATAAATGTACTTTCTTTTTGGAAAGCTCATCAATATCGTTATCCGGAACTTGCTTCCATGGCTCGAGATATTTTGAGCATCCCCGTCTCCACGGTTGCATCTGAATCAGCATTTAGTAATGGTGGTCGTGTTCTTGATCAATATCGGAGTTCGTTGAAACATGAAAATGTTGAAGCTCTAATTTGTGCAAAAGATTGGTTGTTTGGGATTAAAGGTAATTTGTATTCTTCTTGAAACATTTGTATAAAGTGTTTAATATTTTTTAAAATGTTTTTAATATTGTTTGTAGGTGATGAAGAATTATGTTTACAATATCTTACAAAAGATGTTATGAAGTTGGATAGCCATGCCAATGGTACACATGAAGAAATGGAGTCACAAGCTTGAAGACATTTAGCAATATTTTATGACGTTTTATGTTATTTTCTGTCACTAAATGCGTATTTATTATGTTTAATTTAAAATTTTTGCAGGAACTATGAATGACATTATGGAATTTTTTTTTGGTAAATTATTTCGTGTTATCGGTTTTTTCGTGTTTTTTTATTTTTTTTTTCGTGTTCGTGTTAACGAAAACAAACACGACATCGTTTCATGTCGTGTTCGGGTTGAGGGAAAATAATTCATGTCGTGTCGTGTTAGATAAAAACACGGAACGACTGCCCGATTTGCCACCCCTACCCATACTTCAGCTTTTACTTCATCAAGACTAAATGGTGCTTCTAACTTAATAGCATCCATCATGGAGATTGATTTCAGGAACGAACTAGTGAACTTGGGTCTTGAAACGTGAGTCTCAGTGAATTTATATTTGAAGAATCGTAGAGCTTCACCCTTGACTTCGGCCACAAAAGTAGCCCATCTTCCATTTACCATCAACCCATTGATCTTGTTCCTTCTGCTTTTTCCATTTATGTAGCCATGAAAGAACTTAGTGTTTTCGTCTCCCTCCACAGCCCATTTGACTCGAGATTTCTGTTTCAGGTCAAGTATCGCTAATTTTTCTAATTCTAGGATTCTTTGAAGTCCTTGACTACGTGACGCCGGCTCAGTCTCAGATAGTTGTCTAGATTCCGCCAACATTTCGAGTTGTGTAACATGATCTTTGATTCGTAGTATTTCTTGATTTTCTGCCTTATCTGATTGCTTCTTCCATTTTTTTATCTCCCATTTTAGATACCTGAGTTTGGCAGCTTTCCCATGCCATATGAACTGTGTTATCAAATCCAGTCTTCAGTATCCACGAGTTGAATAGTTTAAACGGAGGTGGTCCAAAGTCTATGTGATGGGATATCAAGGTTATCGGGCTGTGGTCTAACAGTTCACGGGCAGTTGATGGAAAGGCATTAAGAAAGTCTGCACACGCGAGGAACCTGTCCAGTTTACTAAGTTTAGCACCTACTCGAGCCATAAATGTGAATTTCTCACCACCCATGCTAAAGTCTCTAAGCTCCGCGTCTAGAATGAATTTGTTAAAGGCGGATGCGCTCGCCGGGCAAAATATAGAGTTGAATCTTTCATCCATCCTCCTAACTGCATTGAAGTCACCAAATAAAACCCAATTGCCTGGTTTTGATCTTTTAATAGAGATCAGCTTCCTCCATAAGATTTTTTGATCACCAATGTCATGTGGCCCATAAATACTAGCAAGGATTCTATCACCATGGATACCAATCCAAGTTCCAACAATAATGATAAACTGATTAGATTTTATTACTTCTTTTTTCTGAAAGCAGTTAATGTTCCATATTAAGACTAACCCACCAGATCTCTCGTCTGAGTCAACACCTTCATAATCAAAATCTTGATCTCCCCAACAAAGCAGCTATGTCTAAGTTTTCATGATGAGTCAATTGTGTTTCTTGAAGCCCTATGAAGTTAGATTTGTGAAAATTTCTTAGCTTCCTCACCCAGTTTACTTTCACATCCACCCCAATGCCTTTTACATTCAGGGACAAGCAATTCATTGGATACCTTGTTGCTCACCGGTAACTCCAAGCGTCTCAGCAAGAATACTATTGCTCACATCAATTTGGAATCCGATTTGCGGCCCCAATCTCTACTGTTTGCTCGATTTCATTTGAGTGGGAGCCCGATGTACTAGTTTCAGGCACGTCCATTAGTTTCAAATTGGTTGAATTCATGTTCAAATTCAAGTCAATGCTAGCTGATGTGAGATTGTCTAGATTTAACCGAGACCCAAAAGTGGGTTCAACGTTTGTTTGTGTGCAACCCATATTAAAATGGAACGAGGGGGTTTGATTTGTGCATATGCACACATTATCCCACTTACGTTTTTTAGACTTAGGACTACCACCAATTGGATCACAATCAAATGTGAATTCATCCTTATTAGCCTATTGAGACGTAAACGAGTATGTAGGAGTGTCGTTATTTGTTGGGAATGGCCCAAAACATCCAAGAGGGACCAAGTTTTCAATTGACCCAAAGAAAGGATTTTTCTCAGGCCCAAAAGATAAATTAGGTTCCATGAAGGAAACGATGGGAGCTGTAGTTGACTGTGATGCAGGGGCTATGAACTCGGGGATTTCAACCGACTCCGATGCTTTGGGAGAACCGTCGACTTTAACTGTAGGATCGATAGTAGCGCCCGATGGTTCATCAGCGTGACAGTCGCTTACCGGCGCCGGTTCCGATTTGCCGAAATTGGTCTGAGCTTCCATCGTTGGTTCCTTTGACATGAACGCCTGAGTTTGTTCAGGTTGGAATTCACCTTCTTCCCGTTCGTTTTCTTCTTCATCTATGGATGTTTATGAAATCTCATCGTAATCTTCTTCCTCATCATTTGATTCCTCTACCTTATCAAAAGGGACGGGTTTGAATGGTGACCAATCATCCGTGTATTCAACCACACCTACTTTGTATTTCGTGTTACTGACTTCGATCGTAACATCTTCATTGATCCATGTTTTTCTTGTTGTAAGGATCCCAACCTTCCCCATGGAATAGTCCCTTCTACTTGAGATTGAATCAAATGGATTTATAACCTTGCCGAACCTGCTTGCAATAAGTGAGAAATTCTCTTCATCCCAAAACTCAAATGGAACACCGATAATTTTCAGCCAAGCAATTCTTTCATATCTTGGTACGAACGTTGGTACCAAAATATTGGGACTATCCCAAAAGTGGGTTAAACATGTTAAAATTCTGATTTTTGTTGGTAAAATTGTAATTTTTACAGTCTAATATTTTCATTCATATATTGATTCATATTTTAACATAAAAATTATACAATACAAAATTTAATACAGACAATTCATAGTTTAGTACATAAATTCACAATTTAATACAATCATAATATCACTAATTCACTAACTTAGGGGAGTCAAACCCAAACTCTACCACCAGCACCAACTACCACACGTCAGTACCAATTATTTATGTCAACATTGGGACCATCGTTTATTTCAAACCAAATATGTATATAAAATCATGCATTGTCAGCTGAAATATTATATTCACAGTTTAATAAATTTATTAATTCATTAATTTATAGTTTAATGCAATAATTATAAAACTAATACATTTTTACATATTTACTCCATAAAAAAAATACTCACAAGAAAATTAATACAAATATTTATGCTTGTGTGAAAATGCATGTGTATAAATTTTAGGCATTTGACATTGTCACATTGTTTTGATTTGTAATTTTTAGTATTCGGATATTCAAAGTTAAACAATCTCATTGTAAGCTATTTATTAACCAAGTACCTAGTGGCCTACTAGGTAATACATTAGCCTCTTCATACGGGAGATCAAGTGCTTGAGTCATAATGGTTTCAATTAAAAGTTAGTCATGAGAGGATATAAGGTTAAAACAATAAAATGTGGCTTACATTTCCCCACCTAAAACTAGGGGTGTTCATAACCGGATATCCGAAAATTCCGATATCCGAAATTTCGGATAGTTGATTTTTGGTATCCGATTCCGTATCCGAAATTTCGGATATCCGAAATTTCGGATACGGAATCGGATACCAAATCGGATATCCGAAAAATTGAAATTTTGTTAAAATTTGAAAAACATATGAAGTTTTTAAGTTAAAAATACATATTTTTAAATTAGAAAGGCATATGAAGTAATATAGGTATTTAATTAAGGGTGTTATCAATATGTTTTAGTTACTAAAATTCATATCATAAGACATATGCGACTAAAATAACAAATAATGTATAAAATAAAACCAAAATTTTCGGATATCGGATATCCGAATTATCCGAAAAATCTTAAAAGCATTATCCAATTCCGATTCCGAAAAATTGGATATCCGAAATTTCGGATATCCGATTTTTCGGATAATTCGGATTCGGAATTTCAGAATTTCGGATCGGAATTTCGGATACGGATATTTTTGAACACCCCTACCTAAAACCAAACCCAATAACACAAAGATACTCTTATGGTGTCATGTTATGAGATTTGAACATAATAAATATTAACTAAACATTGAGGTGGAAGGGGTCCATCTTCCTCAAATCTTCCAACCCTCTTGTCACTTATGCGTCATATCAATTTTTTTTATTTCCTTTCATTTCCATCCTTTATAGTCCACAACATAAATAATTATCTATTCCACCCACTCTTAATGTACAATGTATGAAGCATATGGTACAAATAGGAGAAAGAGAACACAACATAAATAATGATCTATCACACCCACTCTTAATGTACAATGTATGAAGCATATGACGCCCCATCTATGCCCATTTTATATATGATCCCGTGCACTCTTGGAGATTAAATATGTTGATGCTCCATTAAGAAAAAAAATACATTAGAGATTGAAGAAGGTTTTGGAATATTAATTGTTGATTTCATTTTTTTTTTAGGCCTCACATCTTGATGTTGTAAATTATTCCCAATTGTCCTAAGCCGGTTTTCTATCTATAAACGTCTTATACGTCTTTTGTTCACACTTCACTATCATTGTTCTATGGATAACGGATTTTGTATACTTGAGTCAATTTATGCATGCTCATAAATAGATAAACAAATGCCAACGTATATTCCCATAATCCCATGCCAAATTATGGATGTATTATAACATAACTATGATTATTAATTTCACCATGTTTAAAGTGATAAAGGGAAACAAATCTCATTATATGTTAATTATTGGGCAGGAATATTTTGATCAAGACCTTCAAAACTACAATCAATCAATGTATATACACAATTCTCGTTCACACACACGTCGTGCAAAGTATCTTAAAAAACTATAATCTATTATAAAAAATGATTTATATATAGACTATAGAGTATAATAATTGAAATATGAATATGGCATGCGTCATATAACATATTTTAGTTTCCATGCACCACATTAGCCTGAGAAATATTGAATCGTGGAAAAGGTATAATAAAATATGATTGTAAAACTTTGACTTTACTTTTCGTTAAATTTGGTTACTATTTTGCTCACGTAAATAAAACGGCCAAACAGGAAAAAGGTAATTTCCAATAGAAATCATGCATAGTGTAATTTTATATATTATTCGACGTATTCAAGTTAAATAAATGCAACCAAATTAAGGACAAGTTTATTAACACATAACATATGAATAAAACTGAACTGTATAATGTTTTTAATGATTCTAACCTCTTAATGGTTAAGATAATGAGAGGTTCATTAACCATTTGGAAGGTAGTTCAAAGAGTTTTGATTCGTTCAGTTGTTGTATCAAACCCGTTGAACTGACCGATTTATAAAAAAATCCTAAATGATATTATTTAGAGGTTATCAAACAACTCTTATTTTTGATGTGACATTTTTTTTATCTCTTTTCACAAAGTTTTGTTTCTTATAATTTCTGAACACTGAAATTTTACACTTTTTTTGACGTTTTGACATCTTTCACAAGTTTTACCCATGTGTATTATTTTCTATATGTTATCATATTGTTATCATTGTTATCCACATATACTGTGAACACTTTTCAGCCGCCTAAACTTTTAAACAAAATAAACCGGTCCCATATGCTCTTACTTTCCAAGTTCCAACGGTTCGTACTCAGCATGCTAGTCAAATTCCGCTGGCGTTGAACCGCCATCACATTCTTGAAAAAGACTGGACCGGTTGAACTTATAACCCAAAAACTCGGGTTCTGTATGATTTCGACCGGATGAAACTCAAACCGGCTGCCGAATCGCTTAAACCGGTACGGAACTGGAGCACTGTGGAGCTGACGTGGAAACAACGTCTTTATCTCACTTGCCATCCATGCAGCTTCGTATGCCACGTAGGACAACCGTTCATCCCACTTGCCATTCTGCGCACTCCTATAAATTCAGCACACAACTCCTGTTTTGCTATATCCAATTAAATGGGAAATTGTATAAAAAAGCAGACAGCCATTCAACGCGACGGCGGCGTCTGGGGATCAACCGCGGCGGCGGCACCGGGAACAATGTATTTATCCGGCAGCGACCGTGGTGACAGTCGGAAGGGAGAGAGTTATTCCGGCGGTAGCTTTGGTGATAAAACGGCGACGACGGAGGTGAAGATTAAGATATCGAAGAAGCAACTGGAGGAGTTATTGGGTAGGACGGATGTGCAGGGGCTAACGGTGGAGCAGATTCTTGCTAAGTTGATGAACGTCAGTGATGGATTTGAATCGAATCAACGGCCGTGGAGGCCTGCTCTACAGAGCATTCCGGAGTAAACTGTCGACGTATACCCCGTAGTGGGTTTACCCAATTACGTGAGGTTTTTTTTTTCTTTTTTTTTTTTTTAGTTTTTCTAAATTAAATTAAACTGTACATATAATTTTCAACTTTTTTTTTTTTGTTGTTGTTGTTATATTTGTAAACATTTTGGTTATGGATAACTAATAATATAAAACTTAGCCATTCAAGAAAAAAAAATATAAAGTTTATCAAGGCAAAAGCTTGATTCAAGACAACCCTAACCACTCCATGGAACCACCCTCGCCTCTAAAAGTACTTGATGACGAGATCACTCACGAGTCACGATTTAGACTATGGGGAATAGTTACACCCATCCCACCAGAAAAATGTTGTTACATATGCGCCATGTTAGTTTCACACCCAACCCACTAAAGACTGGAAATGGTTACAACTCCACAAATTCTTTTTTTTATTTTTTATTTTTATTTATTTTTTTGAATATTATATTAATTAAAAAGCATAATTTATAATATACATTAATTTTTTAAAGCATAAAAAAATAAGAGCACATTTCATTAATTAAAACATAGAAATTTAAAACTTAAATTAGTAAAATTAAACACTACATTGTCTAAATAAAATAAAAATTAAAAAACATAAAAAAAAACATAGAGAAATAACATTACATTGTCTAAATAAAATAAAAATTAAAAAACATAAAAAACATAGAAAAATTCTAATCGTCGTCGTTGTCGTCACCGATATCATCCGCCTCGTCGCCACCATCGTTATCCTCCTCATCGCCACCATCGTCACCATCGTCATCATCGTCGTCTTCACAATCATTTTGCCCTTGAAATTGTCGTTCCCATATGTATTCGGTCAAATCATGTCGTAGATTGTGATGTGTTTCACGGTTTTGTATTTCCAAAACCCTTGAGAAGTATGTCGGACTGCGAACTTGTATTACTGCGGGTGGGTTAAGTATATCGTTTGTGGTATATGAGCAAATAGCTCTACCATCTTCTTCTATTATCATGTTATGTAAAATAACACAAGCAGTCAACACCGTCCTCAATTTTTCTCTGTCCCATGTTCGTGCCAGATGTTTGATTATGTGTCACTTTTGTTTGAGGACTCCAAACGCTCGTTCTACATTCTTCCTTACAGATTCTTGTGCTAACTTGAACATTTTCCGTTTATCGTCGGCCGGAAATGTATATGACTTGACAAATGTAGCGTATACTGGATATATCCCATCACCTAGGTAATACTCATATTTGTATTCATTTCCATTGACAACATATGGCATTTCGGGTGCTTTGCCCTGTAAAATATCGTTAAATATCGAAGACGATTGGAGCACATTCAAGTCATTGTTTGACCCGGCCATACCAAATAATGCATGCCAAAACCATAGGTCATTTGAAACCACCGCCTCCAAAATAACAACCGACACCCCATGATCACCTCGCGTGAACTGGCCACGCCACGCGTTGGGACAATTTTCCCACTCCCAATGTGTACAATCAATGCTACCAAGCATCCCTGGAAAACCATGTTTCGCTTGATGTGCGGCATACAACTGTTCAACATCGCTTTTAGTCGGATGTCGCAAGTATATGTCATGGTAAAACTCTATGACATACTCACAAAATAAATATGTACACTCTCCACCCGTCCTCTCAGACATTTTCAGATACTCATCTGATACGTCTGCGGTTATATCATATCCCAACTGTCTAAAAGTGGTCGTACATGTTTGTATTGTAGTAAAACCGCATTTACCTCTAGCATCCCATCGTAATTGAAAAAATTCATAATTACATGCCAAATCTCTAGCTATACGTGAAAATAAAGTTCTACTAATACGAAAACGTTCTTCGAATTTAGATAAATCATATATAAACTATCAACGACAAAATAATCACGTACCAAAAGTTCATGTGCCGCCTCTCGATCCCGGTTGATCCATTTTCTATGCTTCTTGTCGACGTTTGAACTTTCGCCCCTTTCACGTACCACGTCTCGTGCCGCGGATAACACCGTATACAAAATAAAATCGTCATTGGAATCGTTATCATCGGAAGACGAAATAATTGGAGGTGGAAAATTATCCATTTTTTGGTTTGATGTGTGTTTTTGTTTTGAAAAAATGTGGGTGTGGTTTAGTAGAAATTGTGAATAAAGTGGATGTATATATAGAAAATTTGAAAAAAAAAAGTTTTTTTTTTGTTAATGGATATAACGGTCGACTGTAACGTTCGGAATTTTATTGGTCAATCAAATAGTCCGTCTTCATCCGTCTTCCGCTTCACGCCACACGCAGCCCACCGGACTTGGGGGCGGTGTTCACGCGTGGGAGAGGGTGTCACCTCAGCCCAAGACGCAGCCCCCATACCGGATAGCCTTATCTATTTTCAAAACAAGTCTCGTGCATGATTTACCGATTGAGCTGCATCCAATAGGAAAAGTATAAAAGCTTGTATGCATTTAAATATGTTTGAGAAGGCAGTCACTTTTTTTACAGATATTTTCATTTCACTCTTTTCTTGCATTATATTTTTTAGTTTTTGCACTGCTCAAAGTCTCAAACTACATATCTTAACTAAAACTTTTAGAAATGAATACTAATAAATAAAATAAATTACATCACGATCTATCATGATCTCTGCGATAGAATCAAAATAAGATTAATATTAAATATATATTCTTAAAAGAAATTATCATAATTATATTCCTAGCTTTAAAATGCATAAATATTGACTATCTATTGTTAAAAGGATAAAAAACAGAACAAAAATGTTTTGTTTGATATAAAAGATATAGCGTTGATTATTCGAATTGTCCATGTGGTTTGGCCCAATCTATTAGTTTCATTTTTTTTCGGGTCTCTCTAATAAGTTTTAACATTGCATGTTTCATCATTGTTAGATATGAAATAAATATGTTGTTCTTGTTGATTATTATTTTTAATTTTATTATTCTTTCTTCCATATTATTAGATCTAATGACCATCACCAATCAATTCTCCTCCGACCACTACAACCAGTCACCTACGACAACCACCACAAGTCAAGATCAATCATGTCACCGGTAATCAAACCAAATTTAAACTGATAATCAAACAATACAAAATCAAACATGATCAAACGAACAACAAAAAGCAAAACCTTAAACAAATTCGAAATCAAAATCATTCATGAAGTCAAAGTCAAACTTGATCAAACCAAAACGAAAAGTAAAACGTGAAAGTAATCTGAAATAAAAATCAGTCTTGAGATCCTAGCATCAAACCTGAAACAAACTTGAAAATTTTCCTGAAATCCTAATTTGAACCTTAAACAAACTTGAAATCGGTCTTGAAAACTCTAAATCAAACCCATAAATCTAGAAATCTTTTTCAATTGTGGTTGGTGTTGTTCATTGTTGATCTGACCACTTTTGATGTCGGGGTTGAAAATGGTTTTCTTGATGGTGTCGGAGTTGAAGATGGTTGCATTTAGACTCAATAAGGAAAGCGGGGTTGATAATATAGTGTTAGAATTAGATGATGGATATAGGTCTAAGGTTAGAAAGATATGGTATGTTCGAGTTGACAAAAAAAGGGATAGAGATAGAGAAAGAATGAAAGAAACAACGTCGATATGGAATGACAAAGGCTCTCGGTGATGGTTGGGTTTAACAGACCATCACCAAAATTCACGCCATTTGGGTTTGGAATGAAGCAGTTGTGGTCATTAGAAAATGACTTCTAAAAAGGGTTGAAAGTGAAAAATGAGTACAAACCTATGTTTACGAGTTAATAACTCTAGATCTATATACATTGTAGCGACCCAAAAATCACGACTAAAAATTTCTTTTAAAACATTACTAAAACCATATTTATAACAACCGTATCATAAGTCCTAACATACTTTCATAGTATTAATTCGAAACATAACTGATTTTCAGAGTAAAACATCCCAGGCTAACTGACTATGGTGTGTGCAATGCAACCGCTCTGAGCTCCTCTTTTGAAAACTGAGTACCTGAAACCAAAAAAAACTGAAACCGTAAGCACGAAACTTAGTGAGCTCCCCCAAACTACCACATACCATACAAACATATAAAGCACATACTGGGCCTTGCCCATTGCATCGAACCGAGGTCCGGCCTAACTGGGGCATTTCCCCCTGCATCGGACCGAAGTCCGGAAATTGACTAAGACCTTGTCCCCTGCATCGGACCGAAGTCCGGACTAACTGGGGCCTTGCCCCCTGCATCGGACCGAAGTCCGGAAACTGACTCGGACCTTGTCCCCTGCATCGGACCGAAGTCCGGACTAACTGGGGCATTGCCCCCTGCATCGGACCAAAATCCGGAAACTGACTGAACATAGCATAGCATAAACATATCAACTAGCATGAACACACATACTGCATACTGCATCGGGCCGTAGCCCGGATCACATAACACATAAATCCTGTCTGAGCCACGAAGGCATCAAACATACTAACTACTGCATCGGACCGAAGTCCAGAAACTATTGCTAACTAAACGGGTCGGCATTGTGGCCTTAGACTCGTTCCTACTGGAAAGAAACTCACCTGCACTGCTGGAGTTCTTGCTGATACCCTGCTGACTGCTATCTGACAACTCCCGCACTGCTACTCTAAAGACTCCCCGATCTACTAATACCAAATATAACACTTAGTCCCAAACTGTCCTTCAACAGTCAAACTAAGTCAACTCTGGTCAAAGTCAAAGTCCTGTCAAAGTCAACCTTCCAGGTTGACCCTACTCGCCGAGTCAGCCTACTGACTCGCCGAGTTCATAAGCTCAAAAACCCTCTCCTTCGCGACTCGACTCGCCGAGTCAGCCCATGACTCGCCGAGTCTACTGATTTCCGAGTTATGTCTTGTCCAACTCACTGAGTCTCCACTCAACTCACTGGTCCGAGTCTTAACTAGAAGGGTTTGGGGTTCTGCGACCAGACTCGCCGAGTCCTAAGCAATCTTCAACAGACTCATCGAGTTGTTCATCCAACTCGTCGAGTTCCTACCCATCTCCATACAACTCGCCGAGTCTATTCAGTCCTTCATACATGCAGAGGCTATTTGAGTCATGCTTGGACTCCAAACTGTAGATCCACTCTTCAAAGACCTATTCCTTACGTCAAGTGGTAAACTTTACGTGTAGATAAGGAGATCTAGGCTTAAATTACTATAAACTAGGGTTTAAGACAAAGAGGTGATGTGTTTAAAACAAACTAGTTTTAATCCTAACAAACTCAAATGAAAACAAACACACGCAGGCAGTGTACCTATCGATAGTAGTTTAGTTTAAGCAGGTAGGGTATCGAACACAGGGAACGGTAACAATCAAATTAAGTACTAGTATTATCTAATTAAAAACAATTAAATAAAAAGGGGGGTTTTCTCTAGTTTTTCAAGACTAGAAACTTAATCAAGCACTTTAAAACTCAAACAACGACAATTAACAACTAAGAAGAATAAGAAAGGACAACTAGATTCAATGATAAAAGAGAATTATGTTTAGATTCGATTCACTTATTCCTATGGTTGATTTCGTGGCAAGTGCAATGAATTAATATGTCAATGGTTACCGATTCCTAATGTGATTGGGTTCATGTTCATTATTACCAATCCTTTAGTAGACAAGTTAATTCAAACAGCGATCAAGTGATTAAATTAACAAGTTTCCTAGTGTTCAGTTCATATCAAGCAAGACTTATAACAATAATTAATTAAATTTGTTCAATTCAATCAACTCATGTATGGTTGTTCATCACACATGCTCACACATTGATTTACACATTTTATAGTTAACCCTAGTTTCATATTCACTATTTCTAGGCATACAATCTTATATTCATAAAACTATATGAATCAAGTAATCAAGAAGATATTCATGCAACTCAATTGCTTATTTGTTAACTAAAAATATTTATCATCAATACATAAGGATCTTTAATAATCTTAACAAAATGAATAACCAAATTAATATCAATTCAACAACTCAATCAAACCATGTTCATAAGATTATCTCATCCAAACAGAAGTAAAAAGCTTTTAGCTCATATCTAAAGCAAGTAATAACCTAAAATCAAAATCTAATGATTCAAACATGGTTCAAAACAAAGATTAAGAAAAGAATAATGATTATTTGCCTTTGATTCTCTTTGAAATTGTCTCTTATGTTGAAATCTCAAAAATAGCAGCTCCAAGAACCCTTCTGATCTTCAAAAGTCATAGCTAGCCTCCAGTAAAAGTTAGGTTTTCGGGCCTATAAGTTATCTATTTATAGTTTCCAAAAATCGGCCCAACTCGTCGAGTTTTTTAGAATAACTCGACGAGTTTCTTTAGTAATTCGCGTGGCCATCGTGTACGGCAAGGCATCCTCGAACCGGGAACATTCTAAACAACTCGTCGAGTTTAGTCCCAACTCGTTGAGTTGTTTTGGAATCAACATTTTCTCAAAACACGAAAGTCGTCCGGAATTGTGTCTAGTTTTCAGAACATTTTGAATCTCTTCAATCGGAGTTACGGTTCATGAGATATGGCCAAAACACTGACGAGGGGTCAAGCTGTCTAGCAACATCCTTCTTTCTTCAAAATCCAAGATCCAAGCTTCCAATCGCCAATTTCGCTTCCTTTTCCTTCTGAGCATGTCTTTATTGCTGAAAATGAAATATTTAAGATAATTAAGCTTATTTTGTTCATTAAATGAGATAAAACCAACACAAAGTATTAAGATAATGCATGAATTTTATAACTAAATATGCCCATATCAAGAGGCTCTACAATAAACCCAAGGACAGTTACTTTATGCTTCTCTAGGCCAAGATATGCTTAGATCTGAAGTAGCAACTTCAGATCTGGGCTTCTAACTCGAATTGGTTCATAAACATGGCATAAAAGCCCCAAGTCTCGTAACCAAGGTTGATCTATATGCGAAAGACGGAAGGTAACGATTCATTACCTTCAAATGCTCTGGAAATCTCCACAAACTCTGGATCTAAAGCCAATCCTTGAAGTCCCAATGATTCCCTTCTTCCTTCTTCCTTCAAATCACCCAAAATGGCAAGAAAGCTTGAATGAGCAACAATGGAGGCTTAGGGTTTTATGTTATGGATGAGAGAGACTCTAAGGAACCCTAATGGAGAGAATAAGGTGCTTAAATAGAGTCCAAAGTCCCGGATTTAGGGTTTTCCTCTTCAGACCCAACTCGCTGAGTCCATGAGCCGACTCGCCGAGTTGGTCACTTACTCGATCCCACAGATCCCGCTCCAACTCGTCGAGTTCCTCCCTGGACTCGACGAGTCAACTCTTTTGACTTAGGGTTTTCTTTCCCTTTCTAAACCTTTCTGATTTTGGGTGTTACATACATTTATTCAAATACGTCTATATAGAAATGGTATTACTTATTACTATCTTTCCAAGGATTTAAGATTCATTAAAATCCTATATCGTATGAAGAAGTTATGGCTATTACGAGATGGGGGGTTATAAAGAAATAAGGGAAATGGGTAAAATCGTTTAAGTGTGGAAAAAGGCCATGTAGATCGTGTTGCTAATGTGGCTTAGACTATAGGACTGAGCAAATGCCAAGTACAGACATCAAACGGTTTGCACAAGATTCAAGCCCAAATTCACACAAGCCGCATGAAGGCTTTGACCAAAGTTGACTGACAAAAGTCCATTAGACTACCCTTTACCGTGGCGGCGAACAAATATGCTCCACGACCTGAAATTTTACCATGTGATATATTATTCTCCTAAATTTGTGTAGATATATAACACATATTATTTAGATGTCATATTGTCCCTCAATTTAACTAATTACAAGACTGTTAGGACATGAAACTTGATTTGACGTTGCAAAATGTAGAAGTGCATAATCGAAAGAAACGAATTAACGTTTAAGCATAATTGTATAGATAAAATGGAATAGAGCAAAATTTGTAGTAACATGTGCTTGCTCCTACAATACTCTCTCAAACTAGTCTACTAATCTATATAAAATGGGAGCTCTCTAAACCTACAAAAATATTGAACTACTATATATAGGGAAGCTCAACCTATAAGTCACAAGGCTTGAATTCCCACACATGTCATAAAAGGGGTGAAGCCTTCAAGTCATCACCACAGGAGAGCTTTGAACCACAACATTCTCCCCCTTAAATATTGGAATGGATAACTCAACTTCTAATTCCAAAAGAGTGAATAGCGAATTAAGACCTCAATCGTGACAAGAATGTAGAAGTGATCACCAAATCATCAAATTTTCTATAACATTCTAATCTGGATTATAGTATGTGAAACTTTACATTCCAAATCTACATGTGATATGTAACGCCCGATCCCCAGGTAAAATTATAAAGATATAAGTATTGTTGAGTTTGTGAGTTGGCCTAGTACGTTGGGCGTAATCATGGTATGTTTGGTGTACCATGGCGAGCTTTGGTGTAACGCCCCATTTCTGGTATAAGATTTAAATAAGTGTTTTCATTCATGAAGGGGTACTCGACGAGTCTGTAGCCCGACTCGTCGAGTAAAGACGGGAAGATCACGCGTTTTGAGCTGGCTACTCGACGAGTCCATACGCTGGACTCGGCGAGTCCGCCTGTCTGGATGAAGCCCTAATTTTAAGGGTTTGCACCCAATTTAAACACACTTATACGCCCCCAACCTCGCCTCTATTACTCTCAGAACATTTCCCCTGTAAACACTAGCCCCATTGTTGAGCTTGAGTGTGCTTGTGACAGCTTGGAAGCTTTGAGAAGGAGAGAAGGTCCATAGAAGAGAAGAAAGATCCAGGAGTTAGCTTGCATCTGTTTTCATTCAAGTAATGAAGTTATGACCTTGTGTAGTCCTCCATTACAACCTCCTTTATGCTTGTTATGCCTTCTTTGGAGCCTTTTATGATTCAAAACTTGAGATATGGACTCTCCTTGGATGGAAACTTCAGATCTGGACCCTCATTGCATTCTAGAAGTGTAAAGTTTCAGTCATGTTAGTGATTGAGGTCCCTCTTGAGCTTAGAACCCCATTAAGAGCTTAGTTTTGACATTTGAAGCCTTTAAAGCCATGCATGCACGTAAAGTTTGCAACTTTACGTGATAAGCATGCCCTAGAAGCTTGGATCTATGATTTGGAGCCGCTGCATGGCTCAAATCAGGTCTGTATGGAAAAGGGAATGAATGGACTCGGTGAGTCGCAAGCTTGACTCGGCGATTCATATGAAGATAGCCGTGGACTCGACGAGTTGGATGAGTAACTCGACGAGTCCGATGAAGATTGCCTTAGACTCGACGAGTTGTTCATACAACTCGGCGAGTCAGATGAGTTTTCCCGATAAAAGTAGTGTTTGAGTGAAATAGCTTCATTCCTTCTTGTTGCACGTTAAGTTAGCAACTTTACGTGTTCATATGGTTCCAGGGGCTCAGATCTACAAGTTAGATGCCCTGAAATGGTTTAGAATTCAACTGTATGGAATCTGCACAACAGGACTCGGCAAGTTGTTCTTCGGACTCGACGAGTTGTTCTTCGGACTCGACGAGTCGAGTCGCGAGTCCCCGTTTTTCTTCGGCTTGTGAGTTCAGGGTGAGTCAGTGAATGGGAAAGGGACTCGGTGAGTTAAAGTCAGTGTTAGTAAAGAAGGGACTCGACGAGTCTGCGCTCTGACTCGGCGAGTCCGGTCAACTGGAAGTTAACTTGACCAGAGGTAAAATAGTCATCTTACCCTGAGGGTATTTGCGAGTAACTAATCTAGTGTTTTTGGGATTTGTAGCCGGACAGTTCCGGAGCTGCAGCCAGCCACGTTTAGAGCTTGCATCTCAGCAGCCAGTATTACGAGGTGAGTTTCCTTCCAGTAGGAACGGGTCTACGGCCACAATGCCGACCCGTTTAGTTAGTAGTAGTTCCGGACTTTAGTCCGATGCAGTGGTAGTGTGCTTGATGTCTTTGTGATACAAGCATGTTTATGTTACGTGTTCCGGACCCTGTTCCGATGTAGTATGTAGTATTTGTGTTCATGCTAGTTGATATGTTATGATATGTGCAGTCAGTTCCGGAATTCGGTCTGATGCATTTAGTTTCGGACTTCGGTCCGATGCAAGGGACAAGGTGCCAGTTAGTTCCGAACTTTGGTCCGATGCAGTTTCTGGACTTCGGTCCGATGCAGAGGGCAAGGCCCTGGTTAGTTTCCGGACTTCGGTCCGATGCAGAGGGCAAGGCCCTGGTTAGTTTCCGGACTTAGGTTTGATGCAGTGGGCAAGGCCCAGTATGTGTTTTATATGTTATTGGTTGGTATGTTGTAGTTTGGGGAGATCACTAAGCTTTGTGCTTACAGTTTCAATTTTGGTTTCAGGTACTTCCGCAAGAAAAGGGAAGAGCTCGGGTTAATGGAATTGCACACACCATAGCTTCAGTTTATCCTGGGAGTTTATTTCGGACATTGTTATGATTGATATAGTTTTGTTTTGACACGGTACTATGACATTTGAGTTACTCATGCCATGATTTTATTATATATGATATTCGAGGATTGGGTTTTTAGTTATATTAAAACAAAAAATTTTGGGTTGTATTTTGGGTCGTTTCAAGTTGGTATCAGAGCCTTGGTTTGAGGGATTCAGGCATACTTCCGAGTGCGTCTGAACTCAAACTAAGGAAATGGTGAAAGATTTTTAAAAGAGAAACATTTTCGAAAGGAAAATTTGAAAGGAACTTAGAAAGAAAAAGAGTTTTCTTAAAGAGGGGTGTGGTGCATGCGATCAGCCGAGCTCAAGTAAGTACTCCCAAACTACCCATACAAGCTTATGTTATGATATCAATTTCAGTTTCATTAGAACAGCATGCTAGAATAGGACTGAGGATCTAGGATATAACATCCCCCTCTGGCACGTATCACAATATTGTCCGCTTTAGGCCACTCGGCACGAGGACTTCCCAGGGGGTCACCCATCCTGGTACTACTCCTGCCCGAGCACGCTTAACTGCAGAGTTCTTATGAGATCTGCTACCCTCACGGTTTTAAAACGCGTTTTGATAGGAAGGTATCCACACCCCTTATAAGGAATGCTTAGTTCTCCTTCCCAACCGATGTGGGATCAAATCTAACCCACTTTCACCCCCCATTATAGGGTTCGACGTCCCCGTCGAACACATCGACCCGTGCCCTGGCTTTGATATCATTTGTAACATCCCCCTCTGGCACGTATCACAATATTGTCCGCTTTAGGCCACTCGGCACGAGGACTTCCCAGGGGGTCACCCATCCTGGTACTACTCCCGCCCGAGCTCACCCATCCTGGTACTACTCCCGCCCGAGCACGCTTAACTGCAGAGTTCTTATGGGATCTGCTGCCTTCACGGTTTTAAAACGCGTTATGATAGGGAAGGTATCCACACCCCTTATAAGGAATGCTTAGTTCTCCTTCCCAGCCGATGTGGGATCAGATCTAACCCACTTTCACCCCCCATTATAGGGTTCGATGTCCCCGTCGAACACATCGACCCGTGCCCTAGCTCTGATACCATTTGTAACATCCCCCTCTGGCACATATCACAATATTGTCCGCTTTGGGCCACTCGGCACGAGTACTTCCCAGGGGGTCACCCATCCTGGTACTACTCTCGCCCGATCACGCTTAACTGTAGAGTTCTTATGGGATCTGCTGCCCTCACGGATTTAAAACGCGTTGTGATAGGGAAGGTATCCACACCCCTTATAAGGAATGCTTAGTTCTCCTTCCCAGCCGATGTGGGATCAGATCTAACCCACTTTCACCCCCCCCCCCCATTATAGGGTTCGACGTCCCCGTCGAACACATCAACCCGTGCCCTGGCTCTGATACCATTTGTAACATCCCCCTCTGGCACGTATCACAATATTGTCCGCTTTGGGCCACTCGACTCAACTCGGCGAGTTCCAGCTCGACTCAGTCCACCTGTCAACCCTCTCTAACTCTCCCTGACTCACTGAGTCAACCCTTAACTCGGCAAGACCACTCGCTGAGTGGTTAAGGACAATCTTCATGCTACTCGCCGAGTCTGTTCTTCGGACTCGGCGAGTCCACGCCATGCATCAACTCAATCTCGCTTCTGAGGTCAGATCCGCTCCATCAACCCATAGATCTGGCCCTCCTAAGCTCATTCATCATGTAAAGTCACAGTCTGGCTACCATGCAACACCTACAAGGCTCTTTTTGGAGAGATGACCTCTAAGATGGCAACCCTAGTCTCCAAACCCAAAAGGAGGACATAAAGCATGGCATTTGGGACTCTCTAGACCTGCTAAGGTCCAGATCTAGGTACTATATCCCCATGGGACCTCTCACACTCCAAATACAAGGCAAACAAGGCATGAAGAAACCCTAGATTTGACCATATCAACAAAAATACGAGAATAAGCTCTGAATGATACCTCAATAAGCTTCCTCTGATGAAATGGAAGTAGATCCAAGCTCCCCAACTCTCCTAGCTTGATTTCCCCCTTCCTTTCTTGCAAATACACACAAATTTGGTGAATAATGGCCTCTTATCTCACTCACAAGAACTCTCAGCTGTTTAGGTGCTCTCAAGGACAAGGTAGCCGCAATGAAGGGCCATAAGGTCCTTTAAATAGGGCTTAGGACCGGGAAATTAGGGTTTCATTAAACAGCGCGGACTCGCCGGGTCCATTCCTTGTACTCGTCGAGTCCAGGCGCGAACCTGCGTCCAGAACCGTGATCCTACTCGGCGAGTCTGAGCTCCAACTCGACGAGTCTCCTCACAAAATACCAAAAATATATGAATAAAAGATACCTGGAAATTCGGGCTGTTACAATTCTCCCCCACTAGAATCAGACTTCGCCCTCGAAGTCTCGCTCTGCAAATAGCTCCGGACGCTGCTCACGCATCTCATGCTCCGGCTCCCAGGTCATCTCTGACCCCTTCCGATGCTGCCACTGAACCAACACCAGGGGTACCTCCTTGTTCCTCAGAACCTTGAATTTCCGATCTCTGATGGCCACTGGTCTCTCAGCATAATTCAGGCTCGCATCCACCTGAATATCCTCTAATGGAACCATCGCCGACTCGTCGGCTATACACTTCCTCAGCTGCGACACATGAAATGTGTCGTGAATCTGCCCCAACTCTACTGGCAAATCCAAACGATAGGCTACCTGGCCTACCCTCGCGATCACACGGAAAGGACCAATATATCGGGGCCCCAACTTGCCCCTCTTCCTGAATCGAATCACTCCTTTCCAAGGAGAGACCTTCAGGAGTACAAGGTCGCCGACCTGGAACTCAAGCTCGGACCGGCGTCTATCTGCGTAACTCTTCTGTCGGCTCTGAGCGGTCGAGTACAGAGAGTCAGCCAGTGAAGGCCGAGGCGCCGAGGGCACGAGGGAGAGCTTTTCAGCTGACCGCGGAGGAGGTCCGCGCAGCACCCGATGGCGTGGCTGGTATGTATTCTTTCGTATATTTATTTTGATGTTGAGATATTATGCTTATATTATGTTGTGCGTAGGTACTTTTCTTGTGAATTCTGTACCTGCATTGGTGTTATTTGACTCGGGTGCGAGTCGGTCTTTTGTATCTTTGGCCTTTAGTCAGCATATCAGTGTTAGTCATGAGGCGTTGAGTCGGCCTCTGAGAGTGTCCATAGCTGATGAGAGGGTGATATATGCCACGGAGGTTCTCCGAGGGTGCGTAGTCGAGATTTTCGGTGTTGAGTTCCCGATTGATCTAGTTCCTATTGCAATGGGTGATGTCTGTGTCATTGTGGGCATGGACTGGTTGAGCCGATTCGGTGCGGTTATCGACTGCGAGCGACAGCTGGTGACCATACGAGACCCTAGTGGGGGAGTTCTTTCGGTGTACGGCGAGGGTAAATGTTCAGGATCAGCGTTTTGTTCGGCCGCTAGGGCAAGGCAGTGTCTACAGCAGGGCTGTAAGGGTTTTGTGGCGTATGTGATGGATACACGGGTGGATTCCGAGAGGCCGGGTTCAGTTGAGGAGGTTCCGTTGGTGCGTGAGTTCCCGGATGTATTTCCCAAGGAGTTGCCGGGTGTGCCTCCTGTGAGGCAAGTGGATTTCAGTATCGATTTGGTTCCGGGGGCCGCGCTTATCGCTAAGGTGCCCTATCGTCTTGCACCTCCAGAGATGCAAGAGTTATCCTCGCAGCTTCAGGAGCTGCTGGGAAAGGAGTTTATTCGGCCGAGCAGCTCGCCGTGGGGAGCGCCGATCCTGTTTGTCAAGAAGAAGGATGGTTCACACCGGATGTGCATTGATTACCAGGAGTTGAACAAGCTGACGGTCAAGAATCGTTACCCGTTGTCGAGGATCGACGATTTGTTTGATCAGTTGCAGGGAGCATCTTGGTTCTCCAAGATCGACTTGAGGTCTGGATATCATCAGGTGAGGGTGCGAGATGAGGACGTCCAGAAGACAGCGTTCAGGACGCGTTATGGGCATTATGAGTTTGTGGTGATGCCTTTCGGGCTCACCAATGCCCCAGCAGTGTTCATGGATCTCATGAACCGAGTGTGTAGGCCAATGCTGGATCGGTCGGTGATTGTATTTATCGACGACATTCTGGTATATTCGAGATCTAGATAGCAGCATGAGGAGCACTTGAGAGAGGTTCTCGGAGTTCTGAGATCGGAGAGGCTTTATGCCAAATTCTCCAAGTGTGATTTCTGGTTGCAGGAGGTACAGTTCTTAGGACATCTCGTTAACCAGGAAGGGATATTGGTCGATCCGGCCAAGGTTGAGGCGGTGATGAGTTGGGAGGTGCCGAGGTCACCCTCCGAGATCAGGAGTTTCCTAGGGTTGACAGGTGGACTGAGTCGAGCTAGAACTCGCCGAGTTGTTCTTGAGACTCGGCAAGTTGAGTCGAGTGGCCCAAAGCGGACAATATTGTGATACGTGCCAGAGGGGGATGTTACAAATGGTATCAGAGCCAGGGCACGGGTTGATGTGTTCGACGACATCGGTTAGATCTGATCCCACATCGGCTGGGAAGGAGAACTAAGCATTCCTTATAAGGGGTGTGGATACCTTCCCTATCACAACGCGTTTTAAAACCGTGAGGGCAGCAGATCCCATAAGAACTCTGCAGTTAAGCGTGCTCGGGCGGGAGTAGTACCAGGATGGGTGACCCCCTGGGAAGTCCTCGTGCCGAGTGGCCTAAAGCGGACAATATTGTGATACGTGCCAGAGGGGGATGTTACATAGGAGGATGCCTTATGTGCCTGTTATATGTGTTTCAACTTTATGAGAATTGCATGCTAGTATTGAGTAGACAACAGTAGGATAGCCTGGTTAGGTTATGCCTGATAGTATGAGATTGGCATTGTATGCTAGTACAGATTAGTAAGAATGATAGCCAGAGTGGTATATGCTAAATTATGTACTCAATGCCCGAATGCTGCTTGCTTTGTGCTTTTAGGAGTTCTAGTTGTCTTTCACTAACTAGTAAACGAATATGTTAAGTTACATATTGCAAGGACTAAATAATTTCAGAAGGTTAGGTCTAGCTCTATTTCGCAGCTCTTGTTTGAGTCCAACCGTTATAGGTTAGAATCCCTCATTCGAAAAATTATCTAGTCTGAGTGATATGTAATAGTATTCGCGAGCTAGTTAGGGAAAGAAAGTGGGGACTTCTTATGCAGTTGATAGCGGAGAGTGGGTTGGTGACCACCCTAGGGCTAGCCTAGGATGAGATTAGCATGAGATCAGCAGTAGTAGTAGAAGGGACTTGGTGCAGTCGAGGCAGTTCTTGGGGAAGGTACAGATAGATGTGGAAGGTAGTAGGGGCCCATAGTACTGAAAGCAGAGGATTGTACTTGAATCAATGAAGGCCAAGGAGAAACCAGGGAACTTGTAGTAATAGTGATCCCTCGAGATATATCAGTATTTCTAACATTGTCGTTATGTGTTTCAGAATGGTGGTTTTACGCCCTAGGCCAGTAGTCGGCAGCTCAGGTGCCGGGAGGGATCAGGATCAGGCTTGGGGGCCGAGCAGTTGGATGAGCAGACTAGGGAGTTTTTAACTTCAGAGGTTACCCGTATCATACTTGAGCAGACTCCTGTGATATTCGGTTCGATCAAGGAGGGTATCTTGGAGTTGATGGATGAGAAGTTGAGCACATTTCGTGCTGAGATAGCGGCCATGATGGGGTCGCGCACACTTATCTTCAGGGAGTTTCGGGCTTGTGGAGCTCCAGACTACCATGGGGCGCGGGACCCCATTGCGAGTACTAGGTGGTTGGCAGATGTTGCCAACGCGTTCCGCACTAGCAGATGTCCCGAGGGGAACAAGGTCAGATTAGCATCCTGTCTTCTGAAGGACAGGGCACAGGACTGGTGGGAGGAGGTTGGGCATGGTATCGGGGATGACACAACACTTGATACTATGACTTGGGCTGATTTTACCACCAGGTTCAAAGCCGAGTTCGCACCGGTTATTGAGGTGCAACAGTTAGCCAGAGAGTTTCAGGACCTTACTCAGACTATAGAGACAGTGGCGGAGATTACCGCCAAGTTTAGGGAGAGGGGTCTTCTTGTTCCTTAGTACGCAGCTGACGAGGAAATGAAGAAGGCTCGTTATCATGAGATGTTGCGGAGTGATATCCGCCAGTTTGTGAGCCGATCCAATTGTAAGATGTTGGATGATATGATTGCGAGGGCTCGAGAGAGAGAGATTGATCTTGAGATGGAGAAGAAGAGGAAGCCGGAGGCGGCTTCGGGTACAGGGAGTTCGGGCAAGAAGCCCAAGGTTTCGGATCATAGTCCAGAGGTTAGCAAAGGAACAGTCGGTGTGGCAAGTGTGGGAGATTGCACGATGGGGCGTGCAAGGCAGGGAGTTCTGGCTGCTACAAGTGCGGTCGGACTGGGCATATGAGCAGAGATTGAACAGTTTCTACCACCGCCACCGCAACATCATATCTGATTTGCTTCCATTGCAATCAGATGGGACATAAAAACTCCCAGTGCCCGAGCTTAGCAGCAGCAGGGAAGGTGTCGGCACCGGCCCCTACTACATTGAGGATTACAGACGGTCGTCAGGGCCGAGCCGAGGCGCCAATGGCCAAGAGTAGAGCTTTTCAGATGACAACAGAGGAGGTGCGAGCGACTCCTGACGTGGTGACGGGTATGTATTTTCCCTTCATCTCTTTATTAATGTTGATTGTTTCTTATAGTTATATGTTTTTGTATAGGGCCGTTCTTAGTGAACGACATATTAGCTACAATCTTGTTTGATTCGGGGGCTACCCGATCGTTTGTTTCACTTGCGCTTAGCAAGAGGTTTAGTAGAGCTTCGGGGGGAGCTGGATTGTCCACTTGAGGTTGAGATAGCTGATGACAGGACCGTCAGGGTCGCGAGAGTGCATAAGGGGTGTTCACTTCAGTTATTTGATGAGTAGTTTTCAGTGGATTTGGTTCCTATTCCCCTATGAGGGAATAAGGTTATAGTGGGTATGGATTGGTTGAGCCCCAATAGGGCAGTGATTTATTGTGAGCTACAGTTAGTGAGGGTCCGCACCCTTGGTGGGGGAGAGTTAGTGATTCAGGGCGAGAGGCCACAGCGCGGACCGATTCTTTGTTCAGCCGCGAGAGCAAGGCGCTACTTCCAGCAGGGTTGCGCAGGTTATGTCGCATATGTGATGGATACCCGGGATAAGGGTACGATGACAGTATATGATGTAGCAGTGGTGCGAGAGTACCCGGACGTATTCCCAGAGGAATTGCCTGGGATACCTCCGGAGAGACAGGTTGAGTTCAGGATTGACCTGGTTCCTAGTGCGGCTCCGATAGCCAAGGCACCGTATTGGTTGGCTCCTCCAAAGATGCAGGAGTTGTCTACGCAGCTGCAAGAGTTGCTAGACAAGGGTTTCATCAGACCGAGTAGTTCGCCATGGGGAGCCCCAATCTTGTTTGTGAAGAAGAAGGATGGGCCGCACCGTATGTGCATAGACTACCAGGAGTTGAACAAGGTAACGGTGAAGAACCGTTACCCACTCCCGAGGATAGATGACTTGTTCGATCAGCTTCAGGGAGCATCTTGGTTTTCCAAGATTGATCTGCGCTCCGGTTATCATCAGATGCAGGTCAGGGTGAGGATGTTCAAAAGACAGCTTTTAGGACCCGTTATGGTCATTATGAGTTTTTGGTGATGCTGTTTGGGCTCACCAACGCTCCATCTGCGTTCATGGACCTCATGAACTGCATGTGCAGGCCGATGTTGGATCAATTTGTGATTGTATTCATCAATGACATCTTGGTTTATTCCAAGACTCAAGAGCAGCACGAGGAGAACCTGAGGGAGGTGCTAGAAGTCTTGAGGAGGGAGAGACTTTTCACAAAGTTCTCCAAGTGCAAGTTCTGGTTGCGCGAGGTGCAGTTCCTTGGGAACCTCGTCAACCAGAAGGGTATATTGGTTGATTCGGCCAAGATAGAGGTCGTGATGCGGTGGGAGGTCCCGAAGTCTCCATCAGATATTCGTAGCTTCCTAGGCTTGGCAGGGTACTACAGGAGATTCATTCAAGATTTCTCCAAGATAGCAGTTCCACTCACCCGACTAACCAAGAAGTCGGTGGTGTTCCGTTGGGGGCCTGAGCAGCATGCGGCTTTCGAGACTCTCCGACAGCGATTGTGCAAGGCACCGATTCTGACCCTGCCAGAGGGAATGGATGGTTTTGTAGTCTACTGTGATGCCTCGATCACAGGTTTGTGAGCAGTGTTGATGCAGCGGGGGCATGTGATAGCTTACGCCTCCAGAAAGTTGAAGCCTCATGAGGCTAACTATCCGACACATGATTTGGAGTTGGGGGCAGTGGTGTTCACCCTCAAGATTTGGAGACACTACCTCTATGGGGTCCGTTGTACCATCTAGACGGATCACAAGAGTCTGAGGTACCTCATAGACCAACCGAATCTTAGCATGAGTCAGCGTCGGTGGTTAGATGTGGTGAAGGATTACGATTGTGAGATCCTTTATCACCCAGGGAAGGCCAACGTAGTGGCCGACGCCCTGAGCCGCAAGGCGGCAACGGCCCCGATTAGGGATATATGCCTAAGGATGACAGTGATTACTCCATTGTTGGAGCAGATTAGGGAGGCTCAGGTCACGGGCCTCAAGGAGGAGAGGCAGAAGTGTGAGAGGATCGTGGGCCGAGTAGCTTCCTTTGATTATGACAGTCGGGGATTATTGACCCTTCATGGGAGGGTTTGGGTACCATACTGGGGCGGAGTACGACAGGTACTGATGGACGAGGCTCATAAGTCTCGATTTTCCATCCACCCAGGGGCGACGAAGATGTACAAAGATCTTCGACCCGACTATTGGTGGCCCTGCATGAAGCGGGATGTCACCTGGTATGTGGAGAGATGCCTGACCTGCAGGAAGGTCAAGGCAGAGCACCAGAGACCCCACAAAAAGTTTCAACCGTTAGACATTCCCATATGGAAATGGGAGGACATTACCATGGACTTTGTCAATAAGCTTCCCAGGACCGCACGGGGAGTGGATTCGATTTGGGTCATAGTGGATCAGCTGACAAAGAGCGCACATTTTATACCGATCCAAGAGAGCATATCGGCTGAGAAGCTAGCCGACATCTATGTGCGTGAGGTAGTAGCACGGCACGGTGTGCCTGTTTCGGTAGTGTCAGACCGATACGTCCGTTTTACTTCCAGATTTTGGAAGCGGTTTCATGACGAGATGGGGACTCGTCTTCATTTTAGCACCGCTTTCCACCCTCAGACGGACGGGCAGAGCGAGAGGACGATTCAGACTCTCGAGGACATGCATTGGGCATGTGTCCTAGACTTTGGTGGTAGTTGGGATACGTATCTTCCTCTAGCGGAAATTTCATATAACAACAGTTACCATGCTAGTATTGACCGCCCTCCTTTCGAGATGCTCTACGGGAGGAAGTGTAAGACCCCGATTTGTTGGGGCGAGGTCAGTCAGCGAGTCATCGGGAGCACCGAGGTGGTGCTCAAGACCACAGATTTGATCCATCAGGTCTGTAGCAGGTTGCAGACTACGCAGAGTCGATAGAAGAGTTACGCCGACAGGAGGCGTTCGGAATTGGAGTTTCAGGTAGGCGATATGGTCCTCCTGAAGGTATCGCCCTGGAAGGGTGTTATTAGGTTTCAGAAGAGGGGCAAGCTGGGTCACAGGTTCATTGGTCCTTTTAGGGTTCTGGCCCGGGTGGGTCGGGTTGCTTATCGGTTGGATCTTCCGGCAGAGCTTAGCCAGATCCACAACACTTTCCATGTTTCTCAGTTGTGAAAGTGTTTAGTGGACGAGTCAGCAGTTGTACCCTTGGAGGATATTCAGGTTGATAACAACCTGAATTATATCGAGAGACCAGTTGCGATCTTAGATCGGAAGACGGAGACCTTGAGGAACAAGGTGGTTCAGTGAAGGTGCAGTGGCAGCACCGAAAGGGTTCAGAGTGGACATGGAAATCTGAGGGGGAAATGAGGGAGAATTATCCAGAGTTATTTTCAGATCCAGTAGCAGCAGCAGACTTCGAGGACGAAGTCTAAGATAAGTGGGAGAGAGTTGTAACGCCCCATTTCTGGTATGAGATTTAAATAAGTGTTTTCATTTCTGAAGGGGTACTCGACGAGTCTGTAGCCCGACTCGTCGAGTAGAGATGGGACGATCACGCGTTTTGAGCTGGCTACTCGACGAGTCCATACGCTGGACTCGGCGAGTCCGCATGTCTGGATGAAGCCCTAATTTTAAGGGTTTGCACCCTATTTAAACACACTTATACGCCCCCAACCTCGCCTCTATTACTCTCAGAACATTTCCCCTGTAAACCCTAGCCCCATTGTTGAGCTCGAGTGTGCTTGTGATAGCTTGGAAGCTTTGAGAAGGAGAGAAGGTCCATAGAAGAGAAGGAAGATCCAGGAGTTAGCCTGCATCTGTTTTCATTCAGGTAATGAAGTTATGACCTTGTGTAGTCCTCCATTACAACCTCCTTTATGCTTGTTATGCCTTCTTTGGAGCCTTTTATGATTCAAAACTTGAGACATGGACTCTCCTTGGATGGAAACTTCAGATCTGGACCCTCATTGCATTCTAGAAGTGTAAAGTTTCAGCCATGATAGTGATTGAGGTCCCTCTTAAGCTTAGAACCCCATTAAGAGCTTAGTTTTGACATTTTAAGCCTTTAAAGCCATGCATGCATGTAAATTTTGCAACTTTACGTGATAAGCATGCCCTAGAAGCTTGGATCTGTGATTTGGTGCCGCTGCATGGCTCAAATCAGGTCTGTATGGAAAAGGGACTGAATGGACTCGGCGAGTCGCAAGCTTGACTCGGCAAGTCATATGAAGATAGTCGTGGACTCGACGAGTTGGATGAGCAACTCGACGAGTCCGATGAAGATTGCCTTAGACTCGACGAGTTGTTCATACAACTCAGCGAGTCGGATGAGTTTTCCCGAGAAAGGTGGTGTTTGAGTGAAATAGCTTCATTCCTTCTTGTTGCACATTAAGTTAGCAACTTTACGTGTTCAGATGGCTCCAGGGGCTCATATCTACAAGTTAGATGCCCTGAAATGGTTTAGAATTCAACTGTATTGAATCTACACGACAGGACTCGGCGAGTTGTTCTTCGGACTCGACGAGTTGTTCTTCGGACTCGACGGGTCGAGTCGCGAGTCCCCGTTTTTCTTCGGCTTGTGAGTTCAGGGTGAGTCAGTGAGTGGGAAAGGGACTCGGTGAGTTAAGGTCAGTGTTAGTAAAGAAGGGACTCGCCGAGTCTGCGCTCTGACTCGGCGAGTCCGGTCAACTGGAAGTTGACTTGACCAGGGGTAAAATAGTCATCTTACCCTGAGGGTATTTGCGAGTAACTAATCTAGTGTTTTTGGGATTTGTAGCCAGACAGTTACGGAGCAGCAGCCAACCACTTTTAGAGCTAGCATCTCAGCAGCCAGCATTACGAGGTGAGTTTCCTTCCAGTAGGAACAGGTCTACAGCCAAAATATCGACCCATTTAGTTAGTAGTATTTCCAGACTTTAGTCCGATGCAGTGGTAGTGTGCTTGATGTCTTTGTGATACAAGCATGTTTGTGTTACGTGTTCCGGACCCTATTCTGATGTAGTATGTAGTATTTGTGTTCATGCTAGTTGATATGTTATGATATGTGCAGTCAGTTCCGGAGTTCGGTCCAATGGAGTTAGTTCCGGACTTCGGTCCGATGCAGGGGACAAGGTCCCAATTAGTTTCGGACTTCGGTCCGATGTAGTTTCCGGACTTCGGTCCGATGCATAGGGCAAGGCCCTGGTTAGTTTTCGGACTTCGGTCTGATGCAGTTTCCGGACTTCGTTCCGATGCAGAGGGCAAGGCCCTGGTTAGTTTCCGTACTTAGGTCTGATGAAGTGGGCAAGACCCAGTATGTGTTTTATATTTTATTGTTTGGTACGTGGTAGTTTGGGGGAGCTCACTAAGCTTTGTGCTTACAGTTTCAGTTTTGGTTTCAGGTACTTCCGCAAGCAAAGGGAAGAGCTCGGGTTGATGGCATTGCACACACCACAACTTCAGTTTATCGTGGGAGTTTATTTCGGACATTGTTATGATTGATATAGTTTTGTTTTGACACAGTACTATGGCATTTGAATTACTCATGCCATGATTTTATTATATATGATATTCAAGGATTGGGTTTTTAGTTATATTAAAACAAAAAATTTTGGGTCGTATTTTGGGTCGTTTCATTTGGACACAAGGTTTTCCCCCTTGTACGTTGGGCGTACCCGAGCCTGATGCAAACCCTAAATTTATGGTTTGGACCGTATTTAAGGAACCTTATACCTTAAGGTTCTCTCATTACCAACCTCCATTGTCCCTAAAAGTATTATCTCAAACCCTAACCGATTTTTAGATATAATTGATCGTTGTGTGTGTTTTGGCGTGTGTTTGGTACATCTTGAAGAAGAAGAAGCTTAGTGAAGGCGCATTGATCAATTTGGAGCTTGTAGATCCAGAGTTTATTCATCTTTCTCAACTTCCTAGAGGTATAAAGTCTTGACCTTGGTTATTATATGCTTAGATCTATAACTACTTGAGATTTGAGCATATTTTGATCCCATGAATGAGTTCTTTACTCCAAAAGTTTTGAGGTGTTCTTTTTAATGTTTCTAAGGTTCCTTGTTCATAAAGTTTGCATCTTCATAGTTGTAGATCAACCATGCATGAGTTAATGATCATTTGATGGAAGTAGAATGCTAAATCTAAGGTTTGAGTCTCTTTGAGCCAGGCAAAGGCATTAAGTTGGTGACTTTGTCGTTTAAGACATTACCGAAGAGCTAGATCTGCAAAATGGATGTTTGGGCTTAAAGCATTAAGTGCTTAATGACTTTTTGGCAAGTTGGAGCGTACGTCGTGCGTACACAAGTGTACATTGAGCGTAAGCGTCTAAGTCATCGTTTCCATTTGGAAATGAAGTTGTACATCAGGTGTACTCAGGTGGTATGCTTAGCATACTTACCTGACCCTTTTTAGGCTTTAAGTCTTTTGGGTCACTATTAGGCCTTAGGTTTTTGGGTCATTGTTGGGCCTTAGGTTTTTGGGCCATTATTGGGCTTTACATCTTTTGGGCTTAGATTAAGGTGTCCAAACCAATAACTAAATTGGTATATTCTTGTAGTTAAAAGCAAAGTCCTTTTTAGGTTGCCCTCATAACTAGAACTTAGTTAGAATGACATTTAGAGCGTGCACGCGAGAGAGAGTATATATATATATATATATATATATATATATTAGTTCATTATATGAATAATAAATTGTAACAAATGACTTGTTATATATTATGATTAATGTATCAATTGGAAATGGACAATTAATTTCGGTTCATCGGCAATCTCAACCTCTAGTGGATAATCCAACTCTCCTGGAGCATCGCCAAACCTCTTGCTAAGCGTAAGAGATACAAAAGATTGGGTAGACCCCGAATCAAATGATACCAATGTGGGAATACCGTTCACAAGAAACAATCCAAAACAGCAATACAAACATATAAGAATAACAAATAATATAATTAATAAGGTAAGGAGAAGATACATACCAGTGACGACATCAGGTGCTACACGAGCCTCCTTGACTTTCATCTGAAATGCCCTGATCCGAACAACTGGCGCCTCCGCCCTGCCCTAGCGTCCATCAGTGATCCTCAAAGTCGCTGGAGCAAGTGTTGCTACTGGTCCTCCTAATGCTAAAAGTCGGGTAGTTGGCCTTCTGTGGCCCCTGTGATTGTAATGGAAGCAAATTAGATCTGATGTAGGGTGGTGGTGGTAGTAGCAATGCAGTCCCTGCTGAAATGCCCTGTCTTGTTGCACTTGTAGCAACCTGAACCACCCGATTTGTAGATGTGACATCCCCATTTTCACGGCCAGAAAAGACCGATTTTGTTTATGCTTGTTTGAAAATCAGTGTAATATTTTTTATAAAAGTGTTGCGGAATTTGTTCCCAGTAAAACACAATAAATGAGTTATCAAGGCATTTTCGAAGAAAAGTATTTTTAATCATTTTAAAACATGTGGGATGTCATCGTCATTACAGAAACATAAACATAAACATAAACATAAACAAAACTTACATTCATTATCACTAGTGATTTATATCTCCTTAATCTCTCAGTGTAATGTGACTTCATATCAACACATGTGATATAAAAAAACCGAGTGGGTCAGGTTGGGAAACCTGGTGAGTACATAGGGTTTTCAACCCACAATAATATAATTATTATGTTTAATCATCAAACAGTTAACCCAATTACCCATCCCCATTACCTTCTTTACTCTTAAGGATCTACCCTAAGAATCAACTATTTCTCATTCATTCATTCCTAAGGATTATCCTAAGGAATAGGTACGAATTCCATCGTTGTCAATGACACAGCTGTCAAGCACAGCTGCTAGTTCTATCACTTAGGCGCAGCTGCCAGAATTTTGACATTCTATGTGAGGCGCAGCTGCCAGTATTGTCCTTCAAGCACAGTTGCTAGGGTTATCTCGTTTATTGAAAATATCATTTTCGAGAGTCCACTCGCAATACATGTCAATGGGTTTTTAGAGTACCCCGGTGAACACATCGTTCACAACACCTACAGGTTGCGAGCCTGCTAGTGTTCCACTGGACTGTCTAGAATAGTCTGTGGTTGTCATCCATACTCTTCTAGATGACGGGGCCAACATTTGGGAACAAGGCTTCTCACATCGTCCACCTCTCACCCTTACCTCATGGTCTATATCACCTCTCAACTCATCATCCAACCCATATTTCATCTACCCATGTTTTACCCAACATATTACGTAAATATAAATACATATACAATTTATATCATATAAAACTTGTATAAAATTGTTCATCCAGCACGGATAGCAAGTATACAGATAACATGCACACATAACACATAGTTTATATAAAATACTTCATATCTATGTGGAAGATGAAAGGGACCATGCACTCACTTGAAAAGGTGGTGATTCCGAACTCAGACAGCGCTTCGCTTTTTAAAAATAATTTCCTTCGATGAAACCTAGTATTATTACCACTAGAGTTTAGTCTATTATTCGCCGAGACTAATTAATAGTCTAGCTATTATTACTATTATATAAGCGTTAAACAATACTTATATAACCCATAATAATAGCCAAGTACTAATTATAAGTTCCTAATAACATTACTATAATTAAATAAAAGCTATATTAAAAATAGCGTAGGTGTAGCTCACTTACAACGGGTTTCATAGAAAACCGGGCTTTGCTTGGAGCAGCATTCCCGAGCCGAAAATCTCTTCTTATCGGAGCTGTAGAGCACCCTGGGGCTTCCGCATCGTGATAGGGAGGTTCCCTAGGCTTTTCGGGGGGTTTCAGGGCTAGAGAGAGGTTCTAGAGAGAGAGTAAAGAGAAGAAAGAATGGGAAATGTGTGAAGAAAAATGAGGGTGGGAGAGGTTCTATTTATAGGGTGAAATATGGCTGAACTTGGAGCCACATGTCACCATCTGGTGGCAAGACTTGGGGAGAAAGCAATGGCCAAGATTATGTCACGTCACCCATTTTCACACAGCACACTTCCGACTTATAAAATCCGTAACTTTCACATCTTCAATTCTCATTTAGGTCGTGTAGGCCAAAAACCGCTCGATCTAAAATTCGAGTTTCGGGTTGTGCACTGCTAGGCGAAATCTTAGAAAATTCATAATTTCCTCATACGAAGTCAGATTTGGGCGTTCTTTTTTTGTATGTTCTCGGTTTAACGTACACTACAACTTTTGTTTATATCACTAACGCTAAAAAGTACTTTATCAAAAATTCACTATTTACGTCTCCTGGTGTCGTGCTGGTTTTGCCGTAAAACTTCGACGGGCCATAATTTCTTCGTTATAACTCGGATTTTGGTGTTCTTTATATGTACGGAACCCTTGATACGCATTCTACATCTTGTTTAAGATTATTTATTCTAAATAATATTTTGTCGAAAAGTCATTTTCGACCCCTATTATCTCTAAATTGACTAGCCCGGATCTACGAGCGTTACAGCAGACTCCATCATGTGCCCTTCCACACTTGCCACAACGGATCCAAACCTGTTGGCCCTTCGATCTATAATCGAAGCCCTTAGGTTTCTTCGCCGAAACCCTAGTCGTCTGCCCATGAAAAAATGACGAAAGTTGTCCTTGCCATTGAAAAGAGTGACATGGCCCTTGCGCATGGTTTGATTAGGACATTACCGCATCTCATGTCAAAGAGGATCTAACTATTTCTTTCCGGCTTGGCCACACTACTTGGCTCGGATCAATTCAACGAATCTCAAGCGGTTCCATTCCTTGTTACTGTACTTATGGGTCAACCCAACCCAATTGGGAAGAAGGGGGTCAGCCAAGCAGCGGTCCACTTTGTACGTTTGCTGAGCAGACTAATCAAACATTTTTTTCTAAAAAGGAAGGGAACTTCTCACCAAAGGATGCAATAGGAATGAAGGAGGCGGGAAGCTATCACTTCTAGAATGGTTGCTAGAACCTGGTGAAGCGGGCGTACTACTTCTCAACTTTCTGTGAACTTTTCTTCTCTTATGATTTTTGCTACTTTGTTTAGTTTAGTGATTGATATCTTAGAGAATCTGGTAAAGTAAAGACAAACTCTTTCGAAAGTAATGGTGGCTAGGAATGGCTTCATTCAGGTCATCGATTCACCTTATGGTCGACTTGCTTGAATCGAAGAAGAAGAAACCCCCTGACTAGAGCCTTCAGTGCTTCTTCCTGAGTGGAGAATATGAATATGCACCTCCATCAGAGCAGAACTCTCAGCTGCAGTATTGGAGGAAGCCAACAAATTGAAGAAAACTTGCTTCCAATGTCAATTCTACCCATGTCCAGCAGAATGTGCCTTAGAGCATTATATTATGAAGACTGGAGAAAGCCCTATATTAATTGTATTTCTTTTCATGATAAAAAAATCCTCCCTCCTGAAACAAAATATGTAGTTGGAATAAAGAAAATGGCATTTCGCTACTTTGCTAAGCAAGGAGAACTTTACAGGAAAGGCTATAATAGCCATCCTCTCCATCCGGATGTGCAGCAGGGGTCTGTTGGTTTAGAAGTTCTATATTGAAGTTTCGTAGTGAGATACTTCAGTCAGGTAGTGCTCCTTCTCGAATACCAGACTGAGAGTGGGAGATTGACATCCTTTCAATCTTGGCTAAGAGGACTATTCGAATCCTAGTGAAGTAAAGGACTGTGAGAATTCTTAAGTCGATGCGGATATAGGGCCATCTTGATGCAGGAATTGTGTAAAATGAGACTTTTAGAGAGATAAGGCAGTGAAGCCATTAATGGTATTTCATTCGAAGTAGTGTATTTCAAGTTGGAGAGTTAGGGAATTCAATCCTGGTATTGAAAGTGCGGAATCGTATTGTTGAAGTGGGCTATTTGGATATTAATGAAATAGTTTTTAGAAGGTACAAGTATTGAAAGAAATCATGTTTACAATGAGTTCTCAATTGCAAGGTCCTCCCCGAGTTACAAAAAGTTGTTGTCGGTAAAGAAGTCTTTCCAAGGATAGCCAAGACTTTCATTGAAAAAGGATAGGCCACTCGTTGGGCACCCTAATCAATGAGGATAGGTTTCGATGTGGGGTATTTGCTATATGGTATGGTCAAAGTCAATTTCTAATTATTTGTGTAGGGAATGAACGCAAACCGCTTCAAGGCAACGGGCTATCTCCCAACTTTCACTTTAGGAATGCCTTTAAGGCTAGCTTTCTCCTTTGGTACTCAATTGACTATATTCCGTAGTGAGATAAGGAATTCAATCGTATATGGTATTGTACAAATACAATATGGCAGGATTGAATAGCGGGATGGTTTCAAAATAAGGATTTCCTGCGGTATCGGTACTCAATAGGGAACTTAAGGGATAGGAATGTACTTTAAGTTCTCAATTCTATTGCATTAGAAAGTGGGGAATTCAATCGGTATGGTCGAAGGCAACCAACTGCCTGAATTCTGTAGATTCGTAGTGAGATTGACTGAATTCAGTTTGACTGAGAGTGAGCAAAAGCATCTTGTCAATTGAAACTACGATTAGTAAATTGATTTCCAAAATCTAGTTGGACTTAAAGTCTCATGCCTATCTTATAAGTGTTTACAGAATGGACTTTGACTTTTGAAAGTGTCGAATTTGGCAGGATTGAAGGTATTAGGTAAAAATCCACTTTCTTGAATGAAGTGGACTGGGAAGGGAATGCGAATAGGATAGGTTTGCGAAAGACCGAGGTCTTGACTTCTGCCTGTGCCTCTCGCTTTCATTCACAGGTTAGCCGAAGTCATTTGAAGGTCTGCTTGCACATCAATAGCTTGCTCGAAGTTATAGTGAACAAGCTCCTCATACTCCCCGGGATTATTTTGGGGAGGAAGGTTGTAGTAATCACGGCTCTGGAGACTCTATATGCGAGCATAAATCTCAGCTTCGTTATCGGCCGCTATTTCGGCTCTAAACGTAGCCAATGATTCACTGCTCGAGGAAGACTCCAAAGTTGGAAGACTACTTTCATTTCCACTTTTGGTAGCTACTTGCCAAATGCAAGCGCTTGTCATTCCTGCCAGCAGAGAAAAACACAAATATCTAGCAAAAGTACAAAATACGTAAATTAGAATGAGAACGACGAAGAAAAGAAAAGAACTCTTCTTCCCTTTGG